>NC_081840.1:110906357-111506357 GCF_963259705.1 Myotis daubentonii
TATATGCATATACATGCATTTTTTAGAAAAAGATATTTTTGTAACACACTGGATTTAGGTGAGTTTCAGGAAACAATATATACACTTACTAAGTACAATAAACTGTTATTTTCTGTTCTATTTTAAAATATATATTTTTAAATACTGGTTCTTGACCTACTCAATCTCTTTAGCAAGCTGTAATTTGAAAAATACTGCTCTACGTAATGGAGATCATATATATATATATATATATATATATATATATATATATATATATATACATACATACATACATACATACATATATATAAAACTTAGCTTGGAAGTTCAGTCACAGGTGAGAAATGACATTATCCTAAAACACTGTGGGATTAAAAAGACCTATTTGGATTGCTAAATAGACCAAGGTTAGCCTTTTCACAGCCCTTAAATAGTCTGTGTTATGAATAAGTAATAATAGTTACTTATACAAAAGCCCCTACTAAAAATAAAAATACTGAGAAGCTATTTGGTACTAGGCACTACCATGTTCTATGTCTCTCAATAAATCTTTCAGCAACCCAATGAAGTTGGTATTCTTTATATTTTACGTTAAAGAAACATACTCAGACATGTTGAGTGACTGGACCAAAGACACTATGAAAAACGGATACTGGGATTTGAACAGGATCTTCTTGACATCAAAGCCCATGATCTTACTACTATGTCACCAGGGCCCCCAAGCACAGTATTCTTTTCCAAAGGAAGAAAGACTCACCATCTGACAATGTTTGAACAGCAACATCTTGTGTGGAGACTCCAGGACCATGTTTATTGTAGGCCACCACTCGGAAACTATACTCTGTATATTTTTTCAACCCATTAATGGTATGGGAGTGACTTGAAACATCAACATCCTTGAATAAAATGAAAACAATTTATATATATACAACTCACACGAAAAGACATGTTACAAAAAAGAATGAACTATACTAATTTTTATCCTTTGTACAGAATATTATTTAACAGTCAAAGCAGATTAACCATAAAACCATAAACACTGGCAATTTACTGAGGAATATTGCTTGGTCTTTAGTAATCCTTGCTGGTAAAATCTACTGAATAAATCTTTGTACAAAGAAACAGAAACTGTCAACTTTCATTTCCTATCCTTTTTATTTTTTTCAAGTCTCAGATTTCTAGACTAACAAGCATTAAGTTTTGGAAATATAGTTCAACTCTACTATTGCAATCAATGGATTGAAAACTGGCTTCATATAATCACCCTGTATGGTATCAGATGGGTACTAGAACTTATCAGGGTTATCACTTCATCCTATATAATAAAAACCTAATATGCTAAGTGTCCGACCAGTCACTATGACGCTCACTGACCACCAGGGGGCAGACGCTCCAACCAGTAGGTTAGCTTGCTGCTGGGGTCCGACTGTTCAGGACTGGGCGAGAAGGGCCGGACACGCCCTGCAACCCTTCCCCGGCCGTGACCCTTCCCCAGCCCCAATCATGTACCAGTGGGGTCCCTCGGCCTGGCCTGCGGCCTCTCGTAATCTTATTTATATGAGATATATAAATGCCTAATCACTATGTAGTACACCTGAAAATGTTTGTCAACTGTAATTTAAAAATAAATTTAAAAAATGGCTTTATCTTATACCTGTTCTTTGTCAGTCCCTTTTTCCATGTAGTACAATTTGTAATTCTGAATTTCCCCATTGCCAGACAATGGTGTTTCCCAGGTAACAGTGATGGAAGTAGGGGAAGTTGCATACGCTCGGATATTAGGTGCTGGGCCAGGGAGCTGAACTAGAAAGAAAATTTCAAGACAGCAAGATATAAATGAAATTTACTGCACCCCTCAATAACCATTTTCAGCAATCATATCATAACTAGAGGCCCGATGCACGAAATTCGTGCAAAGGGTTTGGACCCTGCCTGTAGCGGCGGCTGCCTGTGCCTCGCGCCTGCGGGCCTCTGCCTCGGGCCCCTGCCCGCTGCAGCTTCGTCCGGAAGGAAGGAAGCCCATTAGGACATCCGGTCTAATGAGCATATTATGTTTTTATTATTATAGATGGCTATGTTTTAAAATTAATAATAAAAAACACTAAGAAAACAACTGATTTTATTGGTTTCAGGATAATATATAATTAAACAAATTTATCTTTTTATGAATTAAATTAAAACCACATTTTATCTGTGAAAAATCTCAAATTTATTAAAAGGAAAAAAAGAACACTGCAGAATTCTTCCTTTGGATTATAAACTCCTAGTTTGGCAGTGGGGTAGCAGCACATATAAAGCCACCATCACAAAACAAGAACCTTCCTTTACCAGTGGTGGGGATGCAGGGAGAGACAGAGTCTCTGTCCCAAAGAACTCCCAGTTTAGAGGGAAGTCAGATTTATAAACAGTTACAAATAATGTCTTCGTACAATTAAGTAGCAAATGTAACAAAAACAGAAAGAGAGCACCCAACTCTGCTTTGGGTGGGTGTGGGTAAGAAAGGGAAAGACTGGTGACGACTTCTGGGGAGCAAGAAAAATGAGTAGTTTTATCAGGTACCAAGGGGAAAACTATTCCAGTAAATGGTGAATAACATGTGAGAAGGCAGTGTTAGGTGGTCAGGCTGCAACAGAGTAGATGTGGGAGAGAGAATGGAGAAAAGGATGACAAGAGCCGGATAATGAAGGACACCTTTAATGCCCTGCCATGGACTTTGGATTATCTCTTGTAGGTGTTAGATAATTACTGAAAAATTATGAGCAGAAACATGACATTACTGGATCAGATATATGTTTAGAAAGGACATGTAAGCACGCACATGGGAGAAAAACGGTTAAGGGAACAAGACTAGAGATAAAAGAGTAACTTTACAAATAGCTACCTTTTATTGAATGCTTGCAGTCAGTTTAGCACTGAGTGCTTTACATGTATTTAAATTACATCTATTTAATCTTTGGGCAACTCAAATGAGATGGATATGATTATCATCTGTATTCATAGACGAGGTTGAGAAGTTAAGAATGGTTCCAAGTGTTGGGAAGTTAGTGCGTGTTAGAACCAGGAATTGAGCACTTTCTGATTCTAAAACATGGGCTCAAGAAGACCAGTTAGGAGATTAGTACAATCCCCTCCTTAGGACATATGTAACTGGGAGACTCAATGAGTAGTCAGTTGCTTGACTGTCCAGCTCTAACTCCTACAATGTCTTACATACCTTTTTAAGACATTCTTTTTGTCTGACTGACAGGTTCCAGCCTCAGTTTATACACAAATCCTGGATGGCTGCCTATGCCTACACTTTGCTGGACACTATATTTGAAAACAACTTCTCTGGTGCTAGTGTTTCTGTAACAGACACCCATGAGATTTAAGGGAAGGGGGAAAAGGAACAAACTGGCTTTCTTAAATAATAGCACCACAGCTTAAGATTAGTTTTGCTACCAAAGTAGAGAAACCTGAATATGGTTATTCTGACAGTTATTTACTTTTTTAGTCATAAGTCTTGCTTTTCACTTAATGTTAAGAGCATATTTTGTGCAGCCTGACAAGTGGGATTTGTCACACTTCTGCTGATATGGAAAACTTTCCTCTAACTTATTTAAGGAGAAGGAAAACAACAGTCCCCAAATTCCCATGAAATAATTTTCAATATATTCATTGGCTAACCTAAACATAGACAAATATGATCCTAAAAAGTGTGCTACTAAATTCTTTCATTTCAGCTGTACAAAGGCATAATAAATGGAAAAAATTTAAGTTGGTTTGTGAAGCTAAATATGTAAAATATTTCCCAAGGTCTGACTCCACACAGCCCTTATATCTCCCACACAGGCTGATTACCTCCAGATGAAGTGCAAACCGCTCTCCACTAAAGCTTTCTCTTTTGTGAAAGCATGTAATAGTCACTCTCCATCTCTAAAACACCCTCACCAGAATCTGTTGCCCCTCCCATCTGTAGTCCTTTTTTAACTACTTTCTTTTAACCAAACTCCTTGAACAAATGACTGTGATGCAAGCATATCATACTACTGTCCGTTTACTTGTCTGTCTCTGGAACCAGACTGTAAGCTTCTTGTGGATTGAAGTCAGTCTTTCTCAACTTCCTATCTTGACTCATCTTTACATCAGTGACTGGCACATGGTAGGCACTTAATAAATCTACTGTCCCATACATCTTTTCTTTCATCTCTAAATTAACAATGATCCTTCAGGTCCAGTGGATCTCAACAGTTTCATCATTAGTTCTTAAATGAAAATGAAAGCCACAGGCTCTTTCCCAAGGAAAATGTGACTTTGTACAGATACACAAATATTTTCATAAGGTTCACAGCCCCAGGGAACTCTTGCACTCAATTAAATCCAGTGACATTTTCCTTTATTTTCATCATGACGCACCTTACATGTGTAGTTTGATCCTACTTGGGGAATTTGGGTCATGCAGTTTTTCCCCCCAAGAATGCTTGCTCTAAGTCAAATGCTTCAAGGCCAAAACTCATCTTTTCCTGGGAAGCTGCCTTGATATACCTAACTTTACAGTAATTGTTCCTTGTTTTATATCCCAGTATCTCTCATAAATGACACCTGTACTTGAACGTTAGTGGAGGAAAATTGAGCTTGTAATAGACTATCCCAGCTCTTATCTGAACACAATAACTGTAAAATTCAACATCCTTTCCCTGTAATGAGAACACATTCTTTCCTTAAATTAACCTGCTGACTCTCTGAATGCCCTCTTGTTCTTGCCTGGGTTTGACTCCTGGTCTTCAAGCCCTATCACTGAAGTGATCAGTGGCCTCCCATCTTGACTGCTCGTTTTTAAGAGGAGACTTCCTGTCCTGTGCCTCCAGCATCTCTACTACCTGGGTAGGACCTAGAATGGGGGTGCTCAATAAACACTAGATGAGGAAATAATCTGCTCCAGCATTAGGAAGTGACATTCCATAGCTTCTGGACTTGGCTTATTCCATCCATCAAACCAGGTAAAGTCTTTGAATAAATTTCCATAGTTTCACTGGCAAATTCATTAAATCTGTTTAGTTTCCTGGTCTGTGGCTTCCACAAATGTTTTGCAACTAAGTTACTCATAGATGAAGTAAAATCTTTGTTACTGGAAGTTTGTTCACTTGAAAAACTAGTGCAGGTAAACAGTTAAAGAAAACTGGAGAAGGTTATGATGGAAAACAGTGGCTTGTGCTAAAAGAAGAAAACATGTGGAAGAAAGCCTCAGGGGGAAAGCATCCATTATGGTTTGATTGCTTCTTATAATTTCAGGGCTATAGTTTACAATAAAAATTTAAGACATACATGACATTTATAAAATAAATCAACCTGACTCTCATTTAAGTTGCAGAAAATCTTGAGAAATGTAATCGGAAGTAACAGTATCTAACACAAAAGACCACAGATCCAAAGTAAAGCCTTAAAGAGATTCCAAAGAGTGTAATATACAAAAGATCAGGACACCACAAATTTTAAAAACCTACTTCAGACACTGGGAAATATAAAGTTAACGAGATATGGCCCTGGCCATTGTGACTCATTTGTTTGGATGTTGTCCTGTGCACTGAAAGGTTGCCAGCTCAATTTCCAGTCAGGGCACATGCCTGGGTTGTGGGCTCGATCCCCTATAGGGATTGTTCAGGAGGCAGCCAATTAATGTTTCTCTCCAGTACCAGTGACTCTTTCTCTCTCCCTTTCCCTTCCTCTCTCTCTAGAAGTCAATAAAAATATCTTAAAAAAAGAAAGATATATTCATAATCACAATTCAAGGAAGAAAGTAATACTGTATCTTAGAATTGTAAAGATATAATATCAGGATCAGAGGAAAGATTATAGTAGGCATTTGAGGTAGGTCTTAAAGAATCAGTAAAATTTGAGACTGTATCAGAATTACATTGTCTTACACTATTAGCTGCTGTTTGATGTGAACTAATTTTATTTCTCCTAACTAATTCATAAAATCCTTAAAGGCAAGGGACTGTTATCTTTTACACTCCTATGGTGTTCAAGGCTACACATACGGTAGACCTATTTGAAGGTCAGACCTACAAGTGGGGCTGACAGACAGGTGGGAGACTTACCCTCAGGCTGTGTTTCTACTCGAAGAGGAGCTGAACTCTCTCCAGAGCCATGCTTATTATGAGCCATCACTCTAAAGATGTACACAGTCGCTGGCATTAGATTTTGAATGGTTACCTGCATTTCTCCTGGGTGACTGGTATTCTCAACACGTTCCCTTTGGACAAAACAATTCGGAAAGAAACATTGATTAGAAATATTTCTAAAGTGTGCAGTTTTATTTCTACTGTAATGCCTATAGATAGATGCCATACCACATCAAAATATCATAAATTTAAGTCAAATTAACTCTCAAAAGAGGAAACTTTTTGGGATGGAACAGTGCACAGAACAGGGAAACTTGCAAAGAGCAATATCATACATGTTTGATAACTTATTGATGTTCTTGTTTAAATATTGCTGATATTGCTGGTTATAATCACAACTTCTTTGCAGAGAAGACACAGACAAGGCCTTTTCAATGCCATTTCAAATAGGGCAGCTGTTCATCAATTTTGTAGGCTTCAGAAATTATTGAATTTTAAGGGGTGATTCTCAGGGAGACAAACAGAAGGTGATTATAGGTATGACCCAATTTCCACAGAAAATATCAAGGGATGTTATAAGTATTTTTGATAACAGATTCTCAATAAAAGGAAAACTAGAGATTATCACTTTTAAAATTGGGAAGAAAACATTAAAAATTTAATAAAACCTAAAAGTAACCTAACCTATAAAATAAGCTAATCATGACCCTAGCTTTTATAATTTATTTTTTAAAAAAGAATACTCCTTTTAAATGCTTTTTTCAAAAACGATTTGAAATGTTTAACATTCATTTATACAAATGAATGTACAAATGAATCCAGCAGTCTGGTGTCATGAGATGAAAATATAAAAGTAATTTTCTAAGTTCTTTAAAAGAGGTAGTGTTTGGGCTCAATCTTGGGGGTCTTTGTGTCCACACAAGGGTCTATAATTATGCTCAGTCTACTGTATTTACTATAAAAAAGGCCATATCAAATTACAAAAAGTTCTCAACAAATAATTTAAAGAAATTTATGTTCTTGTTTTAGACAAAGAACTAGCCTTTAATATTTGCCAATCATGTGAAGAAAGATCTGTATCTATCTTGGGAGAGTAATAAAACTACTCTGTGGAAGAAATTATTTGAAATTACCTAGTATATTGAATTATAATTCTTACTTTAAAATATTGATAAGTTTCCCTGAAATTATTGATTAAAATTTGTTTAGTTCTGTATCACCATATCTCAATTTGTCTGACGGTATATGAACATTTGGTCATTTAAGTGTTTTTCAATAGTTATTTATAGTTCTTTAAGCTACCTTCACATTTATAGATGTTGCTTTTCTATAATAAGGTGCATTGAAAAAGAGTACTATGATAACAAAATGTATTGCTCAGAGGTATTTGAGATATTTAAAGACTAGAGGCCCGGTGCACAAAATTTGTGTGTGTGTGTGGGGGGGTCCCTCAGCCCGGCCTGCATCCTCTCGCAATCCAGGACCCATTGGGGGATGTCCCACAGGGATTGGGCCTAAACTGGCAGTGGTACATCCCTCTCACAATCCGGGACCACTGGCCCCTAACTGCTCACCTGCCTACCTGATTGTCCCTAACCACTCTGCCTGCCTGCCTGATCATCCCTAACCACTTGCCTGCCTGCCTGATCACCCCTAACTGCTCATCTGCCTGCCTGATCGCCCGTAACCGCCTCTGCCTCGGCCCCCGCTGCACCCTCTCGCAATTTGGGACCCGTCGGTGGATGTCCCACAGGGATTGGGCCTAAAGTAGCAGTTGGACATCCCTCTCACAATCCAGGACCGCTGGCTCCTAACTGCTCACCTGCCTGCCTACCTGATCACCCCTAACCATTCTGCCTGCCTGATTGCCCCTAACTACTTCCAGCTTCGTCCGGAATGACGTCAGGAAGGTCATTCGGCTGTCCAGTCTAATTAGCAGATTACACTTTTATTGTTATAGATATTTTCTCTTCAGCTAAACTTCTAATTCACAAGATTTAGAAGGAGGATGGCAACTGATTTCTTACATTTGAAGTTTCTGACACTTGGTTTGGTCACAAATGATTGCTGTCTAAAAGGAAAATGTATTTTACACCTCACTAACCAGTGATTTTCAACCTTTTTCATCTCATGGCACACATAAACTAATTACTAAAATTCTGTGGCACACCAAAAAATATTTTTTTTGCAAATCTGACAAAAAAGGAGGTATAATTTTGATTAATTCACACTGGACGTCTATTGTGTTGGTTGCTGTCATTTTTTAATTTGACAATCTAAGGGAAAAGAGGTCAGTGCCCCTAACTACGTAGTCAGGTGTCGCAAGTTTTAAAAATCCTTGTGGCACTCTGGTTGAAAACTGCTGCACTAAATTAAAAGTTCCAAGTGAGAGCACAGATTAGTCTGTTTTGCTCACTCTGCACTTAAAAGTTTGAACAGTTCCCTCTGAGAAAGATGGGAGTGCTATTTAACTTCAAATTGAAGTGAAAGGTGGTCATGTGTGTTCACATTCCACAGAAGCACTCAGCAGAATGCTCATACACAGAAGCAGCATCACAAAGGTGTGTTGAATGAATGGAAATTTGCCTTCTGATATGCAAATACTGTATAGTAATGATATTATGTATATCTTTGTTCGATGTGAAAGGGAAAAAATGGGAGCAATGAGTGAAGGGCAC
The DNA here is from genome assembly GCF_963259705.1 of Myotis daubentonii. Lineage (NCBI taxonomy): Eukaryota > Metazoa > Chordata > Mammalia > Chiroptera > Vespertilionidae > Myotis > Myotis daubentonii. The sequence goes on from NC_081840.1 coordinate 110,915,122, forward strand.
TATAAACCTAGAAAAGTTTCAAAAGAAGAACTATAATAAAACAAAGTGAGTAATAGTTACAGTCTCTAAGGTGAAATACCCAGCACCTGAAAAGGCTTCTGAACACTAGATGGGTCTGAGGTTCCAGAACCAACTGTCTGTCAAGAAAAATGCTTCAGGACAAGACCCAGGGTGAGTCATAAATGTGTGATATTATAGTGGGACTTAGATTAGAATGTGCTAGCTAAGAGTCAAACAGAAAGAATAAGGTACACTTTTATTAAGATGGTACTGGGCTACAAGTTAGGAGCTCCAGCTCTAGTTCTGGCAACACCACTAGCTTGCTAGGAGACCACAGCCAAGTCACTAATTCTTTCTTGGTCTCAGTTTACTCATGTATTAAATGAAAAAGGGAGATCAGGGTGGCAAATTTTTTCTTAAAGGGCCAAATATTTCTTAAATATATATATAGGCCAAGCAGCAAAATGGAGAATATTATGTAGTTATATAACCTATTACAATGAAACCATTTGAAAAGGTAAAAACTATTTTTAGTTTTTGGGACATTAAAATAACAAGTCTAATTTGGCCCAGGGTCCATAGTTTGCCAACTCCTGGACTAGACTAACAGATACCTAAGGCTTTGAAGTGAAAGAATGCCAAAATGCTATTCATTTCTGGAATAACTTACTCTGTATTCTCCATTTAGTAGCTAGTATCAGAAAAGTACTGCTGTTTACATTAAAGGCACTGGGGGGGGGGGGGGGGGGAGGGAAACATTTCGCAGCTGAAAAGGCAGAGCAAGAATTCTTTAAAACTCGGAAACACAACAGAATTTAGCTAATGACCAAGGCACATAGTGCCATCTGGTGGTAGATTTTTTCCAATGCAGGAAGTAGGTTTGTAAGTCTGTGAAGTTATTCTCTTGACCCATCTGCAGTTTGTTGTTATACATGATAGAAGACAGAGATGGAACTTTTATTCTTTCCAGCAAATAGAGTTAATTATTTCAACATAACTTCTTGGATAATTATTATTTCTCCACTGAGATTAATTTATTTAGTGCTACTATATGCCAGGCTCTGTTCTAGGTGCTGGCCAGACACAATAAATACATTAATAAAAAAGAAAATTTCAGAATGTTACATGTTTTAAAACAAAAGCAAAAAAATAAAACAGGTTGATGTGATAGCAGTGGTGTTCTGGAGTAAATGTTTAACAGTCAGCTCTGGTTTGTAGCACTTGTCACTGTAAATACTTCTGCCATGTCCAATTTCAAGCTACCAATCCATGTCATCAGGTTTGCAAAGTTTCCTGAAAAAATGTAATAATTGGCTTGGGAACAAGGTGGCTCCAGTAGAGCATAGTGGGAGAGTGACTGAGAGGCTAAGCTAGGTGGGTTCACGGAAGCCTGAGCAGGTGTCATCTGAGGGTGACAGACAAGAGACAGAAAATGCACTTTCCTCACAAATAACAAGGTCCTGCAGTGTAAGCAAGCTTGCTGTTCTGAGGAGCTAATGCTTTCTTCCTCCTGTGAAATCCTATGAAATTTGTAATGAGATTTGAAAGCCGATTGAAGACTTTTTAACATACATGCTGTTTGGTAGTAATGTCTTGCCTTTTTGTGTCAAGGACTATGTTTCCTTATCTTTGTAATTCCCAAAACACCCAGTGCAGTGTTCAGATAAACATTACCCTATGAACGGCTCCATCTATCTGGCTAAATTATGTCACATGTACTGCTCAGGAGTATTAAATCACTTGATTAAGGTTCCTGTACTTGCTGAATTTGCCTGTCTGGTATTAAAGACAATATATATCAAATGTCAGCACCCTAGTAGCAATACAAGCTTTATTTCATATGTTAAGGTCCTAATCAAAACAAACATTTTAGCTTTCATATTCTGGGGCGAAGTAACAGTGCAATGGAGGAATCTACTCAGCAATGTTAGGAACACGTATTTAGCACATGGCATGGTTCTTCCCGAAATTTATAATCAAACTGGGAAAACAACACTAATGCACATAAAATAACAGAAGAGTAACTTATGGCAGCACAAGATCATGTGTTATCATAAGTGCCAGTAGGAGTGGTACAAACACACATGTAAGATAAATGCACTGTGTGCTGACAAGGGTAGAGGAAGCTTTATGAGGGATCATGGGGCTTAACCTGGGTCTAGAAGGATGAACTTAACTTAGCTTTAGCTAAGAAGGAGGGAAGAAGGGGATGTGTGAATGAAGACACTAGATTGGGGGAAAAGGCTACACAGTGATGAGAACTAGACTAGTGCCACTAGAAAATGAGTTCAACGGGGGAGGGAAGGAAAATAGGCATGGACAGCTAGACTACAGCTAGACTGGAGTAAAGTAGCCTGGGGATTCTGGATAATCTATAAGCAATGGAGGGGCATTGTGAGGTCCTGAAAGAGGTGGAGATGGAGAGGAATTTAATGAAAATGCTGTTTTTAGGAAAATTAATCTCTAATTACTCTTGTGTCATCAAGGAGACTCCCTGAAGTTCAGTAGCCCACATACACATAACGGTGCAGGCAAATGTTCCTTCAGATTAATAAGTCTACCTTAATTTCTAAAATCTGAAAGTTCTAAATAAGCCCTATCTTATTAGGCTGCGCTGACTGAATCTTAAGAGCAAAGGGTAGCCCTGGTTACATTTTAATACTTCAACCTCAATAAATCTATTTACCCTCTCCACAAGTCATGCAGAAAGGCAGGAAAGAGTACTAGGACTTCAGTCTGTTTGGGAATTTATTTCTAATGACCTAAAATTAGGAAAGATGCATCACAGTGATCATATTTTCTAGACTGAAAATTGGTACAGATCCTGCACAACAAAGAGCCAGGATGAGCACGACTGGGCTGAGGGGACCAAGATGTATCCAACGGGCTTCAAACATATGGGCACTTACCTAGTAATCCCCTCCTTGGTATAGAAGACAGAGTAGGTAAGATTGTCTCCATGAGGATCTGATGCAGGTGTCCGCCATGTCAATTTGATGAAGCGGGTAGAGACCAGAGAGGCCACGACATCCCGAGGTGCTGAAGGCAGTGGTCCCGAGGTAGCTGGTGCTAGATGGTCAGTAGTGGCACTGGTCAGTGAAGTGGGAGGCAATGTTGGGATGGCAACATCTTGTCATGTGCAAACATTGGGGAATATGAAGGGCAAACCACGACGGTTTTAAAAAAGAGAACAGAAAAAACAAAAAACAAAAAAGAAATAAACAAAACCACGATGGGAAATAAAATAAAATGAATAAACATAAAAAAGGCCATTAAACTGAAGTCTGACATGCAGGCCAGGGGGAATTACTGAAAACTAATGGGCGCTATTTAAGACACGTCACTGTTGAGCAGGCAGACGTTTTGGTCACTATAATGGTTGTGGGCAAGGGAGGGTGAAAGTTGAGAATAAACATCTCACAGAAGGACACAGCAGTGCCCAAGTAATTTTTTTTAACCTGAAAGCAGCAGGCAGCATCTGTCCAATTTTGCATGTAAAAGCCTCATATATGATAAAACCTCAATATTTTCTACTTTATCAGAATGTGGACTAATGTGTGCAGTATGCATGAGCCTAGTTATACTCAACATAGGCTCCAGGCTCCTGTGACCTCACTACAGAGCTGTGTGTCTCAGCTCTGCAGAGATTCAAGAGCCACAATTTCAACTTTATTCTAATATTAAACTTGGCATACACAGGGATTTTTGACAATTTTCATCAGGTTCACTAAATTATAGTTAATTTGCTATCTTGCTGATTCATTTAACTATGACGGTATAAAATCATGAACCCAAAATTCCAAAGCCACAAAAATGCAATATGTAGGAAGCTAATCTCTTTCTTACAGTTCTCACTGTAGTGTATATTACAATGGATGGTCTAGATGGAGCAGTGGAAAGTCAAAGTTCTGCCAGTCAAAAGCTCTGTTTGTATAACTATAGTCATGGGTAACTTTATTACCTCCTGAGGCAGTCTCGTGGACACTTCTGATTTTACAAGTTTATTCCTAATATTGAACCTAAAACGTCCTTTAGCTTGGGGTCAGAAAGCATAAGTTTAATCTCACAATTTTTAACTAAAGGAGTTCATTAGAATTGTGCCATAACCTTAATGAGGAAATTAAGGAAAGAAGCAGAGAGGAAAACATGAAAATTCTTAACCCAGTCTTATTTCAATGAAATGGTATATGTAGCAACAACCCCTTGGAAATGTCTGTGAACTTCAAGAAATTCTAAAGTGAGGCAGTCTAAATAAATATGCCAGAGAAAATAAATTCTCAAAGGGAAAAGGCAGAGGAAGAGCAACCTAAAGTCTCTAGATAGGTGAAGAGTGGGGAAGAGTAATCCAGTAGCTATCATTTACTGAACACTTTCTACACAGCACTCTAGATCTTTATATGACTCATCCAATTCTGACAACAACTCTAGAAATAGGTGCTATCACATATGCAGAGACTGACATTGAAACGAGTTCACTTGGTCATCATAGGTCACACAGACTAAGTGCTAAAGTGCTAAAACCAATCCTGGTTTTTAATTTAAGAGGTCATGATTTAGCCATTAGGAATTCTAGTCCTGGCTGTGCCACTTACTAATTATGTCACCTATGGCAAATCAATTCTTTTCTCTCACTGGTTCCTTTTCTTCTCCTTCTGAGGAATTTTAAGAGTGTGGAGTGCTATCAACATGTAAGACTATGAGGTCATAGTTCAGATACAAGTCCACACTTCACTGGTACAAGTCAGGTCTGAATGGCCTCATCCTTATCCCTTTTATTTCAACAGATGTGCTGCCTCAAAGGACATAAATACCTCTCACTCACAGCTGTCAGAGTTCTTTTTCATACACTTTACTAGTTTATTCCCACAAACAATCCTATCAGGCGAAATGGCAATGACAGGATTAGAAGTTGGGTGACAGTTTTAAAAAAGCCAGCATGAGCACGACTGGGGTGAGGGGACCAAGATGAACTCCTTTAGTTAAAAAGGACCCCTGGGTTTCCAGTGTAGGAGAATGGGTGTTTAGGTGTCATTAACAGAGAAAGAGACAACAAATTGAGGAAGAGATGGTCAATTTGGTTTTGAACATGTGTCTAAAGGAATGATCCAACTTCTACAAGAGAAATGTATAAAAAGCAATTGGAAATGTGAATCTCTGATTTTTGTAAACTTTTTATTTTTAGTTTTTAATTTTTTTCATTTTAAAATATATTTTATTATTGATAGTATTACAGATACCTCCCATTCCCCCCACCCCCCAGGTCTTCACTGCCCTATTGCCTGTGTCCATGGGCTACGCATGTAAGTTCTTTCGTTTATCTCTTCTCATCCCTCCAACCCCATGTCGAGGTATGTCAGTCTGTTCCATGCCCCCCTGCTTTGGGTCTTATTTTGTTGGTCAAATCATTTTGTTCATTAGATTCCACAAATAAGTGAGATTATATGATATTTGTCTTCCTCAGTGCATAATATTTTCCAGGTCCATCCATGCTGTCTCAAATGGTAGGAGATCCCTTTTTTACAGCTGCATAGTATTCCATAGTGTAAATGTCCTACAGCTGTTTATAAAATTTAAAGTCATTAAACCCTTAAGAATGGCTCAAAGAGTGGCTTGAACACAGTCCTGCTTTGCTGTCTCGTTTCTGTGCCTGTCCAGAAACACACAAAGCTGCCTCCAAGTCTGATCCAACTCACCAAGCTAAATTTTCCCAACTATCTGCTGGCTGAAGAAGAGAGGAAGTTTGTAATGAGAGGCAATAGATCAGCTGTCGCCAACCTTTTGGACCTCACGGACCATCAGTGGTCTGCGGACCACTGGTTGGCAACCGCTGCAATAGATCATACAAGACTAAGATTTTGAATACAAAGACCTTATGTTCACAAGTTGACTCTGCCACTCCCTAATAATATAAAACTGGGCCAGTCACTTAGCCTCCCTACCCACATCCCAGGCTGATATGAACAAGATGATTATAAGTAAGAAATGTGCATATGGAAGCACACATCACTACCACAACAAATCTAAATGGCAACAAACACTAGAATATCAGGTATAAAGGCAACTAGAAAGGGAATGTAAGTAGGGAGGACTAGGTGTTGGAAGTACATAATGGGTGATAATAGAAATAATGACTCAGGGATTAGCTTCCTGAACTTGTATAGCACACATGTGTAATTCTTTAATGGCATCCTGCATTTCCCACTTGTATTTTTTCATGTTCACATTGTATCACTTGCACTAACCTGTAAATCCCTTGAAGATAAAATCTGTATCTGTTTCATGCCTCTGTATATTTTAAATAATAAATGTATATTTATTGAATAAATGGAAGAAAATTCAGGGAGGATGTTAGTGCAGTGGTGACCACTGTTTCTAGAATCTCATTACATAAAGCAATATTCTAATCTTTTTAGCTGGTACAAAGTATATACAAATAATATTTTTATAATGATGTTATAATTTATCAGTTATACAGGAAAGTATAAATAATACTGGATCACCATAAATGATTCCTAATTAGCCATGGGGAAAAAAATCCATGTTTACTGCAGTGCTCATGCTCAATACCCACTTATCCCCAGATTAGGTAAACTGTTGATATTCCATGTCTGGCTGAGCATGTAAAGGAAACAGTCTTATGTAACCCCAGAGAATCAAATGGGCAGCGAAGTTATACCAGGTTCAATGGCACGATTATGTAGATTGGTTTGAGGAAGTCAACAAATCCTTTTTTTAAACTGATTTCAGAGAAGGGGAGGAATAAGATAGAAACATCAATGATGAAAGAGAATCATGGATTGGCTGCACCCAACCTGGGCATGTTCCCTGACCAAATGGAACTGTGACCTCCTATAGGTCAACGCTCAACCACTGAGCCACACCAGCTGGGCCCCCTCTTCCCTTTTTGGCAACTATAAAACTGGACAAAACACTGTCAAAAACTAGGACCTGTCTTCAACCAGAATAAGGCAGGTCTTGGAAACCAGTGGCTTTGCTGATACTGCCAGAGGGGACTCATATGATATAGAGCATTATTAGTTCAAGTGGCAAGTAAAAAGGATTGGTTGGCTCTGCTAGCCTGGGGTTATAATTTGCAGGGGGTGGTGGTGGTTGGGGGGCAATGGATGATAGACTAATTGGAGATTTAATAGGGAGTTTGGTGAGGTGAAAAAGTGGTAAGAAGGCTTAATAAGCTCTTCATATAATCCAGGTAATTGACAGCCATGTGTCTGTGCAGCAGAGACAGGAGCAGGCCCAAGCCACCCACACATCCTTGGCCGGTAGAACCTATGTATATGTTTGGAGGGAGTGAGAGAACCTGGCAGAAAGCAAAAGCCTAGGAAGCCTAAACAGTGACCTGAGTTTTTAATGCATTCCCCAAACCACACACAGATCCATCAGCTGAATGGAAGGCATACTGTCTTGAGCTACTTGAGCACAATTTCTGACTGACATTTGGCTACACACGAATGTATACAAACACAGGGGTTACCCCTAGAAAACTAGGCAAGCTAAGCAGAAACATCAGTGGTTGCACGTTGTGGGGGAAGATGTCACAGATTTAGCCCAGGCCAGCTACTACACAAACAAAAAAGAACAACTGCCCAGGTGCTATGATATATTATATAAAAGTATCCAATATCCAACAAAAAAATTAAGAGACATGAAAAAAACAAACAAACAAAAAAAAGTGTGGCCCATACTCAGGCAGTAAAAAAAGGCAGTCAGTAAAAATGTCTTGGAGAGTCCTCAGATATTACATTTAACAAAGACTTCAGAGCAGCTATTAAAATGTGTTTAAAAAAGAAAAGGAAATAATCAGGAACTATGCAGGGTCTGAGATTTTACTTTATGTGTTAACATGACAGTTATTACTATGGGTACTGGCAAAGGCACAAGTCTTCAGCAGAGACAAAGAACTTTATTACTCAGGGCAATGGCAGCAGCCAGTGCCTCTTGTTTTGTGAGTTCTCCATGCCCCCAAGTCCCATGAAGGCCATGCAAAGACCCAGGATGGATGCTTACACATGCAGTAGGTTGTTACAGGAGAAGGACTCTGGACTTGAGGGATTTACCACTTTTATAGCAAGGGAAAGCAACCCCTTCTACCCCCAAAGAAGGGGCCTGCTGTGGGTATCTCAATTCTGCTGTGGTCAGAAACGTACTCTGTATAGTTTCATTCTTTTTAAGTTTATTAAGACTTGTTTTGTGTCCCGTCTTATGGCCTATCCTGGAGATGGTTCCATATAATATGTGCCTGAAAAGAATCTATACCTGTAGCTGTTGGGTGGAGATTCTATAATGTCAGTTAGGTCAAACTGGTTGACAAGAGTTGTTCAAGTCATTGATACTCTTAACTTTTTCTAAGCGTTTTAGCAGTTTTTAAGAGTGGGATGTTAATATCTCCAACTATTATCACTGAATTGTATATTTCTTCTTTGAATATAACAATTATACATGCATATGCATTTAACAACAGAAATCTGGGAAAGTCCCAAATATTTGGAAATCAAACAATCCACACCTGAATAACCCAAGGTCAAAGAAGAAATCACAAGAAAAAACTTTAAAATATTTTAATTGAATGAAAATACAACATATTAAAAATTATGAGATGTACCTAAATCTGTGCTTAGAGGGAAATTTAAATACCTTTATCAGAAGAGAAGTCTCACATATATTACCTAAGCTCATACTTTATCAAAGAGTATTTCTTAAGTGTTCTCATACACACAGAAAAAGGTAATTGTGAAGTAAAGGGCTGTTAATTAACTTGATTGTATGAATCCTTTCACAATGTATATATACATCAAATCATCATGTGTCTAATTTAAATATATTACCATTTATGTGTCAATTATGCCTCAATTAAGCTGGGGAAAAATTTATATTTTAGCCAAGTTATTAAAAACATATACGAGACTGACTAAAAATTAAGAGAAGACATAAGTTACAAAATTCAAGAATCAAAGAGGAGACAATATTACTAACCATATATTAAGAAATTATACGGGAATATTATAAACAAATTTATGCCAATAAATTAGACAACTTAGAGGAAACAAAATCTTTCTCAGAAAGACCAAAAAAAAAAATGTACTCAAGAAGAAAGAGAAATCTGTTCAAAACTATTAATATATAGAGAAATTTAATTACTAAGAAAAATGTTCCCATAAAGAAAAAGTCTAAGCCCAGATGGCTTCATTGGTGAATGGCTTTCAAGTATTTTTAAAAAGAAATAATACTAATCCTTCACAACTCTTTCAGAAAATAGAGGAAAAACACTTCCAACTCATTCTGTGAGGCCAGTATTACTTTGTAATAAAAGCCAGACAGATATTGAAAGAAAAGAAAACTAAAAATCAATATCCATCATCAACATAGACACAAAATCCTTAACATAATATTAGCAAACCATATTTGGTAACATGTTAAAAGGCTTATACAAAACAATCAAGTAGATCTTACCATAGGAATTCAAGACTGGTTGAACATCCAAAAATCAATGTAAAACTACACATTAAGAGAAAAAAAAGCAACTACTGATCATCTCAATAGATGCAAAAAAAGCATTTGACAAAAACCAAACACCTATTTATGATTAAAAACTTAATAAACTAGGAATAGAAGTAAAAAAACATCTACAGTGAACATTATACCTAATGCTTTTCCCCTAAGGTTAGAAACAAGACAAGGAAATTAACTGTTGTTTCTTATATTAAGCATTGTACTGGAAGTTCTAGCCAGTGCAAGAAGGCAGGAAAAACAGAGTGATAAAGATTAAAAAAGAGAGAAGCAGCACTGCTTTTATTTGTAGATGACACAGTTATCTGTGTAGAAAATCCTAGTGAATGTACAGGGGGAGAAAAAAACACCTAAAACTAAAAAATAAGTTTAGCAAGGCCATATGGTACAAGGTCAATATACAAAAACCAACTGTATTTCTATATATTAGGAATAAAAAATCCAAAAATGAGATTACAATAGCATCAAAAAAGAATAAAATACTTACAAATAAATCTAACAAAAGAAGTGTAAGATTTGTACTCTGAAAACTACAGTACATTGCTGAGAGAAATTAAAGAACATCTACATAAAAATCTAAATAAATAAATGTTCCCGGATTAGAAGACAATGACTACTAAGATGACAAGCTCCTCTTAAATATAATAGGAAAACAAAAGACCTAAATAGCCAAAACAATTCTGAAAAAGAAGAAAAGAGTTTCAGTACCCAATTTCAAAGCTTACTATAAAGCTCCAGTAATCAAGACAGTCGAAGATTGGCATATGATAGGCAAACAGATCAATGGAAGATAAAAGTCTAGAAATAAATTCCTATGTTTATGGTTAACTGGTTTTTGGCCAAAGTGTCAAGAAATTTCAATGTGTGAAGAACTTTTTTTAACAACTGGTGCTGGTACAACTATGTATCCATATGCAAAGTAATGAACTTAGGTCCTCACTTAACAACATGCACAAAAATTAACTCAAAATGGCACACAAACTTAATGGAAGGAAGTACAGGAGAAAGTCTTTGTGCCTTGGGTTAGAACAGTATTCTTACACATGACAACAAATGCAAAAGATATAAAAGAAAAAAATTGATACACTGAATTATATTCAAAATAAAACTTATGCATTTAACTTACATGCATATATGCATAACCCATGGACACAGACAATAGTGCTGTGAAGACCTGGGGAGGGGGCAGGAGTGCGGTGGAGGGGGTTATAGGGGTGGGGAGGAAAGGGACATCTGTAATACGTTCAACAATAAAGACATATTAAAGAATAAATAACAGCAAATTTAAAAAAATAACAAAAACCAAAAAGACTTACACATTTTAAGAGAAATGCAACTAATTGACAAGTCAAACCACAGACTAGTAGAAAATATTTCCAAATTATCCTAAATAATAAAGAGGTAATAAGCAAATTGACCATCACTCCAACACACTAGATGGCCACCCCCATGTGAACACAAGATGGCCACCACAAAATGACCAGCAGAGGAGGGCAGTTGGGGGTGACCAGGCCGGCAGAGGAGGGCAGTTAGGGGGACCAGGCCTGTAGAGGAGGGTAGTTGGGAGGGACAAGGCCTGCAGGGGAGGGCAGTTGGGGGTGAACAGGTTGGCAGGGGAGGGCAGTTAGGGGGACCAGGCCTGCAGGGGAGGGCAGTTAGGGGCAACCAGGCCGGCAGGGGAGGGCAGTTGGAGGCGATCAGGCCAGCAGGGGCAATCAGGCAGGCAGGCAGGTGAGCGGTTGGGCGCCAGCAGTCCCAGATTATGAAAGGGATGTCCCAGATTGGAGAGGGTGCAGGCTGGGCTGAAGGACAACCCCCCCACCCCAACCCTCATGCACGAATTTTGTGCACCAGGCGTCTAGTATATCTGATAAATGACTTGAATATATAATTTAGACTATATATTCAAAACCAGAATATGTAATTAACTTTTATAAATCAATAAAGCAAATACTCAATTTAAAAATGGGCAAGACTTAAACAGTCATTTCACCAAAGAAAACAAACAAATAGCTAATAAACACATGAAAATGTGCTCAACATCATTAGTCATTAGGGAAATGTGAGTTAAAACTATAGGGAGCCTGGCCAGTGTGGCTCAGTGACTGAGCATTGACCTATGAACCAGTAGGTCATGGTTTGATTCCTGTCAGGGCACATGCCCAGGTTGCAGCTTGATCTCCAGTGTGAGGTGTGCAGGAGGCAGTCAATCAATGATTCTCTCTCTCCTTTCCTCTCTGAAATCAATAGAAACAAACAAATAAATAAACTACAGAGATACCACTACATACCCTCTAGAATGGTTATAGTCAAATAGGATACACATATTAAGTGTTAGTAAGGATGTGGAAAAACTGAAATATTGGTGGGAATGTATTAAGTCTTTCAACTGATGAACATATACTAACACTGATTCTTGCTGAACTCATTTACTTATTTGCCAGAGGAAAACAGCATTTATTCTACACTGATAAAGGGAAAACTCTTTACAGTAGAATGACAACTAATTAATACACAAAAAATGATGTAGTTAGAAAGCTACAGTTTTGTAAACATCACAGTAAAAATGTTTTTCAGATAAGAATCATCAAAGAGTGCTAATCTAGGTGGGGCAGGTTTGATGAGAAACAGAGTATCAACATGGTCTCAAAAATTTCTCCTCACAAATTAGCCACTAACTGCAAGGGAAAAAACAGTAATTACACAGTGACTGGCCACATCTGTCCTAAGTGATCAGAGTGAACATTACCAATAAGGCACAAAAGGATGTTCTGTGAGTCTGGATGCGACATCACTCATAGTATTTCAACCCACACTACATAACTTGAATTTAAACATAAAGAAATATTGGGAAAGGCCAAAGTAAAGGATGTTCTATGCTTTAACTGTCCTATATTCTTCAAATACATTAATACTAGAAAAGACAAAGAGAGGCTAAAGAGTCATGATAAAGTAACACATGATCCTGAACTAGAAACTGTAATAAACAAACAAACAATTGAACAACAAATGAAACTGGAAAAGGGACTGTAGACGAGAGTACTGTTATCAATGCTAAGTTCCTGAATTTGATAATTGTACCTAGTATGCTTGTTCTTATGAAGTACAGATATAGTATTAAAGGGTAAAGTGTATGATGTCTGCAGTATACTCTCAAATGGGTCAAGAAAAAAATACATAAAAAGAGATAGAGAGAAAATGATAAAGCAAATATGAGAAACATTTTAAAAAGTCAAAGTGCAGAACAATGTATATATTTCTGCTTTTTAAAATCCTTAAAACAAAAACACATGTGTGTATGTAGATATATATTTCTAGGATACTAAAATTACCTGTACTCCCCAGCTAAGGAAACTTGGAGCTAAAAATATTAGGTGGTTGGCACGAGGCTAAAAAGAGTTAAGTCTCTCTTTTCTCAACCTTCAGTTCTACTCTGCAGGTGTGTGTGTGTGTGTGTGTGTGTGTGTGTGTGTGTGTGTGTTGGGGGGGGCGGGGGGAGACATTATTAATAGCTTTCAGATGTTTTCTATGTATATACCCAAACTTCTGCATATATAGTATATAGGATTCTTATATCATTTTGATGGCTACATATTCTAATAATGTACTGAATAAGTGTTCTATTGATATTTAAGTTGTTTCTAATATATATTTGAATATAGTCTGAGATTTTAAAAAATACCTTATTTCATCACTTTAACATTTACTTTAAAACTATGTTTGCCCTTAATTCTATCATCTTATTTAATGTTATAGTTTCTGTTTATTATGCCTTCTTTTATTTATTTTTTATTTTATTTTTTTATTGCTTAAAGTATTACAAAGGGTATTACATATGTGTCTTTTTTTTCCCCCCGCCCTTGACTGTCCCCTGGCCTCCCCCACCCCCCTATGCCTTCTTTTAAAAAATATTTTATGTTCATGTTTTGTTTTGGGATTTGCCTTTTCATCTAATAGTCTATTGAATATACGGCAGTCATATTATTACTTCAATAATATGAAGATTTATAATACTTGTATCCTGATCTCAGGTTAAATACTAACAAAGGAGGCCACTTAAGGCATAAATATGAAATGTGAGTTGTGCAAGTCCAGATCTCAGTTAGTACCTGAGAAATGTACTTTTCCCAAAGTTGGATGACCCAACTTTTGTTTGTTAATCCTCACCTGAGGATATATTTTCCCCCACTGATTTTTAGAGAGAATGGGAAGGGGAGAGATGGAAACATCGATGTGAGAAAGACACATCGATTGGTTGCCTCCCACACAAGCCCCAACAGAGCCAGGGCTGGGACCAAGCTAGAATCTAGCCTGCAACTGAGATAGTGCCCTTGATTGGAATTGAACCCTTGGCCCTTCAATCTGCAGGGCTGGTGCTCTATCCACTTAGTCAAACTGGCTAGGGTGGCCAACCCAACTTTTAATGTATCTGGGCCACTCTCTAACCGGTTTCCTTTTGTTGATTTTAACTAAAAGTCCCAAATTGATTAAAGTATGAGAAGATACTTCCTGCCTTCACAGCTATTGCTATTTATTATACTTTACATTATCCTTGTGATTTTTCTAGATATTAATAACTACATATCTGTTGTTCAAAATACCCGAGCTTAAAAAAATAGATCAACCTATCTGAAGTTTTCACAAAATTAAACTGTCCAGAAATTACTTACAAATGCAATTAGTCATCAAAGGACCCAAGGCATAAGTGAATTATACAGCTCGCTAGGCCAAATGTAGTAAAAGTCTTTGTTTCTTAAAAAAAAAAAAAATGATTTTAATTATATTAGTTATGCTGGTTTCTTTCCCTTTTGACACTTGAGTTCACTCCTCAAAATACAAGATTTGATCATATCATTCCCTAAAACTACCTACAGAATAAAGTCTAAACCCCTCTGCACAATGTTGAAGATCCTCCACAGACTGGTACCATCTAGCTTTCCAGTCTTATTTCTAGGACATGCTGTGCCCTAGGTTTGCCTGGTTACTGAACAAAAATGGACCTTTTGGGTTCTGTACCAATGTTCACACTGCTATTATGTTTAGAGCAATAAAGACCAAGTAAATCTTACCCAAGTCAAAGGCAACTCAGAAGTCAGAAAAGGTATAACACTTTCAAAGTCTTAACATCAAAAACACTGTTAGCTTTGACCTGCTGCTCAAACACTTGGCAGGGCTTCACACTGGCGCTTTCACAGAAACCTCAAGACCTCAACAGGCTCTGAGTGGGACTAACTAAAGTCATTCATGCAAGATCCTGAAGAGGGATTGCTTCTCCTTTATGTTACCTGAGCAAATCATCAGTGGTATTCTTCATTTTTCTAAGAAATCACTTTCAAAATTCAGCTACACTGTGGTCGATGGCTCCAGTTTTAATGATACATTAGACTAGTGACTGATAAAGTGTCACCTTTAGTATTTTATAATCATGTGTTTAACCTTTTCTAGGTAGAGATTATTAATTTCTGTGCTGGGCATGCTGCCCTTGGTTAAGTGGATCCAATTATCTTAATTTGACACCCACTTAGTAGGCACATTTAAGCTTTCTTTTGAAATACTAATTGTATTCCCTTTTCATAATCTTTCTTTGAAAATCAGTTTTAAAATTTCTTTCAAAATCTTCTGAATTCTTTCAAAGGGTAAGAAAGTGTGTTGGGGAAATGTCTATCCTTCCATGCTTTATGTGAGGGAATTTACTAAACTGGTACTTCCCAGGAACTCTCACAGCAGCTCTAAACATAAAAGCCATGTGAACAAAAGGGCAATTCCAAAAAGCACTTCTTTTGGGAGATGTTAACAGCTGAGAGAGAGAGAGAGAGAGAGAGAGAGAGAGAGAGAGAGAGAGAGAGAGAGAGAGAGAGAGAGAGAGAGAGAGAGAGCGCCAGTCCCTGCACCAACTGGCCACCGACTCCAACTTTTCTGTGGATCAGCCTGGTGGCATATTGGACCTGACCCCCTGATCCACACCCACCTCCAGAAGAAGTTGTCACCCCCCCTACATCTCCTCTCAAGAGTTAACCCAGAATGTAGGCCAATGTTCAGACAGTTCAACAAGCTGACGGAGGACAAGGCAAATGTGCAAGCAATCATTGGCCTGCAGTGCTTCTTTAAGACTCAAATGAGGCCTTTAGTGACACCAAGTTCTCTGCTGAGTTGGTGGAGCCCCCACCACTGAGCCTGCCTGGTGCTGGCCTGAGCTTCCAGGAACTGTCCAGTGGCCCTGGTGATGGCCCCTGAAGCTGGGCCCCAGAGTCAGCTCAGCCTGGGTGTGTCCTATCACCCCCCCTGCTCTTCCCCTCTGCTGGTCTGCCTCCCACTCCTTGGTAGCCCCATTTCTCAGCCCCTCACAATACAGTTTTTACTTCTGTGGATTTAATAAAAACTTCGAGAGGGAGGGAGGGAGGGAGGGAGGGAGAGAGAGAGAGAGAGAGAGAGAGAGAGAGAGAGAGAGAGAATATAATCCTATTTGGCAGATTGTGGAGATCTGCCATACTATTTGCATGTTAAAGACTCTGGACAATTCTACAGGAGAAAAACCTGCTGAGTTTGTTAACCTAGCATTTCTCATTCTTAATTAATCATGCAATCTCTTTATCCCCAAACTGTAATCCAGTTTGGGCAATCCTGCACTAAAAGATACCTGAGATAGTGTCTAGCAGAGAGCTCCTTTAAAGAACCTCTGCCTGAAAACCTCCAGTCACTGCTCAACTACTTTTGTAAGCAGTCTATTTCATATTTGATTTTAAAATCCAAATGTAATAAGCTTGTTATAAAAGTAACTTATACAATACAGAAGTATATAAAGGAAAAGGACTAAAGTTCCACTTTTCATCATTTCCAAAATACCACTGTTAAGTTTGGTGTACATTCTTCCAAATATTTTCCTTTTCAATGATGCACTTATATATACACATAGATATAAGAATGGAGTGATACCAAACATGTTGCTTTGAAAACTGTTGAATTATGTATTAATGTCTTTAAGAGTTTCCTTGTCAATGTGTATAAACAAACCTCATTATTCCTAATTGCTGCATACTACTCCATTATGCAACTATATCACAATTTATTTAATCATTCCCTTATTATTACTTACATTTAGACTGTTTTCATCATTTATTTATTTTGGCTACTACAGGCATTGGTTCTGGAAACTTCCCTATACAAGTGCCTTTGTGCATGCACATGTGTAAATATTTCTGTAAGATGTAGTCTTAAAAGTGAAAATGCTGAGCCAAAGGATTGTGTATCTGAAAGCTTGAGAGATGATGCAAAATAATCTAAAAGGCTACTTTGGCCTCAATTTTAGGACACAGGCCCAATACATTCTGTGTTCACCATTTTATAAATACTAGCAAACAATAGCAGGACAAGAAATAGGAATTTAGACAAAGCTAAGTGATATCTGTAATTTCAACCCAAAATATATGAAAAATGTGGACAGAAGAAAAGCAAATTAATTAATGGAACAGAGACAATCTAAGTGCCTCAAAAGGGACAGAAAGATGAGACTCAAACCAAGTGACCATGAGAAACTGACAGCACTTCAGGAGACAGGGATGATATGGTCAAGGTGGTGTTTTCCAGATCCCTCCATTGTAAAATTACGGTAGTGGAAATAGGAGCTATTAACCTCCACCTCACCACTGGACATGGGAGGTTTACACTCAGGAGAAATTAAGTCAGGCAGGTTCTGGGCTCAGAGGTGGCCAACAGGGAGGGATTAAAACCACATACTAAAATATAAAACTCCTGCCCTGGCCAGGTGGTTCCATTGGTTGAAAAGTCATCCAATACTCCTGTGGGTTCAATCCCTGGTCAGGGTGCATATGGGAGGCAACCAATTAATGTTTCTTTCTCACATCAATGTTTTTCTCTCTCTCTCTCTCTCTCTCTCTCTCTCTCTCTCTCTCTCTCTCTCTCTAAACACTACCTATATAATGATTGAAAGTGTATGTATACATATTTTGGGACACCCTATATATGAAAGTCCTGATCTCCCTCTTCAACGAGTTCCAGAAGACTGGCAACCAGGCTTTCTATTTCTATCACTAGGCAGAAAATTGAAGCATCCCTGTCTGGATAAACTAAACAGAAGCAGAGAAGACTTACAAATATTGCTATCTAGTTAGGTCCTAGCAATAATAAAAAAGATTAACTACCTAAATTGTTCTATAATAAAAACTGAGTAGTTAAAAAGCTTCACCTGCAAAATTTAAGAAAGACAAGATATCTGCACAGCTTCAAGGTGTATCTCCTAAAATACTACTTACAAAGAGAAAAATCCTAACTTTACAATAAAGAAATCTGAAAGATACCACCATAATCATGTGATCAAGTTGACATTACCAAATAATAATACATTAATATCACCCCTGATATAGGTGTGTTGAAAATGGCGTATGGGCTTGGCCAGCATGGCTCAGTGGTTGAGTGTGTCAACCTATGAACCAGAGGTCACGGTTCTATTCTGGGTCAGTACATGCCCGGGTTGCAGCTCGATCCCTGGTAGAAGGTGTGCAGGAAGCAGCTAATCAATGATTCTCTCACATAATTGACATTTCTATTTCTCTCTCTCCCTTACTCTCTAAAATCAATAAAAATATTTTTTTACAATAAATGAATGAATGAATGAATGAATGAATGAGTGAATGCAATGTGGGAACCAAAACCAGATCCTAGGCAAACAAAAGGACGTTAGTGGAAAAACTGGTGAAATCAGAATAAAGTTAGGAGTTTATAGTTAGTTAGGAGTTTATAGTTAATTGACATCAATTACTTAGTTTTGCTTACTGTATCACAGTTATATAAGATGTTAACATTACAATGAAGTTGGGTGAAGAGTATTCTACAGGAATTCTATGCACTATTTTTGTAACACTCCATTAATTCTAAAATTATTTCAAATTAAAGTTTTTTCAAAGGCCCATCCTATAAACAAAGCTTTCAATACTTTTTAACACTAGAAAGACTGAAACTTAGTATATACCTATATTGCCCAAAAGCAGTCAAAATGACTGCATTGTGAAAGAATAATATAGGAGCACTCTTCACTTATGTTCCTTAGCTTTTCCAATAACTCACTTCTATTCGACATTTCTTTCATGAATTTAGGGCGCAAAAGAAATAAAATAAACAACTTATTAGAACAAGTATCACTGCATAAAGATTCGAATAACAAGTACTAGTTTAGCTTATTGAGCAACTGCAACTTATCAAGTATCGACAATTTATCATGTACTTGTATGTTATCATGTGACGGTAATCGAAAAAAATGAAAACTGTTATTTCAATACAGAGCCGAACTGGTCATATAAGAAATTTACTCAATTCAATAATAAGAGTCATTTGATTATTTAAAATTTCCCAAGCAGTCAAAATGACTGCTTTTGGGCAATATAGGTATAACACATATATATGTACCGGAAATGAAGGAGGGGGGAAGTAACTATAAACACATTTATATGTTGTACAAAAAGTCACAAAATTCTAAGAAATCGTGTCATTATATACATCATTGTTTTTCTAATTGAAATTAAAAAGCAGTCAAAATGACTTCCTTGGGCAATCTAGTGTTAAATAGCACATTCTTAATTGCCAGACTACTTTCAAGTATTTGAGCGCAGTTCTCTTCTTTTGATAAAATTTTCCACTTCTTTCTTCTGTTTCCTTTATAAAATAGTTTCAAAACCTTTCTATAAACTCTTAAAACGAAGTGGCTAAAACATACATAATGATGCTTAAAAAACAAACAAACAAAAAAAAACCTCACCCAAGGATATGTTTCCATTGACCTTAGAGAGAGAGAGAAACATCTATGTGAGAGAGAAACATTGATCGGTGGCTTCCCACATGTGCCCAGATCGGGGATTGAACCAGCAACCTGGATATGTGCCCTGACTGGGAATTGAAACTGTGACCCTTTGATGCACAGGATGACGCTCCAACTGAGCCACACTGGCCAGGCTCATAAAAATGCTATTAATATTAGTCATTATAATCAAGATTCAAATAGTTAATGGCATCTCTATCACATTAAAGAGACATACTGAGCTAGAAATAATCCATAGGTTATCAATTTCTCACATATAACATTGTTGAAAATTAATTATATCCAGTTTGTAAAGAGTTATCTAATAAGAATGTTCTACTTTTGAAGAGCTGTGATAACAGTGATTATATTAGCATTAATTAATGTGAATCGAGGCAAACCAAGATGGCAGCGTAGGTAAACTTTGGTACTCACCACCTCCCACAACCACATCAAAATTACAACTAAAATACAGAACAACCATCATTCAGAATCACTGAAATCTCGCTGAATGGAAGTCCTACAACTAGAGAAGTAAAGAAGAAACCACACTGAGACAGGTAGGAGGGGAGGAGGCACGGAATGGGCAGCGACTGCCGAAGTGTACAGTATGGAAAAGGAAAAAAAGGATGCTACTGAGAGACGCCTGAGAAGCACTACCCTAAAACAAAAGGACATCAAAAGCTTGAAAATAAAAGAGCACAAAATATTTATCAGGCAATGCTATTAAAAAGAAAGCAGATATAGTAATGCCAATATTAGACAAAATATAATTGAGGACAACAAGATTTAATCAGGGCAAAACAATGTTTCTTGCTAAGATAAATACCACGTTTTATTCTAAGGGACACTTTTTCACATTTTTATGTCTCTGAAATCAGGATGCATTTTATAATCTAAGGCATCTTAGATTTGATGAAACCTAGTAATCCACCAGGAAAATAAATGATTCCTAATGCATTAACAACATAGCTTCTGAAAATAGAAAGCAATAATAGAAACACAAGAATTGAACAAATCTATACTCATACCTTTCTTAAAAATATTTTTTTCTTAGAAATTGGCAGATTAAGTAAACAAAAATTAGGTAAGGCTCAAAAGGATTTTATGAACACAATTAACAAGTTTGATCTAATAGATATTTATAAGCAATTAATATCCAGCAAACATAATAGCCATAGAACTGACGCCAAAATACGGGCCATGAATTATATTACAAAAAGAATTTCAAATTCCAATGAATTTAGAAACGTGATTATCTGCTTACAGTAAGGAAACAGTAGGATTGACGAGCATGAAGGTTTAAAATAATTAACATGGAGGGAAGGGAGAGGGAGTAGATTAGAAAAACCTAATAGGATTTTCCAGCAGTCTGAGGACCAACTGAAGTTGGAGCTTACAAATTTAGTATGGGTTGTGAGAGAATAATATACTCCAAAATGAAATAACTTAAATCTATTCAAATACCTGAAATGTCCATCAGCACAGTTGCTGAACAGCTAGGAGACTGGTTAGGGGCACAATGCAATGTGAACATAAACTCACAAAAGTAGTTTGCCAAGGCTATGTGTTCTGAGTATTCAAACAACTTCAGAACAAGGGAGTAAGAGTTCCAGTCAATGGTCCCACAGACTTTATAGAGTTCCTCTTCCTAGAACTAAGTCCCAAAGATAGAGAAGAACTAATCTGATAACAGAGGAATGCGCTCTATTGGAGAGTTTTAGTGGGTATGTATTCTGATAAGCAGTGAACTGCTGGTTTAAACTAATGACTTACATAAACAATTGAAGGAAGTTATAAAATAAAATGAACACAAAATACTCCTCCCATTCTGGCAGGCAGGAGAGATGTTTCGCTTTTAAGGAAGTCATCTGACATTTTCCTGATATCAAAAGCACGAATTTAAAAAGGTGTGCCAGATGCTAATGACGCACCTACCACAACAGTAAGCCCAGAAAAAAAGATAGCCTTCTCTCCTTTGATCCTAAATCAAAATGATGTCTCCTCAGTAAGATTCCAACCACCCAAGGGAAAGGAAAGACAAAATGTGTAAAGGTATATCTGCTCATTACCCATTTAGACCAATAAAAAGGGAAAACTTTGTTCCAATGTGCTTAATGACTTACACTAACTCTAATAATAACCAATTTTCAATGACATAAAGTCAAGAGATGAACAGCATTAACATTTTTTTAAGATTCAGATTCAGAAGTCCAAATTCTAGCAATTTTTATTTCCTCGAATCATGTAAAAAGTAACAGGATTCAAATAGTACCTAACCCAGAACTTTAACAAAATTATTTTACAAGAAACTACAATTACTCAAATTTGTGAAGGAGTGTAAAATGAAGAGGAACTCTAAAAATCAGAAGAACATCGTCACAACTGGAATCCAGCTAAAAAGGCTCTCATATCTTTTTATCATTTTTGGTCTACAATGTTCAGGTAACACTGTACAAGAGCAAACTCAAGAGAGAAATTCTGGTAGTAAACAAAGGTTGCTTTTTAAAATATCCATACTACTAAAATATTAGAACAAACATAGTAGCTATGAGGCAGTAGCAGCATTTAAATGCTTATACTTTAGAAAAACAGTTCTTAAATTGTGTCTCACATTTTACTACACTTCTTATTTTGGTGATCTCTTAAGTGGGCATTAATTGGAAGATATTCTCAATGCCAACGGCATAACCTAAAATGAAAATCACACTGATCCAGAATTGAAACTATATAAAATCAAGTTTATAAACAGCCAGATTGTCAGTGATGTCTTTCAGACCCAAATGGTATTCTGCCAACTATGACATTATTGCATAATTTAGCATCTTTTAAAGATAACCACCAATTAAAAGATGTTGAGACATACTATCTTCCTTCTGGTGTTTTAGCACTGCATAATGGATTCTTTCTTTACAATAAAATAATGGCATCAAATTCAAATTCAAGCTTGCTCTCTGATAATCTCTAAATCAATCTTTGTGTCCAGGAAAGTCATTTGCAGAATTTCTATTTAACTGCTAAACATAAAAAATGACAATTGAGGCACTAAGTTATTACCTGGATCTCACATGTCCTGGTCTTATGATTCATGACTTTTGGCAAAGATGAAATATTAAAGAAACTAATCATACTTTGATTATATTTCTACCTCTCCAGAGCTATTTAAAATCAGAGCAGTCATTATAGCACAACTCAACAGTAATGGAGACAAAGTTTCTTAACCTAAGTAGACTAAGATCATAACCTTAGACTTACACAGAGAATCCTTCTATTTCTATTTGGTGTAAAATTTCAAACTTTTCCTTTTCCTTAAGTGCCCCAAAACTCACAAATCTTATTCTACCTTCCTTTGTAGGAACATCTACCTGACATTTAATAAATGCTTAACATGTATGAGCCACTGAGGGATAAAAAATTCTCTTTTCACTGTCACCACTTAGTTAAGTGTCTTAAACATCACATCTGATTTGTACAAAGTTCTCCTAATGAGTATCACAGATTCCAGATTTTCTTCTCTGAACCCACTAAACACAGCTCCTTTTAAAGTGCTACTTACTTCTTCCTATACTTAAAAATTCATAATTATACTGAGACAACAGACATAAACTAGGACTGTCTCAGGCACACTAGATGCATGGTCATCCTTATAAAGCAAGCATGTCAAACTTGCGGCCAGCAGGCCACATAAAAAGGCATATGGTCTGCTGGCCACAGAGTTTGACATGCTTGTTATAAAGAGATACATCTGGCCAACCTTGTTAATAAGTATAACCACAATAGACTTAAAAAGACTGAACTTTAAGTTAAAAGAGTATAAATTATCTTTGTCTTCAAAACATTTAACTTGCTAAAGTGGTAAAGTGAATTTTAACACTGAAAACCTAGGTTATTAGTCCTGACTTTGATGCTAACTAGTGATATAGGGCAAGTGACTGAACTGAGTGAGTCTCCAGTTCAGCTAGACTAGATGCTCAGATCTCTAAAGTCCATTCTAACTCGACTCTCTTTGATTTTACATTCTCTTTCCCAATGGCCTACATAGTAGGGTCTCTGATAGGTGAATCTTGATTTACCTGTTGGTTTAACAAAAGCAATTTCCTTTTACTATCTGAATAAACTACACCTGTGTTAGCATTTATATCACACTAGAGGCATGGTGTACAAATTCATGCATGGGTGGGGTCCCTTGGCATGGCCAATGATTGGGACCAATCGGGGCGATCGGGGCCGTCTGGCCCAGTCCTGATAGAGGCCGATTGAGATGGCTGCCTGGGGGAGGGACCATGGGAGGTTGGCCGTGGGAGTGCACTGACCACCAGGGGGCAGCTCCTGCATTGAGTGTCTGTCCCCTGGTGGTCAGTGAGCATCATAGTGACGAGTCGACTGGTCACTTAGGCTTTTATATATATATAGATGATTCATCTTCCAGGAAAAAAAATGCTATAATAGCTGGCATTTGGAGATAGTTGCCAAATACTCTTTAACAACCTATTTTTTCTTCCATAGCATTTTGTTTCAAAAAAAAAAAAAATTCAAAAAGTTTTAAACCACACCGAACAAAGTAAAAATCACTATGTTTAGACCTGGTTGTTATATTTCTAACAGATAATTTTTATTTGGCTTTTCAAAAATTTTATAATACATTGTTTGTCTTTTCCCCATCTTCAGACTTTTCAATCCACTTCTCAGACATAAACACAATTAACAAATTATTGTGCAGTTTTATAAAGTTCTCTTTCATATATAAGCATATCTACATTTATAGCCTTCTTTCTCACCTTTTCCACAATAAAATCAGACTACACATACTTTCTACAACTTGCTTAATAAGTTAGATATTTTTCCATATCTACCATATTCACCTTACACAGATCTACCTTATTTTTTTACAGCTAAGTAGTCTTCCATGTATTTAATCAACCTGCTTATTAGTTGTACTGATTGCACTGTTTCCAGATTTAAGCCAGTCTAACATACATAAACCGCTCACTACAGACATATCTACAAAATACTGTTTAGTAAATTCACAGAAAAATATAATTTCACTTCTGCAAAAAAACGTGTATATATAAATAAGTGTATATGTATTTGTAAGCATAAAATACACACAGAGGCTTCTTCTAATGTTCTGGCCTCAACTTATACATCCCATCAGAAAGGCCCTCTCTATGTATACTATTTAAAGTAACTTTCAATATACCCTCAATAATTCTTTACCAGAACATTCTTTTTATTTCCTTTAAGTAGACACAGAGCTATAATTATGTTGCTTATTTATTTACTTGCTTAATGTCTATCTCGGCTAACAGAACATAAGCACTATGAGGGGCAGAGAATCACTGTCTGCTTGTTGGCTATTTCATCCAACCACTTAACACAATGAATATAGAATTTTATATAGCATACAGAATTTTGCTCAACAAATATATACTAAGTGAATAATTACATAGGCAATGTCTATTAACAAAGGTTATCTCTAGAAATTAAGATTAGGGAAAGGGTTAAAAGGTACATTTACTTTTATTTGTCAACTAGAGGCCTGGTGCACAAAATTTGTGCACTTGAGGGTACCCCTCAGCCCGGCCTGTGCCCTCTTGCAGTCTGGGAGCCCACAGGGAGTGGGCCTAAGCTGTCAGTAAGACATCCTTAGTGCTGCTGCAGAGGCGGGAGAGGCTCCCGCCACCACTGCTGTGCTCACCAACCGTGAGACCAGCTTTTGGCTGAGCGGCGCTCCCCCTGTGGGAGCGCCCTGACCACCAGGAAGCATCTCCTGCATTAAACGTCTGCCCCCTGGTGGTCAGTGCACATCATAGCAACCAGTTGTTCTGCCGTTTGGTTGATTTGCATATTAGCTTTTTATATAATAAAAGTGTAATATCAAATCAACTGAACTAAACAGCAGAATGACCATCCAGATAACCTTTTAGATGACCTGCTGGACGACCACACTATGTCATGCACTGGCACCAGGCCAGCTAAGGTGAGTGCGATGCAACTGGTCGGGAGTTAGGAGACTCTGCCATGGCCCACAATCACCCCATAGAGGGAGGCCCAGGCTACCCTCTGCTTGGTGATCTATCTCAGAGCCCAGGCTGGGTGGGCAGGGCCTCTCTCTGCATGGCAATCAATCGCGGAGCATCAGCCAGGTGAGCAGAGCCATGATCAATCGCCTCAATGAGGGAGGCCCAGGCTACCCAACCAGCTATGCTGTGGTGGGTGGGCAGGGCCTCCCTCTGCTGGACAATTGATCTGGGGGCCCTGTGATTGATTGCCCCACAGAGGGAGGCCCAGGCCACTGGCCAGTGATGTTGTGGTGGGTGGGCAGGGCCGGCCTGCAATCGCGCCATAGAGGGAGGCCCAGGCCAGCCAACCGATCGCACCCCATGTCTGTCACCCTCAGAGGGAGGCAACTGGTGGCAGGGCTGGGAGGCAGCACTGCACAGATGGAAAGCAGTGGCAGCGGCGGGGTGGGGCCAGCTGCTGGCAACCGGGGGAAGGAAAGCCCCAATAGGCCCTGATCCCCGGCCAGGCCTAGGGACCCTAACCAAGGGGTCCCAGTTTGCAAGAGGGCGCAGGCCGGGCTGAGGGACATTGCCCACCCTCCACCCACCCCCACCCCCTGTGCATGAATTTTGTGCACAGGACCTCTAGTATTATAATAAATGTTATTAAAATTGAGGCATATAAACATTCAAGATAAATTTATTTAAAATAAGGTTTTTAAAAAATACAAAAGAAAGCATGCACACAAAGTTACTGAATCACTAATTCAAACATTGTAGTTTTGATTAGAATTTGCAGTATTTTACTGTATTATAAAACATTATACATTCTTATTTGTGACAATGAAAATGTGTTACATTTATTTAAAACCATTTTAGTGCAAGTTTAGTTTTAACCAGACCACTATTTCAGATGCTTTGCAATCTGGTCATATAAGATTTTTTCTTGTTTTGCAAATTTAAATGATGTAACTAAATATTAAATGGGTTTTTGTTGGCTACTGAAAAAAAATCCTTAAACCTTGTTTCATGAAGTTAAACTTTTATCTTCATTTTAATTTAGTTTAATGCTGACTACTGAATTCCCACTAAGTAGCTTTGCCTTTGTACATTTTTTCAAATTACTATTACCTTAAAGTTACAGAGTACTTAAAATTTACAAAATGTTTAATATATATTATCCTATTTGCCCCTCAGAGGTATGCTGTGCAGAGACTATTGTTTATACCTAACAGATAAAGAAATGGATGCTCGAAGAGACTGGTTTGGGACATGAAGCCAATACTTCAGATTTTTCATTTTATTTTTTTGCTTTTGTTGTTAATCCTCACCCAAGGATATTTTTTCCATTGATTTTTTTAGAGAGAGTGGAAGGAAGGGGAAGAGAAGGGGGGTGAGAGAAAGAGAGAGAGAGAGAGACATTGATGTGAGGGAGACACATCAATTGGCTGCCTCCCATACCCGCACCAACCTGGGACCGGGGATCAAGCCTGCAACCTGGTACATGCCCTTGACTGGAATCAAGCTCATGACCTTTCAGTCCATGGGCTGATGCTCTAACCACTGAGAAATCTGGCTAGGGTCAATACTTCAGATTTTTAACACAAGGTTTGTTTCAGTATATACATTGTAGCAGGTAACAAAATTATTAAAGGCAACATTGCAATCTTTCAGCAAATAAAATATCTACTTATTTCAATACCTAGACAGAAAAGGTGTTCTGAAATGTTTCTTATATTTAATGCATATATTTCTAAAACAACTTCATTTAATAGAGTACTTGCATGATAAGAAACCTAAGAGATCATTTAATTCCTTCGTTTTATATAAAATAAAAATCACAGAATTTCCAATCACTCAGCAAGACAATGGCAGTCAAGAACTAACTACAACACTGGCATTGACATTAGATGTACTTTTAATATTAGAAAGTTCCCGGACATGGAATTCATCATTAAGAAGTCAAATTTCATGACAGTTGTCTAACGCTAAACTTTTCTTAAAGTTGTTATTACTGCTATAAAAAAGCAAAATAAATTATTGGAATTTATCCTTTCATTAAAATCAACACCTACTATCACATATCTGGTGCTTCAGATTTAAAATATTCCACTAATGACTAATACTTTCCTGCTATCTAGCCAACTTTTAATCATGCCAGACCACTAGTCACTTATTCCAGGACTTCTATTATCCAGTATTTATCTCAGATACTATATGGAATTTTTTACTAATGCTTCTGTCAAAAAAAAAAAAAAAAAAGTGAAGCTCATATGTATCCTTATCTACCACAGCCATAATATCCTAGAAGTCATTTAATGAGTTGGTAAAGTATGAATTTCCTTTAATAAAAACAAGTTCATATTACTCCATTTTCACCAACATGTCTTCCCTTACTGGAAATAAAAAAATGCCAATTATCACACTTGATATGAACAGATGTACAAAGAAAAATCATACTGCTGTGTTTTTACATTTCAATATTACTTGATAATTTTAGAAACTATTTTAAAACTCAAACTGATAGGAAGAAAGATTAATAAAAAATTAATAAACAAAGATACATTTTACCTTAATTCTTACTACTCTAAATATACCTGTAATAATTATATGCCGATACTTTTTTTAAAAATCATTCAATAGATGATTCTAAGATATAAAGTATTTTAACTAAAATGACAGGTAATATCAATTTAAACTGGAAGTGAATAAAAAAATGTTATATTCAGTTAAATATTTTAAAAGCCACGAGATCTTCTAAAATTAAGATTCTTAAAATTAAGATTCTTCCTAATTTTAAAATTAAAATTCCTCTTCTAAAATTAAGAATCTGCCTAAAAATGCATGAAAGTAAAGTTAAATATTAAAAATTATATTTTAAATGTTTTGATTAAGAAAGTATGTTTAGGAAGGTCCCCCTTGAGGAGCGACAGGTCCCTGCCCCACACCAGACCCCCTGCCCAGGTTTCCAGTGCCAGGAATAAAAGTCCCCATAACTTCAGGCTGTAAAAACCAGTGGGGATTGTGGCTGAGTGACAATGAGGCTGTGAAAGTCTCAGGCAGTTCCTCTTAAAAGGCCCATGCACAGACTTACTTGGACTTACTCCCTCTAGAGCTCCAGTGCTGGGCCAGCAGCTTGAAAGGCATCAAGGAGGAATAGCTTTCTCCCAGACAGCAGTGGTGGCAAATGACACTGTTCCTTTTCTGAACCCATCCGCTGCAGAGCCCGAAGGCAAGTGGCATATCTGAGTCTCCATCAACCTGGCTCACACTGCTTGCCCCACCCTGGTGATTCCCTGAGACTCTGTTACACCCAACTTGCAGGCCTACCCAAGCTGTTCCCAGTGGCTTTTCCATAAGAATGACCTGTCTTAGCTCATGCTTCAGACTTTCCTAAATCTCTCAAACAAGCAGAATCTGGCCTTGGTGTGCTCTGTACCTCTTGCTAAGTGGTCCATGCCTGGCACTAACAGCTTTGGATCACAGCTTGGCCTCTCTCTGGCACCTTCCAGCCCAGCACATGTAGCAGCTGCTTTGTAGCTCATGCCAAGTGGTCTCAGGCAAAACACAGGCAGCGGCTGACTTTGGCTGCACCTTCTGGAAGGCCCCAGAGCCAGAGTACCTGGTGGACAACTTCAGGCCACGTTGAAGCACCACTCAACCACCTCCACAAGCGACACACTCAAGGGGCAGATTCAGCAGGCACCAGAGGCCCTCTGAAGTAAGTTCTGCTCTGTTGGGTTGGCCCTTACACAGCTGATCCTCCATGGTGGTCGCAGACAGTCTTTGCAACCAATGGACCTGGAGGTAAATCCCTCCCATTGATGTGCCAATAGCAATCAAGGCTCAACTACAACAGGAGGGTGTACAGAGGCCCACATGGAGGGCACATCTGGAATGCCCAGCTTGGGTGAATGGGGAAGCTGTGCCACTGGACTCTATAGGACACCTACTACATTAGGGCACTCTACCAAGCCCCGGAGATGCAGAAGCTCTACCTAATACATAAAAACAAACACAGGGAGACTGCTAAAATGAAGAGGCAAAGAAACATGTCCAATGAAAGAACAGAATAAAACTCCAGAAAAAGAACTAAACAAAATGGAGACAAAAAATCTACTAGATGCAGAGTTTAAAACACTGGTTATAAGGATACTAAATAAACTTCAGGGAAGAGTAGATGAACTTAAAGAGAACTTCAACAGCATAAAAAGACATGGAAACCATAAAAATGAACCAATCAGAAATGAAAGATACACTAACTGAAATGAAGAATAATTTACAGGGAATCAACAGTAGAGTAGATGAAGCCAAGAATCAAAATGGCAATTTGGACAGCAAAAAATACCCAATCAGAACAGCAAAAAAGAAGAAAAAAATTTAAAAATGAGGACAGTGTAAGGAACCTCTGGCACAACTTTAAGTGTACCAACATTTGCATCAGGGGAGTACAGGAAGGAGAAAAGAGCAAGAAACTGTAAACCTATTTTAAAAAATGACAGAAAACATCCTTAACCTGTTGAAGGAAATGGACATACAAGTCTAGAAAACACAGAGATTCCCAAACAAGATGAACTCAAAGAGGCCCACACCAAGAAAATTATAATTAAAATGCAAAAGTTAAAGACATAGCCCTGACTGGGTAACTCAGTTGTTAACACATTGTTTGCGGGTAGTTTTTATCGCGCGCTAACAGGTGGCGCGGGACATTTTTGCTAATTTTTTGCGCAAATGGCAACGTTCAGTAAAATTACGGTAACTTCAGTTTACGTATTTATACGTTACCTGCATTCTACCGCTAGTCTATAATAAAACGTATTAATACGTGTCCTGCGCTCTACTACTACAGTCAACGTAAAACGTATAAATACGTTTCCCACATACAATGTGTTAAGAGTGTCATCCTGATATGCCAACTTGTAGGTTTGATCCCAGGTCAGGGCACATACAAGAAACAACCAACTCATGCATAAATAAAGTAGAACAAGTTGATGTTTCTCTCTCTCCCTTCTTCTCTCTCTCTCTAAAGAAAAAAAAAGTCAATAAAAAAAGAAAAGGTTAAAGACAGAGAGAGTATCTTAAAAGTAGCAAAAGAAAAGCAGTTAGTTACTTATAAGGGAGCTCTCATAATACTATCAGCTAGTTTCTCAACAGAAACTTTGCTGGCCAGAAGGGAATGGCAAGAAATATTCAAAGTGATGAAAAGCGAGGACCTATAACCACGAGTACTCAACCCAGCAATTGAAGGACAGATAAAGAGCTTCCAAGATAAGAAAAAGCTAAAAAAGTTTATCATCACCAAACCACCATTACATGAAATGTTAAAGGGTATTGTTTAAAAAGAAGAAGAAAAAAAGACAAAAAATATAAAAAATAAAGTGGCAATGAATACATATCTAGAAGGGGTGGAGGAGGGTATAGGGGGATAAATGGTGATGGAAGGAGGCTTGACTTTGGGTGATGAACACACAATACAGTATACAGATGATATGTTGTGGAATTGAGCACTGGAACCTGTATAATTTTAACCAGTCTCATTCCAATAAATTCATTAAAAAGGGAAAGAAAAACACAATGGAATCTAAAAAACAAAATAAACAAATGAACAGAACAGAAACAGACTCAGAGAATCAGAGAATATTTTAATGGTTACCAGATGGGAGGGCACTGGAGAAATGGGTGAAAAGGTGAAAGGAATAAGAAGTACATTGGTAGTTTCAGAACAGTCACTGGGATGTAAAGTACAGCAAAAGGAATATAATGAATAATATTCTAATAACTATGTATAGTGTCATACGGCTATGAGATTTAGCATGATCACTTATTAAGTTATATAATGTCTAATCACTGGGGTGTACATCTGAAACTAATATATTGTATGTCAATTGTAATTGAAATATAAAAAATTATTTAAAAGAACCAACTGAAAATATTTAATAAAGTTATTATTTTTGTCTTATCTATAAAAAGTACGTATATATAGTTTGGGAGGAAATTATGCTTTAGAAGAGGAATTAGAATGATGCAGGAAGAAAATAAGTAAGAGGAAATGTTAAATGACTTTGAGAAGTTAAAACTGCTAATGAATGGAGATTAATTTGATTTGCTGAACACAAAGGCCCAGGGGAAGGATTAGAATTAAAGAACTAAGGTAGTAGGAGACAGAACAAGTTCTAGGCATCTACTCAGGATGGTAGCCATTAAAGACACAAATAGGTGTGTTTTGTGTGTGTGTGTGTGTGTGTGTGTGTGTGTGTGTGTGTGTAAGGTATGTTTAACACAGAACTCATAGAAACAGTAGATAGTGGTTGACAGGAACTGAGAGGTAGGGGAAATAAAGAGATGATGGTCAAAGGATAAAAACTTCCAGGTCTAAGATGAATGAGTTCTGGGGATCTAATATACAGCAAGGTGACTATAGTTAACACTTGTACACTTGAAAGTCACCATAAGAGTAGAACTTTAGCATTCTTACCAAAACAATAGTTATGTGCAGTAAAGGATGTGTTAACTAACTTTACTGTGGTAAACATTTCACAATATATATGTGTGTATCAAATCATCATGTTACCTTAAATTTATGCAATGTTAAATGTCAATTATATCTCAATAGAATTGGGGGGGGGGGGAGAATGTTTTAATCATAGTCATTCTCACATTCCACTTCCCAATTTGATTGATTTTAGAAAAGCTGTTTTATAGTGTTGCACAAATATTTTATATATTTTAGCTATAATTATGAAATTTCACTTAATGTTAAAAAGTGATAATTAACATAAAAACCATACTGTCCAGTCATATCACAGGCCCACAGTGGATGCACCAAAGTACCTTCTTGCAGCCAAGAGAGGGCTAATGGCCAGTACACACAGCCACATACTTCTGGTATAAGAAAATTCCCCTTATAAAAATTGTGTGGAAGATGCTCAAATACTTTCCACATTAATTTTAAACAAGGTACATGAAGATAAGTACCATGACAACAGATCTTTCCACTTTCAGTAATATACTGCATGGTGCTTCTTGTGCTTAAGTGTCTCTCAAATGTCAGCCGTAGAGATGCACTAGCAGACTCTTTGTCATTCTACCGCTAAGAGTTTCTTCTTGAAGTCATTCACCAATGCACATCTCCTTACACACCAAGTATGACTTTCTTCCCTTATCCTTACACTAGAGGCCTGGTGCACGAAATTCATGCCCTGGGGGTGGGTGGGGGGGTTCCCTTGCCTGGCCTGTGCCCTCTCACTGGCAGGCAAACATCCCCCTCGCAGTCTGGGATCCCTCTCACAGTCCAGGACTCCTCGCTCCTTATCGCCCGCCTGCTCGCTGCCTTTTAGCACTGCTGCCAAGGCAAGAGAGGCTCCCGCCACTGCCACCGAGCTTGCCAGCCATGAGCCCAGCTTCTGGCTGAGAGGCACTCCCTGTGTGGGAACACACGGGGGCAGCACCTGTCTTGAGCATTTGTCCCCAGTGGTCAGTGCTCATCATAGTGACCAGTGTCTGCTGTTTGGTCGATTTGCATATTAGGGTTTTATTATATAGGATTATTCACCCTCCTGTTCCTCTTCTTCCTTTTCCACCTACCCTACTTTAAGTGAAACAGACACCTAATGACCAGAAATAATTTAGAATCATAAACTATCAGGACTGAAAGATATGCATCATATAGTCAAGTGTTCGGCAACTTTTACTGTAAAGAGACAAAATAAATATTTTGGTCATTGCTGCAAATACTCACCTTGCCATTATAGTGTGAAAAGAACTATAGACTGACACAGATAATCTGTAAACAAATTTGCACTGCTATGTTCCGATAAAACTTTGGACTGTGGACCACCATTTGACAACCTCAATCTTGTCTATCCTTCTTTTTTTGTTGTTAATCCTCACCCATTGGTTTTTTTAGAAAGAGTGGAAGGGAGGGAAGGAAGGGGAGCGAGAGAGAAAGAGAAAAATATCAATGTGAGAGAGACACATCGATCAGTTGACTCCCACACCCTCCAACTGATGCTGGGCTTTGAACCTGCAACCCAGGCCTGTGCCCTTGACTGGGAATCGAACCCGTGACCTTTCAGTGAGCAGGCTGACACTCTAACCATAGTGCCACACCAGCCAGGCTGTCTACCTTCTTTGAATATCCCTACATCAGTGTTTCCCAAATTGCACCCTTTAAAATATTACTGAGTCTGAGGCCCTGGCCAGGCAGCGCAGGTGGTTAGAGGATCACCCTGATATGCCAAGGTTGCAGGTTCGATCCCCAGTAACAGCACATACAAGAATCAACCAATGAATGCATAAATAAGTGGAACAACAAACTGATGTTTCTCTCTCTCCTTCTCTCAAATCAATAAATGAAGTGTTTCACAAAAGATATTACTGAGTCAACTAAGAAACCTCCATAGTCAAACAGATTTGGGAAACACTATATATACACATTCTATTTTACTCTTGGAGATTCACAAGGCTAATGAATGCTAAGGAAAAGAGGCTCAAAGTGGGCCAGTTTTCATCCTTCCTTCTTCAGGCTGCTCAAACTTTGTCCTTATAGTACCCAGTCAAGAGAGATCAGAATTTGAGGTCTACCAGAATTTGTTGTTTACTCTCTGCAACACAAACTACTTAACATCTATCTATATCTTTTGGCAGAAGGTCCTCACAATTGTGTTTAGTCTCTCTTCTAAATTACAGCACTGATTGAAATGTGGCTTTAGGTATTAAGTTAAAAAATATATTAAAAAATATATATATATTAAAATTTTATTGGAGCTGTTGTTTGCAAATGTCTTTTCCCATTTGGTTGGTTACCTTTTTGTTTTGTTGGTGGTTTCTTTTTATTCATGGTGGCCAAGACATGGAGACAACCCAAGTGTCCTTCAACTGATGACTGAATAAAGAAGATGTGGTACAGATATACAACGGAATACTACTCAGCCAAATGAAATACTGCCATTTGCAAAAACATGGATGGACCTTGAGAATATCATGCTACGTGAAATATATCAGTCAGAAAAAGCTGAGAACCATATGATTTCACTCATATGTGAGATATAAAACTGAAACTCATAGACACAGACAACAGTATGGTGGTTACCAGAAGGAAGGGGTGATGGGAGGGTGGTAAAGGGTAAAAGAGGGCCAAACATATGATGACAGAAGATGATTTTACTTTGGGGAGTGGGCACACTGTGCAATATACAGATCATGTATCATAGAAATGTACACTTGAAACCTATATAATCTTATTAACCAATGTCACCTCCATAAATTTAATTTAAAAAAAGGGAAAACCTTTGAGGATTATAAAAATAATATATGATTATTTTAGAAAATTAAGAAAATATTTCTTTAGTTACCCAAAGATAACCACTGTTAACATTTTGGTGTGGGAATGCCTAGATGTATATGTACAATTTTTTAAAACTAATTTCAGATTATTTAGTATAAACTTTGTATTTTACTTTTCTTCTTTTTTTTTTTTAAATATATTTTATTGATTTTTTACAGAGAGGAAGGGAGAGAGATAGAGAGTTAGAAACATCGATGAGAGAGAAACATCGATCAGCTGCCTCCTGCACACCCCCTACTGGGGATGTGCCCGCAACCGAGGTACATGCCCTTGACCGGAATCGAACCTGGGACCCTTCAGTCTGCAGGCCGACGCTCTATCCACTGAGCCAAACCGGTTTCGGCTACTTTTCTTCTTGACATTATGTCCTGACACTTTCCCAGCATCGTTAAAGTGTTCAAAGACATGATTTTTAATAGTCAAATAACTTTTCCATCATAAAATTGTATTATAATTATTATAACTACTTCCTCTATTTTGGGACATGTAAATCGTTTCCTATTCTTTCTCTCCTTATCCCTATCTTTTTTTTATATATATCTTGGTTGGGTCAATTTGCATATAGTCTCTCTGATTGGCTGGTGGGTGGGCTTGGGCATAGCGAAGGTATGGTCAATTAGCATCTTTGCCTTTTATTAGTGTAGATTAAAGTCCTGTCCTAACTGGTTTGGCTCTGTGGATAGAGCATGGGTCTGAGAATTGAAGGGATCCAGGTTCAATTCGTCAAGGGCACATGCCCAGGTTGCAGTCTTGATCCCCAGTGTGGCGTGTGCAGGAGGCAGCCAATCAATGACTCTCTCTCAACATTGATGTTTCTTTCTCTATCTTCCTCTCCCTTCCTCTCTGAAATCAATAAAAATATTCTTAAAAAATTAAAATCCTTGTATGATAGTTCCAATATCTGGATCTCCTGAATTAGTTCTATTGATTGCTTTATCTCACAATGGGCCAGTTTTCCCTTGCTGTTTCTGTCTAATAATTTATTTATTTATTTATTTATTTATTTATTTATTTATTTATTTTAGAGAGGAAGGGAAAGGGAGAGGCAGAGGTAGTGGGAGAGGGAGAGAAGAATCTATGATCACTGTGAGAGAGAAACATCGATTAGTTGCCTCCTGGGATTGAACCCCAAACCTGGGTATGTGCCCGAACCTGGAATTGAACTGGCAACCTTTCGGTGCATGAGATGACACCCAACCAACTGAGCCACACTAGCCAGGGCTTCAATAATTTTTTATTGACTGCTAAATATGGAGTTCAGAACAGCAGCAACTGAGATTATTTACACTTGGAAAAGAGCATGCCTACTCTTCTGTCAAGTGTGGAGGGGTTTAGTCAATTTAGATAGGAATTGAGCCTGACATAGATTTTATAGTTGTCATAGTTACTTTCAGCACACCACAGGGGTCCAATTCTTCTACTGATAGACACCACTGTCAGGTGCTTAAGGTAAGAGATGAGTTGGAGAGTTTTTCTTAATTTTCCTCTCAGCTCTCACCCATTCCTGTATCCTTATATCACAGAGGATCTCTCTCCCTGTTCTTGACCTATACCACCAGCAGTAGAAAGCTTGTCTGTCACCTGGTGGTGGCACACGGAAGAAGCAGGTGGGATTTTCAGTTGTCCTGGTCTAGTGTCAGTATTGGGTAGGCCATGCAGCCCTCCTTCCTATGGCAGCCAAAATCTGCTTTGTATTTATGTTGGTTTTCAGTGCTACCCTCCCTACTCTTCCTCCACTGTAAAACACCTCTCCCTAGGTACTGGTGTAGGATACAGGGGCCCAAAATAGTTTTCTGCATCTTGTTCAGAGTAGAGTGTCTTCTTTTCTATAGCAGCAATGCATCTTTGGCCGTGTCCTGGGGATCAGAGGGTTCCTCCCCACTGAAGAAGGATTTTTGCTTCTAATCTCCCTCCAGAAATGTATCTAAAAAGGTTTTCTGCCCATCCCCCATTTTTTGAGACTTAAAGGAGTCTGAGTAAATGGGAGGGACTTTGTGCTTCTATCCAGCAGCCACAGATCACCTCCTTAATCTCTACATGACTGAGTCCCTGAGTCTCCACCTTGTACCCAATCTCAATAGTAAGTATCCTGTTGAGCCCCAAGGAAATGTATTTCAAAGCAAGTGTGAATTCCTCTTTTATCAGAAGCCCCAAGACTTTCCAAACTAGTCCATACTTAGTCTTTAACAATCAGTTAAAATTTCAGCTGGTTTCTTCTTATCTACTTTTACTGTCGTCATCTCTTTTTCTCCTGCCCTGCCAAAGATGAAAAAATCATGGCCCATTCTTTGGGGGAGAGGGTTGCCAACTCTTTGGAATTTAGATTAATGTACTTGGTTGCTTTGCAAGCTCAGCTCTCTGGTGAACTCAGAGAAATTATGACTTTGTAAATCACCCACCTTTGTTATTGTAGGTGAGGGTGAGAGGTTCTGTGCATACTTTTTACATCCTGAGTACAAGCAGAAGTCCCCTTCCACTTTGACTCACTTCCCTTTTCTATCTTTGTAAAGGCATCATCCAGATAAAAGTTTAGAAGTATCTCTGACTTCTCTTCAATGATATTTAATATCCAATCACAGTTGATAAAGTCTGAATTAGATAAATCACTAACATCTTTATTAGTATACTTTTTCTATATTTCTCTAGTATAAATATTTATCATCTTTCAATGGTCTCTTACATAAAACAATATTCCTTCAACCAGCCTCCTGAACTCAGTTTTCTACTTCAACCTGACTTTATCATCAGACTGCCTTACTACAGTATTTCTTTGATGTTATTTTTTATTTATTTATTTTTTTCCAGAGAGGAAGAGAGGGGGGGAGAGGAGGAGAGGGGGAGAGAGAGAGAAAGCAATGACGAGAGAGAATCATTGATCAGCTGCCTCCTGCACACTCCACACTGGGGATCAAGCCCACAACCGAAGCATGTTCCCTGACCAGGAATTGAACCATGACCTCCTGGTTTATAGGTCAACACTCAATCATTGAGCCACGCCGGCCAGGTGCTTTGATGTTTAAAATGAAGGCCATGAGCAATCTGATCCTATTCTGCTTTTATAGGCCACCTTCCTACAGGAACAGGTACTCTATTCCATACGGATCCAGGTCCTCCTTTTAGCATCTGGAAATGTTATCATTCAAGGGACGCTTTCCATGAAAAAACTTCCCAGATCATACAAACAAAATTCAATTGTACACTGCTTTATTTATACTAGAAAAATAACACTTTTTATCATACATATCTCTTACACCTCTCTCCAGAAAGGCAGAGATCAGATCTTGTATCTTCTCTTTTAGCTTTCCTACATATATATTTATTTTGTAAATTAAAATAGCAAAATTAATAAAATGACACTTTCCTTCCCATAACCTATGTATCCTTAATGCATCCGTGACAAGGGCACTAAAAATTTCACCAGCCCACAAAACACTGTTTTTTGAAACGTCTCAAGGAAAAAACACATGCTACAACTATAGTTATTATGACATCTGAGCATTTTCAGAGGATTAGTTTGGGGACTCTTAGCATAGAAACCATTTATACTTAGAGTTAAATCTATGATGGTAATCCCAAACAAAAATATGCTGAGGTCCCTTTAGTTAGCTCCACGTAAATAACCCCCAGAGTCACAAAGTTTGCTAAGGAAAATTACTGACACTTAAAAAGAAATAAGGACATCTACCTTACTAATTTTGTTAGTGCCTTAATTGGTAATCATATTCAGGCATTTTGCCAAGATGTGAAGGCAACATGCTTTTAGTAAATCATTTTCAATGGGAGACAAGTGAAGAAAAAGAGTAATATATTTAATGCCTTTTTATAATAGTACTATCAAATACATTTTCAAGAAATAGCATAAATAAATCCTATGTTATTTTAGTGAAAACCAGAGCAGGTACCATTTTTGCCAATTAGCTTTCCTGGCGAGGCTATGTGGCTGGGACCACAGTGGAATCTGAACTCACTTGACTCAGACACCAGAGCAGATGTCTAATATGACATCTTTTTCATGCATTCTTAAGAAATGCAAAAAATGAAAAATGCTTTTCTTGCTAAAATAAATAAATAATACACCCAATGGGTATCTTCATCAATTTAACACAGAACTGCTACCCAATAACTCAACTTTTAGTAATTCAATATGAGAAAGTCATATAAAGAAATTCAGGCCCTAACCAGTTTGGCTCAGTGGATAGAACATCAGCCTGTGGACTGAACGGTCCCAGGTTCGATTCCAGTCAAGGGCATGTGCCTTGGTTGCGGGCACATCCCCAGTAGGGAGTATGCAGGAGGCAGCTGATCGATGTTTCTAACTCTCTATCCCTCTCCCCTCCTCTCTGTAAAAAATCAATAAAATATATTTTAAAAAAAAAGAAATTCAGCATAGCACTATTCATGATAGTTAAAAATAGGAAAAACAGTTTAAATGCTAACCAACAGGGAATCTTTTACATAAAATGTATATACACTATTCAGCAATGACAAATGTTGGTGCAGATCTCTATTTACATGGAAAGATGCCACAGCATGCTGCTGCAAAAAAACAGGTTATAATTCACTAGAGGCCTGGTGCACGAATTCGTGCAAGGGTAGGGTCTGTCTGGCCCGCCCGGATTGGGGCCTATTGGGGGCGGAGCCGGTGGGGGGGGGTAGGAGATGTGGGCGGTTGGCCGGCCAGCCCGCCCCCTGGTTGAACTTCTGGTTGAGGGGACAATTTGCATATTAGCCTTTTATTATATAGGATAATCACCTGTGTTCACCTGCAGTACTCCTAAGTGACAGGATTTGGAGCATGTGCCACTTAGCAGTTTATTGCCTCTCAGCTTCAAATTCATACCATATTGCCTGCTCTGCAAAAATAAACCTGCCCCTTTAAATGTTTTTCCTTTGCAAGCTGACACAAGAGTTACACTTTATCAGTACAGGTGCTGGAGGCTACTTCCACCAACACCCCAACCTTCAGGTGGTTTTGTAGCAGAATGACTTCAGTGAGACACCGCCTCTGCAAAGTAGACACCGCAGCACACTAGTCAACGGGTTTTGAGCAAGTTTCCACTGCAAGCAAGACAGCACAGCTACTTCTCTGTCACCCAGGGAACCATGGCCACACCCTCTCCAACATGGTCTAAATCTCAGCCCCAAGGGATAATCTTCCTGAACTCTTTCTCAGACCTAGGGGTTGTAGCTGCTCCTTCAATCTGCCATTCTTATATTTGTTAAAGTTCTCTTCACTTCTTTCTAGCTAACCCCTTGTTACTCCAATTTCCTGCTAGAGTTAATAATTTTTTTTATACTAAAGAATATTTAATACTTTTTAGGTTTTGAAATTACTGTGTTGTTTCCGCAGAATTGACCCTGACTGAAATAGGGTGAGGTCCTCTACCCCTTTTTATTTTTCAACTAGAGGCTCAGCACACGAAATTCATGCGTGGGTACGGTCCCTAGGCCTGGCCTGCAATCAGGGCCATCTTCCCCAGCTGCCCACAGCCGTGCCCCCCCCCCCCCGGTTCCCTGTTCACCATTGGGTGATTGGTGCCTGACTGCCTGGGGAAGGGACTGAAAGGTTGGCTGTTCCTGCCCGCTCGTCAGGCCCTCCCCTACAGTGGGTGGCCATCAGGCAATTGGAGCCTGCTGGCCCAGGAAAGGAACCAAGAGGTGGTCAGTGTGCCTCATAGTGACTGGTCCAGCGGTTGTTCTGGTCATTCTGCCATTAGGGTGAATTTGCATATTACCCTTTTATTATATAGGACTAGAGGCCCGGTGCACAAAAATTTGTGCACTCGGGGGGGAGGGGGGTCCCTCAGCCCGGCCTGTGCCCTCTAGCAGTCTGGGACCCCTCCGGAGATAACGACCTACTGGCTTAGGCCTGCTCCCGGGTGGCAGAGGGCAGGCCCAATCCCTAGGTGCAGCCCTTGGTCGGGCTCAGAGCAGGGCCAATTGGGGAGTTGGGGCGCCGCTCCCTGTCACGCACAGAGCAGGGCCCATCAGGCGGTTGGGGAGCTCCCCGCTGTCACACACAGAGCAGGGCCCATCAGGGGGTTGGGGCGCTCCCCCCTGTAACGCACAGAGCAGGGCCCATCAGGGGGTTGAGGAGCTCCCCCCTGTCACTCAGAGAGTAGGGCTGATAGGGGAGTTGGGGCACCATCCTCTGTCACACACAGAGCAGGGCGAATCAGCGGGTTGGGGCGCTGCCCTCTATCACCCACAGAGCAGGGCCAATCAGGGGGTTGGGGCGCCGCCACTGTCACACTCAGGGCAGGGCTGATGGGGAGGTTATGGCTCTACCCCGTCACACACAGAGCAGGGCCCGTGGGGGCGGGGGGGTTGGGGTGCCACAGCCTGTCACACACAGAGCCGCAGGGCGATCAGGGGGTTTGGGCGCTGCCCCCTGTCACGCTGATCCCGGTGCTGGGAGGCCTCACGGCTCTGCTGATCCCGGTGCTGGGAGCATATTACCCTTTTACTATATAGGGTAGAGGCCTGGTGCATGGGTGGGGCTTGCTGGTTTGTCCTGAAGGGTGTCCTGGATCAGGGTGGGGGTCCCCACTGGGGTGCCTGGCCAGCCTGGGAGAGGGGATGATGGCTGTTTGCAGCTGGTCACACACCCTTCAGGGTGGGGGTCCCCACTGGGGTACCTGGCCAGTCTGGGTGAGGGGCTGAGGGCTGTTTTCAGGCTGGGGGTGACTGAAGCTCCCAACTGCTCCTTTTTTCCTTTTTTTTTTTATTCTGGGCCAGCTTTAGCTTGAGGCTTGGCTCCAGCTCTTAGGCCTCCGTAGGTTTCTGGCCTTTGCTTACAATGTTGCGATCCTCCTGGCTGAAGTCCCACGGTATTTGTTACAATGTTTGAAACTGCCCGCTCAGAGGCCTGCAGCCGCAGGCGGGGAACGTTGGTTTCCTCTGTCACTGAGGCAAGGAAGCCTCATGTTAGTTTCAAGCTGCCTGGCTGCCGGTCGCCATCTTGGCTGACAGTTAATTTGCATATCTCGATGATTAGCCAATGAAAAGGGTAGCGGTCGTACGCCAATTACCATGTTTCTCTTTTATTAGTGTAGATGTTGTCTGAATTTATAAAAAGTATTTTTTGTGATAATCATAAAAGGCAAATTTTATTTTGGAAAAATTCAATGCAAAATTAATATTGCTTTTAGTATTCTACTTTAATAGAGCAGGAATATATTTGTGAGATTAAAATGATTGAATTTTGAAGAACATTAATTTTGTAAGACCGTAATTGTTCAGTTTTCCTTTTTTAACACCAATGTTTTCTCATTATTAGCTAAAATTGGTTTTTTGTGTCATCTTAAATAACAGAAATTATTTAGACAGCTATTTTTTCTCTTGGTTATGCCATATGTTGCCCCTTACAACTAGGTCATTAATTATTAGATATCCTGAAGTGATAGGTACTAGTTCTCAAATATATAGTCTTCCTCTTCCCTCTTATTATTTCAGTCCCTCTTACCATGTTCCAGGATTATCAGTTGGGCTCCAGCTTGTGCATTTCCAACATCATTCTCAGCAATGCATTGATAGAACCCTTCGTCTGACTTCACCAGACCCAAAACTTGAAGATTATGTTCCTTCTGAAGAAGAAAAACATATGCACAATTTTATGATTCAATTGATAAACAGTCCAAAATCCCAAGTATATGCCTTCTCTGGGAAGAAAAAAACAAGTAAAATTGTCTGATTCAGGTACTGAATAATATCCACCTATGCACATGTTAACTCAATTTATCGACAAGGTATTGACTCACATTAAGTGCCCAGCCTGTTTTTTCTTCTGGACAGAACGTATAGTGTCAGTCACTGGTGACTGACTGGGCACTTAATGTGTTAAAACAGGAAACACCGTCATTAACAATTATGAATTTAATATTCATGGAAAAGTCGTACCCACACTGTTTGCAAACTTACACCTTTGCTTGGAAAAATATCTGGCATGCAATATCATGTGACCGTAGTGAAAGTCAAGTGAATTCAAGGCATTTTTTAAATATTATTTTTAATATCAATATCTCTGATAGATTAGACTATACTAAGTTAAATCAGATTGCATATACACGAAGCTTTCCTTAAACTATAAAGAAAACTATCCACACGTATATGGATGTCAACTATTGTTACTGTTATTGATATAGTATAATATGGTTTTAAGCTTTTAAAAAATACTAAGAGTAAAAAATGCAACTTTAACCATAAACATTGCTTTTTAGTTATATTTAAATATTATGAATTACTTTTTGTAACTTATGAGAGCACATATTTTGAAAACAGAAAATATACCCCTACATATATGAGAAATTTATAACAGTAAGTCTTTAACAACCATAATTATTTCTATGAATGTCATGTATCTAAAGATACATCATCAATCTTTGTTACTAAAACCTAGATAATTTGATTACTAAGATGTTAGATAATGATAATAATAGACAATCTTTATTAAAAACTAGGGGCCCAGTGCACGAAATTCGTGCACTGGGTGTGTGTGTCGGGGGGGAGTGTCCCTCAGCCTAGCCTGCCCCCTCTCACATACTGGGAGCCCTCAGGCGTTGACCCCCATCACCCTCCAATCGCAGGATCGGCCCCTTGGCCAGGCCTGACGCCTCTGACAGAGGCATCAGGCCTGGGCAGGGGACCCTCATTTCCCCCCATCAATGGTTCTGCCCCCAGCCCAGGCCTGATGCCTCGGCCAGAGGTATAGACCCCCATCACCCTCCGATCACCAATCACCGGATCGGCCCCTTGACCAGGCCTGAGGCCTCCGGCAGAGGTGTCAGGCCTGGGCAGGGGACCCCCAGCTCCCCGCGGTTGCAGGCTCCGCCCCTGCCCAGGCCTAACGCCTCTGGCTGAGGCGTCCGGCCCGGGCAGCGGGGACCCGCAGCTGCAGCGGCCCCGCGATCGTGGGCTTCGCTTTAGGCCCAGGCAAGGGACCCCTAGCTCCTGGGACTGCCAGCTTCGACCGTGTCCAGCTCCCATCGCTGGCTCCACCCCTACTTCCTGCTATCACTGGCCAGGGCGGC
The DNA here is from genome assembly GCF_963259705.1 of Myotis daubentonii. Classification (NCBI taxonomy): domain Eukaryota; kingdom Metazoa; phylum Chordata; class Mammalia; order Chiroptera; family Vespertilionidae; genus Myotis; species Myotis daubentonii. The sequence continues at coordinate 110,958,832 of NC_081840.1, forward strand.
AAAGGCGCCTGATTCTCCGATCATGGCTGGGGGGCAGGGCAAAGGTGTTCCCAGGGCCGCCTTTGCCCTGCCCCCCACCTCTTAGCTCCCCCCTGGGTTTCTGATCACAGTCAGTGGCAGGGGGCTTCTTCCTGCTTTCCCTTTCGCCTCCCTGCATTGTGCCTACATATGCAAATTAACCGCCATCTTGTTGGCAGTTAACTGCCAATCTTAGTTGGCAGTTAATTTGCATATAGCCCTGATTAGCCAATGAAAAGGGTATCGTCGTACGCCAATTACCATTTTTCTCTTTTATTAGATAGGATGTACTTAATATAAAGTAAAAAGTAGTAATGGCTGAATATTCTTAAATATATTTAACACTCATTATTTAATTTTTGCATTTATTTTCTAAAAAAATCTTCACATATGTTGTCACAATAACTGTCCAACATTGGGTAATACTTATTTTGAAGGGCCTGAACATCAGTATATGAAGGACAGATTTCTGCTCCTTGAGAGACATAAAGACAATTGATGCATGTGCATGCACGCACGCGCATGCACACACATAATCATCATTACCCAGAAAATGGTGGCAGCTGTGTTTAACAGTGCTAGAATGTTTAGCAGGAATACTAGACCTAGTACTATTTGCTATGTGATCTTATATAAGCTGCCAAAATATTTCTAGGCTCAGGCTTTCCCGTCATCCAATGAAGAGAGTGTTAATTTTTCTATCTTTGTCGGCAGTATATAAACTGGTGTATATATATATAAGATACCAAGTCTCTTGATAATTACATTCAAAGACATTTAAAGGTTTCAGAGATAAGTGTCCTTCTTTTAAAAAGTACTTACTACAATCTTAAAGTAATCACTTGGGATAACCATATCCCCATTCTTGACCCACTTCACAGTTGGAGTTGGTTTCCCAGTCACTTCACATTCAAATACTATATCCATAGATTCATGAGCATATATATTAGTAGGCTGCTTCAGGAATTCAGGTTGGGCTTCAAAAGAGAAAGGAAATGAAGATATTAATGAAAATAAAAATAGGTAGCTATTCATATTTCAAGCAATTTTTTTTAAATCACAGAATTCATAGGTGTTTTACTTATTTGAGGTTTTCACATATTTTTATAAACACCTAAATATATATTTAAAATATATGTCAGGAACACAATTTCTTTAAAAATTGACATTCTGGTGTAATTAGAAGAATAATTTTAATTTTTAAGGTAATTTCTGAATTTTATTGTTGAGAAATATATAGTAAATTGATTATATTGAAGAAATTGATAATATGAATGTTCTAAGCTAAAATGAATATTAAAGGCTATTTCCCTATGATTTATACCATTTTGGAAGGACCATAATTAAAATTCATAAAAGAGTTGAGAAAACTGACATTACCTTTCTTTTCAGTCAACTTAATGTATATACCCCCTCCAAAGTAGTATAAATGTGATAGTCAGAGACCTTAAAACAGTTCATTTACACAATATACTCCCAGTTAGTAACATCCCTCATTACAAGAAATGGTTCTTAAGGATGGGAGGAAAAGTGATAGGATCTTTGGGGAAAGTTAAGTGTATTAGAAAAAGCCTGAGTATTGTAGTAACTCCCTAACTCCATTTCACCTTGCCCCAAAGTTGTAATCACACACTTATGAATAACATTCATTAAAATTTTGAACCAGAAGGATAAAGTAGATCATCTAATTCAACTTCCCATCTAATGCTGTAATTTCCCACACAACATCTTTGAGAAGAGGTATTTTACTAATCTCTGAAAGTTTCAAATGATAAGGAAATCCCCATATCACAAAGCAGCAAGCTCCACTGTATGCAGTTTCTATTTTTTAAAAAAAAGCAGTGTTTTTTTTTTTAACATTTGAGATAAAATGTACTCAGTCTGCTGGAATTTTGATTGGGATTGTGTTGAATTTGTGGCAACTTGACACTGTAAAATTATGGAGTCTTTTTCCATGAGTATTGTTTATCTCTCCATTTATTTAGATCTTTGGCTTCTTTTCTCTCATCAATGTTTTATAGATTTCAATATATAAATCTTGTTCATACTTTGTTAGATATATGCCTAAATATTTTAAATTTTTGGTGCTACTGTAAATGGGACTTTAAAATTTTTTTAGTTCCCAATTGACCACTGCTAGTATGTAGAGGTGAAAGTGATTTATGTATACCAACCTTTCATTCTATGGTCATACTAAACTCACTCATTAGTTCTAGTAACTTTCTATAGACAATTTTAGGATTATCTACATTCATACAAAATGTATTTACAGATAACTATATGTTGTCTGTAAAAAGAGGCAGTTCTATTTCCTCATTTTCAATCTGCTTTCCTCATTTTTCATTATACTAGCTAGAGTGGGGCAGATCCTCAGAAAAAATCCAGATTGGCTTTCTAATTTGTGTCAATGAAGAGTAAGAGTATAGAGAGCAGGTAGAAGCCCAGGTAAGCAGTTCAAGCCAAGAAGGGAAAGAACATTTGATCTTAAGAAGCAATAGAGAAGAGAAAGAAAAAATGGTAGCTGAATAGGCAGACCTTTCTTATTACATCTCCTCCCAGGGCCAGACTGGAAATAAAACTAAAGTGGGAAACATACACCTGGAATTACCAACTGAGAAGGAAACTTATATGAAGGAAGGACAGAAAACACCTGGAGACCAGTTGGAAGGGCAAGGTCACAAGAGGAGCTGACCCAGCTCCCAGGGGTGGCTGGCCTAGTGTGAGGAGGGAGCTCCTGACTACAGGAAGGTCTGAGGCCCAAACCCAGGCTGGGCTCCACAGCCCAGAGCACCAGAGCGGAGACCAATGGCCTACGTAACAACCAACTGTGAAAGGTGGCAGGGCTGCTGGTCATGGCAGAGTCTGGAGCCGGTAGAGGTAGACCACAGCCAGTCAGAGAGAAGGCAGCAGTTTTGGTTTTTTGTTTGTGTGTTTTTTAAATGCAGAGTACAAGAGTTTTCATTTGTAGCTATTGACCTAAGGCTTCAATGCAGGGATGGAGGAATGGACTTAAGGTGCCTAAGGAGAGGCCTGAGTGGGAAGCATTAGGGGAAGACGAGGAAAAGCAGCAGCCAGGAGTCCTGGCATTTGGTCATATGCCCCCGAACTGAAATGGCCATTTTTCCTGAATAGCAGCAGGAGAGAAACAAAAGAGAAACCCTGCCTGAGGTGATACAGCCCACCCCACCCTCTGGACCCCTGCTAGCCACACCCTGCATTTTGACCTTTGCAGAGGTTAAGTCCATGAGTTTGAACAGTCTCAGGAAGTAGCCGGTGACTGGACTGGGGGAGGGGCCATCCACCCCACCATCCTGGGAACTTGACTGGTAATTTCTCCACACAGGAGAGCTAATAGAAACTCTAGGTTTCTAGCCGATCCCACCGGACTCCATATAAGGATCTCTGCCCAGCCTAGGACAGGGAAATATTTTGGGTCACTCCCAGAAGAGTAGCTCTGGGACAGGGAAACACAACCACCACATTCCCTGAAAACTAAATAGCACCTCCCCTGCCTAAAGCACTTTCAGAAACTGACTTTTGAGTGATTAAGATTGACAGCTGACTAGCAGGCAAAAGTGGCTAGCAGGCAAATAGGCGGGGCACAGGGAAATGGGAAGTTTACTGACCCAACCCTGGGCCCATGCTGCTAACACACCTAATTTTAGAGGGCCCTCCTGCTTGCAGCCAAGTCCAGTGGAGACATACACAAATGGTGGATCCCTTGGAACTTCAAGCAGATTGCTGAAAGCCAAAGGAGGGCAATTTCTGACAGTGGTTAGCACTTAAGTACCTCACAGGAAGCCCAGAATTGGTAGACAGACAAGTCAGCCACATTCATAAGGCTAGGATTCAAAGGGGTCCCCACGGGGAACTAAACTATGGAAATGAGTGCCGTTTCACTTTATTTTTCTTTTCTTCTCTTTGATCGTCTTTTTCTTTTCTTTTTTTATTTTTATCTTTCCTTCCTTTTATTTTCTTTCTTAATTTACGTTCATCTATCTGCTTAACTGATTTTTTATTATTCTAATCTCTATTATTTCAATCATATATCTAATTTTCCTCCTCCCTTTTCCTATTCCATTTGTTATTCTTTTTTCTTTTTTTCACTACTCAATTTTTTTCCCCTTTCTTCCTCTCTCTGCTTTTTCTCGTGCTTTTTCATCTTTATTTTTCATTTCTTATTATAGGTCTATCTGCCTTCTCCTTTATTTTCCATTTCAAAATTTTTTTTCATTTTTCTTCCTCTATTATTTTATTTTATGTATTTTTTAAATATATTTTATTGATTTTTTACAGAGAGGAAGGGAGAGGGATAGAGTTAGAAACATCGATGAGAGGCGAAACCAAGAAGGCGGCATAGGTAAACATCGGAGATTGCTGCCTCGCACAATCACTTCAAAAATACAACTAAAAGACGGAACGGACATCACCCAGAACCACAGGAAGGCTGGCTGAGGGGAAATTCTACAACTAGAAGGAAAGAGAAAAGCACACTGAGACTCAGAGGAGGCGCAGTGCTGAAGTAAAATACAAAGGTGCAGAGGTGCATGCGGAGCGGGCTGGCGGCTGAGGGCACAGTTGTCTGTTTCAATCGGGAGGGAGTCTCAGTCTCTGAGCTTCAGTCCCGGGCGAGTCTCTGGGGACCCAGACTCAAACGGGAGAAGCGAGACTGACTGGCATTGGTCGGACCTCCAGGGCAGCTTTCTATCCGAAGGGCTTCCAGTGATTACCAGGACACTGAGAGGCAGAGCCTCTGAATGCAGGACTGAGAGCAGCCATAACTATTCGCTCCGCCCGCCCTGTTGATCCCCTGGGACCCGCCCCACCCAAGCCTTGCACGGAGGCATTTGCTGGTTAGCCTCAGGCAGAGGCTAGATTAGCGCCACCCTAGAGATCCAGGACAGAAGTTCTCCCACTGCAGACACAGCTGATTCTCACAGCCAATTGGCCTGGAGGTCAAATCCCTCACAGTGTTACCTACAACAATCAAGGCTTAGCTACAACAAGACTGTGCACAAAGACCACATGGGGGTGCACCAAGAGTGTCTGCCTCAGGTAATTGGGACACTTAGCTCAGAAAGCCACTCTATCGACACAGCGAAGCATAAAAAATGCCAAGACAAAGAAACAGGACACAAACGACAGAAATGGAGGAAAGCAGGCTGCTGGATAAGGAATTCAAAACCACACTTTTAAGGTCTTTCAAGAGTCTTCTAGAGACTGCCGATAAACTTAATGAGATGTACAAGAAATCTAATGAGACCCTCGATGTTGTGATAAAGAACCAACTAGAAATTAAACATACACTGACTGAAATTAAGAATATTATACAGACTCCCAACAGCAGACCAGAGGATCGCAAGATTCAAGTCAAAGATTTGAAATACGAAGAAGCAAAAAACACCCAACCGGAAAAGCAAAATAAAAAAAGAATCCAAAAATAAGAAGATAGTGTAAGGAGCCTCTGGGACAGCTTCAAGCATACCAACATCAGAATTATAGGGGTGCCAGAAGAAGAGAGAGAGAAAGATATTGAAAACCTATTTCAAGAAATAATGACAGAAAACTTCCCCTACCTGGTGAAAGAAATAGACTTACAAGTCCAGGAAGCGCAGAGAACCCCAAACAAAAGGAATCCAAAGAGGACCACACCAAGACACATCATAATTAAAATGCCAAGAGCAAAAGATAAAGAGAGAATCTTAAAAGCAGCAAGAGAAAGACAGGCAGTTACTTACAAGGGATGACCCATAAGATTGTCAGCTGATTTCTCAACAGAAACTTTGCAGGCCAGAAGGGAGTGGCAAGAAATATTCAAAGTGATGAAAGCCAAGAACCTACAACCAAGATTACTTTATCCAGCAAAGCTCTCATTCAGAATTGAAGGTCAGATAAAGAGCTTCACAGATAAGAAAAAGCTAAAGGAGTTCATCACCACTAAACCAGTACTATATGAAATGCGGAAAGGTATCCTTTAAGCAGAGGAGGAAGAAGAAAAAGGTAAAGATACAAATTATGAACAACAAATACGCATCTATCAACAAGTGAATCTAAGAATCAAGTGAATAAATAATCTGATAAACAGAATAACCTGGTGATTATAATAGAATCAGGGACATAGAAAGGGAATGGACTGACTATTCTTGGGGGGGGAAGGGGTTTGGGGGATGCGGGAAGAGACTGGACAAAAATCGTGCACCTATGGATGAGGACAGTGGGTGGGGAGTGAGGGCGGAGGGTGAGGTGGGAACTGAGAGGAGGGGAGTTATGGGGCGAAAAAAGAGGAACAAATGTAATAATCTGAACAATAAAGATTTAATTAAAAAAATTTAAAAAAAAAAAACAAAAAAAAGAGTAATTTTTAAAATGATAATGGAATGCATTCAAAAGTTGACTTTAAGGCTGCCAAAAGAAAATCAATGAATTCTCTTTACAAAAATTTGCCAAAGGGGGAAAAAAAAAAAAAAGAAACATTGATAACCTCGATGAGAGAGAAGCATCAATCAGCTGCCTCCTGCACACCCCCTACTGGGGATGTGCCTGCAACCAACATACATGCCCTTGACTGGAATCAAACCTGGGACCCTTCAGTCCGCAGTCCGGCGCTCTATCCAGTGAGCCAAACCAACTAGGGCTCTTCCTCCATTATTTTAAACCGTTTTTCTTCCCCCTATTCCTCTAATTCTTTATTCTTATTTTTTTTATTTCAGCTTAGCATCTACATATTCCTTCTGCCCTTATACTTGTTGTTTTGGTTTGTGCTTTTGTGTGTGTGTTTGTTGTCAGCTCATAATTTTTTTCTTTTTTTCTATCTATCTTGTTCTGTCTTCTCTTTCCTAATTCTCTCTTCCCTGTTGGTTGCTTTTGTTGGTGTGGCAGGGGTCTTGTGTATGTTTTTGTTTTGTTTCTTATTTTGGTTTGTTTGGTCAGTACCTCCACAAGAGCTCGAAGAGTGGTAAGGGGTGAGCCTCACAGTCAGCCAGGCTCAGAGAAGATTCCATCTTAAAAAATGGGATAATATTCATGACCCAATTACAAACTAAGAACCCAAATAACTCAAACAAGGGTCATCCTAGAGCCCCCAGCTCAGGTAATCTAAGAGACTGTACCACTGGGTCCCACAAAAACCTACTACATAAGACCAACCCACAAAGTCTGGGAGGCAAAGTAGTTTGATCTAATACATTGAAACAAAAACAAAGGAACATAAAAAATGTGGAGATGAAGAAACAACCCCTAAATGAAAGAAAAGGAGGAATCACCAGAAAATGAACTAAATGAAATGGAGGCAAGCAATTTGTCAGATAAAGAATTCAAAGTAATGTAGTAAGTGTTCTCAAGCAATTCAGTGAGAACTACAAGCAAGTAAATGAGAATTGTAACGGACTTAATGAGAGCTACACCAACATGAAAAGACAGGTTGGAATAATAAATAAGAATAAATTGGAAATGAGGAATGACACTGCTGAAATAAGGAACACCCTAGAACAGTGATGGCGAACCTTTTTAGCTCGGCGTGTCAGCATTTTGAAAAACCCTAACTTAACTCTGGTGCCGTGTCACATATAGAAATTGTTTGATATTTGCAAACATAGTAAAACAAAGACTTATATTTTTGATATTTATTTTATATATTTAAATGCCATTTAACAAAGAAAAATCAACCAAAAAAATGAGTTCGTGTGTCACCTCTGACACGCATGGCATTGGTTCGCCATCACTGCCCTAGAAGGATTCAATAGTAGACTAGAAGAAGCTGAGGACTGAATCAAGGAATTAGAAAACAAGGTAGGAAAAATCACCCATTCAGAAAAGCAAATGAAAAATAAAAATAAAAAGCAAGAGTATAAGGGAGCTTTGGGACAACTGAAACATAACAATCTTTGCATCATAGGGATACCAGAAGTAGTAGATTCTAGAAAGGAATAGAAAACCTGATGAAGAAATAATGGCAGAAAATTTCCCTAACCTGGTGAAGGAAAAAGTCATTCAAGTTCAGGAAACAAAGACAGACCCAATCAAGATGACCTCCCCCCCTCCCGCCCACAAAAGATCCAAAGCTGGACACATCATAATTAAAATGGCAAACATTAAAGACAAAATAAGAATCTTAAAGGCTGCAAGAGAGAGACAGAAAGTTACCTACAAGCGAGCTCCCATTTAGCTGTCAGCTGATTTCTCAATTGAAACACTTAAGGCCAGAAGGAATAGGCATTAAATATACAAAGTAATGAAAGGGGATTGAATTCAAGACTACTCTATCCAGCAAGGCTATAATTCAAAATAGAAGGTGAAATGAAGAGCTTTATGGACAAAACAAGCTAAAAGATTTTATTACCAACAAACTAGCACTACCTGAAATGCAAAAGGGACTAATGTAAGAATAGAGAGAAAAAGAACACAGGCATAAAGAAAAAGAATGGCAACAAATAATTACCTATCAATAGTACCCTTAAATGTAAATGGCTTAAATGCTCCAATCAAAGGCATATAGGGTAGTTGAATAGATAAGAAAACATGACTCATATATATGCTGTCTGTCTCCAAGAGACTCACCTCAAAACAAAACACACAGAATGAAAGTGAAGGGATGGAAAAAAATTTCTCAAGCAAATGGAAATTTTAAAAAGCTGGGGAAGCCGAAACCGGTTTGGCTCAGTGGATAGAGCGTCGGCCTGCGGACTGAGAGGTCCCAGGTTCGATTCCGGTCAAGGGCATGTACCTGAGTTGCGGGCATATCCCCAGTAGGAGATGTGCAGGAGGCAGCTGATCGATGATTCTCTCTCATCGATGTTTCTAACTCTCTATCTCTCTCCCTTCCTCTCTGTAAAAAATCAATAAAAAAAAAAAAAAAAAAAGCTGGGGAAGCAATACGCATATCTGACAAAACAGACTTCAAAGTGAAGGTCATAACAAGAGATAATGAAGGCCACTCCATGATACAAAGGGATCAATACAACAAGAGGATATAATTTTGGTAAACATATGTGTACCCAATACAGGAGCACCCAAATATATGAAAAAACTCCTTGAGGATTTTAAGGGAGATTGAGAACAATAAAATCAGAATAGGGAACTTTAACACCCCACTGACATCATTGGACAGATCTTCTAGACACAAAATCAACAAGGAAATAGTGATCCTAAACAACACACTAGACCAGATGGAATTGACATTTTTTAGAACATTTCACCAGAAGCCATAGAATATACATTCTTCTCAAGTGCACACAGGTCATTCTCAAAGAATGACCACATGTTAGGACACAAACTAAGTCTCTATAAGTTCAAGAAGATTGAAAACATATTAACCATCTTTTTGGATCACAATGAAATTAGAAATCAACTACAATAAAAACACTCAAAAACATTCAAACACATGGAGGCTAAATAGCACAATAAACAAGGAATAGGTTATCAAAGAGATCAAAGATGAAATTAAAAACCTTCCAGAAACCAATGAAAATGAACACACAACTACCCAAAATCTATGGGACACAGTGAACTCAGTCCTGAGAGGGAAATTTATAACATTATAGGTCTATCTAAAAAAACCCAAGAAAAATTAATAATAAAGTATTTAACCCTATAACTTAAAGAACTAGAAAGAGAACAAAAAGAAAAGCCTGGAATAATAAGAAAGAAGGAAATAATAAAGATGAGAGCAGAAATCAATGACATAGAGACTAAAAAGAAATACAAAAGATCATTAAAACCAAGAGCAGGTTCTTTGAAAAGATTAAACAAGATTGATTAACCTTTAGCCAAACTCATCAAGAAAAAAAGAGGACCCAAATAAATACAATCAGAAATAAAACAAGTGAAATAATAACTGATACCACAGAAATACAAAAGATCGTAGAAAAATACTATGAACAAGTATATTTCAAAAAGCTGGACAATTGGGACAAAATGGCATATTCCTAGAAAAATGCAATCTATCAAAACTCAATCACAAAACCTGAATAGGCTGATAACTACTGATGAAACAGAAGTAGTAATAATAATAAAAAAAACCTCCCAGCAAACAAAAGCCCAGGGGAGGCGTTCCTATGGCTTCACAGGGGAGTTTTAACAAATATTCAAAGAAGGACTAATAACTATCCTCACACTATTCCAAAAAAAATCCAAGAGGAAGGGACACTTTCAAGCTCTTTTTATGAAGCCAGCATTATCCTTATTCCAAAATCAGATAAAAACACTACAAAGAAAGACAATTACAGGCCAATATTCCTGATGAACACAGATGCTAAAATCCTCAACAAAATATTAGCAATTTGGATTCAGCAATACAATAAAAAGTTCATATACCATGGCCAAGTGGGATTTATTCCGGGGATACAAAGCTGGTACAATATTCACAAATCAATAAACATGATAGATACATCACATAAACAAATTCGAAGACAAAAATCACATGATCATATCCATTGATGCAGAAAAAGCATTTGACAAAATCCAACACACTTTTTTGATAAAAACTCTCAGCAAAGTGGCAATAAAGGGATCAGATCTCAACATAATAAAGGCCATATATGACAAACCTACAGCCAACATCATACTCAATGAGCAAAAACTAAAACCATTTCCCCTAAGAACAGGAACAAGATAGGAATGTCCACTTTCACCACTGTTACTCAACACAATACTGGAAGTCCCTGCAACAGAGATCACAAAAGAAGAAAAATAAAAGGCATCCAAATTGGGAAGGAGGAAGTAAAACTGTCATTATTTGCAGATGACATGATATTGTACATAGAAAACCTAAAGACTCCACCAAAAAAATTTACTAGATTTAATGAATGAATTCAGTAATGTAACAGGATACAAAATTAACACCCAGAAATGAATGGCTTTTCTATACACCATAATGAACTCTCAGAAAGAGAAACAAACGAACAAAAAAATCCCTTTTACCACTGTAACAAAAAAATTAAGATACTTAGAAATAAACTTAACCAATAGGTAAAATACCTGTACTGAGAAACCTATAGGATGTTGAAAAAAGAGATGGAGGAAGATATAAACAAGTGAAAGAATATACTGTGTTTATGGATTGGTAGAATCAACATCATTAAAATGTCCACACTACCCAAAGAAATTTATAGATTTAATGCAATCCCTATTATAATACCAACGGCATATTTCACAGACCTAGAAGCACTCAAAAAATTTATAAGGAATCAAAAAAGACTGCAAAGAGCTGCAGCAATCTTAAGAAGAACAAAGTTAGAGGGATCACAAAACCAGATATCAAGTTACATACAAAGCCACTGTACTCAAAACAGCCTGGTACTGGCATGATTAACAGGCATATAGATCAATGGAGCAGAACAGAAAACCCAGAAATTGACCCAAGCCATCACTTAATTAATATTTGACAAAGGAGGCAAAAGCATACAATGGAATCAAGAGAGTCTCTTCAAAAAATGGTGCTGGGAAAATTGGACAGGTACATGTAAACAAACAAATAAAAAAAAATGAAACTAGACCACCAACTTACATCATACACAAGAATAAACTCAAAATGGATAACAGATTTAAACGAAAATCATGAAACCATAAAAATCCGAGAAGAAACGATAGGCAGCAAAATCTCAGACATCTCTCATAGCAATATATTTGCTGATACATCTCCTAGGGCAAGGAAAACTAAGGAGAAAATAAACAAATGGGACTACCTCAAAATAAAACGCTTCTGAACAGCAAAAGAAACCATCAACCAAATTAAAAGGGAGCCCACTGCATGGGAGAACATATTTGTCAATGATACATTTGATAAAGGGTTAATTTCCAATATACATAATAAGGAACTCATACAACTTAAAGACAATCCAATTAAAAAAATGGGCAACAGACCTAAATAGGCACTTCTCCAAAGTGGACATACAGAAGGCCAAGAGACATAAAAAATGCTCAAAGTCACTAATCATCTGAGAGATACAAATTAAAATGACGATGAGTTATCATCTTATACCTGTCAGAATGGCTATCATCAACAAATGACAAGTGCTGGCTAGGATGTAAGAAAAAACCCTAGGACACTGCTGGTGGCAATGCAGACTGGTGCAGCCACTATGGGAAACAGTATGGAGTTTCTTCAAACAATTAAAAATGGAACTTCCATTTGACCCAGTGATCCCACTTCTAGGAATATATCCTAAGAAACCTGAAACACCAATCAGAAAGGATATATGCATCCCTATGTTGATAGCAGCACAATAGCTCAGATCTGGAAACAGCCCAAAAGTGCTCATCACAGTAGATGAGTAGATAAAAAAGCTGTGGTACATTTATGCTATGGAATACTATCTACACTAATAAAAGACAAAGATGCTAATTGACCATACCTTCACTACGCCCTAAGCCATGCCCACCAGCCACTAGAGTGACTATATGCAAATTAACCCAACCAAGATGGCGGCCAGCAGCCACAGAGCTGGAGCACGCAGGAGACTTGGTTCCCTGGGCAATAGAGGAAGCCAAGCTTCCCGCCAGCCCTGAGCTGGCTGAGGCCTCCGCTCATGGCAACAAAGTTTCAATTATAGAAGATAAACAAATCCCAGATACCTGCTTTCAGCCAGCCTCCACTGGGAGTTTAGGTGGCTGGGGTCCGTGGCCAGCCTGGAAACAGCCATCAGCCCCTCACTCAGGCTGGCCAGGCACTCCAGCGGGGACTCCCACCCTGAAGGGGCTGTGGCCAGCCTGCAAATGGCCATCAGCCCTTCACCCAGGCTGGCCAGGCACCCCAGTGGGTACCCCCACCCTGAAGGGGTTGTGGCCAGCCTGCAAACAGCCATCAGCCACTCACCCATGCTGGCCACACCCTCATGTGGTGAGGGTCCACACTGGGGGGCTTGGCCAGCCTGCAAACTGCCATTAGCCACTCACCCAGACTGGCCAGGCACCCCAGCAGGAACCCCCACCCTGAAGGGGGTGTGGCCAGTCCTAAAACAGCCCTCAGCCCCTCACCAGGCTGGCCAGGCACTCCAGTGGGGACCCCCACCCTGAAGGGGCTGTGGCCAGCCTGCAAACAGCCACCAGTCCCTCACCCAGGCTGGCTAGGCACTCTTACATAATAAAAGGGTAATATGCAAATTGACCCTAACAGCAGAATGACTGGGAATGACTGGTCACTATGACACACACTGACTACCAGGGGGCAGATGCTCAATGCAGGAGCTGCCCCCTGGTGGTCAGTGTGCTCCCACAGGGGGAGTTCTGCTAAGCCACAAGCCAGGCTGACGGCTGCCAGTACAGTGGTGGTGGTGGGAGCCTCTCCCGCCTCCTCAGCAGCACTAAAGATGTCCGACTGCAGTTTAGGCCTGCTCCCCGCTGGCAAGTGGACATCCCCCAAGGGCTCCCGGGCTGCCAGAGGAATGTCTGCCTGCCAGCTTAGGCCTGATCCCCCCAGGGAGCGGTCCAAAGCCAGCAGGTGGTCATTCCCCGAGGGGTCCCATACTGCGAGAGGGCACAGGCTGGGCTCAGGGATCCCCCAGAGTGCACAAATTTTTGTGCACCGGGCCTCTAGTGCAGCTATAAAAAAGAAGGACCCCTTACCCTTTGAAACAGCACAGAGGGACCTGGAGAGTTATATGCTAAGTGAAATAAGTCAATCAGAGAAAGATTAGTATCACATGACCTCACTTAAATGTGAACTCTAATAAACAAAATAAACTGATGAACAAAATAGATCCAGAGACAGAGCATGGAACAGACTGCTGAATCTCAGAGGGAAGGCACGGGTGGCAGGGGTGAGGATGGGGGTGGGAATGGGTGGGGAGAGATTAACTGGGGACCTTATATGCATAACCCATGGACACAGACAACTGTGTGGTGAAGGCCTGGGAGGGCTGGGTGAGGGGTGGAGGGTCAATGGGGAAAAAAGGGAAGAAATCTGTCATACTTTCAACAATAAAGATAAATTTAAAAATAATAAAAGCAGCAATAATTTGTTGAGTGCAGCAAAAATATACTTAGGAAAGATGAAACAAGGAAGGGCATAGAAGAAGCCACAGGGTAGCCTAGCTGCGCTGTCTCGGCTCACTGGGAAGTCAGAGATTAGGGGGCCTTGGAGACAGGTTCAGGGGGTTAGCCCAGGACAAGCTGTTGCTGCCCATTCCTCCCCTGGTTGCAAGTGTCCTGGGTTCCTTTAGAGGTTAGGGAATTCATGCCTGTGGGGGAAGAAGAGGAGGAAGGGAATGACACAGACATGGTCCCTGTAGGGAGAGTGCACTGGGACTCAGCTGCTGCTGCCCATTGTTCCCTTAGTTGCAATTCTCATAGGGACCCTTAGAGGTTAGGAATATGTGCAGGCAGGGGTGGGGGGAGGCACGGGGGTAGAGGGAGAAGGGAATGGCATGGGCATGCTCCTGAAAGTTAGTAAAGATGATAAAGGACTGTTTATAAATATGTGTGCATATAAAGGTGGCAATTATTACCTCAATTATATACGTTAGGGTAATGGTTCATCTTTTTCCAGAATAACCTTTTAGAAGATATTTTTTTAACCAAATTTCTTTTATATTAGAAGTCAACAAAAAATAAGGTGCCAAGGAAAAGGTGAGTAACAAAATAGCCAGAAACATCAAATCATTCTGATTGTCACATTTCACAATTTCAATGCACAGTCTCACTTAACAATTATTTGCTGATAATCTATTATGATAAAAATTCAATAAGACCAGTCCATATTGATAAGAACCCAGTTTAGAAGTATTGGGAATAAGCACATAAACAAATCAGTGAGAGACACTGCTGGCAAAAAGATAGCTATTTTAGGAGACATAAAAATTACCTGGGGTTATCAGAATGGTTACAGAAAGCTTCACAGAGGGGTAATGTTAACTAATTTTAAAGGATTATGAGGAAATTTTAGCTGGGGGTGAGAGGATACAGGGGAACAGAGCTATCAAATAGCACAGTATATTCAGGAAATTATATGCAGTTTGGTAAAGATAACTCAATTTCTATCCCAGGTTCAGGCGGAACAGTGCCAAAGTTTATTTAATTAATCATTATAAGAAGTCATTTAACCAATTAAAAAAACTGAGACACAGGTAAGTTAAATAATTTAGTCAAATTCACATAGCTAAGTAAGGGACAGAAATGAGACGAGAACCCAGGCATGCCTGGTCCAAAGACTGCTCTTAACTAACTTCCCTGTGGTGCCTCTCAGTTAACAACGAAAAAGTTGACTTCATATGAGGGTGTGGTTGTGTTTTGTACACACACTATAAGGAGTTTGCTTTTATCCAAAATAAGCCAAGAGAATTGAGAGTTCTAATGAGGAGAGTACAATATTATAACTAATCAGGAAGTAAAGGGAAGTGAAATTATGAAGATGACTGGCAAAAAAGGGGAGATCAATGTGTTAATGTAGACAGAGAGATCAGACACAGTAGAACAGATGAGTAAAAGTAGAATGTTAAGTTGTGACCAAAGAAAGATGGGAGAATTTAAAACTTGGGTTGTAAATTTGTTGAGTGTTAACAAACTCAAGGAGGTGGCCAATTTGGAATTTATCAACTTGTGAACAAAAATACAAATGGAAAATTTTCTTCTTTTTTGGGGAGGAGGGGAGATATGTATCACAGACTATTACAAATGTTTTAAGAGAAAAAGAAAAATTCCTGTTTCTTTAAAAAAACAACTCATAATCCATTTTAAGCTGAGATGACAGGAAATACACAATGGGCTAATTCACGTCACAGTACGTGTAGAAATCCCAGGAGTTAATGATAAAACAATAAATTTGAAATATTTAACAGATGAAGAATGAACTTACAACCTTTTCTGCATTAACACTCACTATGGAATTTCCTGTAGCTATAATTTCTTAAAAAAATAACAAGTCAGACAGGTATGACTATATATATATAAATAACTATGTAAATAAATATTTTATATTACATCTTATATAGATGTAGATATATACAATTTCCAACCATTTCTCATAAACTGCTTCCCCCATCAGGAAAAACAAAATACTTTCAGTTATGGGACAAGTTTCAAAATAAAATTTTCCAAAATTTTGTACGTAATGACTTATCTGTAAACAAAAAAGAGAAGACCTCATGTGACACATAATAACAGTACAGCTGGAATTATTGTAACTACCACCACTCAGATTAAGAAATAGAACATTAACACACCAGAAACCCCACTGTGTAACATTCAGTCACTCCCCTGCCCTTGTTCTGATTATTCTGAATTCTAAAACCATAGATTAGTTTTGCCTACTTTTGAACTTTATAAAAATGGAATCATACAGTATGTTTTTATATGTGTGCCTGGATTCTTTTTTTCAATGGTGCTTGTGAGATGTATTCATGTTGTTGGAATGTAGAAGTGGTCTGTCAATTTTGATTGCTGATGAAATGCCACTGTATTATTAGAACACTATCCATTCTACTGTTGATAGATAAATTGTTTCCAGTTTTGATTTAGTGTGAATAAAGCTGGTGAGACCATCACTGTGCACATTTCTAATAAGTATACACCTAGAAACACAACCATTGTCATAAGATATGAAGCATGCAGTTTCAGTAGATTCTGCCAAACAGTATCTAAAGTGATTATATCCATACCAGAGGCCCAATGCACAAAATTCATGCAAGAGTAGGCCTTCCTTCCGCCAGCTGCTGGCACCGGCTTCCCTCTGGTACCTTGGACCTGGGCTTCCCTCACAGCCTCAGCTTCATCCAGAAGGTCGTCCAGAAGGATGTCTGGTCAAATTAGCATATTATGCTTTTATTATTATAGACGATAGAGTGCTAATGGCAGTATATTAGAATCCCCAGTGTTCCTCATCCTAACCAACCCTGTATTGTCAGTCTCTTTAATTTTAGTCACTCTGGTAGAGTATAGTGTTACCTATTGTGGCTTTTATTTGCATTTCTCTAAAAACTAAAAATAATACCCACTTTTTTCAAGTGTTTAGTAGCCCCTGGAGATCTGTGAGGCAGGTGTTCAAGCCTTGTGAATTTTCTAATGATTTATCTATCTTTGTTTACATTACTGACCTAGAATAGTTCTTTCTAGAGTAAATATCAGGGATTGAAACTTTTTCTGAAAAGAATCAGACAATAAATATATTAGGCTTTGTGGGTCATGTCCAAGCATGTCAAGCTTGTGGCCAACAGGCTGCATGCCTCATTTAAATAAACTTGAGGCTGTGACATGCTTGATTACTCTCTGTCACAACTATTCAACTCCTCGTTTACAACATGAAGGCAGCCATAGTCAATGCATAAATGAATGAGTGGGATTGTATGCCAATGAAATTTTATGGACAATAAAGTCTAAATATCAGAAAATTTTCAAATATCACTAAACATTATTATTCTGATTTCTTTCAACCATTTGAAACTATAAATTATTTTTAGTTCCCAGGCTGCACAAAAACAAGCAGTTGAGCAGATTTGATCCACAAGCTATAGTTTGCTGACTTTTTGATCTAAATAAAACTTAGTCAAGTGATATATATAACTCTTGTCAGAGGTTTATCGTTATTGTTATTTTTTACAAAGAACCAACTTTTGGCCCTGGCTGGTTTGGCTCAGTTGCTTGGAGCATTGTCCTATATACCAAAAGGTTGTGGGTTTAATTCTTGGTCAGGGCACATACCCCAGGTTGTGGGTTTGATCTCGTTGTGTACAGAAGGCAACCAATCAATGTTCTCTCTCACATGGATCTCGATTCTCTCTCTTTCCTCCCCTCTCGCTAAAATCAGTAGACATATCCTGGGGTGAGGATTAAAAAAAACAAATTTTTTTTTTTACTATTTTATTAATTTTTGTTCTTCAATTTTCTTTGGGTTAAATTTGCTATTTTCTTTCTTCTTTTTTTTTTTAGTTTTTTGAGATGAATATTTAAATCACTGGTTTTTCAGCCTTCTTAAGGTTATAAATTTTTTTTTTATTTTAAACACAAAGACTTTTCATTTTTATTTTTTATTTTTTTTATTTATTGCTTAAAGTATTACAAAGGGTATTACATGTGTGTCCATTTTATCCCCCCGCCCTAGACAGTCCCCTAGCCTCCCCTATCCCTCAGTGTCTTATGTCCATTGGTTATGCTTATATGCATGCATACAAGTCCTTTAGTTGATCACTTACCCACCTACCTCCTGCCCCCCAACCCTCCCCGGCCTTCCCGCTGCAGTTTGACAATCTGTTTGAGGCAGCTCTGCCTCTGTATCTACTATTGTTCAAAAGTTTATAATGGTCTCTATTTAATCCATGAATGAGTGAGATCATGTGGTATTTTTCCTTCATTGACTGGCTTATTTCACTTAGCATAATCCTCTCCAGTTCCATCCATGCCATTGCAAATGGTAAGAGTTCCTTCCTTTTTAGAGCAGCATAGTATTCCATCGTGTAGATGTACCACAGTTTTCTAATCCATTCATCTACTGATGGGCACTTAGGCTGTTTCCAGATCTTAGCTATGGTGAATTGTGCTGTTATGAACATAGGGGTGCATATATCCTTTCTGATTGGTGTTTCTGGTTTCTTGGGATATATTCCTAGAAGTGGGATCACAGGGTCAAATGGGAGTTCCATTTTCAGTTTTTTAAGGAAACTCCATACTGTCTTCAATAGTGGCTGCACCAGTCTGCATTCCCACCAGCAGTGCACAAGTGTTCCTTTTTCTCCACATCCTCTCCAGCACTTGTCGTTTGTTGATGATAGCCATTCTGACAGGTGTGAGATGGTACCTCATTGTTGTTTTGATTTGCATCTCTCGGATGATTAGTGACTTTGAGCATGTTTTCATATGTCTCTTGGCTTTCTGAATGTCCTCTTTTGAAAGGTGTCTATGTAGGTCCTTTGCCCATTTTTTGATTGGATTGTTTATCTTCCTTTTGTTAAGTTGTATGAGTTCCCTATAAATTTTGGAGATTAGGCCCTTATCAGATATGATATTGGCAAATATGTTTTCCCACACAGTGGGGTTTCTCGTTGTTTTGTTGATGGTTTCTTTTGCTGTGCACAAGCTTTTTATTTTGATGTAGTCCCATTTGTTCATTTTTTCTTTAGTTTCAAGTGCCCTAGGAGCTGTATCAGTGAAGAAATTGCTTCGGCATATGTCTGAGATTTTGTTGCCTTTGGATTCTTCTAGAATTTTTATGATTTCCTGTCATACATTTAAGTCCTTTATCCATTTTGAGTTTATTTTTGTGTATGGTGTAAGTTGGTGGTCTAGTTTCATTTTCTTGCATATATCTGTCCAATTTTCCCAACACCATTTATTGAAGAGACTATCTTGGCTCCATTGTATGTTCTTGCCTCCTTTGTCAAATATTAATTGAGCATATTGGTTCGGGCCGATTTCTGGGCTCTCTATTCTATTCCATTGATCTATATGCCTATTCTTGTGCCAGTACCAGGCAGTTTTGAGAACAGTGGCTTTGCAATACAACTTGATATCTGGTATTGAGATCCCACCTACTTTGTTCTTTTTCAGGATTGCTGCAGCTATTCGGGGTCGTTTTTTATTCCAGATGAATTTTTGGAGAGTTCGTTCTAGATCTCTGAAGTATGCCGTTAGTATTTTAATGGGAAGTGCGTTGAATTTATAGATTGCTTTGGGTAGTATGGACATTTTAATGATGTTGATTCTACCAATCCATGAACACGGTATGTTCTTCCATCTGTTTATGTCTTCCTCTATATCTTTTTTCAACGTCCTGTAGTTTTCTGAGTAGAGGTCTTTTACCTCTTTAGTTAAGTTTATTCCTAGGTAGCTTAATTTTTTTGTGCGATGGTAAACGGGATTGTTTTTATAATCGCTCTTTCTGAAAGTTCACTATTGGTGTATAGAAATGCCTCAGATTTCTTGGGGTTAATTTTGTATCCTGCTACATTGCCAAATTCATGTATTACGTCTAGTAGCTTTTTGATGGAGTCTCTAGGGTTTTGTATGTATAATATCATGTCGTCTGCAAATAAGGACAGTTTTACTTCCTCTTTTCCAATTTGTATGCCTTTTATTTCTTCTTCTTGCCGAATTGCAATGGCTAACACTTCCAGTACTATGTTGAACAGGAGTGGAGAGAGTGGGCCTCCCTGTCTTGTACCTGTTCTTAGGGGAAATGGTGTTAGTTTTTGTCCGTTGAGTATGATGTTGGCTGTGGGCCTGTCATATATGGCTTTTATTATGTTGAGGTATGATCCTTCTACTCCCACCTTCCTGAGAGTTTTTATCAAAAATGGGTGTTGAATTTTGTCAAATGCTTTTTCTGCATCAATTGATATGACCATGTGGTTTATTTCTTTCAATTTGTTTATGTGATGTATCACGTTTATTGATTTGCGGATATTGTACCATCCTTGCATCCCTGGGATAAATCCTACTTGGTCATGATGTATGATCTTTCTGATGTAGTGCTGGATCCGATTTGCTAAGATTTTGTTGAGGATTTTGGCATCTATGTTCATGAGGGATATTGGCCTGTAATTCTCTTTCATTGTGTTGTCTTTACCTGGTTTTGGTATTAGAGTGATGCTGGCCTCATAGAATGAGCTTGGAAGTGTTCCTTCTTCTTGAATTTTTTGTAGTAGTCTGAGGAGGATAGGTTTTAGTTCTTCCTTGAATGTTTGGTAAAACTCCCCTGTGAAGCCATCTGGCCCTGGGCTTTTGTCTGATGGAAGCTTTTTGATGACTGCTTCAATTTCTTCCATAGTTATTGGCCTGTTGAGATTTTTCGATTCTTCCTGATTGAGTTTTGGAATGTTGTATTTTTCTAGGAATTTGTCCATTTCCTCCATGTTGTCTAGTTTGTTGGAGTAGAGCTGTCCATAGTATTTTTTAACAATCATTTGTATTTCTGTGGGGTCTGTTGTTATTTCGCCTCTATCGTTTCTGATTTTGTTTACTTGGGTCCTCTCTGTTTGCTTCTTGGTGAGTCTGGCTAGAGGTTTGTCAATTTTGTTTATCCTTTCAAAGAACCAGCTCTTGGTTTCATTGATTTTCTGTATTGTTTTTTTGGTCTCTATGTCATTTATTTCTGCTCTAATCTTTATTATCTCCTTCCTTATGCTCACTCTGGGGTTTTCTTGTTGCTGTCTTTCTAATTCTTTTAGTTGTAAAGTTAGATGATTTACTACCATTTTTTCTTGTTTTTTGAGATAGACCTGTAGAGCTATAAACTTCCCTCTCAGGACTGCTTTCATTGTGTCCCATAGGTTTTGGATTGTTGTGTTTTCATTGTCATTAGTTTCCAGGATGTTTTGAATTTCTTCTTTGATTTCATTGGTAACCCAATCAATATTTAATAGCATGCTATTCATCTTCCAGGTGTTTGAGCATTTTGGTTTGTTTTTATTGTAGTTTATTTCTAATATTATGCCATCATGGTCTGCGAAGATGCTTGGTATGATTTCAATCTTCTTGAATTTGGGGATACTTTGCTTGTGACCCAATATATGGTCTATTTTTGAATATTTGTTATGAGCACTTGAGTAGAATGTATATTCCGTGGCATTGGGGTGAAGTGTTCTGAAGATGTCAATTAAGTCCATGTGATCTAGTGAGTCATTTAGGATTGCTGTATCTTTGCTGATTGTTTGTCTAGAGGACTTATCCAGTGCTGTCAGTGGTGTATTAAAGTCCCCTAATATGATTGTATTGTTGTTGATCTCTCCTTTGATATCTTCCAGGAGTTTTTTTATGAACTTGGGTGCTCCTGCATTGGGTGCATATATGTTTACCAGGGTTATATCTTCTTGTTGTATTGATCCCTTTAGTATTATGAAGTGGTCTTCCTTATCTCTTGTTATGGCCTTCACTTTGAGGTCTATTTTGTCCGATATAAATATTGCTACCCCAGCTTTCTTTTCCTTTCCATTTGCCTGAAAGATATTTTTCCATCCTTTCACTTTCAGTCTGTGTGAGTCATTTCTAATGAGGTGGGTCTCTTGTAGACAGCAGATGTATGGGTCATGTTTTTTTATCCATTCAGCCACTCGATGTCTTTTGATTGGACCATTTAGTCCATTAACGTTTAAAGTTATTATTGAAAGGTACTTGTTTGTAGCCATTTCTTTTTTTGTGTGGCTTTTTTCTTTCTGAGCTTTTTAGTTCTTCTTTTTATACCAGTCCCTTTAGCATTTCTTGCATTGCTGGCTTGGTGGTGATAAACTCCCTTAGCCTTTTTTTGTCTGTGAAGCTTCTTATTTCCCCTTCAAGTTTGAATGATAGCCTTGCTGGATAGAGTATTCTTGGATTCAGTCCTTTGCTTTGCATCACTTTGTAAATTTCTGTCCATTCTTTTCTGGCCTGATGTGTTTCTGTTGAGAAGTCATTTGATAATCTAATGGGAGATCCCTTGTATGTAACTTTTCGTCTCTCTCTTGCAGCTTGTAAGATTCTCTCTTTGTCCTGAACATTTGCCATGGTAATTATGATGTGTCTTGGTGTGGGGCATTTCGGGTTCACCTTGTTTGGGACTCTCTGGGCTTGTGTGAATTTTTTCTTCCCCACCTCAGGGAAGTTTTCTGATATTATTTCTTCGAGTAGGTTTTCTAATCCTTGTTCCTCTTTCTGTTGTTCTGGCACCCCTATTATTCATATGTTGTTTCGTTTCACGTTGTCCCAAAGCTCCCTTAGGCTCTCCTCCTATCTTTTAATTTTTTTCTACAATTGCAGTACAGTTTGGGTGTGTTTTGCTTCCTTGCCTTCTAATTCACTAATTCAGTCCTCCGCTTCTCCTAGTCTACTGTTGATACTTTCAATGGTGTTTTTTATTGCAGCTATATCACTCTTCATTTCTTCTTGGGTCTTACTTAAGTTGTTGATTTTTTCATCTGTTTCTTCTAGCTTCTTGCATGTGTTATTGATTTTTTCCTCCGTCCTGTTTATGAACTCTAGGACCCTTATTCTGAATTCTTTTTCTGTCATGTTGCATGCCTTTGTATCACTTAGCTGCTTTTCTGGCGAGTCCTCTTTTTCTTTCCTTTGGGTGTTTCTTTGTGTACCCATGTTTGATCTCACTGACATATCTAGACGTTGAGTCGTTCAGTGGCTGCTCCCTTGGTGGCAGTGACTCCTTGGGCTGTGGTTGCTCTTCGGGCGTTTGCGGTAGCAGCTGCTTCTCAGTTGGCAGCAGCTCCTCTGGTGGGTGCTGTTCACAGCTGTCGTAGCTCTTCTGGCTGGTAGGGAGAGGTTTCACATACAGCTGCTGTTCCTCAGACAGTGGGTGTGGTGCTCAGGAGGCTGCTGTTGTTTGGATCTGCTGCATTGATTTAAAGGTACAAAATACAACACAACAAGGCACCGTGTACCAGGCACCACTCTGTCTAAATTTTCTTAAAGGCTATAAGTACTTAAGGCTATAAATTTTCTCTAAGCATCCCATCAGTTTTGATAGGTCATATCTCTATTAGTTCAAACTACTTTTTCATTTTCATCATCGTTTCTTTTCTGACTCATGGATCACTTCAAAGTGACGCACTGAATTTCCAAACAGTAGGTTTGTAAGTTTCATTTTCCTTAAAGATACTCTTTTTTAAAAAATGTAATTCCAACCTTAATTCCACAGTGACCAAAACTAAAGAATTTTAATTCTCTGAAATTTGTTAAGATTTGTTTCATAGTCAGTATATGATATATTTTTAGTAACTTTCCTAAGTATTTATAAAAAAGATAAACTCTCTCATTTGTTTGGCGCAGCAACCTATAGTTGTCAATTAGGTCAAGTTTATTAATTTGCATTGTTCAGTTCTTATTGTATTGTAACTGTGGTTTTATTGTTTGTTTTGGTCTACATATGCTATTTGTTAGTGAAGTGTGTTAAATCTATCACTATGATTGTAGGTTTGTCTTGTCTACCTCTCATAGTTCTATCAGTTTTTTATTTTCATATTTTGAGATTACATTATGAGGTACATACATATTTAGAATGGTTTTACTTTCCCGGTAGACAATTTCTCATTAACATGAAATGCCCTGCTTTATCTCATCTGGCCTTTGCCGGATAGCTACACTAGATTTTTTCCAGGTAGCTTTGACATGGTTTATCATATTCCATCCTTTTAATTTCCAAATTTCCTGTATCCTTATATTTAAGGTGACTCTCATACAAGCAATACATACTTGGGTTTCAATTTCTTTTCAATCTGACAATCACTGTCTTTAATCAGTGTAGTTAGTACATTTATAATTACGGATATATTTGGGTTTAAATCTACCATCTCAATATTTCTTTCCTTTCTTTTTAAGTATTTTTTACTTTATTTTCTTCCTCCATTATCTTGTTAGTTATAGATTCTCCTATTATTCTCTCAAGACTTCCCAGAGATTATAGAAGACATCCCTGCCTTATATTAACCTCACATTTTAGGAACCTTAGATGACTAACTCCTCCTGACTTATACATCTATGGTGTATTTTCATTATAATTTAAATCCCACATAACATTATTATTTTACAGTCAATATTCACTTAGATTTACCCAAACATTTAACCTTTCCCTTGCTCATTTTCCCTGCATCACTGAGCCTCCATGAAAATACCCTCTACTTGACATGATCAGAGCCATCAGTGTTTCACCTCATGATTTCTTTATCTAAATTTTTGTTTAACATAATCTTTTCCTGCCCCTAAGGGACAAAGTTATTCTCTTACATTTTCTCCTATTAACTTGACAGTTTTACCCTTCAGATCTCAGTCACTACTGAACTAAATGTAGGTCATTTGTATGGTTATTATTACACAGAAATGCTATTTTTTCTCTCCATTATAGGAAACCACATTCCACCAAACTGTTTACTAAATAATTAGCCTGTTCCTCAGTCCTCCCATTAGTCTATTTCTCAGTTCTTGTTAACAAGGCTTTCTTTTTATTTTAAAACAATCATTGTGAATTTTTAATATGTTTGAATATCTGATAGAGTAAGCCCCCCACTCTTTTTATTTTCCATAGCTAACTCAGCTGTTCATGGACCTTTATTCTTCCATATGCACTTTAGGGAGAAATTTTCAAGTTCCTCAAAGAATCTATTTAAAATCTTGATTCATATATGCCAAATTTATACATTAATTTGTGGGTGACATTTTAAATATCATATCAACCCATCCAAGAGTATGGAATATTTATCTTCCCATTTATTTAAATTATCTTCTATATCTATATCCTCTACTAGAGTTTCATAATCTCCCCATAATTTCTTAGTAAGTTATATTTCTAGATATTTTATAGTGTGTTTTTTTTCCTATTGTGAATTTATTTATTTTTAAAGTTATTTTCTATTGATTATTATTGGTGTAGAGAAATACTTCTGATTTTGATAAGTTTATCCTGTATGGAAAGCTGTTTTTTATTATACACTAGTTTGGTGATCAGGTAGACAATCAAATTATCTGTTGATAGAACAATTTTATTTCTTCTTCCCATTTCTTTTTTATTTATTTATTTTTCCCTTTTTATTGAAGTTATTGGGGTGACACTGGTTAACAAAATTATACAGGTTTCTGGTGCACAATTCCATAACACATCATCTGTATATTGTATTGTACGTTCACCACCCAAGTTAGTCTCCTTCCATTACCATTTAGCCCACCCTCTCGTCTCCCAATTTCAAAACTACTATTCCTTTTTATTTTCTTACTAGAGGCCCGGTGCACAAAAATTTGTGCACTGGGGGGGGGGGTCCCTCAGCCCAGCTTGCCCCCTATCACATACTGGGAGCCCTCAGGGGATGTCCTACTTCCTGTTCCCTGCTCCCCTTGGGGAGCGGGCCTAAGCCATAGTCTGGCCTCCCTTTGTGGGAGGCGACCGGGCTGATCAGGGGAAGGCACCAGCCCCATCACCCCGCTGTTGAAGCCACTGCCAGTCACCGCAGCCACCAAGGTGTTTTCATCAACACGGACCCCAGTCCCTTCACCATGAAAAAAATGACAACTTTCTTTAGGCATTTTCAAGATGTGTCTTTCATAGGATATGACATTTCTTTCTTTTTTTTTTTTTTTATCCTCACCTTAGGATATGTTTCCATTGATTTTTAGAGAATGTGGAAGAGAAAGGGAAAGACAGAGAGAAACATCAAAGTGAGACTTTGATTGGTTGCCTCCTGCATGAGCCCTAGTTCACACCAATTGCCGGCTTGGCCCCTGCCCAGGCCTAATGCCTCTGGGCAGGGGACCTCCACCTCCCTTAATCATCGGCTCAGCCACTGCTGCCCATGATCACTGGCTCTACCCCTGCTCCCCGCCATCACCAGCTCCCTTCCTGCTCCCCGCAATTGCTGGCTCCGCCCCTGCACAGGCCTAACGCCTCTGGCCAAGGCCTTAGGCCTGGGCAGGGGACCCCCAGCTCCCACCATTGCCAGCTCCGCCCCTGCTACCCCCGATTGCTGGAACCTCCCCTGCCCAGACCTAACGCCTTTGGTCAGGGCATAGGCCTGGGTAGGGGACCCCCAGCTCTCCTCGATCTTCCGCTCTGCCCCTGCCCAGGCCTAACGCCTGTGGCCAGGCATTAGGCCTGGGCAGGGGACCCCCAGCTCCCCGCCATTGCCAGCTGCGCCCCTGCCCAGACCTAACACCTCTAGCCAAGGCATTAGGCCTGGGCAGGGGGCACCCAGCTCCCCGCAATTGCCGGCTCCGCCCCTGCCCAGGCCTAATGCCTCTGTCCAAGGCATTAGGCCTGGGCAGGGGACCCCCAGCTCCCTCCAATTGCTGACTCCGCCCCTGCTCATGATCGCTGGCTCCACCCCTGCCACCCACGATCACTGACTCCACCACTGCTCCCTGCGATGGCTGGTTCCGCCCCTGCCCAGGCCTAATGTGAACTGGCCTGCTTCCTGCGATCACTGGCCGGGGGGTGGGCAAAGGCAGCCCCCAGGGCCGCCTTTGCCCTGCCATCCGGCTCTTGGGTGCTGCCTTGGTTTCCGATCACTGTCAGCGGCAGGGGGCTTCCTCTGTCCTTCCCCTTTCGCCTTCCAGCATTGCGCATACGTATGCAAATTAACCACCATCTTTGTTGGCAGTTAATTTGCATATCGCCCTGATTAGCCAATGGGAAGCGTAGCTAAGGTACAGTCAATTACCATGTTTGTATTTTATTTGTGTAGATAATACTGAAAGAATTATGTTAAACTAGAGATAATTGTGATAAACCTAAATGTTCCTGTCTCTTCACTCTATCATTTCCTGAGAGGAGTGTGGTAAAATTTCTAACAATTGCTGATTTGTTTGTTTCTCTCAGCAGTTATTTAGCTTTTGTTTGATACATTTTAGACTGCATTGTTAGGAACATATCTATCCATGTTGACTATATGTTATATGTTATACTTTCTTAATTATAATTCCTCTTATGAGTAGGTATGTTCCTTCTGCTACTTTTGCCTTTTGGATAACTACTTCAACTTTCTTTTGTTTTGCCTAGTGTATCTTTCCCATCCTTTTATTTTAAATCTCTTTGTCTCCTTCAGTTTTATGTATATCTTTGCAAACAACACATTGGGAGGGTTTTCGTAATTCAATCTGCTTTATTCCTTTTGATGAAATTAACCCATTTATATTATTTTAATTACCATTATATTGGGAGTGTTTCTTCATCTTATTCATACTTAGTTTTACACATACTATAATTTTTTCCTTCTTTTGTGCTTTCAGTTGAATAAAACTTTCCTCTACTGTTTTAAAGTTATATGTATGTTCTACTTTGTTTTGGGGTGATTGCCCTTAAGTTCCAAACTCATATTTTATATCTTAATGTTTATATCAATAGGTATATAGATATTAGTATCTCTATTCCACTAACAACATACATATTCCCGTCTATCCCCACTACTTGGTACTGTCAAAAATTTCAGTTCTGGGTTATCATTGATTTTTTGTCTTTAGTTCTAGCATTTTGTTTGAAACAATAATAATGAACTTTCCCAAGTTACTACTTCTACACAACAAACAACCGCAAAACTCAGTGGCATAAAACCACCACCACTTTGTTTTGTTCACAGATCCAGTGGGTCAGGAATTAGGGCATGGTACAGCAGGATGGCTCATCTCTGACCCACAACATCTAAGACAGTGATGGCAAACCTTTTGAGCTCGGCGTGTCAGCATTTTGAAAAACCCTAACTTAACTCTGGTGCCTTGTCACATATAGAAATTTTTGGTATTTGCAACCATAGTAAAACAAAGATGTATGTTTTTGATATTTATTTTATATATTTAAATGCCATTTAACATAGAAAAATCAACCAAAAAAATGAGTTCGCGTGTCACATCTGACACGCGTGTCATAGGTTCGCCATCACTGATCTAAGACTTGAAAGTCTGAGGGTGACTCAGAAAGATGGGGGCTGAAATCAACTGGAGACTTCCTCAATCACATGCCTGGCCCCTTGGTTAGATAACCTGATAGTTGGATTCAGCTGGAGCTGTCTACCAGAGTACCTAAAATGCAGCCTTTCCTTGTGGCTGGGGCTTCCCACAGGATAGCAGCTGAGTTCTGAGAGGGAGATCCCAAGAGGAAGTGTCTATCTGGAGAGCAGTAATTCCAAGAAAACCAGGAGGAATCTGCAAGCTACAGAAGTCACATGACTCTTTATTTATTCAAGTAGTTCCAAAGCCACTCAGATTCAAGGGCAAGGGATGCAAGCCTCACCACTAAGGAGGAGGACTGTCAAAGATTTGGGGGCTTTGTTTTAAAACTCTCAAATCTGTTGCAGCATTTCCTGAATTAGTCTCTTCTTACTTGAATATTAATTCCAAAAGGGTTTTCAGTGTGCATCTTTGTGTAGGAAACCTTCTGACATCTCATATGATGAGAATTTGTATTCTGCCTCACAATTTGGTTACATATAAATTCTATGTGGATTCAATGTCCTTTACCTTTAACACTTTAAAAACATTACTCAGTTGTCCCCTTGAAGTCAGATTTGTCAAAATAAGCCCTAGGTGCAATCTAATTCTTATTCATTTTTAAGGGATATGCTCTTTGTCACTGGAACCTTTTAGAAATGTTTTGTCTTTGATATTATGTCACATGAATGAGTCTAATAGTGGGTTTCTCTTTCCCATATTTAACAGTCTTCAAGCACGTTCAGTCTGAGGTCTTTCACTAGTTTTTTAATTTTGAGAAGTTTATCTTAATTGTTTCTTCAAACATTTCCTTCTCCCTTTATAATTCTTTCCTCTAGGATTCCTATTTATATGGAGAGAAGCCCTTCTGCACCTAACCTTCATAACCTTGGTTTTTAATCTGTGTGTTCTCTCTATATATCATTTAATGCTGCATTCTCAGAGTTTCTCAGTGTCATTTTCCAAACTCATTAATTTGCTCATCATGTATACCTTTGACTATCATGCATTTATTTTTACTACATTTACTGTATTTATTTTTACTACATTTTTCATACCTAATATTTCTATACCTGGTTCTGTTTTTATGTTTTCTTGTTCTTGTATTATATTGCTAACATCTTTCTTATCACCTTAAATGTACTTATTATGCTTATTCTTAAATAATCTTTCCCAATAATTCTCCATCACATGGTATATGTTATTAATTTAGTTGTCTTTCCTTGAAAGTAATTGTACTCCTCAGGCGACTAATTTGGCTATAAACTAATATTCTTCTGGGGTACCAGCCACTCTGTCTGGTAATATATATGGTCACCAGGCTCTAACTGTATCTAACCTGGTTAATTTAAGAACAAAAGAGGATGAATCTCAGAGCAAAGAGCACCAGGGATCTCAGAACTACTATTGTGTACTCCAATTTGCTGGGCCTTCTACAGGCAACGCCTCTGGTCAATATTTCCCATTTAAACTCTAAGGGAGAAACAGCACTGGGCAAATAGAGTCTTCCAGGAGTTTAGAGGGAATGGGGAGAAGAGGTAAAAAAGTGATCCCGTAAGGGTAGTTAGGCCAGGCCAGTTCACGTTAATGCCATCAGAGCCCCAGCAGGCCTTTGAAATGACCATGCAGGCCAGGGCCACTACTGGTCATTTCTGTGGTGAAGAGGCAGGAAAAGAAAGTCTCAGGCAACACCAGTGAGAAATAAGAATAGAACTTAGGGAAAATGGCGACCGGCAGGAAGGTAGGGAGGGAGAGAGTGTGAGAGCGCAAGGAAGTGATAGAGGAGTGTGTGGACGCATGTGGTGTGTGTATATGAGCTAGGGACAGTTAGATTCTGCAGGTCTTCTAAGGGGCTGCTAAACCGGGCAGTCTTAGGCGGCTGAGTCCCGCTCCCTGCGCGGACACTCCTGGGCAGCCAGCACGGGCACAGCGACCACGCCATCTGGAGAAACAGAGCTGCTTGAGACTAGGATCCTGGCCTCAGCACCACCCAGTCTGATCTCAGACGCATACCAGGAACCTGCAGCCACTGGGGACAGAGACCTGTGACCACAGCTACAGGCCTGCGGACACCGAAAGTTCAGAAATCCCCGCAGCAGATCCGTGAGTAACAGCCCATCCCCGCTTCCCGCAGGCTTGCGGGCAGTGCCAGAGTAACTAACTGATAGACCCACCCCTTGCCAGGGCCTAAGTGCTCCAGGAACTTTAGACTGGAAGTGCACTAGCACCTTGGAACTAATCCCGCATAGGGCCGGGTTCAGGAGTCCTGGGCTGGGAGCAATTGCAGGAACCCCAGGAAATGATCCTACACACACTGCCAGCTTCTGAGCCCTGGGATGGGAGCAAACGCGCAAACCCCAGGAACTGATCCTACACTGGCAGCTTCAGAGCCCTGGGCTGGGAGCAAACGCTCGAACCCCAGGAACTGATCCTACACGCACTACCCGCTTCTGAGCCCTGGGCTGGGAGCAATCAGGCGAACAACAGGAATTTGTCCCACATAGCACAGGCGCAGGGACCCCGATTATCTAGGCAGGAGGCAGCACCAAGCACCACTGACTTGACTGTGTTTCTTATCACCTGCACTTGAGATCCTGATTCCCTGTGCATTCATACTAAGAGCCAGTGACTCCAATTCCTGGTGCAAGGGCACACAGGGACCCTGATTCTCAAGACAAGGTCCCACGAAGCAACAGAGACTCTGATACTGGATTCTTGGGGAACTCTGACTCCTGGCGCACGCTAGGGGGCTCTGGTTTTCAACATGCTTCAGGGGGGTCTCTGTTCCAGCACGATGCAGGCAGGGTCCCTGATTCTAAGGGCGCTTACAAGGCCACATTGAGCGCTGACAACACTGACTCTGAGCGAGCTTGGTTCCCACCAACCCACAACAACCACACATCTTAGTGTCAGAGCTCTTCAGTGACACTAGGGAGGCGGGAGGCTCCCACTGCACACGGCCCAGGCCCAGCCCACGCAACTCGATGTTTGAACCATCAGGAGATAATCAGAATGAAGAGACGACACAACACCCAGAGGAAAGACTAGAAGAAGAAGAGGACCGAATTAGTGAGTTAGAAGATAAAGCAGAGAAACAAGCTCAATCAGAACCGCAACTGGAGAAAAAAATTAAAAAGCAAGAGGAGAGCCTAAGGGAGCTTCGGGACAACATGAAACGAAGTAACATACGCATAACAGGGCTGCAAGAAGGACAAGAAGAGCAGCAAGGAATAGAAAATCTATTTGAAGAAATAATGTCAGAAAACTTCCCAGATATGGGGAAGAAAAAAGTTACACAAGTACAGAAAGTCCCAGGCAAGATGAACCCCAAAAGACCCACACCAAGACACGTCATAATAACAATGGCAAATGTACAAGACAAAGAGAGAATCTTAAAGGCTGCAAGAGAGAAACAGAGAGTTACCTACAAAGGATCCCCCATCAGATTATCAAATGATTTCTCAACAGAAACACATCAGGCCAGAAAAGAATGGACAGAAATTTACAAAGTGATGCAAAGCAAGGGACTGAATCCAAGAATACTCTATCCTGCAAGGCTATCATTCAAACTTGAAGGGGAAATAAGAAGCTTCACAGACAAAAAAAGGCTAAGGGAGTTTATCACCACCAAGCCAGCAATGCAAGAAATGCTAAAGGGACTGGTGTAAAAAGAAGAACTAAAAAGCCCAGAAAGAAAACAGCCACACACAAAAATAGAAATGGCTACAAACAAGTACCTTTCAATAATAACTTTAAACGTTAATGGACTAAATGGTCCAATCAAAAGACATCGAGTGGCTGAATGGATAAAAAAACATGACCCATATATTTGCTGTCTACAAGAGACCCACCTCATTAGAAATGACTCACACAGACTGAAAATGAAGGGATGGAAAAATATCTTTCAGGCAAATGGAAATGAAAAAAAAAGCTGGGGTAGCAATACTTATATCGGACAAAATAGACCTCAAAGTGAAGGCCATAACAAGAGATAAGGAAGGCCACTTCATAATACTAAAGGGATCAATACGACAAGAGGATATAACCCTGATAAACATATATGCACCCAATGCAGGAGCACCCACATACATAAGAAAACTCCTGGAAGATATCAGGGGGGAGATCAACAACAATACAATCATAGTAGGGGACTTTAATACACCACTGACATCACTGGATAAATCCGCCAGACAAATACTCAGCAAAGAAACAGCAATCCTAAATGACTCACTAGATCAGATGGACTTAATTGACATCTTCAGAACACTTCACCCCAAAGCCACAAAATATACGTTCATCTCAAGTGCTCATGGGACATCTTCAAAAATAGACCACATATTGGGTCACAAACAAAGTCTCCCCAAATTCAAGAAGATTGAAATCATACTAAGCATCTTCTCAGACCACGATGGCATAATATTAGAAATAAACTACAATAAAAATAACTCAAAATACTCAAACACTTGGAAGCTGAATAGCATGTTATTAAATATTGATTGCGGTACCAATGAGATCAAAGAAGAAATTCAAAACATCCTGGAAACTAATGACAATGAAAACACAACAATCCAAAACCTTTGGGACACAATGAAAGCAGTCCTGAGAGGGAAGTTTATAGCTCTACAGGCCTATCTCAACAAACAAGAAAATGGTAGTAAATCATCTAAATCTACAGCTCAAAGAATTAGAAAGAGAGTAACAAGAAAAGCGCAGTGTGAGCAGAAGGAAGGAGATAATAAAGATTAGAGCAGAAATAAATGACATAGAGACCAAAAAAACAATACAGAAAATCAATGAAACCAAGAGCTGGTTCTTTGAAAGGATAAACAAGATTGACAAACCTCTAGCCAGGCTCACCAAGAAGCAGAGAGAGAGGACCCAAATCAACAAAATCAGAAATGATAGAGGCGAAATAACAACAGATCCCACAGAAATACAAATGATTGTTAAAAAATACTATGGACAACTCTACTCCAACAAACTAGACAACCTGGAAGAAATGGACATATTCCTAGAAAAATACAACATTCCAAAACTTAATCAGGAAGAATCTAAAAATCTCAATAGGCCAATGACTATGGAAGAAATTGAAGCAGTCATCAAAAAGCTTCCAGCAAACAAAAGCCCAGGACCAGACAGCTTCACAGGGGAGTTTTACCAAACATTCAAGGAAGAACTAAAACCTATCCTCCTCAGACTACCAGAAAAAATCCAAGAAGAAGTAACACTTCCAAGCTCATTCTATGAAGCCAGCATCACTCTAATACCAAAACCAGGTAAAGACAACACAATGAAAGAGAATTATAGGCCAATATCCCTCATGAACATAGATGCCAAAATCCTTAACAAAATCTTAGCAAATCGGATCCAGCACTACATCAGAAAGATCATAAACCACGACCAAGTAGGATTTATCCCAGGGATGCAAGGATGATACAATATCTGCAAATCAATAAACGTGATACATCACATAAACAAATTGAAAGAAATAAACCAAATGGTCATATCAATTGATGCAGAAAAAGCGTATGACAAAATCCAACACCCATTTTTGATAAAAACTCTCAGCAAGGTGGGAACTGAAGGATCATACCTCAACATAATAAAAGCAATATATGACAGGCCCACAGCCAACATCATACTCAATGGACAAAAACTAACACCATTTCCCCTAAGAACAGGAACAAGACAGGGATGCCCACTCTCACCACTGCTGTTCGACATAGTACTGGAAGTATTAGCCATTGCATTTAGACAAGAAGAAGAAAAAAAAGGCATCCAAATTGGAAAAGAAGAAGTAAAACTATCCTTATTTGCAGATGACATGATATTATACTTAAAAAACCCTAAAGATTCCACCAAAAAACTTTTATACTTACTAAAAGAATTCGGCACTGTAGCTGGATACAAAATTAACGCCAAGAAATCTATGGCATTTCTATACACCAATAGTGAATTTGCAGAAAGAGAGACTAAAAAAGCAATCCCATTCACCATCGCACCAAAAAAATTAAGCTACCTAGGAATAAACTTAACTAAAGAGGTAAAAGACCTCTACTCAGAAAACTACAGGACATTGAAAAAGAGATAGAGGAAGACATAAAGAGATGGAAGAACATACCATGTTCTAGGATTGGTAGAATCAACATCATTAAAATGTCCATACTGCCCAAAGCAATCTATAAATTCAACGCACTTCCCATTAAAATACCAATGCCATATTTCACAGACCTAGAATGTACTCTCCAAAAATTCATCTGGAATAAAAAACGACCCCGAATAGCTGCAGCGATCCTGAGAAAGAACAAAGTAGGTGGGATCTCAATACCAGATATCAAGCTGTATTACAAAGCCACTGTTATCAAAACTGCCTGGTACTGGCACAAGAACAGACATATAAATCAACGGAATAGAATAGAGAGCCCAGAAATCAGCCCCAACCAATACGCTCAATTAATATTTGACAAAGGGAGAAACCAAGATGGCGGCATAGGTTAACGCTGGAGATTGCTGCCTCGAACAACCACTTCAAATTTCAACTAAACGACGGAATGGACATCATCCAGAACTGCAGGAAGGCTGGCTGAGTGGAAATTCTACAACTAGGAGGAAAGAGAATATCATACCCAGACTCAGAGGAGGTGCAGTGCTGAAGTGAAATACTCAGGTGCGGAGTGCGTGCG
Organism: Myotis daubentonii; assembly: GCF_963259705.1. Taxonomy (NCBI): domain Eukaryota; kingdom Metazoa; phylum Chordata; class Mammalia; order Chiroptera; family Vespertilionidae; genus Myotis; species Myotis daubentonii. Next base: position 110,993,844 of record NC_081840.1, read on the forward strand.
GAGCGGGCTGGCAGCGGAGGGCGCGGTTGTTGTTTTCAATCGGGAGGGAGTATCAGACTCTGAGCTCCAGATCTGGGCGGGTCTCTAGGGACCCAGACTGAAACGGGAGAAGCGGGACTGTCTGGCTTCGGTCGGAACTCGAAGGCAGCTTTCTCTCCGAGGTTTGCAGCCGTTGCTGGGACTCTGTGAGGCAGAGCCCCTAGGGACGGAACTGAGAGCAGCCATAACAGCTCGCTCTGGCCCGCCCTATAGATCCCCGGGGACCTGCCCCACCCAAGCCCTGTGCAGAGCCATTTGCTGGATAGCCTCAGGCAAACGCTAGATTAGCACCGCCCTAGAGATCCAGCACAGAAGCTCTCCCACTGCAGAGACAGGGGACTCTCATAGCCAGTTAGCCTGGAGGTCAAATCACCCCCGGTATTGCCGACAACAATCAGGGCTTAACTACAACAAGACTGTGCACAAAGACCAGTAGGGGATGCACCAAGAAAGCATAAAAAATGCGGAGACAAAGAAACAGGACAAAACTGTCAATGGAGGATATTGAGTTCAGAACCACACTTTTAAGGTCTCTTAAGAACTGTCTAGAAGCCGCCGATAAATGTAGTGAGATCCTCAAGAAATCTAATGAGACCCTCGATGTTATGATAAAGAACCAACTAGAAAGTAAGCATACACGGACTGAAATAACGAATACTATACAGACTCCCAACAGCAGGCCAGAGGAGCACAAGAATCAAGGCAAAGATTTGAAATGTGAAGAAGCAAAATACACCCAACCAGAAAAGCAAAATGAAAAAAGAATCCGAAAATACGAAGATAATGTAAGGAGCCTCTGGGACAGCTTCAAGCGTACCAACATCAGAATTATAGGGGTGCCAGGAGATGAGAGAGAGCAAGATATTGAAAACCTATTTGAAGATATAATGACAGAAAACTTCCCCCACCTGGTGAAAGAAATAGACTTACAAGTCCAGGAAGCACAGAGAACCCCAAACAAAAGGATTCCAAAGAGGACCACACCAAGACACATCATAATTAAAATGCCAAGAGCAAAAGACAAAGAGAGAATCTTAAAAGCAGCAAGAGAAAGAAACTCAGTTACCTTCAAGGGAATACCCATACGACTGTCAGCTGATTTCTCAACAGAAACTTTGCAGGCCAGAAGGGAATGGCAAGAAATATTCAAAGTGATGAATACCAAGAACCTACAACCAAGATTACTTTATCCAGCAAAGCTATCATTCAGAACTGAAGGCCAGATAAAGAGCTTCACAGATAAGGAAAAGCTAAAGGAGTTCATCACCACCAAACCAGTATTATATGAAATGCTGAAAGGTATCCTTTAAGACGAAGAAGAAGAAGAAAAAGGTAAAGATACAAATTATGAACAACAAATATGCATCTATCAACAAGTGAATCTAAGAATCAAGTGAATAAATACTCTGGTGATCATAATAGAATCAGGGACATAGAAAGGGAATGGACTGACTATTCTTGGGGGGGAAAGGGGTGTGGGAGATGCGGGAAGAGACTGGACAAAAATCGTGCACCTATGGATGAGGACAGTGGGTGGGGAGTGAGGGCAGAGGTTGGGGCGGGAACGGGGAGGAGGGGAGTTATGGGGGGGGGGGAAGAGGAACAAATGTAATAATCTGAACAATAAAGATTTAATTAAAAAAAATATTTGACAAAGGAGGCAAGAACATACAATGGAGTCAAGATAGTCTCTTCAATAAATGGTGTTGGGAAAATTAACAGATACATGCCAGAAAATGAAACTAGACCACCAACTTACACCATACACAAAAATAAACTCAAAATGGATAAAGGACTTAAATATACGACGGGAAACCATAAAAATACTAGAAGAATCCAAAGGCAACAAAACCTCAGACATATGCCGAAGCAATCTCTTCACTGATACAGCTCCTAAGGCACTTGAAACTAAAGAAAAAATAAACAAATGGGACTACATCAAAATAAAGAGTTTCTGCACAGCAAAAGAAACCATCAACAAAACAACAAGAAAACCCACTACATGGGAGAACATATTTGCCAATGCTATCACTGATAAGGGTTTAACCTCCAACATTTATAGGGAACTCATACAACTCAACAAAAGGAAGATAAACAATCCAATCAAAAGATTGGCAAAGGACCTAAATAGACACCTTTCAAAAGAGGACATTCAGAAAGCCAAGACATATGAAAACATGCTCAAAGTCGCTAATCATCCGATAGATGCAAATCAAAACAACAATGAGGTACCATCTCACACCTGTCAGAATGGCTATCATCAACAAATCAACAAACGACAAGTGCTGGAGAGGATGTGGAGAAAAAGGAACACTTGTGCACTGCTGGTGGGAATGCAGACTGGTGCAGCCACTATGGAAGACAGTATGGAGTCTCCTCAAAAAACTACAAATGGAACTCCCATTTGACCCTGTGATCCCACTTCTAGGATATATCCCCGGAAACCAGAAACACCAGTCAGAAAGGATATATGCATCCCTATGTTCATAGCAGCACAATTCACCATAGCTAAGATCTGGAAACAGTCTAAGTGCCCATCTGTAGATGAATGGATTAGAAAACTATGGTACATCTACATGATGGAATACTATGCTGCTGTAAAAAAGAAGGAACTCTTACCATTTGCAAAGTCATGGATGGAACTGGAGAGCATTATGCTAAGTGAAATAAGCCAGTCAATGAAGGAAGAATATCACATGATCTCACTCATTTCTGGATAATAAAGACCATTATAAACTTATGAACAAAAATAGATACAGAGGCAGAGGTGCCTCGAACAGACTGTCAAACTACAGCAGGAAGGCCGGGGAGGGTGGGAGGGCAGGAGGGGGGTGGGTAAGAGATCAACCGAAGGACTTGTATGCATGCATATAAGCATAACCAATGGACATAAGACACTGGGGGGTAGGGGCGGCAAGGGGATTGTCAAGGGCGGGGGAAAAAAAAAGGAGACATATGTAATACTCTTTGTAATACTTTAAGCAATAAAAAAAAAAAAGTTAAAAAAATTTTTTTAAAAAAAAAGAATAGAACTTAGCCTTCTTCCAATCTATGTTGTCACTGCTATCTCTGGCTGTCCTTAGTCCCAGGCTACAGCCACCACCCCCACACATCATACCCCACTCACCCATAAACACACAGAAGTTCAGGAGAGCCTCAGTCTCGCTGCATTTCCCTCTTACTCCTCTCATTTTCTGGAGTTAGTTTGAGATGAGGAAGTAAACAACTGGGACTAGTTTGATAGGAACTGGAAACTACTTCCATCAAAGGTGTAACACTTTTGCTCAATTTCAACCACTCCCAATCCATTTCAGAAATTTGAGGTAATCAAGTGAATTAAAGGTTAATATTTAATAGAATATCTTATCATAAAAAAAACTTACCTTGGAGCATCTAGTTTAGAGAGGGTAATTATAAGTACTTCCTAATTCTTCCATGGCTATTCTAAATATCTTTAGCTTCACACTTTTGAAAAATCATTTTATTTATTTTTTCTAACTTTTCATCAACCTTGGACTTACAAAGCACTCTGTGTAAACATTTGGGTGAAATTTTAAAAAATCCCCTATCGTTTTTGCTCACCAAGATTTTTTACCTCTAAATGTCTTTAAGCACCACAATTCCCCTGTCCTCTATTAAGGATAAAAGACTATGATGGCACTTTCAAAACACACATGTACAACCTTTAGCCTCAAGCAGATCTAAAACTGTGAGCAAAGATAAGTTAGCAACTAGAATGCTATTTCAATAGCAGGCAAGAAATGAAAGAGCCTAACCACCTACAACCTTAGATATCCTCCACGAGTGAGGTTGGGGAGGAAGAGAGAGAACTGATGGACTTTGGTTGCTCCCAAAACAAGGATGTCAAAAAAACCCCGAATTCAACCTTAAATTTCACTAAGGAATACAATATCGAGAACCAAGGAGGTAATGCTTTTGCAGTTATGTGTTACAAATATTTTCAACCAGTCTATCATTTGCATTTTATCTACACTTACAAGATTATTTCTATATAACTTAAAAAGAAATAAAATATGTATGTTGCCCTTTGCTGGTGTTCCTCAGTGATTGGAGTGTTGGCCTGCGCACAAAAGGGTTACAGGTTCAATTCCTGGTCGAGGGCACATTCCTGGGTTGTGGGTTCGCTCACGACTCCTGGTTGAGGTGCGTGCAGGAAGCAACCAGTCAATGTGTCTCTTGCATCAATGTCTCTGTCTCTCTCTCTCTCTCTCTCTCTCCCTCTCCTTTTGTCTCTCTCTTTCTCCCCCTCTCACTCTCTCCTCCCTACCCCTTTTCCACTCTCTCTGAAAAAGCAATGGGGAAAATATCCTCTCATGAGGATTAACAAAAAAACAAAACAATAACAACAAAAATATGTATTTTGTCAAAATTTGTTAGTTTTTGCTTGACATGCTCTTTTCTGTTTTTCCTAAAATAGTCTTTCCCATCAAAGGTAATAACACCATCCCACGTTTTTATTCTTCACTTTGCACATTTAGAACCTTGGTTTGAAGTAGAGATCCAACATTATTTTCTTCCACTTGAAAGTATATTGTACACCAATACCTTTTAATAAACAAAACACTTTTCCCCCTATGTACTCTATTATCATTTTGATAATATTTGAAAGTTCCATAATTACCTGTAACAGCAGTATTTTATTCTTTTTTATTGTCTATACTTGGCCAGCAACATGCTGTCTTAATTAGCAAAGGTTTATTTTAATTTTTAGTATCTCAGCTTTCTCGTTCTTATTCTTTTCTCAGTTTTCTATAATATGTCCACTTAAGGGCACTTTCTCTAGGTACAGATAATAAGATGAAACTGGATACAAACTGTAAGATGTATGTGTTATCTCATAACTAAAAAAGCAGTTAATTCAGTTAATAGGCAGAGTTTCAATTAAATTCAACAGGATATATAAAAATAAAACAGTAGCCCAACTGGTTTGGCTCAGTGGATAGAGTGTCGGCCTGCAGACTGAAAGGTCCTGAGTTTGATTCTGGTCAAGGGTACATGCTTGGGTGGTGAGCTCAATCCTCAACAGGGGGCATGCAAGAGGCAGCCGATCAATGATTCTCTCTCTCCCTCTCCCTTCCTCTCTTTAGTCAATAAAAATAAATAAATAAATAAATAAATAAATAAATAAATAAATAAATAAATAAATAAATAGAGGAGAAACCAAGATGGCGGCATAGGTAAACACATGAAATTGCTGCTGCACACAACCATTTCAAAATTAGAACTAAAAGGCAAAATGCACATCATCCAGAACCACAGGAAGGCTGGCTGAGTGGAAATTCTACAGCTAGAAGGAAAGACAAAAGCACACTGAGACTCAGAGGTGAGGAAATAAAGTGCAGAGGTACGGAGGCGCACGTGGAAAGGGCTGGCAACTGAGGACACGGTTGTCTTTTTCAATCGGGAGGGAGACACAAGCTCCTGACTGCTCTGAACTCCAGCTCTGGGCAAGTCTCTGGGGACCCAGACTCATACGGGGAGAAACTGGACTGTCTGGCATCGGGTGGAAGTCGAGGGCAGCTTTCTCTCAGAGGTGCTTGCAGCGATTACTGCAGGACACTGAGACCTGGGTCCTCTTAGGGTAGGGCTGAGGATCAGCCATAGCTGTTTGCTCCGCCTTGCTGATTCCAAGAACCCGCCCCACCCAAGCTGTGCGAAGAAGCTTTCGCATATGAATGGCCTGGCCCTTTGCAATCTAAAATTACCTAACAAACTGCAGCTGGGTCAGAGAGATCCAGAACATCCAAAAGAAGGCCCAAGGCCCCACAGCAGCTTGCATTGCTTCACAGCTGGGCCTCACCCAGGCACCTCCAAATCCCAAACAAAGAAGAGCAATCTGAAGATCTATCTGTAGCTCCTGCTGGGTAGCCTCAGGCAGAGGCTAAATTAGCACCTCCTTAGAGATCCAAGACCAGTGTACCCAGTGGTCAGAGTGGGGCCATCCACATTATAACTCCTCAGATCCATAAGGGACACACTCAGGGGGCAGAAGTAGTGAGCACCAAAGTCCCACTGAAGCAAGTCTTGCCCCATAAGGGTGTCTAAAGCATAGAAGTTCTCCCACTGCAGACACAGCTGATTCTCACAGCCAATTGGCCTGGAGGTCAATTCCTCCCAGTGATACCAACAACAATCAAGGCTTAACTACACAGGACTGTGCACACAGCCCACAAAGGGGTACACCAAGAGTGTCCACCTCAGGTAATTGGGGAGGCTGAGCCCCTGGGCCCTATAGGACTCCTAGTACAGAAAGCCACTCTATCAATACAGGGAAGCAGCCAAAATATGGAGACAAAGAAACAGGTCACAAATGACAGAAATGGAGGAAACCAAACTACTGGGTATAGAGTTCAAAACCATGGTTATAAGGTTTTTCAAGAATTTTCTAGAAACCGCTGATAAATTTAGTGAGACCCTCAATTAATCTAGTGAGACCCTTGAGGGTATGAAAAAGGACCAACTAGAAATTAAGCATACACTGACTGAAATAAAAATAATATACAGAGATCCAATAGCAGACTAGAGGATCGCAAGAATCAAGTCAAACATTTGAAATACAAAGAAGCAAAAAACACCCAACCGTAAAAACAAAAAGAAAAAAGAATCCAAAAATATGAAGATAGTGTAAGGAGCCTCTGGGGCAACTTCAAGCATACCAACACCCGAATTATGGGGGTGCCAGAAGAAGAGAGAGAGAAAGATATTGAAAACGTATTTGAAGAAATAATGACAGAAAATTTCCCCTACCTGGTGAAAGAAATAGACTTACAGGTCCAGGAAGCACAGAGAACCCCAAACAAAAGGAATCCAAAGAGGACCACACCAAGACACATCATAATTAAAATGCCAAGAGCAAAAGACAAAGAGAGAATCTTAAAAGCAGCAAGAGAAAAAAAGTCAGTTACCTACAAGGGATGACCCATAAGATTGTCAGCTGATTTCTCAATAGAAACTAAGCAGGCCAGAAGGGAGTGGCAAGAAATATTCAAAGTGATGAAGAGCAAGAACCTACAATCAAGATTACTTTACCCAGCAAAGCTATCATTCAGAATTGAAGGTCAGATAAAGAGCTTCACAGATAAGAAAAAGCTAAAGGAGTTCATTACCACCAAACCAGTATTATATGAAATGCTGAAGGTATTCTTTAAGAAGAGGAAGAAGAAGAAAAAAGTAAAGATAAAAATTATGAACAAATACATATATATCAACAAGTGAATCTAAAAATCCAGGGAATAAATAATCTGATGAACAGAATAAACTGGTGAATATAATAGAATCAGGGGCATATAAAGGGAGTGGACTGACAATTCTCGGGAGGAAATGGGTGTGGGGGGTGCGGGAAGAGACTGGACAAAAATCGTACACCTATGGATGAGGACAATTGGTGGGGGGGGAAGGGGGCGGGTAAGGGCAGAGGGTGGTGTGGGAACCGGGTGGAGGGGGGCTATGGGGGGAAAAAGTGGAACAACTGTAATAATCTGAACAATAAAGATTTATTTAGAAAAAAAAACACAGTAGAAAATAATCGCATGGACAAATGCAATTAATGTATAGGGTAGACACCATGTCTCTCATTTGAGGCCAATAACAAGGTATTTGACATTGAAGGAAACTGAGGCATGGGTAGAAAAATGGAAGACAGTGTTAGGCCAAGAATCTCATTATTGGAAAAAACAAAAAGAGTAAACATCTACTAATGGAGGTAACAAAGACCAAATAAGATAGAGTTCACTAATATTTTATATGTCCAACCCCATCCACATAAATTAAAGAAATAAACTAGCCATTTTACAGCTGGTTATAGCCAACCTTTCATCTAGTTAAGAGTAATGATGAGCTCACTGAGGTAATAGGTATGTAAACTCCAAGGCCTGCTCTTTCGATTTTCAGAGATATTGAATCCACCCACAAATAGCAACAGAGAATATAAACATGCTATTGCCTTCCCCAGCACAGAACCCCAAAAAGTCTGCTCTCTAATTCTTACCAAAAACATATTTGAGACCTCTGGTAACAAACAGAGTAGAAATATGGGTACACTAAAACCCTCAGATGTATCAAAAGAAACACTTCTATATAAAATATGAAACAACTCCAAAACATAGATCAGGAAGTGGTCTATCAAATACAATACAATTTGGGACAAGTTGAAGATGAATATCATGAGCCAATATATACTTCTACATATCCAAGCGCTGTTGGATTTCCCTGAAAGAAATGTAGAAGGTCTTAAAGATTTTTATTTAGAACAAAGACAAATGAGGGTGCAGACAAATCATAGGAGAGATAGCAAGCATTCTTCTGAGGGTACATTTCCATATGGAGGAAGGACAAGGGAAATGGGATAAAGAAGAGATTATGTATACATGCCAGGTTCAATTTATCTGACTTCTAAATCAGAGAACCTATAAAGGGAGATAATGTGATGCTCAACGTTGGTTGAGCAGAAAGAAAGAAATCATCAGATGACCATATTACTGAGAGCCACATGCACTGTCTGTCCTAGGTGATCTATTCATCTGAAAGGAGGGAATACCAGTGCTTAGGAAAGAAGTTTTTTTATGAAAAAGCATTGTGAGACAAGAAAAGTAAACTAAACTATCCAGATAGCCACACTACTACCATGCATAATAACTTCAAGCTCTCACCATATTCTAGTCACTATTCTTGAAGTTTTACAAACACTAAGTCTTTCAATCCTCAAAAGAACCTCAATGAGGTAAGTACTCTTATTATCTCCATTTTACAGATGAGGAAAATGCGGCTCACAGAAGTTGAGTAAATTTCCTATAGTTATACAACTAGGGTATATAACACCCAGAATTTGAACTCAAGCAGTCTGGCTTAAAGTTCAGACTTTTAACTATTTTGTTGTGTTGCCTTTCCCACATTAATGTTAAAAAATTGGCAAACCCATAAGGTACAAAGGCTTTTTATTTATACAGGAAATAATGACATACCTTGTACTGTAAGCTCTGCTTGAGCTTCAATTGTTTCATTTCCATTATCAGCTACACAAAAATAAGTCCCAGCATCGTCCTCAGTGATATCACTGATCTCCAGGCTACCACCTGCCAGCAATACCAATCTTTCAGAGCTGCATAAAAAAATTTGATACATTTTAAAACTAGGAATATGAGAAATTCTTCACATAAAACAGAGAAAACACTTGAGCAGTATTATTATTTATATGGCTTTAGATATAACCTTTTTTCTACCAAGGTTCATCTGGATATTTATAACATCATTCAAGGGCCATACAAAATTATCAACTTAAAAATTAGCGGCTAAATTTGGTCAAACATTCAATTAACTCACCTCTAATGTCTTGGCAGGGCCAGACCAAATGATTTTGTGGGCCTTATACGGCCTACGGGCCGGACGTTCCCCATCCCTTCTTTAGATGGACAGAGACTACATAAAATTATCAGAATTTAATTTAGTACAATTTGCTTTCCTCATTTTTTTCATGCATAAATATCACAAAGAATGCAAATCAGAATGTGATAATAAATTATCTCTGACACTTCTAATTATTCCCAAAGGGATACCACTTTTGTGACCAATTCCACTACCCACAGTATATCCTTGCCTCCCTACTCTGCCCAGCTTTGGTTTTTATTATTTTGCAAATTGTGTAATTTTTGTTGTTGTTAATCCTTACCCGATGATATTTTCCCATTAATTCTGAGAGAGAGTGGAAGGGAGGGGAGAGACAGAGAGAGAGAAACATCAATATGAGAGACACACATCGATTGGTTGCCTCCAACCCAAGCCCCAACCAGGGTGGGGATTGAGCCTACAACTGAGGTATGTGCCCTTGACAGGAATTGAATCCGCAACCCTTTAGTTAGCGGGCCAACCTCGATCCACTGAGCCAAACTGGCTAGAGCACAAATTATGTAATTTTGAAGTCTGGAATAAACCTGAGAGTTACTCCACCCCAGCTATGGCCATTGAGATAACTAATAGAGAAGGCAAAATGTCAGGTCAGAAAGAGCAAGTCAGGGGGTCTCAGTGCCTACTGAAAGTTTCCTATGGTGGCTTTGATAGGACAGGAAGGAAAGAGGAAGAGAAGGGAAAGGAAGGGAAGGGAGAGAGAAGGGCAGCTGCCAGAGAGCAGCTTCCTGGGTGTGGTGCCTGGGCATCAATCAGCCTCCATTATGCCATTATTCACAAGAATGCTGATCATTACCAACCCAACTCTACCATGTGATTTAAGTCTATTTAAAGAGAATGAAGAGAAAGTAAAACAATCCTATAACATCAAGAAAGAAATCACAAATCAATATTATCAAATTTTAATAAAGTGAACTAGTTTAGTTCATTTGAAGACTTTGGAGGTTACAATTTTATTTTTATTTTGAGGTTTTACATCTATACTGGTTTTCATAGACAAATTTTTCTCTCAAATATTAATATAGTTACATTTTTTTGTCTGTATCTATGCTCAGACATGTTCTGATCATTTGGCTTTTCATATAGAATTCCTGATGGGAAAAAGAAGTCAGAGGGGATGACTATTCAGTCTGTGCCACATTTATAATTCTCATCCTAAGTGAAGTGTGATTCTGGCTTAAATTTCAGTACCCTGTGAGTTTGGGTAATTGGTCTTCCTGAATCTGATAAACAAGATTAAGTTTCTGGACAAAGAAAGAGGAAAAACAAAATCAGGTTTCATAACTTCTCTAAGAAATACCCAGCAAGGTCATTATTAAACCTTATTAAGGTGGCCTTCCTATTAGAAATATCTTAATTATGCCCTCAAATCCCAACTTTATGTAATGGGACAAAGAAGCAAGACAATTTAAAATGAAATAGAGCAAGAATTACTGGGGCAAAATAGGTGAGAAAAAATTACAAACATTAAAACATTGTACTTTATCCTTGGACAAAATCACTACTAAGCTTCAGAAACAGAAATAACGTACACAAATGGGAATCAGCAATACATACATACAACACTCAGCTGAGAGGAACATAATCTGAAACCCTAAGTTGGTATGGTTCCTTTGAAATCAAGACAGTATTGATCTCTAATAATTACCCTAAAAATATTCCTAATACTTGTTATCCCTCACATTTGCCATAACTGAGTGCCAGTACAGCAGAAGTCAATCTTTCTTAATGGAGTTGATTTTACTCCCCTTGAAAGAAGTCTGAGAGGAAGAACATCTTTAACTTGTTCACAAAACTGTATGATGGCTAAGAGTAAAATGGCAATCAAGCCTTTTACAACTCCAATTTTCAAAAATGCAGCAAAAGAAAAAAATATGTGAAAAAGTATGCCTTGTCAGTGGACCCAATTTGAGTGTGGCTGAACATAAGGGGGTGGGGATGGGGAGGGAGGGAGGGAGGAGCAGAAAGAGAGAAAGAGAAAGAGAAAGAGAGAGAGAGAGAGAGAAAGAGAGAGAGAGAGAGAGAGAGAGAGAGAGAGAGAGAGAGAGAGAGAGAGAGAGACTGAGTAGCCAGGGTCAGTTTAGGAGAGCTTGGTGTGCTAAGGAGACCTACTTTTTGGCCAAGCGGGAAGGCCTTTAGAAGATGACTAATATGATCAGAGTTAGTGAAGAAACAAGAGGAGTGGGGGGAAAACTAGAAGCAGGAAGTTTATTGTAAAGTTATTTTAATGGTTCAGAATTAAAAAGAGATAAACTATGGCAGTAACGACAGGGGTAAAGAGAAGGCAAAAAGTAATGACTTCTTTAATAATGTTAGATGCTGAAAGTAAGGAGAGGGACTTATTCATTAAGTCAACACATTTATTGGTGTACCTGTGTGTGTCAAGTAGCAGCTAGGGATGCAGCAGTAAGCAAGCACGCAATCAATGCTATCATGCAACTCAGTGGGAAAGACAGAAATAAAAGATGATAATTCTACATGGTGCTGTATCAAAAGAACCTGCCAAGAAATTAGAATAGAGAGGTTTCCCTGACCACAGTAACCCTTGGGCTGAGATCTGAAAAATGAGTAGGAGCTAACATAATCAGGGGGAGCAAAGATTTCAGAAAGAAGACTAGCCCTGCAAAGGAACTGGGGCAGAAAGGATCACAATGCATTTGGGGATCTGAAAATAAACAATGCGGCAGATGTAATAAGAGAAGAGAGAGAGAGAGAGAGAGAGAGAGAGAGAGAGAGAGAGAGAGAGAGAGAGAGAGAGAGAGAGATGAGAATGAAGCAGACCACACAAGGCTTTGAAAGCCATTTTAAGAATCTGAGTCCCGTCCCGGCAAAGTGGCTCAATTGGTTGGAGCATTATCTTGTATACCAAAAAGTTTGTGGGTTCAATTTCTGGTCAGAGCACATACCTAGGTTGTGGATTCAATCCCCGATTGGGGAGCATATGAGGGGCAACTGATCAATGTTTCTCTCTCACATGGATGTTTCTCTTCCTCTCTCTCTCAAATTAAAAACAAAACAAAACATAAAAACAGCACATATCCTTGTGTGAGGATTTAAAAAAAAAAAATGAGTCCTTAACGTAGAAACGGTATAAATCCATGGAACATTTTTAAAAGTGGCTGGAGAGTTGACAGTGATGTGGTGAGTTTAAGCACTGAAAAGACTGGTTTGGCAGGAAGATGCATTTGGAATGAGGCCAGAGTACATGCTGGGATGAAAAGTTACAAGGTGACTGCAGTAATTGAAGGGACACTTAACAGTAGCTTAAAAGGAGGTAAAATGACAGAACTCGTAGATAACTGATCAACTGGAAAGAGAAGCTGAGGAAGAAACGTGTCAAAGGAGACTCTTAAGGTCGGGCAGTAAGTTTGGAGGGAAAACTGCTTGTTTATAACTTAGGGGTTTTTTGTGTGTGTGTGTGTGTGTTGTTATTTGAATGGGAGAGGTAAGCCTTTTAGAGGCAAAAGAGAAGGAGCCAATGGAGAAGAAAATTCATAAAAGTGCTACAAAGGATGGACACTGATAAGATTTAGAGCACAAAAGGACTTAGAATCTGAAACAGCAGGACAGGAAGAGTATGTAAGTCATATATATACTCTGGCACAAAATTTATTGTCTTTTTTTTCTTTAAACCTTTTACTTTGAGGTAACTATAGATTCAGATGCAGTTCTAAGAAATAATCCAGAAATAGACCATGTGCCCTTTACCTGGTTTCCCCCAGTGATAACATCTTATAAATCTATAGTAGTGTATGTCAACCAAATACTGACACTTCCATCACCACTGCCTCATATTGCTCTTTTACACCCTCATCCATTTCCTTCCCACTCTCACCTCCTCCTTAACTCCTGGCAACCACTAATCTGTTCTCCATTTTAGTAGAATGTTATTTAAATATAGGGTGTATACATACACTTTGAATAATTATAAAGGCAGAGTTTATTAAAAAAACATTTCGTTTTCAAAATTGAGCTATCAGCTGTTAAAGTGTATACATTTTGGGGGGACACCCTGTAGAATCACACAGTATGTAACCTTTGGGGACTGGCTTTTTTAACTCAGCATAATTCTCTGAAAATTCATCCAGGTTGTGGTACAGATCAATGTTTCATTCCTTTTATTGCTTAGCAGTAATTCCACAGTATGGAGATACCATAATTTATTTAACCATTCATTCAATGAAGGACATCTGGGTGGTTTTGAGTTAGTTATGAATAAAATCACTAAAAATATAAATGGACAGGTTTCAATGTGAATGTAAATTCATTTCTATAGGATAAAAACCCAAGAGTGTCAATATCAGGTCATATGGCAGTTACACATATAAAGTTGTACTTTTTTAATATGAGAAAACAACCAAGTTTATTGCATATGTACATTTAGGGTTCCATAAGAATATGGGAACCAGAGACAATTTGGGGTTTGCGCTAAGGATAAAGAACAGGGGAGGTCCAGGTTTGGAACTCCAAAGGGGAGGAAGGCAATTTATATGGAGATGAAAAGCAAATGTTTGGTAAACAAATGTTTGCTGGGCTATCTTTAACAAGGAGGGGCCTTCCTGGGTTCCCCCGTGTCCATCACACTGAAGTCATATCAAACTATAGCTGTTTATGATGATAGCTACCTTCTTTTCTAAAATTTATTTTTATTGTTGAAAGTATTACAGATGTCTCCCTTTTTCCTCCCATTGACCCCCTCAATCCCGCACCCACCCCTCTCAGGCCTTCATATATTAAGTGTTTTAAGAAATTGCCCAACAGTTTTTCAGAGTGGCTGTACCATTTCAAATTCCCATCAACAAAGTCAGAGTGATCCTGCTCCTCCATAGCATGTGTTGTTATCACTTTTTAAAAATTTTTAGCTATTCTGATATGTATGTAGTGATATCTTGTGGTTTTAATTTGCATTTCCCTGATGGCTAATAATGTCACACAATTTTCCTTGTGCTTATTTACCACTATTTATCTTTTTCGATAAAAAATCTATTCATGCCTTTGCCCATGGTGTAATTAGATGGTATGCATTTTTTTTAATGTTGAATTTTGAGAGATCTTTTTTATATTTTAGATACTAGTTCTTTTTGGAGATGAGGTTTGCAAATATTTTCTCTCAATCAGTAGTTTATCTTTTCTTCATCTTAACAGGGTCTTTCATGGAACAAAAGTTTTTAATTTTGATGAAATCTAATTTTCAACTTTTCCTTTATCAATTGTACTTTTGGTTCAAATCTAAGAACTCTGCCTAGCCCTAGATCCTGATTTTGTTTCCTTTCTAAAATTTCATTTTGCATTTTACATTTGGTTCTATGATCCATTTTGAGTTAATCTTTTATGAGATGTGAGACTTAGGTTGAGTACTATATTATTATTATTTTATTTTATTTTCCTATGGATGAGTGTCCAATAGCGGCAGTACCATTTGTTGAAAAGGCAATCTTTCCTCCACTGAACTGCTTTTGCATCTCTGTCAAAATTTAACTGGGCATTTTTATGTGGGTCTACATTTGGATTCCCTATTCTGTTTCACTGATATATGCATCTATCTAGTCATCAATACTATACAATCTTGATTATTGTAGTTATACAATAAGTTTTGAAATCAGGTAGACTGAGTCTTCTCATTTAAAAAAATATTTAAGATATTCCAGTTCCTTTACTTTTCCATATAAATTTTAGAAAAATCTTGCCCTCACCAGAGTGGCTCAGCGGTTAGAGCATCGGCCCAAGCACAGAAGGGTCACAGGTTCAATTCCCAAGCAATGGCATGTACCTGGTTGCAGTTTTGCTCTCCACCCTGGTCAGGTGAGTGTGGGAGGCAACCAGTTGATGTATCTATCTCATTTCAATGTTTCTCTCTCTTTCTCCCCTCCATCCTTCCCTTCCTTCCACTCTCTCTGAAAAGCAATGGAAAAAATATCCTCAGATAAGGATTAACAAAAGGAAATAATAATAATAATGATCTTGTCTACATATACAGAGTATCTTGCTGGAATTGAGTTAATCTGTATATCAATTTGGAGAGAATTGACATCTTAACTCTGTTGAATTTTCCAATCCATGGACACAGTATGTCTCTCCATTTATTTAGATCTTTGATTTCTCTCATTACCATTTTATAGTTTTTAGCATACAAACCTAACAGGTTTTGTTAGATTTAACCCTAATTATTTCAGTTTTTTGTGAGTGAATGTAAATAATATTGTATTTGTAATGTCAGTGTTCACATATGTTCAATGCTAGTACATAGAATACAAATAATTTTTATATTTATCTTCTTCTTTATATATAAAAATATTTATCATATATATATATATAAATATATCTTCTATCTTGCAACCTTGTTGAACTATGTCTTAGTTCTAAGAGGTGGTTTTTTTGTGTGGATTTCTTGGGATTTTCTATGTAGACAAATATTCCATCTGAAAATAGGAACTGGCTAAAACTTTGAGCACTATTGATAGTGACCTCCTTTAACTGGTCCTAAGGGGGAAATACTATCTTTCATCACCATTAAGCATAATGTTAGCTGTAGATTCTTTTTTCAGATGTTCTTAAGTTATTTTTCTGAGGGTTTTAAAAATAACACAAGTGCAGAATTTTGTCAAATGCTTTTTCTCCATTGATTAATTTGATTATATAGGTTTTTTCTTTAGTTTGTTAATGTGGTAAATTACATTGATTTTGGAATACTAAGCCAGTCTTGCAACCCTGAAATAAACCCTACTTGGTCACTATATACATGACTTTTTACATATTGCTGAGTTCTATTTGCTAATATTTTAAGAATTTTTATTTTTATATTCATATATTGTATAGTTTTCCTTTTCTGTACTATCTTTGTTTAGTTTTGATATTTGAGTAATACTAGTTTTAATTCCTCCTCTTCTATTTTCTGGAGAGATTGTGCGGAATTGCTGTTAAATATTACTAAAATGGTAGAATTCTCTGGTAAAACTACCTGGGCCTGGAGACTTCTTTTGGGGGGAGTTTTAAAATTACAAATTCATTCTCCTTAACAGTTTAGAGGGCTATTTATATTATTTATTTCATAGTAGAGGCCCAGTGCACAAATTCGTGCACATTGAAAGGAAATTAGGAGAAATATTTTAATGTCACTATTTGCCCTTTCCCTACAAAAGTGTCAACCAAACTCACTATAGACAATGACAGATGAAAACACATGCATGTGATTGGTGCCAGTGAGAGCTTTTTATATGGATGTGTGTGTGTGTGTGTGTGTGTATGAGATATACATATGAAAATTCATGCACTGGAGGGGGGGGGGATGTCTCTCAGCCCAGCCTGCTCCCTCTCAGAGTCCAGGAGCCCTCAGGGGTAGGAGGAGATCAGGGGAAGGCAACACCCCCATCACACCTCTGCTGCTGCCACTGCCGGCAGCACAAGACTCAGTTGGCCCTGGTTACTTGAGCCTTGGGCCGGCCCTGGGCGGCTGGGGGCTGAGAGGACTGGGGGACGACGAAGGCAGGTGCGTGGCGCGGACCCAGCCTTGCCACTCATCTGCCGCCCCAGCAGAGCTGAGGGTACTGGATGCTGCCATCTTGTGGCTGTGGGCGCCGCCATCTTTGAGGGCGGGGCAGTCAATTAGCATATTCCCTCCTTATTGGCTGTGGGTGCTGCCATCTTTGAGGGCAGGGCAGTCAATTAGCATATTTACTCCTTATTGGCTGTGGGCACTGCCATCTTTGAGGGCGGGGCAGTCAATTAGCATATTCCCTCCTTATTGGCTGGGGGTGCCACCATCTTTGGGGGTGGGGCAGTCAATTCGCATATTCCCTCCTTATTGGCTATGGGCACCACCATCTTTGTGACAGCATGAGGTTCAATTAGCATGTTCCCTCTTTATTACACTGGTTCTCAACCTTCCTAATGCCGCGACCCTTTAATACAGTTCCTCATGTTGTGGTGACCCCCAACCATAAAATTATTTTCGTTGCTACTTCATAACTGTAACTTTGCTACTGTTATGAATCGTAATGTAAATATCTGATATGCAGGATATATTTTCATTGTTACAAATTGAACATAATTAAAGCATAGTGATTAATCACAAAAACAATATGTAATTATATATGTGTTTTCCGATGGTCTTAGGCAACCCCTGTGAAAGGATCGTTCGACCCCCAAAGGGGTCGCGACCCACAGGTTGAGAACCGCTGCTTTATTAGATAGGATAAACTTGCTTAATTAGACCTGCTTTCTGATGTAACTAAACTTTTTCCAGCCCAATGAAGCACCCCACTTCTCTTTCAGGTAATTGTCAGCAACACAGCAGTAAATATCAACATGAAGCAGATTATTATTGTAGATCATGCAGGGAGAACAAAGGGTAAAATATTTAACTGCAGCAGTGTTTGACTATATTCTGCACAGTGAGAAAACCTGAAGTTATTTTCAAGGTCCACCATTTCTTACTTCTTTTCAGTTGGGTCAAGTTTCTAAGTTTTCTAAATCTCCTGTTTTCCAACTAATGAAAAGAAAATAGGATTCCATCAAGTCTCCTATCTACCTACTCTAGGACTTCTGTGAGGATCAAATGAGATGAGGCACAGGAAAAGGCTTCACAGACATTTGGTTAAAGTGTAAAATGTTTGCACCTGGCTATAAAGCAGGCTGTACTCCTGGGCTGAAGAAACTCCAAGGAGGCTATCTGCTACTGAGAGGAAGCCAGGCATTGCTACGTGACGTCATTACCTGGCACCCACAGCGACCGTTTCTGGGCTGGGCTGTGGGTTGCATTTTGCACCATGGGTTCTTGACAACATGGGCTGTGATTTGGTGGGGTGTCGCTCTGGGATGATAGCGGGGCCTGTGTCCTACTTGGGGGAAGCCAAGTGTTGCTTTGTGGGCGCCAGGTCTGCAGTGCTTTCTCTGTAAATGGCCAGTGTGCATCATGGTGACTGGTCGGACACTTAGCTTATTATACATATAGATGGGTCAGATATGGTAACTTGTATTTTTGAGGAAATTGTTTATTTTCTTCAAGTTGTCAAATTTACATGTGTATAGTTATTTATAGTATTCCCTAATTATTCTTTTGATGTTTTCAGGGTCTGTAATGGCATCACATATTTTAGTCCCAATACTGATCAACTGTGTCTTCTTTCTTTTTCTAGGGCACTTACTCGTTCCTCTGTCCTATGCAGTCTGCTGCTAAGCCCATCCACTGAGGTTTTTTATTTTTATTTTGGTTATTCTCTAGGTTCAAATTTAGCCACATGGTTTTTCTTTAAATCTTCCATTCCTTTGAGGAGACTTTCTATTTCTTCACTGAGATGTTATATTCTGTTTTCATTTGTTTGAAGTGCGTTCATAATTGCTCACTGAAGCATTTTCATGATTGCTTTAAAATCTTCGTCAGATAATTCTAAACCCTATCAACTCTATGTTGGCATCTATTGATTGTCTTTTCTCATTTGAGATTTCCTGATTCTTTGTCTGATGAGTGATTTTCTATTGAAATCTGTATATTTGGGGTATCAAGTCGTTGGTTTTAGCTGGCTTCTTCTGATACCACTCCGGCAGAAAAAGGGAGAGATGCCATCTTATCAGTATCAGGTGGAGGCAGAAGTCCAGGTTCCCCACTGTATTAATTCCTGAGAGGGGTGGCGGGCTCTCCTCATTACTCCTTAGCAGGGTTGGGAGTCCTGGCTCCCCACTATGTTTCCACTGATACTACCCACTGAACTGGGTACAGCAAAAGTGCCTCCTTACTATTCCCCACATGGCATCCAGACACCAGGAGGATGGGGGCATGGAGCTCCATACTACACGGTAATGAAAAGTTCAGACTCTCCACTAGGCCTCCTCTGATACTACCCAAGTGGGGAAGGGAGGCGTTTCTTGCTGTGGATCGGACAAAAGTCCTGGCTCTCCCATATGGTTGGCACTGATATTGCCTGTTGGAATGAAAGTCTTGGCTCCCTACTTAGCCTCTCTTATCATACAGGAGGGAGGGTGAGGGACCTCATTACAACCTGGCAAAGGTGGAAATCGAGTCTTCCCACTGGGCCCTTGCTGGCATGACTGAAGGTAGGTCCAGTTTCTTCTATGGTGTTGGGCTGGAGTAGGAGTGATTATAGTCTAACAATTTTGGTCTTGCTAGGCAGCCCCTTTCTTGGTCCTCTAACTATAGAGAGCAAACTCTGTTAGAGTCTTTTGTTGTTGGTTTTTTTTTTTTTATTTTGTATGTGCCTGTTGGTGTTTCCAGGTTGTCAGCTTCTTTAGCTCAAGTTGCTATATATGAGGGGAGAAAAACAAAACCACCAAACCTCAGGGAACTCACCATTAAGTTGTTCCTTGGGTGCCAAAGTCCCTAACCCGTCAATCTTCCTCTCTCCACCTTTCAGAGTCTTATTATATTTGCTGTACATATAATTGCCATAGTTTTTAGTTGTACTCAGCTGGAAGAATAGGAAAAATACACTATTCCATCTACCTAAAAAAGGAGTCCTCAACTTGATTTTTAAACAAGTTGTTTTAATAACATTAAGCATTTTTATAACTATAACCTGTTACTTTGTGGCTGGGTTCTGATCTATCATTCCAATAAAACATAATTTTATTTGATTACTAAATTACATTTTGCTATCTGTCACCTTGCACTTTAGCATTTGTATTTTCTGGATTCTTTCCCTTTAAAATAAAACTACTCAATCAATGAATGGGATTCATTTCCACCATCATCGCCACTCTTCAATAGCTATGTTTGGTTTGAATCTGAACAAATTTAAGCAAAAGATTAAGTAAATATTACCAATTTTTAAGACATTTATAAAAGCAGTGGTTAATTGTGGGGAAGCACAGTACTTGGTTGGAAAGTCTGTAAGGAGGAATCTCCGAAAGGTCAGGGGCCTTTAGGAGGACCCTGCCGAAGGCGGCTGCCCCTGCCTTGACTTTTCCAAACTAGTCCGAACCCCCAGGTGTTTTGCTAAAATCTCTGTTTAGTCTTTTAGACCCGACCTTGTAGAAGCATGTGCTTTTTCTAGGATACTTACCCTATACTGATTGTATCCAGAGGTTAATTTTAGTTCAAGCTGTTGTGACAATAAAAGCCTAAGGAGGCCGGCAAACAGGGCTTTTTGCTCCTAAAGGAAAACAGCCCCTTAGCCTCTCTTTCACAAAAACGTGTGTCAGAGTAATCATTCATCTGTTGTTCAGGGTCTGCCGGTCAGCCCTGGCAGGCAATGTTTTAAAATACTCATTTTCAAAGATGTTTAATAATTTAAGATATTATAACGTTCTAGCTCAGCCGTGGGCAAACTACAGCCCACGGGCCGGATCCGGCCCGTTTGAAATGAATAAAACTATTGAAAAAAAAGACCGTACCCTTTTATGTAATGATGTTTACTTTGAATTTATATTAGTTCACACAAACACTCCATCCATGATTTTGTTCCGGCCCTCTGGTCCAGTTTAAGAACCCATTGTGGCCCTCGAGTCAAAAAGTTTGCCCACCCCTGTTCTAGCTCAAACAAAGACATTTTGAGTAATTACTTATGTGTAACTTGAGGCAGTTTTGTATTCCATTCACCTATTGATATTTTTTTATATTAAATTCAAGCATTCAACCAAAATATATTGGTCACCACTCTCCCTACCCTGTTATATGCCAAGCACTGTGCTACCAACACAGTGGAAATACCAACATGAACATCATCAGGTGTCCTACTCTTACATTCTTCTGAAACTTTCTGAGAAAGTGATATATCAAAGCAATGCTTTCTCAGACTTTTCTACCACATAACCCAAGTATGAAGAAGCCCAGAGAAATCAAAGTAGAACAGTCTACTCAATCTTAAAAGTTTCCTGATTTATCCTTAAAACTCAGAGGAATATTACTAGCAATGATATATCCACATTTAATTTAATTTAAAAACATTTTTTCTCAGACATATCTTTGATTATAATCCAAAGTAACAATTTGATAGAACATAAAAGGAAGATATGTAACATTCTTACCATGATTTCTATACCCCTGACCCACCTAGACCTCAGTCTGAGTGTCATTCTACTAGAGAACAATTCACTAATACACTGTATAAAATAGTAATCCCACATGTATCTCTCTTGGCATCTATGACATGCTTTGTCATAATATTCTTCATAATACTTACTATAAAATGAAAATTTATGCTTATATGATTATCTGTTCTTCCCTGCTAGAACATGAGCTCCTTAAGAGCAAAAACTGTATTTGGTTTACTGCTGTATTCCCAGTACCTACAATAGTGCCAAACATATTCAGCATTCAATAAATATTTGTTGAATATTTACTTAATAAACAAATGAGAATCATACGAGTCTTCACTTTTATTTTTTATATAAGAAAGCAAATTCCTATATTTTACATATTTTAGAATGTCCATCTATGATATAAAGTTAAAGTTTTAAAATCATCTATTTCAGCTTTCCTACTCCTGATAAACATTTTATTCTAACATGTAGCCAATAAAAATTTCTTCTTTAAGAGCTTGAAATTTTTATCCCCTATTTTAATGTTCTCTATGTTTGTTCGCATAAGTTTAAAAAATTCCCTGGAATTCTTATAAATTCTTCGCATAATATTTAGCTGGGAAATGAGAAGAAAGATGTAAAATATAGGCAGAAGAAGCTGTGACTGGATGGGTATTAAGAAAAAAATCAGGTGATATTGAAGATGACCCCATCAGCTTTGCTAATAGAACATGTGAGAAATAATATGATTGTAATTCTATCTTCTCCACTGATTGCTGAAGGCTGAATACCAAGCTGCCTAGACGTATCTTCCTTTCCATGTTTTGGTTACTGAACTACACAAATTAAGAATGTCTGCTTACTTTGGATTACTAAATTGACAAACTCTAGACCTGCTCTATCCAATTCAATAGCACTAGCCACATGTGGCTACTGACACTTGAAAATGTGGCTAGAATGACTGAATAACTACATTTTTAAATTTTATTTAATTTCCATTTAAGTGTAGAAGCAGCACTGAACACAAACTTTATTGTTTTAGGAGAACTACACTGTACTTTAACTGATACACTGCATAACTTATTATTGTATTTAGTAGTGCACGTGTAGTTCTTACTCTTTTAATGCAGCTACCAGAAAATTTTAAGCTAGATAATGTGGCCTGCATCATATTTCTATTGGACAGCATTGCTCTAGAACAGTGATCCACAACTGGGGACAATTTTGTCTCCCAAGAGACATCTGGCAGTATCTAGAAACAATTTGGGTTGTCACAACTTAGGAGTGCTATTGGCATCGAGTGGGTAGAGGTGAACGATGTTACTAAACATCCTACAATGCATGAGATAACTTGTTTTGGAAACAAAACATACCTAACCACCACCAGCACCAGCACCACCTCAGTTCTCTTATCAGAATACAACTGAGGAAAGTATCCAGGCCATAGGAAGTAATGAGGGAGATGAGATGGATGACCCGGTGGTTCAGGGGTCCTCAAACTTTTTAAACAGGGGGCCAGTTCACTGTCCCTCAGACCGTTGGAGGGCCGGACTATAGTTTAAAAAAAAACTATGAACAAATTGCTATGCACACTGCACATATCTTATTTTGAAGTAAAAAAACAAAACGGGAACAAATACAATATTTGTATTTGCATGTGGCCCGCGGGCCATAGTTTGAGGACCCCTGCGGTGGTTGATGTTAACACAAAAGGCTTTTGTAGAAGATGAAGAATTTGTTATCATAGAAGGCTGGTAATATTTTAAAAGGCAAAAACAAAAGGATGAGAAATACATTTATTTTCTTTTATTTATTGTCTAAAGTTTTACATATGTGTCCTTTTTTCCCACGTGACTCCCCCTCCCCAACCCCCCAACCATTCCCACACTGGGCAAGCCCCCACCGCCCTGGTGTCTGTGTCCATTGGTTAAGCTAATAGGCATGCATACAAGTCCTTTGGTTGCTCTCTGCCCTCCCCACTTCCCCTGCCATTTGTCTCTGGATCTATTCTTATTCATCAAATTTTGTTGATCATTATATCCCACATAAGAGTGAGATCATGTGATATTTATCTTTCTCTGACTGGCTTATTTCGCTTAGCATAATGATCTCCAGTTCCATCCATGCTGCTGCAAATGGTAAATGTCCCTTCCTTTTTACAGCAGCATAGTATTCCACTGTGTAGATGTACCACAGTTTTTTAATCCACTCATCTGCTGATGGGCGCTTAGACTGTTTCCAAATCTTAGCTATTGTAAATTGTGCTGCTATGAACATAGAGGGGGCATATATCCTTTCTGATTGGTGTTTCTAGTTTCTTGGGATATAGTCCTAGAAGTGGGATTACTGGGTTAAATGGGAGATCCATTTTTAACTTTTTGAGGAAACTCCATACTATCTTCCACAGTGGCTGCATCAGTCTGCATATAGACCAATGGAACAGAACAGAGAACCCAGAAATTGACATAAGCCATTATGCTCAATTAATATTTGACAAAGGAGGCAAGAGCATACAATGGAGAAATACATTTTCTTTTACTGTTTGTGTAAAGGAAAAAACTACTATCAACAAAATGCATATGAGAGTGATAAGTCACAGGTTAGTGAAGACTGGAAATCTATATAATAAAAGCCTAAGCAACCGTTAACGGCAGAACGACCAGTCGCTATGATGTGCACTGACCACCAGGGGTCAGACGCTCAATGCAGGAGCTGCCCCCTGGTGGTCAGTGCGCTCCCACAGAGGGAGTGCCACTCAGTCAGAAGCCGGGCTCATGGCTGGCGAGCGCAGCTGCCACAGCGGGAGCCTATCCCAACTCCATGGCAGCACTACTGAGCGATAGCAGTAGGCACAGCGGGCCAGGATGAGCACGAGTGGCATGTCACCCAGCCCCGTTATGAGCTCCTCCCTGGCTGCCTGCCATCTGGCACACTGCTACATCCCCTGAGGGGTCCCAGACTGTGAGAGGGATGTCGGACTGCTGACTTAGGCCCGATCCTGGTGCCATTCTCTATAGGAGGCAGACAGTCTGAACAACTCAGTGACTCAGGGAAGCATAAGGAATTCAGGGTGAGCCTGCCTCCACGCTTCACTCACCTACTCGATAGTGTTCGCAGGACAGACCATGGTGGCCCAGCCCGTGCCCATTGCAGCAGCTGCTGAAGCTCAAGCAGAAGGCCATGCAGCAGCAGAAGGCCATGCAGCCACAAGCCGGCAGGTGGACATCCCCCAAGGGGTCCCAGACTGTGAGAGAGTACAGGCCGGGCTGAAGGACCCGCCCTCCCCCAGTGCACAAATTTCATGCACCAGGCCTCTAGTAATGTAATAATTTAGAGAAGAAGGTCCTGAGGCTTTAAGCTAAGGATACTGCAGCTCAGAAAGAACAAATGGAATAATTATCCCTTAATATTTTGAAAGCATTTTTTTCTTTAAACATCCTAATCATATACAGCATATAAACATATGTCAAGGGTGATAAGGATTATGATGTATTTAAATTTTTTAAAGTAGATAATCATTTTCTTATTAATCAATATTGCCACATAAGAACAAGTCTCAAGCTAAGGTTGAAAAAGGATTTTAGGTATACATTACCTTTCTGTGTCGAGTGCATCCTCATTTTTCATCCATCTAATAGTTGGAAGAGGAAGTCCCGAAGCAACACATGGCAATACTGCATTCTGACCAATGACTCTGACTAGGGAAGAAGGTTGTTTCAAAAATACCAAGTTTGATGTGACCTTGGAACCTTAAAAAAAAAATTTTTTTTTAAAAAGATAATGATTAAGAACGCACTTTACAACTTCAATGATGAAAATGACAAATTCCTATTCAGTCTGTGTGGTTTTATATAGTAAAATATTTTAAGCAAAGTGACACCAGAAAATTCCATTTAGATGAGCAAACATTTCTTAAATAACTTTTATGTGCAAAACACTGTGCCAGGTTCTCTGGGTCTTAAAGGTGTATAAGTTATAGCTCCTGTCCTCAATGTACTTACTAGTTAACTGAGGGAGGTGTGACATAAATCCCCTTTACTTTAAAACATAGGAACAAACAAATGCCTCATGACTGCAACAAACAGATAAAAGACTGAGCAAGCTCAGGACCCTTAGCAGCATCCTCCCCACTCCAGTGATATCATAAAAGGTTTCCTTTCCTTCCCCGTGTCAGTGTGCTACTTCTAAAAATCTTTCTGAGTTTCATCTTTAACTTGGTTCACTTAGTCTGTCAACCCTTTGATTTTATAACTGTACAACTATCAGGTTACTATATATACCATATACACATATTATACATAGATTACTATATATACCATATATACATATACACATATATACATATATATACCATATAAACACACACATAATATATACACAGACACACACACACAACACTATATGTGTGTTCACTTTATATAGTTGCTCTTATGGACATATGAAAGGCCACATTCTTATGGATAAAAGATACGTTCTCTAAGTTTTGATGGTATAATATTTCTAACGCTAAGTTGTGAGAAGAAAAAAATTCTTAGGCAAAGAGATGTGACTCCTGTCCCCATAATCTTAGGAAAAAATGTTTTATAGCCATAGTAACAACTATCATATCTGGCTTAAAACTTGTGAACCAAATGATGATGGTTCTGTAGTCATGGTAACAAGTAAAAATTGTCTAACAGATCAGGCACAACTCCGTTCAGTGAACATGCTTTTGAGAGCCAACCAATCAGTGACAGCCTCAGGCTTTAAATGTCAGTCATTCAGCAACAGAATCACTTGCTTATAAGACTGACATTAACCTGCTCTCACCTATCTCATCAACCATAAAAGATGCTTCTCTGACTGGCATTGACCCACCCCTGTGCATTATAACCAACACACCAAAAACAATGTCTTCCCAAAAATTCTATAAGAGATTGGAAGTTGCATTATTCAAGGAGACTGTGCCTCTGAATAAAAAAAAAAAAAAAAAAAAAAAAAAAATTGAAGAAAAAACAAATAAATGGAATCATATACTATGCTCAAGGATAACAAAAATTAACATCATTAAAATGTCCATATTACCCAAAGTAATCTACAGATTCAATGCAATCAATCCCTACCAAAATACCAATGGAGTATTTCACAGAACTAAAACAAATAAAAATATTTATACGGAACCACAAAAGACCCCAAATAGCCACAGCAATCTTGAGAAAGAGCGAAGTTGGAGGAATCATACCACATGATATCAAATGATACTACCAGACCATAGTAATCAGAACAGCATGGAACTGGCATAAAAACAGACATATAGACCAATGAACCAGAATATAGAGACCAGAAATATACCTCTACCATTATGGTCAATCAATCTATGAGAGAGAAGGCAAGACCATTCAATGAGCTAAAGACAGTCTATTCAAAAAATGGTGTTGGGAAAACTGGACAGATATGCACACACAAAAATGAAACTAGACTACCTTCTTATACCATATACAAAAATAAACTCCAAATAGATTAAAGACTTAAATGTAAGACTCAATATCATAAAACTCCTAGAAAAAGATAACAAACATTTCTCTTAGCAGTGTTTTTTCTAATATATCTTCTCAGGCAAGAGAAACAAAAGAAAAAAATAAACAAATAGGACTACATCAAACTAAAAAAATTTTGCACAGCAGAAGAAACTATCAACAAAATGAAAAGACAACCTACTGAATGGGGGAACATATTCACCAATGATACATCCAGTCAGGGGTTAATATCCAAAATTTATAAAACACTTGTACATCAAAAAAACAAACAATCCAATAAAAAAAAATGAGCAGAGGACCTGCATAGACGTTTCTCCAAAGAGGACATGCAGATGGCCATTAGACACATGAAAAGATGCTCACTAATCATCAGCAGATAAATGCAAATTACAACCACAATGAGATATTACCTCACACCTGTCAGAATGGCTATAAATCAACAAACAAGTGTTGGTAAGGACATGGAGAAAAGGGAACCCTTTTGCACTGTTGGTGGGAATGCAGATTGGTGCAGCCACTGTGGAATACAGTATGGAGGGCCCTCAAAAAATTAAAAATGGAACTGCCTATGACCCAGCAATTCCACTTCTGGTTATATCTTCTAAATATATAAAAGCCTAAGATGTAAAGTGTCCTCTTCGGAGTTCGACCAACCAGGACTTTGCTCGCTCGCTATGATGTGTGCTAACTACCAGGGGACAGTGCAGAATGAAGGAAGGCCCCGGCCGGCAGCCGGCAGCCACTAGGGACCCTACCTATGCATGCATTTTGTGCACTGAGCCTCTAGTCATATATAAAAACTACCCACACAACATAGGGATGCTCCAATTATATTCATAAACTCACATTCAAAATAAAAAATGTGGAAAGAATCAGGCACCTAGCTGTGGGTGTAGAAGCTGAAAGGTCATGAAACACCAAGAGGCTAAGGGACTACAATGAGCTACAGGTGAGAGAAAGTTATGGGTAAGAAGTTGTTACACAGTTGAGTAAAGATAGCACAAAACAGGTATGAGGAAAGGCAATAGGAGCAGAGACAATGAGAACCCACAAAGAGAAGGAAAGATGGGAAGAGGAGCTGGTTTTACATTAAAGTGAGGGAGTATTATAAAGATCCAAGAACTCTTTCTTACCAGTGTCTTGAGAGCTGCTATAGTAACAGCTACCACTCTGCCCATCTGTTGTATGAACTAGGCTGAGTGAGACTCTAATTCTTACAAGTAAAAAGATTTAACTATAAAAAAAAAAAATCTATTATAGGGAAGTAACCAAACTCAAAGGAGTGGGGAGACCTGACAAAAGACACAGAGTTAATGTTTCTTTGGTCAAGAAGAATGCAATAGACATTGAATATACTTTACTGCTTGATAAATATTTACTGGCTAATGTATTCATTAAAGTATAGATCTTTCTTGTATGTTTTCTTCTTTTTCCCCCTTGTAAGACGCTTTATGCTGACATTAATATTTCGCAGCACATTTTTAACAGTGTTTATAAAAAAAATTCTAAGAGAACAAATTTTACCCATCAATAAACATAACAACATCAGTCCTGATAGTAAATAAATACCTGGAAGAACTTTTAATTCAGCTTCATCACTGTACTTTGGTGGCCCGCCACTTTCAACTATGCAGCGATAAAGTCCCCCATCTCCTTCAGTTGTGTTGCTGATAACCAGTGTCCCACTTGGAAGTTTGAGGACTCTATCATCCAGAAGAAGAGGCTGCCTGTTCTGTTCCCATCTCACAAATGGGACCAAATCTGTATTAACTTCACAATTCAGAATTGCACTGTCCCCAGCATAAACTGAAGAATGTTCTGGTTGACTGGCAAATCTTGGAAGACCTGAAAATTAAAGAGAAAGAAGAAATAAAATGTAGCTAAACATTACTTTTAAATGAAGTGATGGGAACCAGCAGCAAGTCAACCCATGTGGCCACATGTGTGGTGGAACCAGGGTCAAGAAGGAGGTTCATGAATCAGGAAATTGGCTACATACAGAATTACAAATCAAACAAGTAAATGTACTAGGGATACTTGTCATATTCCTCACAGTCAGAGAAGTACAGTACAAATATGGAAAAGCAGAAGGGCTGAATAAATCCCATGATATTAGACTAGAGGTAACAGTGTAAACTTATGGTTTTATATAATTACTAAAGACCTGGTGCACAAAAATTCGTGCACTGAAGGGGGGGGGGGTCCCTCAGCCCAGCCTGCTACTTCTCACAGCCCTGGAGCCCTCAGAGGATGTCCTACTGACAGCTTAGGCCAGCTCCCCACAGCTGATCAGGGGAAGGTACCTCCCCATCACCCCCTTGCTGCTGCTGCCTCTGGCCTCTCTCTGCAGGAGGCAACCCGGAAATCAGGGGAAGGTGATGCCCCCATCACACCTTCGGCTGCCTGAGCCTCGGCCCTCGCAGCCACTGTGGTTTGCCTAAGCCTCGACCCAGCCCTCGTTGCCTGAGCCATCAGCGACTTGCCTGAGCCTCAGGCAGCCACTGCGACTTTGTCCAAAAGGAGGCAGCATCAAGTCCCCACCCCCCCACCCGTATCTCGCCAAGCATGCAGCCCTGGCCACCTGCGCACAGAGGCTCCTGGTGATTGGATGTTACGGCATGATGGCATGACGACCATTAGCATATTAGCTCTCTATTATATTGGATATACAACTATAGAAAGATGTATATATAGATGCAAATGTGTATATATGAAATATGTATGTTTCATATACAATTATCTGTCCAGAGTCCAGATCAATGTCACTCCAGTGGCAATGAGTATATATGGTGACTTAATCTTGATTTCTAAATACCATCCTCCATTACAAGGAACCAGTGCTCCTTGGAGAAACAGCTGATTCTAGGCCTGGTATAGGGAAGTACAAGATGAACCTGGAATGTCTTGTGACAGCAAAGAAGCAAGTACCCAAAGACTAATGTAGATAAATCAAAAGGACACAAAAGTCAGACTGAAGGGAGTTTCCTCTGGCTAAATCTGGGATAATAAATTATAAATAGATGCAAAAATTAACAGGTAGAAGTTGGATGAGAAATAGAATATTTATAGGGTATCAAATTATCTCTTCCCCAAATTAATAAAAGTATGAAATATTTTATCAACTTTATAGTGAGAAACATAGCATAGACCACCTTAACTAATAATAAAGATTAACATCACCAGTAATGAAACAAAGCATCACATGCTTCCTAATACGATGCACTAAGAAGAACAGAGCATCACTATTCTATTCCTCCAAAAAATGCAAAGCCTGAATCTATTCATAGGGGACAATCAGAAAACCCCAAATAAGACAAGGAAAAAGAATGATCTGAGATTAAAAGTCTAAAGAAACAACTACTAAGTAAAACATGTAATCCGGGTTGAGAAAGTAAGGGGGGGAGGAGGTTAAAAGTTTCTACTTTTGTTTTATTTTTTGCTATTAAGACCACTGAGATAAGCAGTTAAATTTGAACAGTATCTATGGATTAAATGATAGTATTGTATCAAGATTAAATTACCAAAATTGATGGATGGTTTTTTAGGAGAGTGTCCCTTTTCTAGGAAACATACAAGGAATTATTGAGGTAGGATAATGCCGGGATCCAACCCCAGCGGGTCCAGGGGTCCCCAAAGGTGTGGGCGGAGTCGGCGAAGAAGGAATGACAAGGAGACAGCGTTCAGTTGATCAGCAGCCTGGCCAGGATCTCTAGGCAGGATCTCCAGCCAAGTTCTGATCTGGATCTCCAGCGAGGTTCTGGTTAGGATCTCCAGCCAAGTTCTGTACAGGTTCTCCAGCCAGGTTCAGTCACCAGGTTCTACTCAGGTTCTCTTGCCAATTTCTGTAGTCAGGTTCAGTCCAGGATCTTTTGCCATGTTCTCTCCAGCGAAGTCCTTCTGTCTCTAGAGAACGTTCTGTGTAGGTTCTGTGCCTAGGTTCGGTCTCTCTTGGTCCTGTCTTCTAAGTCCTGTCTCCTAAGTTCTGTGTTCTAAGTTCTGTCTTGTTACATCTGTATTTATCCCAGTTGATTCCAATCCTATCAATCTCTATTCCAAAGGTTAGGGCGTTTCTTATCTCCATTCCAGGGAGTAAAGATTATGTAGCTTAAGCATGATTGTTCATAGTTAAAGTGATTAATTACCCGCCTGGCACTTAGTTGAGGGGTTTTATTCCCTCCCTAACTTCAGGGGAAAATCCCTACCTGGGGAAACAACCTTCCTCAGAGAGGAGACCTTGGTTAAAACACATATGCCAAGAAGGTGAGCAAACATTTTAAGAACAGTATGCCATATATGCCAGGTCCTTTGAAACAGCAAGGATGGACAGGCTCCCGGCAGGATAATATCTGAAATTTACTCTTTTTTTGTAATAAAAGTCCTAATTTATGTTAAAAATATTTTTAGCATACATTTTTATAAATGGTGGAGGGGGGTATACATTTATTTATTTATTTATTTATTTATTTTTAAATTAAATCTTTATTGTTCAGATTATTACAGTTGTTCCTCTTTTTTCCCCCCATAGCTCCCCTCCATCCAGTTCCACCCCCCCTCAGCCTCACCCCCCCCCCACCACTGTCCTCATCCATACGTGCACGATTTCTGTCCAGTCTCTTCCCGCATCTCCCACACCCCTTTCCCCCTCAAGAATAGTCAGTCCACTCCCTTTCTATGCCCCTGATTCTATTATAATCACCAGTTTATTCTGTTTATCAGATTATTTATTCACTGGATTTTTAGATTCACTTGTTGATAGATCTGTATTTGTTGTTCATAATTTGTATCTTTACCTTTTTCTTCTTCTTCCTCTTCTTGAAGGATACCTTTCAGCACTTCATATAATACTGGTTTGGTGATGATGAACTCCTTTAGCTTTTCCTTATCTGTGAAGCTCTTTATCTGACCTTCAATTCTGAATGATAGCTTTGCTGGGTAAAGTAATCTTGGTGGTAGGTTCTTGGCATTCATCACTTTGAATATTTCTTGCCACTCCCTTCTGGCCTGCAAAGTTTCTGTTAAGAAATCAGCTGACAGTTGTATGGGTACTCCCTTGTAGGCAACTGTCTTTCTCTTGCTGATGTTAAGATGCTCTCTTTGTCTTTTGCTCTTGGCATTTTAATTATGATGTGTCTTGGTGTGGTCCTCTTTGGATTCCTTTTGTTTGGGGTTCTCTGCACTTTCTGGGCTTGTAAGTCTATTTCTTTCACCAGGTAGGGGAAGTTTTCTGTCATTATTTCTTCAAATAGGTTTTCAATATCTTGCTCTCTCTCTTCTTCTGGCACCCCTATAATTCTGATGTTGGTATGCTTGAAGCTGTCCCAGAAGCTCCTTACGTTATCTTCGTATTTTTGGATTCTTTTTTCATTTTGCTTTTCCAGTTGGGTGTTTTTTGCTTCTTTGTATTTCAAATCTTTGACTTGATTCTTGCAATCCTCTAGTCTGCTGTTGGATCTCTGTATAATATTCTTTATTTCAGTCAGTGTATACTTAATTTCTAGTTGGTCCTTTTTAATGCCCTCAAGGGTCTCACTAGATTTCTTGAGGTTCTCACTACATTTATTGGTGGTCTCACCAGACTTTTTAAGGGTCTTACTAAATTTGTCAGCGGTTTCTAGAAAGTTCTTGAAAAACCTTAAAAGTGTAGTTTTGAACTCTATATCCAGTCGTTTGCTTTCCTCCATTTCTGTCATTTGTGACTTGTTTCTTTGTCTCTGCATTTTTTATGCTTCCCTCTGTTGATAGAGTGGCTTTCTGTGCTAGGTGTACTATAGGGCCCAGTGGCTCAGCCACACCAATTACCTGAGGTGTACCCTCTTGGTGCACCCCTTTGTGGACTGTATAACAGTCTTGTTATAGTTAAGCCTTAATTGTTGTAGGTATCACTGGGAGGAGTTGACCTCCAGGCCAATTGGCTGTGAGATTCAGCTGTGTCTGCAGTGGGAGAACTTCTGTGCTGTAGACACCCCTCTGGGGCAAGACTCGCTTCAGTGGGGCTTTGGTGCTCACTGAGTCTGCCCCCTGAGTGTGTCCTTTATGGATCCCAGGAGCTGCAATCTGGATGGTCCCACTCTGACCTCTGGGAACACTGACTCCTGGATCTCTAACGAGGTGTTAATCTAGACCTGGGGTGGGCAAATTTTTTGACTCGAGGGCCACAATGGGTTCTTAAACTGGACCGGAGGGCCGGAACAAAAGCATGGATGGAGTGTTTGTGTGAACTAATATAAATTCAAAGTAAACATCATTACATAAAAGGGTACGGTCTTTTTTTTTTTTAGTTTTATTCATTTAAACGGGCCGGATCCGGCCCGCGGGCTGTAGTTTGCCCACAGCTGATCTAGACTCTGCCTGAGGCTACCCAGCAGGAGCCAGCTGTGAAACAATGCGAGTTGCCATGGGGCCTTGGGCCAGCTGCAGTTTGTTAGGTAGTTTTCAGATTGCAAAGGGCTAGGCCTTTCATATGCAAAAGCCTCCCTGCACAGCTTGGACGGGGCGGGGTCCTAGGGGATCAACAGGGCAGAGCAAGCAGCTATGGCTGCCCTCAGAGGCCCCGCTTCTCAGTGTCCTGACAATCGCTGCAAGCACCTCCGAGAGAAAGCTGCCCCTGAGTTCCAACCGATGCCAGACAGTCCAGTTTCTCCCGTATGAGTCTGGGTCCCCAGAGACTCGCCCGGAACTGGAGCTCAGAGCTTGAGACTCTCTACCGATTGAAAAAGACAACTGTGTCCTCAGCTGCCAGCCCTCTCTGCGTGCGCGTCCATACCTCTGTACTTTACTTCCTCACAGCACCTCCTCTGAGTCTCGGTACACTTTTCTCTTTCCTTCTAGTTGTAGAATTTCCACTCAGCCAGCCTTCCTGCGGTTCTGGATAATGTCCGTTCCATCTTTTAGTTGTATTCTTGAAGTGGTTGTGCAAAGCAGCAATCTCCGGTGTTTACATATGCCGCCATCTTGGTTTTTTCCTGGAATTTACTCTTAATAGTTCAGAAAAACATTCAGAAAAAAATGTACTTCGGTATGTGCATATTGGGGGTGATGTGATAAGGGAGATGTGGTAAAATGTTAATAATGGTGAAGATTAAAATTGGATTTCTTGTTTCATTCTTGCAATGATTTGTAGGTTTGAAATTACTTCGAAATCAAATATTAACCAAAAAAAATGCAGTCATAAATACTCTATATAGCAGCGGTTGCCAGCCGGTGGTCCGTGGACCACTGGTGGTCTGTGAGGTCTGAAAGGTTGGTGACCGCTGCTATATTGGCCACAGAACAAAGTGGTTGAGAGCATGAGTACCGGAGTCACAATCTGCACTGAATCCCAATTGCACAACCTCATTTGTAACTGTGTGATGTTGGCAAGTTACCTAACCACTAAGCCTCAGTTTCTTCATTAGTGAAATCAGAACAGTAACAGCCCTCATAATGTTATAAAAGTTAAACACTTAACTAATTAAATACTTAAATAATTCATATAGTGAATACTGCCTAGCACATAAACACTCAATAAATATAGGTACTATTACTAACAATAATATCTAAAAAGTGATATTATTGAATATGCTCACAATACAATAAAATGACTTGATATATATGAAACAAACAATACAATAAATGTTTGTATATATGAACTCTAACCAAAATGCTCGGAATACAATATTGTAAATACAATATTATTGTACATGCTCAGAATACAATAAAATGTTTCTTTAAGGTCTAACAAATTATGAGAAACAACTACAAATCTTCTAGTTTTATGATGGTTAATCAGTCCTTATGTAAATGACACATATGCAGGTTGTCCAGCTGTGTCACAAATTTTTATTTTTTGTTTCAAGGGGATTTTGAAGAAAAGAAATAAAGGTAAAATTAACAAAATATCCACTTTTCAGAAATCAGAAAATTAGAAGGAAATAAAAGTAAACACAGAAACTAACAAAAGGGGAAAAATAATTTAGAATGAAACCAAGAGCTAGTTCTATTTTTTCTAAAGTCAAAATATTCTTCCTCCTTAGGTCTCATGAAAATGAATAAGTTTAAAAACATAAAACTACAACTTCATATGGGGAGTCCACAGACAAATTCCTAAAAGTTTCTGAATACAGAAAGCAGATGGAGTGACTAGTAACTGACACTGAGGCAGAAAATGCTGCAGCTTCTCGTGCGCACCAGCAGGAGGCCCTTTGTCCTGCTGCTTGGAAAAAATTGCAGAAGAAAAGAGAGAGAGTGGGAATGGAGCTGCCAAGAAGGAATTAACAATGTCTGTATTTAGAACACACAGTTCCCCACCTTTGAGCTCAAAATACTCATAGCCATGGTACTGCCCAAGCAGTAAAACAAAAAATTTTCTGCTGTGGAGAAATGAGATAGCCCAGAGAAAAAGACCGTTCATATTTAATTCTATGAGCTGTCTACTTAGTATTCTTTCAAAATTTCCTCATCTTGATTAACTGGCCACAATCAGTTCCAATTGCTTGCAACCAAAGAACTCTAACCAATAGTCTTTTAGAATGGCAATTTGGCAATATCTTTTTTTATAAGTTTTACCGAGATACAATTTATATAGCATAAAGTTTACCATTTAAAATACACAATACAATGGTTTTAGTATATGCACAGAGTTCTGCAACCATCACTATAATTTTAGAACATTTTATCATCCCCCCAAAAAACCTTGTACTCACTTGCATCATTCCCCATACCCACCTATATCCTTATCCCCTCATCCTCAGCCCTAGAAAACCAACAATCTTTTGGCTCTCTATA
Organism: Myotis daubentonii; assembly: GCF_963259705.1. Lineage (NCBI taxonomy): Eukaryota > Metazoa > Chordata > Mammalia > Chiroptera > Vespertilionidae > Myotis > Myotis daubentonii. The sequence goes on from NC_081840.1 coordinate 111,029,555, forward strand.
TATTTACCTATTCTGGGTTTCATATATATCAAGTCAAACATTATGTGGTCTTTTGTAACTGGCTTAAGTCAGTATAATGTTTTTAAGACATCCACATTACAGTATATATCAGAATTTCATTCTTCTTATCCTATACTAGAGGCCCGATGCACAAAATTTGTGCAAGAGTAGCCTTCCTTCCCCCAGCTGCTGGCACCAGCTTCCCTCTGGCACCCAGGACCCGGGCTTCCCTCCGGCCACCAGCAGGAACCCCGGACCTGGGCTTCGCTCCAGCTGCCAGCAGGCACCTGGGACCCAGGCTTCTCTCCGGCCCCAGTTTCATCCAGAAGGATGTTTGGAGTGACATCTGGTCTAATTAGCATATTACCCTTTTATTATTATCTACTAGAGGCCCAGTGCACAAAAATTTGTGCACTCGGGGGGGAGAGGGGGGTCCCTCAGCCCAGCGTGTGCCCTCTCACAGTCTGGGACCCCTCGGTAGATATCGACCTGCTGGCTTAGGCCTGCTCCTGGGTGGCAGAGGGCAGGCCCAATCCCTAGGTGCAGCCCCTGGTAGGGCTCAGAGCAGGGTCAATTGGGGAGTTGGGGCGCCGCCCCCTGTCATGCACAGAGCAGGGCGGATTGGGAGGTTGCAATGCCACCCTCAGTCACACTCAGGGTAGGGCTGATTGGGGGGTTGAGGCACCGCCCCGTCACACTCAAGGCAGGGTCGATGGGGAGGTTGCGGCGCCACCCCGTCACGCACAGAGCAGGGCCAATCAGGGGGTTGGGGCGCTGCCCTCTGTCACGCACAGAGCAGGGCCAATCAGGGGGTTGGGGAGCTCCCCCCTGTCCCACACAGAGCAGGGTCAATCAGGGGGTTGGGGAGCTCCTCCCTGTCACGCACAGAGCAGGGCCGATCAGGGGGTTTGGGCGCTGCCCCCTGTCACGCTGATCCTGGTGCCGGGAGGCCTCTCAGCTCCGCTGATCCCGGTGCTGGGAGGCATATTACCCTTTTACTATATAGAATAGAGGCCTGGTGCATGGGTGGGGGCTGGTTGGTTTGCCCTGAAGGGTGTCCTGGATCATGGTGGGGGTCCCCACTGGGGTGCCTGGCCAGCCTGGATGAGGGGATGATGGCTGTTTGCAGCTGGTCACACACCCTTCAGGGTGGGGGTCCCCACTGGGGTGCCTGGCCAGTCTGGGTGAGGGGCTAAGGGCTGTTTTCAGGCTGACTGAAGCTCCCAACTGCTCCTTTTTTTCTTTTTATTCTGGGCCAGCTTTAGCTCTGAGGCTTGGCTCCAGCTCTGAGGCCTCAGCTGCTGAAAGTAGGTATCTGGTTTGTTTAGGTTCTATAATCGAAACTCTGTATCAACTCCAGCTCTGAGATCCCAGCGGGCTGAAAGCTGGTTTCTGGGGTTCTGTTAGGTTCTATATTTGTTACAGTGTTTCTTAAACTGCAAGCTCAGAGGCCGGCAAGGCAGGCGGGGAACGTTGGAGTCCTCCGTCACTAAAGCAAGCAAACCTCATGTTCAGTTTAAGCTGCCTGGCTGCCGGCCGCCATCTTGGCTGGCAGTTAATTTGCATATTGCCCTGATTAGCCAATGGGAAGGGTAGCGGTCGTACGCCAATTACCATGTTTCTCTTTTATTAGATAGGATACTAATAAAAAGGTAAAATGCTAATTAGATTGGGAGACCTTCCAGTCATCCTTCTGGACAAAGCCATGGTGGTGGGGCCGAGGCAGAGGCAGTTAGGGGTGATCAGGCCAGCAGGGGAGGGCAGTTGGGAGCAAGCAGGCCGGCAGGTGGGGGTGGGGGGGAACAGTTGGGGGTGAGCAGGCCGGCTGGGGGGGCAGTTGGGGACGAGCATGCCAGTGGGGTGGGGGCAGTTGGGGGGGAGCAGGCTGGCGGGGGGGACAGTTGGCGGCGATCAGGCCGGTGAGGGGGGCAGTTGGGGGCAATCAGTCCAGCAGGGTCGGGCAGTTAGGGGTGATCAGGCCGGATGGCGGGGGCAGTTGGGGTTGATCAAGCCGGCAGCAGTGTGGTTAGGGGTGATCAGACAGGCAGGCATGCAGGCAGGTGAGCAGTTAGGAGCCAGCAGTCCCAGATTATGAGAGGGATGTCCGACTGCCAGTTTAGGCCCAATCCCCGAGGGGTCCCAAATTGGAGAGAGTGCAGGCCGGGCTGAAGGACACCCCCTCTTGTGCACGAATTTCATGCACTGGGACAGTAGTAGATAATAAAAGCCTAATATGCTAAGTGTCCAGTTGTCCGTTCAACCAAAGCATAATATGCTAATGATATGCTAAGGCTGCTCAACAGCTCGCTATGACGTGAACTGACCACCAGGGGGAAGGCAGTCGACTGGTCGACCAGTTGGTATGATTTGCACTGACCACCAAGGGGCAGAAAGTCAACCGGTAGGTTAGCTTGCTGCTGGGGTCTGGCTGATCGGGACTGAGCGAGATGGGCTGGACATGCCCTGGAGCCCTCCAGCGGTCCCTCCCTGGCTGGCCAACCACCCGCGTCCCTGATCATGCACCAGTGGGGTCCATCGGCCTGGCCTGCACCCTCTGACACTCCAGGACCCCTCAGGGGATATCAGAGAGCCAGTTTCAGCCCAATCCTGCAGGCCAGGCTGAGGGACCCCGCTGGCGCACGAATTCATGCACTGGGCCTCTAGTTGCCAAATAATATTCCACATATGAATATACCACATTTGTTTATCCATCCTTCACTTGATATTCATGCACACTGTTTCACTTTTTGGCTATTATGAACAATGCTGCTATAAACATTCATGTACAAATTGTTGTGTGAACATATCTTTTTCTTTTCTCTTGGTTATTAGATACCTAACGAAATTTCTCAGTCATATGGTTGGTTAACATTTTGAGGAACTGTTAGACAATCCAGTGCTAATTTTTTAAAATATATTTTATTGATTTATTACAGAGAGGAAGGGAGAGAGATAGAGAGCTAGAAACATCGATGAGAGAGAAACATTGATCAGCTGCCTCCTGCACATCTCCTACTGGGAATGTGCCCGCAACCCAGGTACATGCCCTTGACTGGAATCGAACCCGGTGCCTTTCAGTCCACAGGTCGACACTCTATCCACTGAGCCAAACCAGTTTCGGCTCCAGTGCTAATTTTTTTTTAAAATATATTTTATTGATTTTTTACAGAGAGAAAGGGAGAGAGATAGAGAGTTAGAAACATCGATGAGAGATAAACATCCATCAGCTGCCTCCTGCACATCTCCTACTGGGGATGTGCCCGCAACCCAGGTACATGCCCTTGACTGGAATCGAACCTGGGACCTTTCAGTCCGCAGGCCGACGCTCTATCCACTGAGCCAAACCGGTTTCAGCAAATTTTTAAAATCACACACACACACGAAGTATACCCTGTGATCCAGCAATTAGTAAAATTACTAAGCCTAGTAATCTTTTCTATAGAAATAAAGATTTACAAAGTTGTTCATTATAGTACTACCTATAACATCATAAGACAAACAATGAGACAAGGAAAAAGAATAATAGTTTGAAACTGAAATAGTCTAAAAAGCCAATTACTAAGTAAAACATGAAATCCTGGACCAGAAAGGAAAGAAAGGACCAGAAAGGTATAAGTTTCTGCCTTTTTTTTTTTTCTGGTAAGGTCAATTGAGATAACCATTGATATCCATATGACCATTCATCAAAAAGGGTATCTTTAGATAATTCACAATATATCTATAAGTGAATATGATGTAACTATTAAAAAAGAACTTCTATTCATTTCTTAGTTTAGACATTATTTCCTCCTGATACTTAGGCCAAGAGCAGGTTAAACAACTCTCCTATAGAATCTTGCAGCCAACATTTTTATCATCTTGTATTAATACTGCCTGCTACTTAAATATTAGGTTAAAAAAAACACATTTCCTGTAAGATATGAAAGTTAAGAGGAAGAATGAACAAAACTAGCAGAGAAGAGAGGAAAAGGTGGAGGACAGGATTAATAGGCAATGGGGAAGCCATGAGCAAAAGTCAGAGGCAGAGAAGGAAAGGGAACTGAAAACATTCAGTACTGCCACAGCTTAAAATGTAGTGATGGTGATGCTGGAGGCAGGGAGCAGGATGAAGTGGTAAGAAATGAAACTGACCCTGGCTGGTTTGGCTCACTGGATAGAGCATTAGCTTGTGGACTGCAGGGTCAAGGGCACATGCCCGGGTTGTGGGCTCAATCCCCAGTGTGGGGCATGCAGGAAGCAGCCCATCAATGATTCTCTCTCATCATTGATGTTTCTCTCCTCCCTTTCTCTCTGAAATCAATAAAAATATTTTTTTAAAAAAGAAATCAAGCTAAAGGAGTAGAAGCCAGCTCATGAAAAGACTCAAGAAGTCTAGACATTAACCTCATGTTACTAGAGAGTCACTAAGGTATGAGAAACAGTGTGGAGATGGATTGGAAGAAAAGAAGGATAAGTTGGCAGACAGTTACAAGGCTGTGGTGAGTAGCCTTAGAAAGGAGAATGTGAATCAAGTAGAGAAATTAGGAAGCAGAATTCACTGGATTTGGTGATGAGATGTGAGGTATAGCTGAGAGGAAGTAGTCATGACTAAAACCCATTTCAAAAACATAAATGATAAACAAGATGTGACCTAAGTGACATTGTAGGGGCAGTCATGATGCTAACTTATTTATCAACATGTTGGAGAATGGCTGGCAAAGAGATTTTAAAAATAAGAAAAGGCAGATTGTCAAAAGGGCTGACTTTATTTTTCCATACTCAATCCATAATTATGGAGTAACTACAATAGCCTTCTATGGCACCCAATACAACTTTGAGTATTGGGCTCCAAAGAGGAAAAGAGTCATCATACTCTGAATAAATGAGCAAACACAACCTGGAGTGAGCACAAACAGGGAGCCATAACCTGCAATGGGAATGATATAGGAAACTACAGTCTCAGTCATATTCTTTTTTCACATGTTAGCATTTCATCAAGTGAGTATAAATATTAAGTCTTAATCATAATACAACTTTTGAACAATGTGAAACTTAACCAAAACTAACTACTTCATCTGGTATTCAAGTAAAGAAATCTAGATCTGAGGAATGCCAGTCTCTAATACAAGACAGATATGACTTATGTAGGAACCACATCTTACTCTCCTAGATCCTAATCCTTTTTTTAAAACTTTCCATCATTCTTCAAAAAAGATGGTCTATCATGGACCAGACTGTCGAATTGCAGAGGGAAGGCGGGGTGGATGCGTGAGTGGGAAGAGATCAACCAAAGAACTTGTATGCATGTAAGTATAATCCATGAAAACAGACAATAGGGTAGTGAAGGCCTGAAGTAGGGGGCGGGGGCAGGCTAGAAGGGGGGGGGTCATTGTGGGGGGAAGGGAAAGGGGGACATATGTAATACTTTCGACAATAAAGATTTTTAAAAAAAGTATGTGCTACAAAAAGTAAATATTTCTCTCCTTAAAACTTTCTGCTCTTCACCTTAATATATATATAGCCTACAGCTTTTAAAATAAATTTTCCAATTAAATGTTGTTTCCTTGGTTAAGGCACAAAGGAACCGAGAATCTGGCTATACTTCAAGTTTTCCAAAGCCATACTAAATGGCAATGCAGGGTAGGATAAAAGTTAGCAACTAAAGTGACTCAATTTTTCTATACAACTTCCTCTGTCATTTCTAAGTTAAAAAGAAAAGAAAACAAAAAGAACTGGCTCAGTACTTCTGATAGCAACCTTAAGCCATGTAAATCATCAGAAAGTGGGAAGTGCTAAAGTTTATTCCCACAGCACTGAGCAAGTCCTAGATAATGACTAATCAATTGATACTTGTTAAATATTTAAAGAGTGTATCTGCTGTTACCAGTTAAATTAAAAGTCTAGGATAATAATGCTTTTATCAAGATTTACACTTTATAAAACTTTGAAAATACAAATGAATCATTTAACAAAACTTACCTGCTACTGTGAGCTTGGCTGTTCTGCTGACAATAGTTCCAAGACTCTCAACAGTGGCCACACACTGATAATAACCTTCATCAGGTTTATTGTGTTTGGAATGCACCACATTGCTGATAAATAAAGACCCATCTGGGAGAAGCTGGCGTCGATCATCTGATACTAAATTTAAAAATGTTCCATCTTTTTTCCATTCAATTTTTGGAGAAGGCTCAGAATATGCGGAACAATTTAATACAACAGAAGAGCCTCTAGTTGAGAGTGTATCTGCTGGCTCCACCAGAAAATAAAATGGAGTGAATGTTCGAATGCTGGATCCTACAAAGATAATAAAAAAAAGGAACAAAGTTATGAAAAACTTTTTCAGTAAGAAAATATATTGTGTCCAAAAATTATTTACAAATAGTTAAGTTCTGAGGGTATGATACATAAATAAGGTAATTTTACTATGAATATCTAATAAATACATATTATCTTTTACTAGGAAATCAAAATTTGACCCATTTAGAAGAACATTAGAAGAATGATCCAAGATAGTCATGAAGGAGGTGGACATTACACTCATCTTTTCCCATATCCAAACTGTAATTACAACTAAACTTAAGAACAATCACCCTGAATAACCATCTGAAGACTAGCTGAAAAGAATTCTTATTACCAAGGATTTACAGAAGAAGCCACACTGAGACTGGTAGGAAGGGCAGAGATGCAAAAAGGGCTGGCCATCTCAGCTGCAAAGGTGCCCATGAGGAGCATGTGGTCTTAACCTCATGCCAGGGTCCCCAGCCCAGAGCACCAGAGCTGGGAAGACGAGGCCACATAACATCTGGCTGTAAAAATCAGCAGGGATTCTGTCTACCAAGGAGAAACAAGAATCTGCTAGAAACCCAAGTATCCTCTTAAAGGACCGAGGCACAAAATCTTATTTGCGGCCACTCACCCTAGGCTCCAGCACAGGGAGGGTGGTCCAGAGTAGAGTCCTGTAAAGGAGAGACTGGGTTGTGTGGCTTGAGAGAGAGAGAGCTGAAGGGACAGCCGACAGGGTCCGTGTAATGAGTCCCTCCCTTTATCACCCACAGATGCCGTATTTCAGGGTGACCACTCCCCTCCATACCACATCAGCCTGAAGAAATGCACTAGTCCCATCCTCCCAAATCGCAGTCATCCTGCACTGCCAGGCTCATGCCCTGCAGAAAAGTCAGCTGGATGTGTGGCCTGTGGTGAAGACTTTCTTGAAAGACTCCTGAAGAAGTCCAGGTAGACTGGAGGAGAGACTGGGTTGTGTGGCTTTAAAGTGGGGGCCATTTTTCTCTCGCACTTTTGATGGACACCACCTTTCCTATGCAAAGCCCTCCCTGCACATGGCCAAATCTTGGTGGTTTCAGCCTGATGAACTCTGCTGCCCTCCTCAAAGGGTGGCAAACTGGCCTTGTATCCTGAGACTTTTACTGAGTGGCCTCAAAACCAGCACCAGTGTTGAGGTTGAATCTGTATCAATCTGGCGAACACCACTCACTCCTACCTGGTGATGCACTGCAAAACTACCTCATGCACTCGTGTACCACCCAGATGCTCTTTAAGTGACAGAGCCTAATAGGCAGCGAGCAGGTGGATGCAGATCTCAGGGTGCCTTGGGTTTTTTGCAGACCAATCCCTGGGCTCTGCACTGATGGAAGGAAACTTTGATGTACAGCTTGGCCCCTCCCATGCATCCTGACGGCCAACAGGAGCAGCCATAAACTATAGATTGCTTTATAGCTCCAAACAGGTGGCCCAGGGCCAGTCACAGGCAGTGCTTGGCACTGACCTGCCCCAGAGTCCCTCCCAAGAGGCCCCAGAACAACACACCCGGTGGCGGACTTCACATCACGTCAGAGCATGGAACAATTAGCTCCACAAGCGGCACACCCAAAGATCTCAGCACATACCAGGCACTGCTGGGGACAAATCCACTTTGTGGGGTCAGCCCTCGCTCAGAAGCTGGTCAGGGTCAATCCCCACAGTCAGTCAGTCTGAGGGCCCACCCCACTGACAGATGGGCCAACAGCAATCAAGACTAAATTACAATGGGAGATTTCAACAAGGAACATTCCTGTAGCACCTTACTTGATTGCACCACTAAGCCCCACAGGACACCTACTACAAAAGGCCACCATCCTAACACTGGGAGGCAGAGTAGATCTACCTAATGTACAAAACAAATTGAGAGAGGCAGCTAAAATGGAGAGACAAAAAGCACGTTCCAAATGAAAAATAAAAAAAATAAGAGAAAAATAACTAAATGAAATAGGCAAGCAATCTACCAGATAGAGTTCAAAACAATGGTTATAAGGATGCTCAAATGAACATACGCAAAGAATATATGAACTCAGTGAGAACTTAAAAAGATATTTAAAATAAAAAAGGAATAGAAGCCATGAAAATTAACAAGTCCTAAATAAAGACTACAATATCTTAATGAAGAATATGTGAGAAAAAAATCAAGAGGAGGTGGAATGACACAGAGTAGTGAATTGGAAATTTGAAAGACAAAGTAGCAGAAAACAACCATGCAGAACAGCAAAAAGAAAAATGAAATTTAAATAAGGTAAGTATTAAGGATACCAGAAGAGAGCAAGGAATTGAGCACCTATTTGAAGAAATAATGACTGAAAACTTATCTAAACTTGTGAAGGAAAAAAGACAAGTCCAGGAAGCACAGCGAGTTACAAACAAAATGAACCCAAAAAGGCCCACACCAAGACACATCATAATTAAAAAGGCAAAGGTTAAAGATATAGAGAGAATCTTAAAAGGAGCAAGAGAAAGACAGTTAATTATGGGAACTACAAAAAGAGCTCCCATATGACTGTCAGCTGAATTCTCAACAAAAACATTTCAAGCCAGAAGGGACCAACTGGCATCAAATATTCAAAGTGATGCAAAGCAAGAACCTACAACTAAGACTACTCTACCCAGCAAGGATATCATTTAAAATTGGAAGAGAAATAAAGACCTTCCCAGACAAGAAAAAGCTAAAAGAGTTCATCATCAACAAACAAGTATTACAAGAAATGTTAAAGAGCCTTCGTTAAGAAGGGGGGGGAAAAGAGGAACATAGTTATATAAACAATGGCAATAAATACATATCTATCAATAATCACTTTAAATGCAAATGAATTAAATTCTCCAATCAAAAGACACAGGGTTGCTGAATAGATTAAAAAAATAAGGTGCATATATATGCTGTCTACAAGAAACACCTCAGAATGAAAAGATACACACAGCCTGAAAGGGGTGGAAAAATATATTTCAGGCAAATGGAAATGAAAAAAAAACTGGGGTAGCAACACTTATAACAGACAAATTAGATTTTAATACAAAGGCTATAATAAGAAAGTAATTAAATAATGATAAAGGGATCAATCCAACAAGAGAATATAACCCTTGTAAACATTTATGCACCCAACCTAGGAGTACTTAAGTATATAAAGCAAATACTGATGGACATAAAGAGAGAGACTGACATTAATACAGTCATAGTAGGGGACTTTAACATCCCACTGACATCAATGATAGATCTTCCAGACAGAAAATCAACTAGGAAACAGTGGCCTGAAAGAACACAATAGACTGATGGATTTAATTGATATCTTCAGAGCATTTCACCCCAAAGCAGCAGAATATACATTCTTTTCAAGTACACATGGAACATCTTCTAAAATAGACCACATGTTAGGACACAAAACAAGTTTAATAAATTTAAGAAGACTGAAATCATATCAAGCATCTTCTCTGACCATAATGGTTTGAACCTAGAAATCAATTACAAGAAAAAAACTGAAAAACACACAAAAACATGAAGACTAAATAAGATGTTACCTAACAATGAATAATTAACAAGATAAAGGAAGAAATCAAAAGATACCTTGAGACAAATGAAAATACAGTCTAAAAAATATAATAAGTAAATAAATCAATGAAACCAACAGCTGTTTTTTTGAAAAGATAAACAAGATCAATAAACCTTTAACCAGACTTATCAAGAATAAGAGAGTGTACCCAAATAAATAAAATTAGAAATACAGAAAAATTATATGAAAATATCACAAACAACTATATGCCAATAGATAGGACAATCTGAAAGAAGTGGGTAAATTCCTAGAAATATACAATCTTCCAACACTGAATCAAGAGTAACAGAAAAATCCGAATGGAGTGATTAAAGCTAATTAAAATTGAAGCATTGATCAAAAATTACTAAGAAACAAAAGTCCGGGACCAAATAGTTTCATAGATGAGTTTACCAAACATTCAAAGGACTAACCCCTATCCTTCTCAAATTATTACAAAAAAATACAAGAGGAGGAAAGATTCCCAAACTCATTTTACAAGGCCAGCATTATCCTGATTCCAAAATCAGATAAAAACACTACAAAAAAAGAAAATTATAGGCCAATATCTCTGATGAACACAGATTCAAAATCCTCAACAAAATACTAGCAAACCAAATTCAGCAATACATGAAAAAGATCATATACCATGATCAAGGGGGACTTATTTCTGGGATGCCAGGATGGTTCGACATCTGTAAATTCAAAAAGGTGAAAGGTAAAAAACCATATCATAACATCAATAGATGCAGAAAAAGCATTTGACAAAATCCAGCACCCATTTATTATTTTTTATCTTTATTGTTGAAAGTATTACATATGTCCCCTTTTCCCCCCATTGTTTTCTACCCTCCCTCCCTCCCTCCCCACCCCTGGCCTTCACCACCCCATTCACTCTGTCTATGGGTTATACATATATGCATATGAGTTCACTGGTTGATCTCTTCCCCCCTCCAACACCCACCCCTCCCCCCCTGGGCCCGCCACCCTCCCGCCTTCCCTCTGGGATTTTGATGTTTCTATGTTACTGGGTCTATTTTTGTTCATCAGTTTATGTGTTCATTAGATTCCACATATGTGTGAGATCATATACGATAAAAACTCTCAGCAAAGTGGAAATAGAGAGAACATATCTCAACATAATAAAGGCCATATATGACAAATCCATAGCCAACATCATACTCAATAGGGAAAAGCTAAAAAGCATTTCCCTTGCAATCAGGAATAAGACAGGGATAGCCACTCTCACCCCTCTCAACACAGTAATGGAAGACCTAGTCATAGCAATCAGACAAAAAGAAGAAATAAAAGGCATTCAAATTAGAAAGGGAAGAGATAAAACTGTCATTATTTGCAGATGACATGATACTGTATATAAAGAAAACAAAAGATTCCACACAAAAAACTACTAGAACTGATAAAATGAATTCCATAAAGTAGCAGGATTCAAAATAAATATTCAGAAACAAGTTGCTTTTTTATACACCAACTAGAGGCCCAGTGCATGAAATTTGTGCATGGGGGGGGGGGTGGATGTCCCTCCGCCCAGCCTACACCCTCTCACAATAGGGGACCTTTCGGGGGAGGTCTGACTGCCAGTTTAGGCCCAATCCGCAGGGATCCAGGACCAATGGCTCCTAACCACTCGCCTGCCTGCCTGATCACCCCTAACCACTCTGCCTGCCTGCCTCCCTGATCGCCCCTAACCACTTGCCTGCCTGCCTGATGGCCCCTAACCACCTTTACATGCCTGCCTCATCACCCCTAACCACTCGTGTGCCTGCCTCATCGCCCTGTCTCTGGTCGTTCCACTGTTTAGTTCACTGGCCTTTTATTATCTACTAGTGGCCTGCTGCATGAAATTTGTGCACAGTGGGAGGATCCCTCAGCCCAGCCTGCACCCTCTCCAATCGGGGGCCCCTTGGGGGATGTCCAACTGCCTGTTTAGGCCCAATCTGCTGCGGATCAGGCCTAAACCAGCAGTAGGACATCCCTCTCGCAAACTGGGATGTAGCCCCTAACTGCTCACTTGCCTGTCTGATTGCCCCTAACCACTCGCCTGCCTGTCTGATCACCCCTAATCGCCTCTGCCTGCCTGCCTCATTGCCCCTAACCACTCTGCCTGCCTCCCTGATTGCCCTTAACTGCTCGCCTGCCTGCCTGATCGCCTGTAACTGCTCGCTGGGGGGCTGCCAGCCAGGGTGAGGGGCGTGGTCATTCTGGTCGTTCGGCCATTTCAGTCACTGGGCTTTTATTATATAGGATATGTGCACCTATTGGGCTGTACAACTTCTCAAAGCTTGAAATCAAATTGGATACTACTATCCTCATTTCTTGTTCCACATGACTTTTGCATGGTATTTACTTTTTATCACAGCAACCACCAAAAATACCCACTGTACAAAGATATCATAGCTTCAAAGAAAAACACAAAAAATCTACCTGAGAACAAACACCTTAAAGTGCTCCTCTTTTTATATCTAGTACAAAACTTGGCATACATAATGAACTAGATTAAAAAGCCTATTAATAACATTACATTTAAAGCCAGATTTGAAAAATTACCTTAAATTTTTTTAAAATGAAGGAGGCATAATCAAATGTTGAAACTCTGAACTACCTTGACCTAGAGGTTTGCACAGTGTCCAATATTTGAAATAAGTGTATGAGTTCTCTGAGGTGCCCTAGGGCATTTCAGGGTTCAGTTTTGGAACTGAGGACTTATAATCTATCCTACAGTGTTTTCATTCACCATATTCCCAGTGCCCACCCAGCACAGTGGATGGTATCAATTTTTAGATTTTATAACCAGTCAACTTCTAAGAAATTCCACAGTGCAAAGTATTAATGAGACCACAAAAGGGCTCCATACCAAAACTAGCTAATTAGTATCTCTTCCATGATACAACTTACTAGCAAACAACGTTTTAATAATTAATTTTTTTTTGAGAGAGAGAGAGAGAGAGAAACATTGATCCACTGCCTCCTAAATGCCCCTACTGGAAATCGAGCCTGAAACCCATGCGTGTGCCCTAACCAGGAATTGAACCATGCGCCTCTTCGTTCAACTGAACCACACCAGCCAGGCCAAAAAGGATTCTTGGACATTTTGATGAGCTTTAAAAAAATTATATAGAAGAGCAAAGAAAGCTAGGAAGAACCAAAATAATTTAGAACAGGGGTCCTCAAACTTTTTAAACAGGGGGCCAGTTCACTGTCCCTCAGACCGTTGGAGGGCTGGACTATAGTTTAAAAAAAAAAAAAAACTATGAACAAATTCCTATGCACACTGCACGTATCTTATTTTGAAGTAAAAAAACAAAACGGGAACAAATACAATATTTGTATTTGCATGTGGCCCAAGGGCCGTAGTTTCAGGACCCCTGATTTAGAACAAAGTAAAGGGACTGCACTCAGTATTTATAAAGCAACAGTAGCACTGGGGCAGAAATATGCAGAGCCACATAACAGACAAGACGAGCCCTCCAAATAGGTGTGTGTGTGTGTGTGTGTGTGTGTGTGTATGTGTATATCCTATCTAATAAAAGAGAAACATGGTAATTAGCGTACAACCGCTACCCTTCCCATTGGCTAATCAGGGAGATATGCAAATTAACTGCCAGTCAAGATGGCGGCCGGCAGCCAGGCAGCTTGAAACTAACATGAGGCTTGCTTGCTTCAGTGACGAAGGAAACCAACGTTCCCCGCCTGCCTTGCCGGCCTCTGAGCCTGCAGTTTGAAACATTGTAACAAATATAGAAGCTAAACAAAACCCCAGAAACCTGCTTTCAGCGAGCCGGGATCTCAGAGCTGGAGATATACTTTGTTTCGATTACAGAACCGAAACAAAGCAGATACCTGCTTTCAGGAGCGGAGGTCTAAGAGCTGGAGCCTCAGAGCTAAAGCTGGCCCAGAATAAAAAAAAAAAAAAAAAGAAAAAAAGGAGCAGTTGGGAGCTTCAGCCCTCAGCCCCTCACCCAGACTGGCCAGGCACCCCAGTGGGGACCCCCACCCTGAAGGGTGTGTGACCATCTGCAAACAGCCATCATCCCCTCACACAGGCTGGCCAGGCACCCCAGTGGGGACCCCCACCATGATCCAGGACACCCTTCAGGGCAAACCAGCCAGCCACACGCAAGCACCAGGCCTCTATCCTATATAGTAAAAGGGTAATATGCCTCCCAGCACCGGGATCAGCGTGACAGGGGGCAGCGCCCAAACCCCCTGATCGCTCTGTGGCTCTGTGTGTGACAGGGGGCGGGGCCACAACCTCCCTATCTGCCCTGCTCTGTTCGAGACAGGGGAAGGCGCCCCAACACCCTGATCAGCCCTGCTCTGTGCCTGATAGGGGGGAGCTCCCCAACTCCCTGATCGCCCTGCGGCTCTGTGTGTGACAGGGTGTGGCGCCCCACTCCACCCCACCCCACCCCCGTGCCCCAACCCTCCCCCCTCACAGGCCCTGCTCTGTGTGTGACAGGGTAGAACCATAACCTCCCCATCGGCCCTGCCCTGAGTGTGAGAGTGGTGGCGCCCCAAATCCCTGATCGGCCCTGCTCTGTGGGTGATAGAGGGCAGCGCCCCAACCCCCCTCCCCCCCACGGGCCCTGCTCTGTGTGTGACGGGGTAGAGCCACAACCTCCCCATCGGCCCTGCCCTGAGTGTGACAGTGGAGGCGCCCCAACCCCCTGATCGGCCCTGCTCTGTGTGTGACAGGGGCGGTGCCCCAACTCCCCTATCGGCCCTACTCTGTGAGTGACAGGGGGGAGCTCCCCAACCCACTGATGGGCCCTGCTCTGTGCGTGACAGGGGGGAGCTCCCCAACCCCCTGATGGTCCCTGCTCTGTGTGTGACAGGGTAAGGAGCCCTAACCACCCTGATGGGCCCTGCTCTGTGCGTGACAGGGGGCAGCACCCCAACCCCCTGATCGGCCCTGCTCTGTGCGTGACAGGTTGTGGTGCCGCAACCTCCCTATTGACCCTGCCTTGAGTGTGACGGGGGGCGGTGCCCCAACCCCCCAATCGGCCCTACCCTGAGGGTGACTGAGGGTGGCATCGCAACCTCCCAATCCGCCCTGCTCTGTGCATGACAGGGGGCGGCGCCCCAACTCCCCAATTGACCCTGCTCTGAGCCCGACCAGGGGCTGCACCTAGGGATTGGGCCTGCCCTCTGCCACCCGGGAGCAGGCCTCAGCCAGCAGGGCATTATCTCCCGAGGGGTCCCAGACTGCTAGAGGGCACAGGCCGGGCTGAGGGACGCCCCCCTCCCCCCCTCCCGAGTGCAAAAATTTTTGTGCACCGGCCTGTAGTATATATATATATTTGAAAAACTTATACAATAGAGATGGAATTTTAAATCAATTGGGTAAAGGATGACCTACTCAATAAATGTTACTAGGAGAACTGGTTATCCATATGTGAGAAAAATGAGACGCCTACCCAAAACATGTAAAAACAGTAAATATTTACATGTTTCTATGTATCAAACACTGTTCTAAACATTCTCTACATACCAACCACTCATTTAATCTTTACTACTATCATAAGAAATAGGTATTATTTACATTCCCAGTTAAAAGAAGAAAACTGTAACTTGTCCAACGTCAAATGGGTAATAAATAAGAGAATCAGAGTATGTGATCCTAAATACACTAAACTGTAATGCCACTTTGTGTGTGTGTGTGTGTGTAGGAGTGTGTGTGGGGGGGAGTGTGTGTATGTGTGTGTATACACACACACACACACACACACTCACACACACACTAGGGGCCCGGTGCACAAAGATTTGTGCACGGAGGGTAGAGGGGGTGCGGGGAGGGGGGGCGTCCCTCAGCCCGACCTGCACCCTCTCCAATCTGGGTGCCCTCAAGTGAGCCCTCTCCAATCCGGGAGTTTCTGTCTGTCTTTGCAATCATATGAGCAAATTGTCTGAGACCCCAACTCAGTTTGGTTTGTTGCTCACAGAATAATAGAGGCATTTTTTTTTTCTTTGCTTCTTTGGTGGAGATTTCCTAGAAGTTTTAGGATATCTTCCCTTTAATTTTTCCTAGACACTCTGATTTTACTTATGTCTCTCACCTTTGCTCTCCCTCCATCCCCCACTGCAACAGTAACTTGCTCCAGGCTCACTTTGCTCTAGTGCAGTGGTTCTCAACCTGTGGGTCGCAACCCCTTTGGGGGTCGAACAACCCTTTTACAGGAGTCGCCTAAGACCATCGGAAAACACATATATAATTCCATATTGTTTTTGTGATTAATCACTATGCTTTAATTATGTTCAATTTGTAACAATGAAATTGGGAGTCACCACAACATGAGGAACTGTATTAAAGGGTAGCGGCACTAGGAAGGTTGAGAACCACTGCTCTAGTGTCTAGGAGATCCATCTGCCACCAGAACTACGATTCCCAGCATTCCTGGTACTCCCCGCACTCTGGGCTTCCACTTCCGGTCCTGGGGCTGCCACCAAAACTACTATTCCCAGAACTCCTGGTGCTCCCCACGATCTTGGTTTTCCCTTCCTGCTCTGTCTCCATCTCATGGCCTCCCACTCTGCCAAGTCCTCCAAGCCACCAGCTCTCCCTCTCTGCTCTCCGTCTGGCAGCTTGGGGAGCCAAGTTCCCTAAGCTGCTCCACTCCCTGCTGGCTCTCCCACTCTGCTCTCCGCCTGGCGCCTGTGTATGCAAATTAACCCGCCATCTTTTTTTGGGGGTTAATTTGCATACTCACTCCTGATTGGCTAGTGAGCGTAGCGGAGGGACAGTCAATTCACATGTTTCTCTTTTATTATACAGGATAGATTATGAAAAAGGCAAAACTATAGAGATGAAGAAGAGATCAGTGATTGCTGGGCATTAGGAGCGGCGGGGGGCTTAACTACAATGGGCCAGGATGAGGGAATTTTTGGAAACTGTTATATATATTATTTATGGTGGGGGTTAAAGAAATCCACCATACATGTGATAATACTCATAAAACTGTGTGCACGTAGAGTTAATTTTATGTTAATTTAAATTTTTAACTGAACTAATGATCTTTACTCCACCCAACCCCCACTCCTATTCCAAACTTCCTCATCATCCAGTTTCCTAAATCAGTAAATAATACCACCAGTTGCTCTGTTGCTCTTTCATAAGCTTCATGAGTCAGCTAAGCACTCTGTCTATCTGGTTCACAGTTCTATTTCCAATGCCTAGGATTTAGCAGGTATTCAGTACACATTTGTTATGTAAATATAAAACTATTAAGGAAGAATAAAATGTAGAAGAACTATAGTCACTAACACAAAAAAAAGCAAAAGAGTAAAGTAAAAATTTTTTCATCAATGAATTTAACACTAAAATTAAGGATTTCTGTTCAAGGGACACCACAGGCAAAGTAAACCAACAGATGGGAGAGAAATGATTTGCAATGTCTAGAACCAACATATATAAAAAGAACTGCAAATCAACAAGAAAGACTAGGAACCTGAAACTGACACAAAAATTAATACAGAACGTAAACAGGAAAGTTACAGAAGCTGACCAAACAGCTGCAATCACTCCAAGGCTCATGAGTAACCCGAAAAATGCAAATTCATCCAATACTGAAACAACTCTTTATACCAGTGATGGCAAACCTTTTGAGCTCGGGATGTCAGCATTTTGAAAAACCCTAACTTAACTCTGGTGCCGTGTCACATATAGAAATTTTTTGATATTTGCAACCATAGTAAAACAAAGACATATTTTTGATATTTATTTTAAATATTTAAATGCCATTTAACAAAGAAAAATCAACCAAAAAAAATGAGTTTGCGTGTCACCTCTGACACGTGTGTCATAGGTTTGCCATCACTGCTTTATACCAATGAAAAAATGCCAAAGTTTAGAACAGGGGTGGGGAACCTTTTTTCTGCCAAGGGCCATTTGGATGTTTATAACATCAGTCATGGACCATACAAAATTATCAACTTAAAAATTAGCCTGATAGCCCTAGCCGGTTTGGCTCAATAGAGCGAGTGTTGGCCCTCGGACTGAAGGGTCCTGGGTTCAATTCCAGTCAAGGGCATGTACCTCGGTTGCAGATTCAATTTGGTCAGGAGGCAACCAATCAGTGTCTTTCCCACATCGATGTTTCTTTCTGTATTTCACCCTCCCTTCCACTCTCTGAAAATCCTTGGGTGAGGATTAACAACAACAACAACAAAATTAGCCTGCTATATTTGTTCAAACATTTAATTAACTCACCTCTAATGCCTTGGCAGGGAGAGACCAAATGATTTCTCGGGCCTTATATGGCCCTCGGACCAGACATTCCCCACCTCTGGTTTAGAAAAATAAGTCCTACACATGCTGGCAAAGCAGGAGGAGAGGGTCACTCATATGTGTTGCTGGTGGAATTATAAAATAGTGCAAACATGCTACAAAATGACGAGGCCATGCTTAGTGAAATCACAGTAGATGTGTATCATAACAATCCCATTCCTGGGTTTATAGCTCGGAGAAATTTATGCGAAGGTCAGTAAGGATGCATTTAAAAGGACTTTCATCGTGGCTATTCCCACACTACAGCAACTAGGAGAGTAAATGTCATGGATGCATAGTATGAAATCCATGCAGCAAGCAAAGTCTACTAGCGGCACATACAATACAAGATATAGCCTTAAAGCACCATGTTGAATAAAAGGAAAAATAATAAAAAATATAGAATATATTACAAAAATTAAGTCTTTTAACCTCCCAACAACCTTAGAATCTAAGTAATATTTCCCTCATTCTACAGATAAAGAAACAGATTTAAAAATCGTTATGTAACTTGCCTATGGTCACACAGTTAATAATCGGTGGAATAAAAAACAGAGTAAGATGTATAGCATAGTATCACAAGTTAAAAGCACACAAATAACATTCCATATTTTATAAATTTAGCTGCATAATAAAAAATATATATTAAACATATTGGAGTAGGAGCCTAAGGAGAGACTGGAAATGGGAACTGGCACAGCAGATAAAGGGGGAGAAAAAACACAAAATAAGAAACCCTGCACTGTCCAATAATGATAATGTACTATGAACTAAACACTGCAGTTATTCAACTTTCTACACTTAAGGACCTTGCCCTCCCTCAGTCTTGCAATTTATTCACCATGAATCTTATTCTGACACTACTTGCCTACACACTCCAACAGCTTCTCATTAGTCTTGTGATGAAGTCCAAAGTTCTTAACACATACAACAAGGCCCTGAAGTATTTAATTCTTATCCTACCATCCCTGTTTTTTGTTTTCCTTTTTTTAAAGATTTTTTTTGTTGATTTTGAGAGACAGAGAAAGGGCAAGGGAGAGAGAAAGAAACATTGTTCGGTTGCCTCCTACAGGCCCCAACTAGGGATGGAGCCCACAACCCAAGCAAGTGACCTTGGAATCGAACCAGCAACTTTTCATTGCACAGGACAACAACCAACTGAGTCACACTGGCCAGGGCTATCTTTCCTGTTTTCTTTCACAGCACAATCCCCCTCTCTTCCTACACTCCAGCCACTCTGATCATCTTTCATTCCTCATACTCCTTCCCAATTCCAATCTCCTTCCTACTTAGGAGGGATACAGACCCACTTTTGCATCTGTCAGATCTCAACTAAAATTTCACTTCCTTAAGGAAGCTTTCCCTGATATACTTAGCTTAGGATAGGTCTGGTTTAGTTCTCTCTGTTACGAACTTGTTCTTTGTAGCATTTACCAACTCTGTAATCAATTATTTCTACAAGTATCTGCTTATTATCTCCTTCCCTAACTAGATTATAAACTCCATAAGGACAAAAAGTAAATGTGGGTGTTACTGCTTTGTTCTCTATAACTAACACAATTCCCAGTGTATAATAGTTTTGGTATTAATAATCCAATTAAAGGCCATAAAATGTTGTTAAGCTCTCTATTTGCTAAAAAAAAAGGGGGGGGGGCTTTAAAATTCCTGTTGCTGTTTTCTCAAGTAAATAAACATAATGCATTATTTCTCTCCAAAAATTTTCCTTTGTCCTGTGGTCTTTGTTCTTTGTTCTGTGACTCAATGATTATATTAAAAGTTTTAGAATAATTAACAACAATCTTCTCAAAAGATCCTATCTCATTCAAATTTAAGGGTAACAGTAGCCTTAAATTCTCAAAGTGATCAGAATGGATTTCAACTCAGTAATATACAAATTCATAAACGAGGAAGAATCCTCTACAATGCAGTAGACAGAAATACATTAATCAAAATATCCCTAACCTATCACATTTAAGTAACATTTTTTCAATCAAAAAAGAAAATACTTTGGGGAGGAAAATGTCATATATCTAAAGAGCCTACTAGGTAGACTCTAAATCTACATATGACACCTACAAGGGCAAGAATGCACTAGTAAATTCTTATCAAATATTTAGTACTTGCTGTTTAAAGTTTACCACCAGGTGGCAGATCCATACAACTTTCTAGAAATAGTCTTAGCAACTCTGAGATGTTAGTCCAAATAGAAGGAATTTGAAGAAAACTTAAATAATTTTAAGCATATTTGAAACTGAGCCAGTTTACCACACGCTCGATAAAATTGCTTCTCAGAATATTACACCTCTATTTAACTGTAAATTTGTCTTTGGTCCAGACAGAGCACACAAATATCTTTATAGAAAGCAGAACACTAAAATACAATTTTAAATGTGGTTACCCACAATCCAGTCATTCAAAATTCTCAGGTATAAGAGAGAACTTTGAATCCAAAAGTAAATAAAGAGATGAAAAGAAAGTGTGGGGGAAAACATGACGAGGAAAGAAGGAAAAAAAAGAAATGCGTACCAAGGAAGAAACTATCCAATTCCACGTTACTACAACCCAAAAGAGTCGGCAATATTTCTGTGTTTTCAGCAAAATATTCTAGTCGAAAAAGACTTCAATCTCAAGTCAATCAGCTAATTAAGAAAGTTACTTTTCAAAATTTTCAATAAAATAATTCTAAAATTCTAAAAATGTATTAAATACCAAAATGAAATATATAATCTCAGAATAACTGTTCACTTATTTTATTTTTTTAATTATTGTTTAAAGTATTACATACGTCTCCTTTTCCCCCCATTAACCCCTCCCCAGCCACCCCCCCCCCCGGGCCTAGTGTCTATGTCCATTGATTATGATAATATGCAATGCATACAAGTCCTTTGGTTGAACTATTACCCACTCCCTCCAACCACCCCTGCCTACCCTCTGAAGTTTGACAGTCTGTTCCATGCTTCTCTGTTTCTGTATCTATTTTTGTTTATCAGTTTATGTTGTTCATTATATTCTACTAAAGATATCATGTGATATTTCTCTTTCTCTGTCTGGCTTATTTCATGTAGCATAATGCTCCCCATATCCATCCATGTTGTTGCGAATGGTTAAGTGTTCTTTTTTACAGCAGCATAGTATTCCATTATGTGGATGTACCACAGTTTTCAAATTCATTCCTCTGCTGGGGAGCACTTAGGCTATTTCCAAATCTTAGCTACTGTAAATTGTGCTGCTATGAACATAGGGGGGCATATATTCTTTCTGATTGGTGTTTCTGATTTCTTGAGATATAGTCCTAGAAGTGGGATTACTGGGTCAAATGGGAGTTCCATTTTTAATTTTTTTAGGAAACTCCATACTGTTTTCCACAATAGCTGCACCGGTCTGCATTCCCACCAGCAGTGCACAAGGGTTCCTTTTTCTCCACATCCTCACAAGCATTTGTCGTTTGTTGATTTGTTGATGATAGCCATTCTGACAGGTATGACACGTTATCTCACTCGTTATGATTTGCATCTCTTGGATGATTAGTGACTGTGAGCATGTTTTCAAATATCTCTTGGCCTTCTGTATGTCCACTTTCGAAAAGTGTCTATTTAGGCCCTTTGCCCATGTTTTGATTGGAATGTTTATCTTCCTTTTGTGAAGTTGAATGAGTTCCCTATAAATTTTGGAGATTAAACCCTTATCTGAGATAGCATTGGTAAATATGTTCTCCCATGCAGTGAGCTTTCTTGTTGTTTTGTTGATGGTTTCTTTTGCTGTGCAGAAGCTTTTTATTTTGATGTAGTCACATTTGTTCATTTTGTCCTTAGTTTCCATTGCCCTAGGACAGGGGTGGGCAACCCCTGGCACCCGTGCCAAACATGGCACGCCAGTAACTTTTGCTGGCACACAAAACCCCCTCTTATAATCTTCCATTTACAATTTTTTTCTTAATTTTTTATTTTTCAGATAAATTCAGTGTAGGTGCATCTTAAATAAATTTTACATAACAAGTTATCTTAAAGACCATAGACATGGATTGACGAGAGAGGGAAAGAGCAATTTCTATGCCTCTGCCTTAACTCTCCCTGCCTTCCTAGATCCGACCAGTGTTTGGGTTTCATCCACATACGCTTGTGAATCTTTGTTCCCGGTGATGAATTTTGTTAAGTCTCATAATAGGAGTAGCCTGATGGATGAAAGTAGTAGCTCGTGCATATCTCTGAAGGTCACGAAATATAAACCTGATGTAAAATCTCTGTCATCAGTGATGCAGCAGCCAAAGTCCCACTGATAATATCAAACGGAGTCATAAAGTTTTCTGTTGGACTATCAGTGTACATGTATAAATTAAAAAATAAATGTATTTTTCATCATCATATACTGTGTTTTTGTCACTCGAATGAATTTTATTATTTCTTCAAGATTCTTCACATATGTACACCTTAAGAGATATCAAGTAGGCGTAACATGTTCTCAAAAAATTAGGGTTGGCAGAATTTTGAGTCAGAGATTTTGCTGTTTTGGGCACACACTCACAAAAAGGTTGCCCGTCCCTGCCCTAGGAGCTGTACTGGTAAAGATATTGCTACGGAAGATGGCGGCGATATAGGCAGACGCGTCCCAGGTCATGTCCTGGAGCAAATGGAGTGAGCAGCTGAAACTAGTAACAGCCACACCGAATTGGCGAAATTGCTCAGCTGGTGAGAGGGTTTGCAGCCAGGAAGAGCAGAACTCCCCTGGAAAGGTAAAAACACCAGGGATTTGGGCAGGAAAGTTTGCCAGACCACTGAGCCCAGAGAGTCGGAGACCGAGTGGCAGACAGCCGCGTCCCTTGGGACAGGCACAGCCCCTGATGGGGGGGAAGGAGAACCGCGGGATTCCTGGCGCCGCCAGGGGAATTGAGAGCTGGGTTCTGTGATCACGGAGGACTGAGCCTAAAGGGGGCAGCCTGAAGAGCTGACCTGACCATGCAGTCCCGGTAAGAGAAGAAGCTTACAGAAACCAAGCCTTCCCCGTTTCCGCGGCCGGCGTTTGTTTGTTTGTTTTCACTGAATCCTGTTCATGGGACATTTCGGATACAGACACTCACCTGTGCTGAAGAGAGGGAGAGTGTGCGGAGGAGTGGAATCTGGGGAGAGACTGGGGAGAGAGGGGGAGCCGGGAGAGGTGGCAGTGAATTGAGTGCTGAGACAACCCTGAGCCCAGGACTGGAGCAGCCATCCTCTCCTGAGAGTGAGACTCCTCCCCCCAGCCCCCAGGCAAGGAGCACAGCCACACCCAGATTCCACCCTGTACGAGATCAAGGATTAAGATAACCTGATCAGTCCCTGGGAGTTAACAGGGTCTGGCCTACAGAGGGATTTTCAATCCCAGCAAAAACATAGCGCCGGTAACTGTTACCCAGTCAGCTCTGGGCACTGAACTTCCACTGCAGAGAGAGGCCCTATAGCCTCAGAGGCCAACCCCAGAACACTGCCACCCAGAGGCTGACCCACAAACTGACTCTTTGCTAAACACAAAATAAGGCAGTCTGGGAAATAAATGCGGCCTGCTTTACAATAAGGACTGTGGTTTACAACACAGAGGAACAGTATATCGCAGGGAAACTCAACACTCTCCTGAATACCTGGAAGGTCTAAGGCGAGCCACACTGAAGAATAGAAGAAACGAAGGACCTTCACTACTGCAATTTTTTTTTTCTTTTTTCACTTTTTAACTAAGAAACCAATTATTTTTCTTTTTTTTTTCTGTTCTTTTTTCTTTTCTTTTCTTCTTTTTCCATCACCTGATTTTACCCTTTTAATTACTACCTTCTTATTTTTAACCAGTATTATTACTGCTACCATTTTACCATTTTTTAAAGTGCCATTTTATTTTCTCTTTATTTTATTTTGGGATTAGTGTTCTCCATTCTATTTTCATCGTTATATTATTGGTTGTTTCTAGTTCACATTCATATCCACGGAGCTGTTGCTGGAATTTGTTGGGATTAATGGCTGTTCTATAGGAGTATTCTCCTCATATAAAAAGTCTCTTCCCCTCTTCCACTTCATTCTCTCTTTTCGCTCTTTTTTTTTTCTTTTCTTTTCTCGCATTTTCCCCCCTCCTTTTTCCCAATTTCATTTTTGCACTCCTTTTTTTGGTCCCTACTTTTCTTTTCTTTTTTCTCTTTTATCTTTTTCTCTTCCTTCTTCCATCCCCTAATTCTCTTAATTCAGGTGGTCACCTTTATTTGGGGTTATTAATATCGTGAATATATTTGAGTATAGTGCCTGGTACGTGGTGCCTTGCTGTGTTGTATTTCGTGCCTTTAAATCAACGCAGCAGATCCAAACAACAGCAACCTCCTGAGCACCACATCCTCTGCTGAGGAACAGCAGCTGTACGTGAAACCTCGCCCCACCAGCCAGAAGAGCCACCACACCTGTGAACAGCACCCACCAGAGGAGCTGCTGCCAACTGAAGAGCAGCTGCTACCGCAACCGCCCGAAGAACAACCACAGACCAAGGAGTCACTGCCACCAAGGGAGCAACCACTAAACGACTCAACATCTAGATATGTCAGTGAGATCAAACATGGGTAGACAAAGAAACCCCCAAAGGAAAGAGAAGGAGGACTCTCCAGAAAAGCAGCTAAGTAATACAGAGGCATACAACATGACAGATAAAGAATTCAGAATAAGGGTCCTAGAGTGCATAAACCGGATGCAGGAAAAAATCGACAACCTCTGCAAGAAGCAAGAAGAAACAGATGAAAAAATCGATAACATATGGAAGAAGCTAGAAGAAACAGATGAAAAAATCAATAACATATGGAAGAAGCTAGAAGAATCAGATGAAAAAATCAATAACTTAAGTAAGACCCAAGAAGAAATGAAGAGTGATATAGCTACAATGAAAAACTCCATTGAAAGTATCAACAGTAGACTAGGAGAAGCGGAGGACCGAATAAGTGAATTAGAAGACAAGGAAGCAAAACACACCCAAAATGTACTGCAATTGGAGAAAAAAATTAAAAGACAGGAGGAGAACCTAAGGGAGCTTTGGGACAAGATGAAAAGAAACAACAAACGAATAATAGGAGTACAAGAACAACAGAAGGATGAACAAGGATTAGAAAACCTACTCGAAGAAATATCAGAAAAATTTCCTGAGGTGGGGAAGAAAAAAGTCACACAAGCCCAGAGAGACGCAAACAAGGTGAACCCAAAAAGACCCACACCAAGACACATCATAATCACCATGGCAAATGTTCAGGACAAAGAGAGAATCTTACATGCTGCAAGAGAGAGACGGAAAGTTACATACAAGGCATCTCCCATTAGACTGTCAAATGATTTCTCAACAGAAACACATCAGGCCAGAAAAGAATGGACTGAAATTTACAAAGTGATGCAAAGCAAAGGACTGAATCCAAGAATACTCTATCCAGCAAGGCTATCATTCAAAATTTAAGGGGAAATAAGAAGCTTCACAGACAAAAAAAGGCTAAGGGAGTTTGTCACCACCAAGCCAGCAATGCAAGGAATGCTAAAGGGACTGGTATAAAAATAAGAAATAAAAAACTCAGAAAGAAAACAGCCACACAAAAAAAGAAATGGCTACAAAGAAGTACCTTTCAATAATAACTTTAAACGTAAACGGACTAAATGCTCCAAACAAAAGACATCGAGTGGCTGAATGGATAAAAAAACATGACCCATACATCTGCTGTCTACAAGAAACCTACCTCATTAGAAGGGATTCATACAGACTGAAAGTGAAAGGATGGAAAATATCTTTCAGGCAAATGGAAAGGAAAAGAAAGCTGGGGTAGCAATACTTATATCGGACAAAATAGACCTCAAAGTGAAGGCCATAACAAGAGATAAGGAGGCCACTTCATAATACTAAAGGGATCAATACAACAAGAAGATATAACCCTGGTAAACATATATGCACCCAATGCAGGAGCACCCAAATTCATAAAAAAACTCCCGGAAGATATCAAAGGAGAGATCGACAACAATACAATCATAGTAGGAGACTTTAATACACCACTGACAGCACTGGATAAGCCCTCTAAACAAACAATCAGCAAAGATACAGCAATCCTAAATGACTCACTCGATCAGATGGACTTAATAGACATCTTCAGAACACTTCACCCCAAAGCCAGTGAATATACATTCTACTCAAATGCTCATAAGACATATTCAAAAATAGACCATATATTGGGTCACAAGCAAAGTATCCCCAAATTCAAGAAGACTGAAATCATAAAAAGCGTCTTCGCAGACCACATGGCATAATATTAGAAATAAACTACAATAAAAACAAACCAAAATACTCAAACACCTGGAAGCTGAATAGCATGCTATTAAATATTGATTGGGTTACCAATGAGATCAAAGAAGAAATTAAAAACATCCTGGAAACTAATGACAATGAAAACACAACAATCCAAAACCTATGGGACACAATGAAAGCAGTCCTGATAGGGAAGTTTATAGCTCTACAGGCCTATCTCAAAAAACAAGAAAAAATGGTCGTAAATCATCTAACTCTACAACTCAAAGAATTAGAAAGAGAGCAACAAGAAAACCCCAGAGTGAGCAGAAGGAAGGAGATAATAAAGATTAGAGCAGAAATAAATGACATAGAGACTAAAAAAACAATACAGAAAATCAATGAAACCAAGAGCTGGTTCTTTGAAAGGATAAACAAGATTGACAAACCTCTAGCCAGACTCACCAAGAAGCAGAGAGAGAGGACCCAAATAAATAAAATCAGAAACGATAGAGGCGAAATAACAACAGACCCCACAGAAATACAAATGATTGTTAAAAAATACTATGGACAGCTCTACTCCAACAAACTAGACAACCTGGAGGAAATGGACAAATTCCTAGAAAAATACAACATTCCAAAGCTCAATCAGGAAGAATCGAAAAATCTCAACAGGCCAATAACTATGGAAGAAATTGAAGCAGTCATCCAAAAGCTTCCATCAAACAAAAGCCCAGGACCAGACGGCTTCACAGGGGAGTTTTACCAAACATTCAAGGAAGAACTAAAACCTATCCTCCTCAGACTACTACAAAAAATTCAAGAAGAAGGAACACTTCCAAGCTCATTCTATAAAGCCAGCATCACCCTAATACCAAAACCAGGTAAAGACAACACAATGAAAGAGAATTACAGGCCAATATCCTTCATGAACATAGATGCCAAAACCCTCAATAAAATCTTAGCAAATCGGATCCAGCAGTACATCAGAAAGATCATACACCATGACCAAGTAGGATTTATCCCAGGGATGCAAGGATGGTACAATATCCGCAAATCAATAAACGTGATACATCACATAAACAAATTGAAAGAAATAAACCACATGGTCATATCAATTGATGCAGAAAAAGCATTTGACAAAATTCAACACCCATTTTTGATAAAAACTCTCAGCAAGGTGGGAGTAGAAGGATCATACCTCAACATAATAAAAGCCATATATGACAAGCCCACAGCCAACATCATACTCAATGGACAAAAACTAACACCATTTCCCCTAAGAACAGGAACAAGACAGGGAGGCCCCCTCTCACCACTCCTGTTCAACATAGTACTGGAAGTGTTAGCCATTGCAATTCGGCAAGAAGAAGAAATAAAAGGCATACAAATTGGAAAAGAGGAAGTAAAACTGTCCTTATTTGCAGACGACATGATATTATACATACAAAACCCTAGAGATTCCATCAAAAAGCTACTAGACTTAATACATGAATTTGGCAATGTAGCAGGATACAAAATTAACCCCAAGAAATCTGAGGCATTTCTATACACCAATAGTGAACTTTCAGAAAGAGAGATTATAAAAACAATCCTGTTTACCATTGCACCAAAAAAATTAAGCTACCTAGGAATAAACTTAACTAAAGAGGTAAAAGACCTCTACTCAGAAAACTACAGGACATTGAAAAAAGATATAGAGGAAGACATAAACAGATGGAAGAACATACCGTGTTCATGGATTGGTAGAATCAACATCATTAAAATGTCCATACTACCCAAAGCAATCTATAAATTCAACGCACTTCCCATTTAAATACCAATGGCATACTTCGAAGATCTAGAACGAACTTTCCAAAAATTCATCTGGAATAAAAAAAGACCCCGAATAGCTGCAGCAATCCTGAAAAGGAACAAAGTAGGTGGGATCTCAATACCAGATATCAAGTTGTATTACAAAGCCACTGTTCTCAAAACTGCCTGGTACTGGCACAAGAATAGGCATATAGATCAATGGAATAGAATAGAGAGCCCCGAAATAGGCCCAAACCAATATGCTCAATTAATATTTGACAAAGGAGGCAAGAACATACAATGGAGCCAAGATAGTCTCTTCAATAAATGGTGTTGGGAAAATTGGACAGACATATGCAAGAAAATGAAACTAGACCACCAACTTACACCATACACAAAAAATAAACTCAAAATGGATAAAGGACTTAAATGTACGACAGGAAACCATAAAAATTCTAGAAGAATCCAAAGGCAACAAAATCTCAGACATATGCCAAAGCAATTTCTTCACTGATACAGCTCCTAGGGCACTTGAAACTAAAGAAAAAATGAACAAATGGGACTACATCAAAATAAAAAGCTTCTGCACAGCAAAAGAAACCATCAACAAAACAATGAGAAACCCCACTGTGTGGGAAAACATATTTGAAAATGACATATCTGATAAGGGCCTCATCTCCAAAATTTATAGGGAACTCATACAACTTAACAAAAGGAAGATAAACAATCCAATCAAAAAATGGGCAAAGGGAGTTTTACAGAGGAGAACCAAGATGGCGGCATAGGTTAACGCCGGAGTTTGCTGCTTTGAACAACTACTTCAAAAGTGAAACTAAAACACGGAACGGACATCACCCAGAACCACAGGAACGCTGGCTGAGTGGAAGTCCTACAACTAGGAGGAAAGAGAATCGCACACGGACACTCAGAGGAGGCGCAGTGCTGAAGTCAAATTCTGAGGTGCGGAGTGCGCGGAGCGGGCTGGCAGCGGAGGGTGCGGTTGTTGTTTTCAATCGGGAGGGAGTCGCAGACTCTGAGCACCAGATCCGGGCGAGTCTTTAGGGACCCAGACTCAAACGGGAGAAGCAGGACTGTCTGGCTTCGGTCAGAGCGAGGGCAGCTTTCTCTCCCAGCTTTGCAGCGGGTGCTGGGACTCAGAGAGGCAGAGCCCCTGGGGACAGGACTGAGAGCCACCATAACTGCTCTCTCCGGCCCACCCTGTTGATCCTGTGTGACCCGCCCCGCCCAAGCCCTGCACAGAGGCATTTGCCGGATAGCCTCAGGCAAAGGCTAGATTAGCACCTCCCTAGAGGACAGAAGTTCTCTCACTGCTGAAACAGCTGATTCTCATAGCCACTTGGCCTGGAGGTCAAACCCTCCCTGGAATTAGCTACAACAATCAAGATTTATCTATAAGACTGCGAACAAAGACCACTAGGGGGTGCACCAAGGAAGCATAACAAAATGCGGAGACAAAAACAGGACAAAATTGTCAATGGAAGAAATAGAGTTCAGAACCACACTTTTAAGGTCTCTCAAGAACTGTTTAGAAGCTGCCGATAAACTTAATGAGATCTACACGAAAACTAATAAGACCCTCGATCTTATATTGGGGAACCAACTAGAAATTAAGCACACACGGACTGAAATAACGAATATTATACAGACGCCCGACAGCAGACCAGAGGAGCACAAGAATCAAGTCAATGATTTGAAATGCGAGGAAGCAAAAAACATCCAACCGGAAAAGCAAAATGAAAAAAGAATCCAAAAATGCGAGGATAGTGTAAGGAGCCTCTGGGACAGCTTCAAGCGT
This sequence comes from Myotis daubentonii, assembly GCF_963259705.1. Lineage (NCBI taxonomy): Eukaryota > Metazoa > Chordata > Mammalia > Chiroptera > Vespertilionidae > Myotis > Myotis daubentonii. Next base: position 111,059,529 of record NC_081840.1, read on the forward strand.
ACCAACATCAGAATTATAGGGGTGCCAGAAGATGAGAGAGAGCAAGATATTGAAAACCTATTTGAAGAAATAATGACAGAAAACTTCCCCCACCTGGTGAAAGAAATGGACTTACAGGTCCAAGAAGCGCGGAGAACCCCAAACAAAAGGAATCCAAAGAGGACCACACCAAGACACATCATAATTAAAATGCCAAGAGCAAAAGATAAAGAGAGAATCTTAAAAACAGCAAGAGAAAGAAACTCAGTTACCTACAAGGGAATACCCATACGACTGTCAGCTGATTTCTCAACAGAAACTTTGCAGGCCAGAAGGGAGTGGCAAGAAATATTCAAAGTGATGAATACCAAGAACCTACAACCAAGATTACTTTATCCAGCAAAGCTATCATTCAGAATTGAAGGTCAGATAAAGAGCTTCACAGATAAGGAAAAGCTAAAGGAGTTCATCACCACCAAACCAGGATTATATGAAATGCTGAAAGGTGTCCTTTGAGAAGAGGAAGAGGAAGAAAAGGGTAAAGATACAAATTATGAACAACAAATATGCATCTATCAACAAGTGAATCTAAGAATCAAGTGAATAAATAATCTGATGAACAGAATGAACTGTTGATTATAATAGAATCAGGGACATAGAAAGGGAATGGACTGACTATTCTTGGGGGGGAAAGGGGTGTGGGAGATGTGGGAAGAGACTGGACAAAAATCGTGCACCTATGGATGAGGACAGTGGGTGGGGAGTGAGGGCGGAGGGTGGGGTGGGAACTGGGAGGAGGGGAGTTATGGGGGGGGGGGGAAGGAACAAATGTAATAATCTGAACAATAAAGATAAAAAAAAAAAAATGGGCAAAGGACCTAAATACACACCTTTCAAAAGAGGACATTCAGAAAGCCAAGAATAATATGAAAACATGCTCAAAGTCACTAATCATCCGAGAGATGCAAATCAAAACAGCAATGAGGTACCATCTCACACCGGTCAGACTGGCTATCATCAACAAATCAACAAACTACAAGTGCTGGAGAGGATGTGGAAATAAAGGAACACTTGTGCACTGCTGGTGGGAATGCAGACTGGTGCAGCCACTATGGAAGACAGTATGGAGTTTCCTTAAAAAACTGAAAATGGAACTCCCATTTGACCCTGTGATCCCACTTCTAGGAATATATCCCAGGAAACCAGAAACACCAATCAGAAAGGATATATGCACCCCTATGTTCATAGCAGCACAATTCACCATAGCTAAGATCTGGAAACAGCCTAAGTGCCCATCAGTAGATGAATGGATTAGAAAACTGTGGTACATCTACACGATGGAATACTATGCTGCTCTAGAAAGGAAGGAACTCTTACCATTTGCAACGTCATGAATGGAACTGGAGAGCATTATGCTAAGTGAAATAAGCCAGTCAATAAAGGAAAAATACCACATGATCTCACTCATTCATGGACAATAGAGACCATTATAAACTTTTGAACAATAATAGATACAGAGGCAGAGCTGCCTCAAACAGATTGTCAAACTGCAGCGGGAAGGCCGGGGAGGGTTGGGGGGCAGGAGGTAGGGGGGTAAGAGATCAACTAAAGGACTTGTATGCATGCATATAAGCATAACCAATGGACATAAGACACTGGGGGATAGGGGAGGCTAGGGGACTGTCTAGGGCGGGGGGTTAAAATGGATACATATGTAATACCCTTTGTAATACTTTAAGCAATAAAAAATAATAATAATAATAATAATAATAATAATCATAAAAAGATATTGCTGTAACATATGTCATATTTTGCTCCCTATGGATTCTTATAAGATTTTTATGGTTTCTTGTCTTACATTTCAGTCCTTTATCCATTTTGAGTTTATTTTTGTGTATGGCCTAAGTTGGTGGTCCAGTTTCATTTTTTTACATGTATCTGTCCAATTTTCCCAACACCATTTATTTAAGAGAAGGTCTTGAGTACATTGTATGCTCTTGCCTCCTTTGTCAAATATTAATTGAGCATAATGGCTTGGGTCGATCTCTGGGTTCTCTGTTCTGTTCGATTGGTCTATAAGTCTGTTGTGTCACTACCAGGCAGTTTTGAAAACAAGGCTTTGTAATATAGCTTGAAATCTGGTATTGTGATCCCTCCAACTTTGTTCTTCTTCCTCAGGATAGATATGGCTATTTTTTTTTTTTTATTCCAGATGAATTTTTGGAGAGTTTGTTCTAGGTCTGTGAAATATGCTGTTGGTAAATTAATGGGGATTGAATTAAATCTAAAGATTGCTTTGGGTAGTATAGACATTTTAATGATGTTTATTCTACCAATCCATGAACACGGTATATTCTTCCATTTGTTTATATCTTCCTCTATCTCTTTTTTCAATGTCCTATACTTTTCCAAGTACAGGTCTTAAACCTCCTTAGTTAAGTTTATTCCTAGGTATCTTAAAGTTTTTGGTGTGATGGTAAATGCTACTGACTTTTGTTTCTCTAGCTGAGAATTCATTATTGGTGTATAAAAATGCCATTGATTTCTGGGTGTTAATATTGTCTCCTGCTACACTGCCGAATTCATTTATTAAATCTAGTAGTTTTTTGATGGGAGTCTTTATGGTTTTCTAAGTACAATATCATATCATCTGTAGAAAATGACAGTTTTACTTCTTTTCCAATTTGGATGCCTTTTATTTCTTCTTCTTGTTTGATGGCTATGGCCAGCACTTCCAGTATTATGTCAAATAGGAGTGGCGAGAGTGGGCATCCCTGTCTTGTTCCTGTTCTTAGGATAAATGGTTTTAATTTTTCCCATTGGATATGATGTTGGCTGTGGGTTTCTCATATAAGGCATTTATTATGTTGAGGCATGATCCCTCTATTCCCACTTTGCTGAGAGTTTTTATCAAGAAAGGATGTTGGATTTTGTCAAATGCTTTTTCTGCATCAATTGATATGATTAGGTGATTTTTATCTCTCAATTTGTTTATGTTATGTATCTCGTTTATTGATTTGCAGATATTGTACCATCTTTGCATCCACAGAATAAATCCCATTTGGTCATGGTGTAAGATCTTTCTAATGTAATGCTAGGATTCGATTTGCTAGAATTTTGTTGGAGATTTTAGCATCTATGTTCATTAGAGATATTAGCCTATAATTCTCTTCCTTTTTACTGTCTTTATCTCAGCGGTTCTCAACCTGTGAGTCCCAACACCTTTGGGGTCGAACGACCCTTTCACAGGGGTCGCCTAAGACCATCGGAAAGCACATATATAATTACATATTGTTTTTGTGATTAACCACTATGCTTTCATTATGTTCAATTTGTAACAATGAAAATACATCCTGCATATCAGATATTTACATTACGATTCATAACAGTAGTAAAATTACAGTTATGAAGTAGCAACGAAAATAATTTTATGGTTGGGGTCACCATAACATGAGGAACTGTATTAAAGGGTCGTAGCATTACGAAGGTTGAGAACCACTGCTTTATCTGGTTTTGGGATTAGGCTAATGCTCGCTTCATAGAAAGAGCTTGGAAGTGCTCCTTCCTCTTGAATTTTTTTGAATAGTCTGAGGAGGATAGGTTTATTTCTTCTTAGAATGGTTGCTAAAACTCCCCTGTGAAGCTGTGTGGTCCAGGGCTTTTGTTTGCTAGAAGTTTTTTTTATTACTGCTTCAATTTCCTCCATAGTTATCGGCGTATTCAGATTTTTTTATTCTTCCTGATTCAGTTTTGGGAGATTGTATTTTTCTAGGAATATGTCCATATCTTCAAGGTTGACCAGTCTGTTGGAATAGAGTTGCTCATAGTATTGTTTTACAGTCCTTTGTATTTCTGTGGGATCTGTTGTTATTTCACCTCTTTCATTTCTGATTTTTTTATCTTAGTCCTCTCTCTTTGCTTCTTGGTGAGCCTGGCTATAGGTTCATCAAATGTTTATCCTTAGAAATAACCAGCTCTTGATTTTATTGATCTTTTGCATTGATTTTTTTTTTTTTTTGGTCTCTATGTCATTTATTTCCACTCTGATATTTATTATTTCCTTTCTTCTGGATACGCTGTGCTTTTCTTGTTGTTCTCTTTCTAATTCTTTAAGTTGTAGAGTTAGATAATTTATTACCAGTTATTCTTGTTTTCTGAGGAAGGCCTGTAATGCTATATGAACTTCCCTCTCAGAACAGGTTTCACTGTGTCCCACAGATTTGGATTGTTGTGTTTTCATTGTCATTTGCTTCCAGGATGTTTTTTATTTCTTCTTTGATCTCTTGGTAACCCAATCATTGTTTAATTACATGCTATTTAGCCTCCAAGTGTTTGGATTTTTAAAATTGTTTTTATTGTAGTTTATTTCTAATACTAGAGGACCGGTGCATGGATTTGTGCACATTGAAAGGAAATTAATTAGATGAAATATTTTAGACACTGGGGAGGGGCTGCAGGAGATTGATCAGCTGGGGAGGGACTGTGGGAGGGCATGTCAGGCCTATCTCGCCCAATCCCAATTAGCCAGACCCCAGCAGCAAACTAGCTACTGATCAAGCACATTATAGCGACTGGTTGAACAGTCAAACGGCAAGACATTTATCATACTAGGCTTTTATATATATAGATTATGCCACTGTGATCTGAGAAGATGCTTGATATGATTTCAACCTTCTTGAATTCGGAGAGACTTTGCTGTGTCTCAATATGTGGTCTATCTTTGAAAATGTCCTATGTGCACTTGAGAAGAATGTATATTATGTAGACTTGGGGTGAAATGTCCTGAAGATGTTAAGTCCATCTGATCTAGTGAGTCATTTAGGATTGCTGTTTCTTTGCTGATTTTTTTGTCTAGAGAATTTATCCAGTGATGTCAATGGGGTATTAAAGTCCACTACTATGACTATATTATTGTCGATCTCTCCCTTGATATCTCACAGAATTTTATGTATTTGGGTGCTCCTGTATTGGGTGAATATATGTTTGCCATAGTTATATCCTCTTGTTGAATTGCTCCCTGTAGTATTATGAAGTGGCCTTCCTTATCTCTTATTATGGCCTTCACTTTGAGGTCTATTTCATCAGATATAAATACTGCTAACCCAGCTGTTTTTTCATTTCCATTTGCCTGAAAAATATTGTTCTATCCCTTCACTTTCAGTCTGTGTGAGTCCCTAATTCTGCAGTGGGTCTCTTGGAGGCAGCATATACATGGGTCATGTTTTCTTATCCATTCAGCCACTCGATGTCTTTTGATTGGAGTATTTAGGCCATTTACGCTTAAGGTTATTATTGATATGTACTTGTTTGTCACCAGTTTTATTCTTTAAGCCTATGTTCCTTTTTCCCTTTCTATTTCTTCTTATTACAACAGCCCCTTTAGCATTTATTGCATTGCTGGCTTGGTAGTGATAAACTCCCTTAGCCTTTTTGTGTGTGTGTGCGAAGCTCCCTATTTCCCCTTCAATTTCGAATGATAGCCTTGCTGTATAGAGTATTCTTGGATTCAGTCCCTTGCTTTGCATCACTTTGTATACTTCATTCCATTCCCTTCTGGCCCTTCTCTTTCTGATGAGAACTCATATAATAATCTAATGAGAGATCCTTTGTTGGTAACTCTCTGTCTCTTGCAGCTTTTAAGATTCTCTCTTTGCCGAAACTGGTTTGGCTCAGTGGATAGAGCATCGGCCTGCGGACTGAAAGGTCCCAGGTTCAATTCCGGTCAAGGGCATGTACCTGGGTTGCGGGCATATCCCCAGTAGGAGAGTGCAGGAGGCAGCTGATCAATGTTTCTCTCTCATCGGTGTTTCTAACTCTCTATCTCTCTCCCTTCCTCTCTGTAAAAAATCAATAAAATATATTTTTTAAAAAAAAAGATTCTCTCTTTGTCATTAACATTTGCCATTTTCATTACACTGTGTCTTGGTGTGGGTCTTTTTGGGTTCATCTTGTTTGGGACTCTGTGCTTGTGACTTTTTTTCCTCCCCAAATCTGGGAAGTTTTCTGTCATTATTTCTTGAAATAAGTTTTCTCTTTTTTTATTAAATCTTTATTATTCAGATTACAGTTATTCCTTTTTTCCCCCCATAGCTCCCCACCACCCAGTTCCCACACCACCCTCTGCCCTTACCCCCCACCCCCACTGTCTTCATCCATCAGTGTACGATTTTTGTCCAGTCTCTTCCTGCACCGCCACAACCCTTTCCCCCCAAGAATAGTCAGTCCAGTCCCTTTTTCTGCCACTGATTCAATTCTATTCACCAGTTTATTCTGTTCATCAGATTATTTATTCACTTGATTTTTAGATTCACTTGTTGACAGATGTGTATTTGTCGTTCATAATTTGTATCTTTACCTTTTTCTTCTTCTTCCTCTTCTGAAAGAATATCTTTCAGCATTTCATATAATACTGGTTTGGTGGTGATGAACTCCTTTAGCTTTTTCTTATCTGTAAAGCTCTTTATCTGACCTTCAATTCTGAATGAGAGCTTTGCTGGGTAAAGTAATCTTGGTTGTAGGTTCTTGGCATTCATCACTTTGAATATTTCTTGCCACTCCCTTCTGGCCTGCAAAGTTTCTGTTGAGAAATCTGCTGAGAGTCGTATGGGTACTCCCTTGTAGGTAACTGACTGTCTTTCTCTTGCTGCTTTTAAGATTCTCTCTTTGTCTTTTGCTCTTGGCATTTTATTATGATGTGTGTTGGTGTGGTCCTCTTTGGATTCCTTTTGTTTGGGGTTCTCTGCACTTTCTGGACTTGTAAGTCTATTTCTTTCACCAGATAGGGGAAGTTTTCTGTCATTATTTCTTCAAATAGGTTTTCAATATCTTGCTCTCTCTCTTCTTCTGGCACCCCTATAATTCAAATGTTGGTACACCTGCAGTTGTCCCAGAGGCTCCTTACACTATCTTCATATTTTTGGATTCTTTTTTCATTTTCCTTTTCCAGTTGGGTGTTTTTTGCTTCTTCGTGTTTCAAATCTTTGACTTGATTCTTGCGATCCTCTAGTCTGCTGTTGGAATTCTGTACAATATTCTTTATTTCAGTCAGTGTATGCTTAATTTCTAGTTGGTCCTTTTTCTTATCCTCGAGGGTCTCACTAGATTTCTTGAGGTTCTCACTAAATTTATCGGCGGTCTCACTAGACTAATTGAGTGTCTTACTAAACTTATCGGCAGTTTCTAGAAAATTCTTGAAAAACCTTAAAAGTGTAGTTTTGAACTCTATATCCAGTAGTTTGCTTTCCTCCATTTCTGTCATTTGTGACCTGTTTGTCTCCGCATTTTTTATGCTTCCCTGTGTTGATAGAGTGGCTTTCTGTGCTAGGTGTACTATAGGGCCCAGTGGCTCAACCTCCCCAGTTACTGGAGGTGAACACTCTTGGTGCACCCCTTTGTGGGCTTTGTGCACAGTCTTGTTGTAGTTAAGCCTTGATTGTTGTAGGTATTACTGGGAGGAATTGACCTCCAGGCCAATTCGCTGTGAGAATCAGCTGTGTCTGCAGTGGGAGAACTTCTGTCCTAGAGACACCCTTTGGGGCAAGACTTGCTTCAGTGGGGCTTTGGTGCTCACCGAGTCTGCCCCCTGAGTGTGTCCCTTATGGATCTGAGGAGTTGTAATCTGGATGGTCCCACTCTGATGGTCCCACTGGGTACACTGGCTCTTGGATTTCTAAGGAGGTGCTAATTTAGCCTCTGCCTGAGGCCACCCCGCTGGAGCCCAGCTGTGAAGCAATGCAAGCTGCTGTGGGGCCTTGGGCCTTCTTTTGGATGTTCTGGGTTTCTCTGACCCAGCAGCAGTATGTCCGGTAATTTTCAGATTGCAAAGGGCCAGGTCTTTCATATGTAAAAGCCTCTGCGCACAGCTTGGGTGGGGCGGGGTATCAAGGGATCAACAGAGTGGAGCAAACAGCTATGGCTGCTCCTCAGTCCTGCCCTAAGAGACCCCGCTTCTCAGGGTCCTGATACTCACTGCAAGCACCTGAGAAATCCAACCTCAAGTTCTGACTGATGCCAGACAGTCCAGTTTCTCCCCCCTGTATGAATCTGGATCCCCAGAGACTCGCCCGGAACTGGAGTTCAGAGCAGTTGGGAGCTTGAGACTCCCTCCCGATTGAAAAAGACAACCGTGTCCTCAGTTGCCAGCTCTTTCCATGTGCACCGCGTCCTCAGCTGCCAGCCCTTTCCACGTGCGCCGCGTCCTCGGATGCCAGCCCTTTCCACGTGCGCCTCCGTACCTCTGCACTTTACTTCCGCACCTCCTCTGTGTCTCAGTGTGCTTTTCTCTTTCCTTCTAGTTGTAGAATTTCCACTCAGCCAGCCTTCCTGTGGTTCTGGATGATGTCCGTGGCAGCAATTTCTGGTGTTTACCTATGCCGCCATCTTGGTTTCTCTTTCAATAGGTTTTCTAATCCTTGCTCCACTTCTTGTCCTTCTGGTACCCCTATTATATGTACATTACTTCATTTCATGTTGTCCCAAAGCTCCCTTAAGCTCTCCTCCTGCTTTCTATTTTTTTTTCCTCCAATTGTTGTTAAGATTGGACCTGTTTCTCTGCCCTATCTTCTAACTCAGCGGTTCTGAACCTGTGGGTCGCAACCCCTTTGGGGGTTGAACGATCCTTTCACAGGGGTTGCCTAAGACCATCGGAAAACACATATATAATTACATATTGTTTTTGTGATTAATCACTATGCTTTAATTATGTTCAATTTGTAACAATGAAAATACATCCTGCATATTAGATATTTACATTACGATTCATAACAGTAGCAAAATTACAGTTATGAAGTAGCAACGAAAATAATTTTATGGTTGGGGGTCACCACAACATGAGGAACTGTATTAAAGGGTCACGGGATTAGGAAGGTTGAGAACCACTGTTCTAACTAATTCGGTCCTCCGCCTCTTCTAGTCTACTCTTGAAACCTTCCATCTTTTTCTTTTATTGTAGCTATATCATTCTTGACCTCCTCTTGATTCTTACATCAGTTGTTGGTTTTCTCATCCATCCAGTTTATGAACTGTATGATCATTACTCTTTAGTCTTTTTCTGTCATATTGCATGCCGCCTTTTCATTTACTGTCTTTTCTGGCAAGTTCTCCTCTTTTCTTTGGGGTTGTTCCTTTGTCTCCCCATTTTGCTATCACTGAAGGGTCCAGGTGCTGAGTTGCTTGGGGCCTGTGGCTGAAGTGGAAGGCTTGGCGGGAGGGTCACATACCCCGAAAGTCACAGGAGAGTCCAGGCACCAGGATGTGCGGGGCCTGTATCGCAACAGCGGGTCAGCGGGAGTGTCGCACACCCTTAGAGTCACGGGAGAGCCCAGCTGCTGGGACATGTTGGGGAGGGGAGCGCACTCGGGAGCTCACAGGAGCCCTATGCCAAGGAGGCTGTAGTCCCAGTGCCTGTGGGTCTGCAGCTGCAGTGGCATGTCTTTGGCCAGATGACTATAGGGTCCCAGGTGGTGCTTGAAGCTAGTCTGGTTGGTGGTGAGGCTGGGCTTCTAATCACAGCAGTTCCCCCCTTCAAGATAGTGTGGTTTCTGTGCCAGCACCATCTACCCAGCAGTGCTTGCAGCAGTAGGAGGGGTCCCCATCTAAGAGAGCCCGGTCCACCAGCCCCTGAAAGTCCTGCCTGATCTAACCGTCCCTCACTCACACTTATACGCACACACACACCACATGTCCATGCACTCCCCTTTTGCTACCTCACTCATACTCTCACCCTCACTGCTGTCCTGCCAACCGCCATCTTCCTTCCCCCTGTTCAGTTATTTTAAAATGCTATCAAAAATATTGGTAAATGCATCCTTTCTAATGAGAACATCCTTGTCAGTTCTCACCACCCTGGCTATGGCAGATCCTCTCCTCCACCACTCTTCCCTTAGCCCTCCTCCAGTTCCTCCTGCCTTCTTCTGGCCCACACTTGCAGGAGCCACAGAGACCCATGGCCATCACAAACACCAGGCAATAAATAGAGCAGCTTTCTCACTAGTACTTTCTTTCTGGTATCCTTCAATATCTACCTTAGCCACATTTAGAAAGCAACACCCAACCTGGATCTTGAACTACGGCTGATTTGAGTTTTGTGGGGGTTGAAGAATAATTAAGTTGGGGGCCCCTTTTATGAAAAATAGGGAGAAATCTCAATTTTTCAGATTTTACAGAAACATATAAGTACTGAACACTTTGCTAGAGCTCTCGCAGGACCTTGAACGTTCCCTGCGAGTAAGGGGATCCAACTTAAAGGTAAATTGTCCCTGCCATGAACACACACTAAAGGAAAAAAACAAGTGTCTAAACCAGGGGTGGGCAAACTTTTTGACTTGAGGGCCACAATGGGTTCTTAAACTGGACCGGAGGGCTGGAACAAAAGCATGGATGGAGTGTTTGTGTGAACTAATATAAATTCAAAGTACACATTATTACATAAAAGGGTATGGTCTTTTTTTTTTTTAGTTTTATTCATTTCAAACGGGCCGGATCCGGCCTGCAGGCCGTAGTTTGCCCACAGCTGGTCTAAACCCAGTTTGTTAAATAAAATTACGGGTATATCAATTCCAGTCAGTAAAAGTTAAATTAGTGCCTAAGAGTTACAGTGTTCATAGTTACTTTGGAACTAAATGGCTAAAATTAAGGATAGCACTGGCCAGGTAGCACAGTTGTTTAGAACGTTGTCCCAATACAGCAAGTTTATGGGTTCCATCCCAGATCAGGACACATGCAAAATACCGACCAATGATTGTATAAATAAGTAGAACAACAAATTGATGTTTCTCACTCTTCCTTCCTCTCTCTCTCTCTCTCTCTCTCTCTCTAAAAAACTCAATTAAAAAAACAAAGCTCTTTTTAAAAAAGAAAATAAAGGACAGAGCTAAATTGTAATGATGGCATGAGAACAAAGCATAAAGCAGAAAAAATTTAAGCAAAACCAAGGGGGGGTGGGGGGGAATATATGCATCCATTCCTAAAGCACCCTGCCACAGATTTTCCCCAAAAACAGTTTTCTCCATTGTGTTCTCATTTACACAATCCAGCTTCAGAAAGTGCTCACTTTTCTTCCCTGACATAAACACTCAAATAGAGGAAAAACAATTCTCTAATGACTCTGCTCTGGGAAATTTGTCTTTCAATTATGCATCATAAGTCCAAGGTCCCTCACACCATTAGAAGAAAGTTGCCAAATCTCTCATTTCTCCCTCTAATACAAATTGTTTGGATATACACAAAGGTCTTAGCAGCTTTATCTGCGTGCACAAGGACACAAGTTCTCATTTCCTAATAACTTCCTGAATATTTTATTATCGTTTCCTCCCAGGAAATTTATTCACTCTATGTAGCTCCAACACTAACAGTCCATTTTTAAAGGGAAACGCCTCAAGTTTCCCTTTAAAAGATTACCTCCACTACTAGGTTACTGTTTTACAACATATCTGAGTAAAAAAGGTATGAGTTGAAAATACATATGAATATTATAACAAATATACAGAAAATAAAGTAAAGGGAGATAATTATTTAAAATCAGAATATATCTTCACATACCAATTGAGAAAATACAAATAAATAAAACACTATATTCACCAACATTGATTGAACAGTACAGTTAAGATCTACATCTACATTTCAATATATATACAGTTCAATTATAACTCAGGAAAAATTAAAATTTAAAAAAAGTCCAAGAGTAAGATTGGGTAAGTCTACCTATTAATAAGAAAAATTATTGGTACTTTTTCCTAACTCTTGTTTCAGGGGGGAAAACTTAAAGAAATTATCTTATATGTTTTAACTCCAGGATATTTTTAATACATCATTTGTGTTTTTAGAATCACAATTCTGGGCCTATTTTATGTCACAAAAGTATACAATACATGCCAAACTTTTTACAGTAAAACAAACTTCTGCTCTTTAGAGCAAAGGACTTGAGGCAGTAAGTAACTAGTAACAATAAGGCTCGAAAGCAAAATCTATTTGGGCATTCTCTTGGCCATATACACTTCTGAACAATTTAAAAAGAGCTTCTTTCCTTTCTCTTTGGAACAGAAGAATTAGGTCTGACTATACAAAGGGGATGGGGGTACATGCATATTAGAAAGGGAAAGAGCCAGCATTCCAGGAGGGAAAACCCACACTGTTTAATATATCAGATTAGAGTCAGCTGGTTAATAACCTGGCCTGGACTTAAATTTCTACTTGTCATTTGCTAGGTATAGAACCACAGATTAAATGACTTATTACATGTAACACGTTTTAAAAGTCTCTGGTACATAGTGCTTTCCACAAGAGAAAACCAAGGCACAGATAGGTTAACCAACTTGCCTAAGGTCCCCCAAATCTTGGAAACCCCTAGAAGGGCAAATGGGTAGTCATGAGGTAGAGATTTGCAGAAAGATACAGGAAAATACCAACTGTATCTTAATACAGTAGAAACACAGGACATCTGCTATATCTGGACAACCAACAGCTCTCTAAGCCACACTAGGCCTACACCACCGTGTCCCTAAAACCTTTTAAGAACTTTTTACTGTGGATTGAACTTCTTATTTAGCAGGAAAGTAGGAGCACTGCCATTACCTAAATTAAACAGAACCCTCCATTGTGGAGTGAGAAGAGGGGGTGAGACCAGCCCAATCACCTACACTGCTGCTCTTTGATCATTTTTGAAGACATCAAGATGAAAAACTATATCAAATTTCAACTGGAACACTATTTTACTATTTTTAATATAACAACATAAATGAATGAAATCATTCTAAAAGATCGGTATTATTCTCCCTCTCCTGCAGAGATTCCCTAAATTATTTGAGTAAAGAACACTTTTTTTAATGATAAAACTGTTAACTCCTAGATTAGAAAAACAATGGTTCACAAACCCCAATTTTTTATAAACAGCCTAGATTCAAACCATTCCTCCAATTTATACCATCCCTTATTGTCAGATTAAGCACCATACTTTTCCATTCCTAATTTGGGCCACTTCACATTAATACTCTAAACCTCAGAGTAAATTACTTTCTGTTACCCATATCACCAATGTTTTCCTACTCCTGACGTTTTCTCACTACATTTCCTCTCCCCCTGCCCATCTCCACAGGTCCACATTCCCTTCTCAGTCAACAATCCTACACAACAGCCCTTGCTGCCAATGCAGGGACCAGGTACTCCGCCTTCATCACCCAGCCCAAATTCTAACATCCCCATAAAGTTCCCCGTAAATTGCCGTGTCTGCAAGTAATTGCTCCATTTTTAGAACTCCCATAGCGCCCTGCCCAACAGACATCACTTTCTACACAGCATTATGGTTATTTTTATACATGATATGCCCTTTATTAAATTGATAACTCTTACGTATCTTCCAATACCTAGCACATTGCTTTGCACATGATAGCTACTCAATGAATGCTTACTAAATGAATACATGAGTCTGGGAGTCTGTTTCCCATTGGAGAATCATAACTAGTTTTCACTAAACACAGTTAAATAGACTGGACTTCTCCCTCAGAGAACACAAACTATTTGAAGTTGCCAATAACTACATCTTAAATCAGAGAAAGTCGCTGAGCTATACAGCAAAACTTCATTCACACAAGCTCCCTTGTGCTTACTTGTTTACATGTTCTCTGTGAAACTGGCCTTTATACTGCCCAAACTGAGGAGGGTGGAGAACATAGCTAGCTTGTGTTTAAAAAATGCAGCCAATTAAAATGTAGTTATGACAGCCTGAACTGTGGCTCAAAATTGGTGTTATTATATCACCTATCCTAGAGAAGTTTCCTCTTAATAATCATAGAGGAAGTTTCTGAACATTTTCTGATAGATAACTCAGGTCTTTTCTAGATACTACCTCACTTCATCTTCAAGGGAAGAGGGAACTAGGAGGAACTAAGAAAATATAGTCCCCTTAAAAACCAAAACATGATCCTTCTAAATCCTCAGAGATAAGCAGCAATTACTTGGGAAGAAAAGAAAGGGAGAGTTAAGGCCAAAGTAGTGGCAAAATAAAAATAAAAGAAGTCAGGCTTGCTTCTAAAGAAAAAAAAAAAATCACATCAAAAAGGAAGGGACTGCTGCAGGATTTGAGGTGAATTAGGACCTCAAAGAGCTACGTACAAGAAGTAAAGTTTAAGTTTAAAGCATTTCAGTTCACAGGGTCTTAAGCCTAATTTTAAATCATCTCAATCCCTGAATGTATTAAAGCAATCTGAGATTGTTAGTGCCTCTAGAATAACCACATGCAGAAGAGAAGCAAAGATAAATCTTTTCTGGAAGAAGATAGTTATAATTTCAGATTATCTCCATAATTTTTCACACACAACACCTGGCATTCAATCAAAAATAAATAAGCACATAAAAAGACAACCTCCAAATCAAGAGAAATAGGCTTTTAAAAGCAAACCTAAATACATATTATAGGATGGGTTGAAAGAATAAAGACACAAAATGGAGAATTTCAGCAGAGGCCTAGAAACTATGAAAGAAAGCAGAATAAAAATTCTACAACTGAAAACTACAATAAATGAAATTAAGAAATCAGTAAATGGAGTGCTGCCTCTGTTTTACAGCAGTTCTCAACCTGTGGGTCGCGACCCCTTTGGCGGTCGAACAACTCTTTCACAGGGGTCGCCTAAGACCATCATGCATATCAGATATTTACATTATGATTCATAACAGTAGCAACATTACAGTTACGAAGTAGCAACGAAAATAATTTTATGGTTGGGTCACAACATGAGGAACTGTATTTAAAGGGCCAGAAGGTTGAGAACCACTGGATAGAAACTCACAAGAGACTTGCTCTTACCCTAACAACCAAAACAGGACAGATAAGCTATAAACACCATAGTTTTTCTGAACCCACCAGAGTAATGAGGGTCAAAGGAACATAAGTGAACTAAACTCCATAGAGGTATCAACCAAGCCCTGGCTTGTGTTGCCCAATGGTTACAGCATCATCACATGTACCAAAGGGTCATGGGTTCAATTCCCAGTCAGGGTATATACCCAGGTTGCAAGCTCGATACCTGATCAGGCGCACATAGGAAGCAATCCATCAATGTTTCTCTTTCTCTCTCTCCCTTCCTCCCTCTCTAGAGTCAATGAAAAAATATGTCCTCAGGCCAGGATTGAAAAAACAGAGATAATGGCCAAGAACTTTCCAAATTTGATGAAAGTAATCATCCAACAGATACAAGAAGCTCAAGAAGCAGGATAAGTAAAAGGAAAATCAAAACTAGGCACATCACAGCTAGATTTCTGAAAGAGATAAAGAGCAAATCTGAAAAGTGGACAATACGGAAAGGAGGGAGAGAAGTACATTACCCACAAAAATGGAAAATAACATTTACTAGGTGTATCCGTTAATAATGTGGATTTTGTAATCAAAGAAAACATGATAATTTCAAAAGAAACATCAAAAGTGCTTTATTCAAAGTACTGTCCATCGCTAGCTACACATTTCCCCCATTTTTCCAGTAATTTGTAGATACCGTCCCAATAGAACTTTTCTTGTTTTGAGGCAAACCATTCAGAGACCCAATTTTCCACATCGTACGTTTTGAAGTGCTGCTCAGAAAGTGCGTGTGTCATTGATCGGAACAAGTGGTAATCTGAAGGAGCAAGGTCTGGTAAATATAGCAGGTGGGTTAATACTTCCCAGGCAAGATCGTTTAACGTGTCTTTAACTGGTTTTGAAGTGTGTGATGGTGCGTTATCATGAAGCAAAATTACTTTGCCATGTCTTCTCGCACATTCTGGTTGTTTCACGATCAAGCGTGGTTCAAATCGATTATTTGTTGTCAGTAGCGATCAGTATTAACGGTTTCTCCTGGTTTTAGAAGCTCATAATACACCACACCTTCCTGATCCCACCAAATGCAGAGCATTATCTTCTTTCCAAAGCGATTTGGCCTTGCAGTCGATGTAGATGGTTGACTTGGATCAACCCATGATTTTGTGCGTTTGGGATTCTCAAAATAAATCCAATTCGATGCAAAAAAAGACTTTCTTTCGTGCCACTGAAGTAACATTTTACTGATGACTTTTAGGTTTTCCATTTGTCTTTCGTTCAGTTGAGGTGGCATCCATTTTCCTTCCTTTAAAATCTTTCCCATTGCTTATAAATGATCGGAAATTGTTTGCTGAGCAACGTTTAATCTTTCTGCAAGTTGTTTTTGAGTTTGACACGCATCTGCATCCAATAATGCTTGTAATTGTTGGTCTTCACACTTTTTTGGTTGACCTAGATCAGTGGTTCTCAACCTTCCTAATGCCGCTACCCTTTAATACAGTTCCTCATGTTGTGGTGACCCCCAATTTCATTGTTACAAATTGAACATAATTAAAGCATAGTGATTAATCACAAAAACAATATGTAATTATATATGTGTTTTCCGATGGTCTTAGGCAACCCCTGTGAAAGGGTCGTTCGACCCCCAAAGTGGTCGCAACCCACAGGTTGAGAACCACTGACCTAGATGTTCTTTGTCTTTCACATAGAAATCATCACGTTTAAAGCATGTAAACCAGTGTTCACAAGTATCCTGAGATGGAGCATGTTCACCATAAGCTTCCCAAAGTACTCATCAGTACTTTTCTTCAAAATAAAGTAATGAATTAAAACTTCCTGCAAATGCTTTTTTGGCACGAAATTCGACATTTTTAAATGTAAAAATATCTATGATGTTAACATCTTCAGCAAATTTGACATATTAAGTTTTGAAGCTTATTGTCAATACAACAAAGTAGCATATATATCAACGTATGTGTAACTCCATCTATTGAAAAAAATCCACATTATTAACCAGTACACCTCATACAGCTCACTTCTCATCAGAAATGATGGCATTCAGCAGACAATGAAATATTTAAAGGGCTGAAAGAAAAAACAGTTTATCCAGAATTCTATACTCAGCCAAAATTTATCTAAATTAAAGGTAAAGTAAAGATGTTTTCAGCCTTAGCCAGTACTGCTCAGTAGATAGAGCATAGCCCCCAGATTGAAGGGTCCCAGGTGCAATTCCCATTAAGGGCACATATCTCAGTTGCAGGCTCAATACCCAGCTCTGGTCAGGGCATGTGTGGGAGGCAACCAATCAATGTGTCTCTCTCTGTCTCTCCTCCTCCCTTACACTCTTTCTAAAATAATCAATGGAAAAATATCCTTGGGTGAGGATTAACAACAATAAAAAAAAAGATGTTTTCTGACAGACAAAAGCTGAGAGAATTCATCTCCAGCAGATCCAACTAAATTCTAAAGGATATTCTCCAGACAGAAGAAAATGAGATCAAACAGAGACTCAGAGATGCAGATGGAAAGAAGAGAGAAAATCAAAATGAAAAATGACTTATAAAATAATGTCTTGTGGATCTCAAATATAAAGAGAACTAAAATATATAGCTATCACAAAAGTTGAAAGAACATTTCAAATGGATAGTTCAAGAATATATAGCTGAATAACTGAAAATAATCAAAAGAAAAGAGAATACAGAACAAAGTAGTAAATAATAAAATGGAGAATTTAAAGCCATATATATGCTATTACATTAAATGTAAATAGACTAAATGCTCTAAGAAAATAAATTTTTCAAACTAAATTAAAAGAAAACCTAACAATATGCTACATACTGAAAATACTTAAATACTAATCAAAAGACAGCTTATATAGTTACATTAATATCAGAAAAAGTAGACTTTAAGGTGAATAACATTACTAGCGATAACAATGAGTCCTTTTACCAGTAAATCTGTATGAATACAATAAACAGTCTCAAAACTGATAAAGCAAAAATTGACATGCACACAAAAAAGGAGAGATCAAGTGCCATGGAATAAAGAGACAAGAGACCAAATATGTCTATTTCTGGAATTCTAGAAAGAGATAAACACAGTATCCTATCTAATAGAAGAGAAATATGGTAACTGGCGTACAACCGCTACCCTTCCCATTGGCTAATCAAGGCGATATGCAAATTAACTGCCAGCCAAGAAGGCGGCCGGCAGCCAGGCAGCTTAAACTAAACATGAGGCTTGCTTGCTTCAGTGACAGAGGACTCCAACGTTCCCCGCCTGCCTTGCCGGCCTCTGAGCCTGCAGTTTGAACATTGTAACAAATATAGAAGCTAAACAAAACCCCAGAAACCTGCTTTCAGCGAGCCGGGATCTCAGAGCTGGAGTTGATACAGAGTTTCGATTATAGAACCTAAAAAAACCAGATACCTACTTTCAGCAGCTGAGGCCTCAGAGCTGGAGCCAAGCCTCAGAGCTAAAGCTGGCCCAGAATAAAAAAGAAAAAAAAGAAAAAAGGAGCAGTTGGGAGCTTCAGTCCCAGCCTGAAAAGTCCTCAGCCCCTCACCCAGAATGGCCAGGCACCCCAGTGGGGACCCCCACCCTGAAGGGTGTGTGACCAGCTGCAAACAGCCATCATCCCCTCACCCAGGCTGGCCAGGCACCCCAGTGGGGACTCCCACCCTGATCCAGGACACCCTTCAGGGCAAAACAGCCGGCCCCACCCATGCACCAGGCCTCTATCCTATATAGTAAAAGGGTAATATGCCTCCCAGCACCGGGATCAGCGGAGCCGCGAGGCCTCCCGGCACCGGGATCAGCGTGACAGGGGGCAGCGCCCAAACCCCCTGATCGCCCTGCGGCTCTGTGTGTGACAGGGGGCGGGGCCACAACCTCCCTATCCTCCCTGCCCTGTTCCTGACAGGGGAAGGCGCCCCAACCCCCTGATCAGCCCTGCTCTGTGCCTGATAGGGGGAGCTCCCCAACCCCCTGATCGACCTGCGGCTCTGTGTGTGACAGGGAGCGGCGCACCAACACACCCCCCCCATGGGCCCTGCTCTGTGTGTGACGGGGTAGAGCCATAACCTCCCCATCGGCCCTGCCCTGAGTGTGAGAGTGGCGGCGCCCCAACCCCCTGATCGGCCCTGCTCTGTGGCTGATAGAGGGTGGCGCCCCAACCCCCTGTTTGGCCCTGCTCTGTGCGTGACAAGGGGTGGCGCCGCAACCTCCCCATCAACCCTGCCTTGAGTGTGACAGGGGGCGGCGCCCCACTCCCCAATCGGCCCTGCTCTGAGCCCGACCAGGGACTGCACCTAGGGATTGGGCCTGCCCTCTGCTATCCGGGAGCAGGCCTAAGCCAGCAGGTCATTATCTCCCGAGGGGTTCCAGACTGCGAGAGGGCACAGGCCGGGCTGAGGGACACCCCTCTCCACCGAGTGCACAAATTTTTGTGCACCGGGCCTCTAGTCCTAAATAATAAAACCCTAATATGCAAATCGACTGAACAGCAGAAGGACCGGTCGCTATGACGCGCATTGACCACCAGGAGGCAGACACTCAACGCAGAAACTGCCCCCTGGTGGTCAGTGCACTCCTACAGGGGGTGTGCCGCTCAGCCAGAAGCCTGGATAAAGGCTAGTGAGCGCAAGGGCAGCAGCACTAAGGACCCCACGGGGGATGTCCGACTGCCAACAGGGAGTAGGACTAAGCTGGCAGTCAGACATCCACCAAGGGATCCCGGACTGCAAAAGGGAGCAGGCTGGGCTGAGGGACTCCCACAGTGCACAAATGTCGTGCCATCAGGCCTCTAGTATGTAATAAAGTAGTAACAGAAGAAAATTTTCCTACCCTAAAATAGATTTGTGAATTCAGAACAAAAAGAGTTACTAATAAAAGAAGTCACATCATACATACATTTTAAGTTAAAAGAATTCAACCATATATGAGAGTATAAACTAATATAAAGAGAAGAAACCATTCTACCAGCCATTCAGAATGAACATGCAATATGAGATATAAACTTTTTGTTCTCCCAGTTGAGCCCGGCTCCAGTGTGCCCCTCTTACTAGGATAATCTCATCACAGTGCAATTCTACAGTTTTTAAAAATATTTTTGAATAATATAAATTCAAGTCTTCCTCCTCATTGATAGTTAAGAAAATAATTTATTTCAACACTAACAGGGAAAACTATCTATGCCCAACTTATTGGGAGATGAAATAGCAGCTTCCAATGTAAGGCTTTATTACAGTAAGTTGAAGGAGAATAAGACAATATATGCAGTTTTCACATTACTTGCTGAATTTAAATCTAATGCCTAACAATTATGCAACTCCACTGTACCAGCTTTAAACAAAAAAAAAGCAATAGCCCTAACCGGTTTGGCTCAGTGGATAAAGCATCAGCCTGCGGACTCAACGGTCCCAGGTTCAATTCCGGTCAAGGGCATGTACCTTGGTTGCGGGCACATCCCCAGTAGGGAGTGTGCAGGAGGCAGCTGATCAATGTTTCTCTCTCATCAATGTTTCTAACTCCCTCTCCCTTCCTCTCTCTAAAAAATCAATAAAATATATTTAAAAGATAAAAATAAAAATAAAAATCATCATTCTCCCCTTATTAAAAAAAAAAAAAAAGCAATGAATAAACTCCCATTTACTCATATTCTGGTGAAATTTCTAAACCTCAAAGTCTACACATAAAATCTAAAGTCCATCTGGCATGGCTCAGTGGTTGAGTGTCACCCCCCCCCAAGTGCACTGGGCCTCTAGTTTCTTCATAAAGTAGCAAAAATTAACTCCTTAGAACTTCCCAATACATACTATCCTGAAACAGATTCCTTTGACTTTCAATAAACTCCAGAAAAATCAATGTTTCATTTTTTTTAAAGCGCCCACAGTCCAGCTGGTGTGGGTCAGTGGTTAAGTGTTATGTTAACCCATGAATCAGGAGGTCACAGTTCAATTCTTGATCAGGGCACATGACCAGATTGTGGGCTCGATCCCCAGTAAGGAGCATGTAGAAAGCAGCCTATTGATGATTCTCATCACTGATGTTTCTATCTCTCTCCCTCTCTCTCTGAAATCATAGAAACACTTTTTTAAAGTGTCCACAACATCTAACAGGTAATAAAGCCTTAAAAATAAAATATGTAATGATATGGTTTCAGGTATTAAAATTTGGAATTAGCACTATCTGCAGCTTCTTTTCTAGCCTTATAATCTTTAAAAGATCTGGCCTATGATTTCATCATTGAGCAATCACCTCTCCATTACAAATGATAAGCTTCAGAATAAAAAAAAAAAAATGAGCCATGCTCCTCCCTTTACACTCCTTGGAAAACAACAACAACAACAAAAAACAAAAACACCTGTCCATCTAAAAAGCCTACTTGTGAGAGCAGAGTAACAGGTGGAAGTTACACTCACCTCCTCCCAGAACCAACTGGAATTACAACTAAAATATAGAGCAATCTACCTGAATAACCAACTGAAGACTAGCTGAAGAGAAGTCCTATAACCAAAGATTCAGAAGAAGCCACATCAAGACTGGTAGAAAGGGCGGAGATGTGAAAGGGTTGGTCCTCTTCTATGAGCAACAGCTGAGATTCCAGAGGGATATCTCAGCTGAAAAGATTCCCCCTGAGAACTGTGGGGTCTAAACCCAATGCCAGGCTAATCAACCCAGAGCACCAGAGCAGGGATGAGGTGCCCACATAACACTTGTCAGCCAGGGAGAGAAGGGGGTCTGCTAAAGACACAGAATGCCCTCCAAAAAGGCCAAATGCACAAAATCTTGTTTGCAGGTACTCATCCTGGGCTATAGCAGAGGGAGGGCTGAGCAGACTAGAGTCATGAGGAAGAGACTGGGGTTTATAGTTCTAGGGCAGCGGTTCTCAATCTGTGGGTCGCGACCCCTTTGGGGGTCGAACGACCCTTTCACAGGGGTTGCCTAAGACCATCGGAAAATTCATATATAATTACATATTGTTTTTGTGATTAATCACTATGCTTTAATTCTGTTTAATTTGTAACAATGAAATTGGGGGTTACCACAACATGAGGAACTGTATTAAAGGGTCGCAGCATTAGGAAGGTTGAGAACCACTGCTCTAGGGAGAGAGCTAAAGGGACAGCCTCCAGGCACCCTGTGCTGAGTGTGAGAAATTCTCACCTGTCCTAATTAAAATAACGAACTCAGAGACATAAGTATGACAAAAATGAGATCTTTAATACGTTCTCGAGAGCGGGTGTTAATCTGGTTGTACAGGCACATGTGGAGTAGTAATCACAGCCTACTTATCCTCAAGGTGCAAGAAAACTTCTTCCAGTTCCTCACTGGCTGAGTTAAAAGTTTCCTCAAACGTCACCGAAGTCTTATTGTCTCCCATTGGGCCATTTAAAAAAATTGGGCTGAAGCCTTTTGAGTTGTCCCCACCTCCCCCTGTCTAGTTGAGGCAGGCACCTCAGGGGTTCCCACCATGATGCTGGCTCATGTACACAGTTCTTTGTTCTTATATGCACTTCTCTCCTCCCTACATTCTGTTTGCCCTGGGGAAATTCAGTAATTGTTTCAATTAAAAGTTGACTATGCTGGAGATGGATCACAGAGGCCTATTTCCTACATAAATCACTATCCCACACTACAGATGCCATTTTACTTGGGTGGAACACCCCTCCATACAGCATCAGCCTGAGGGAATGGACTAGCCACACACTCTGGACTCCCTGTTGACCAACAATGGAAAACTTGTGCCTTATTGAGTAGGCTGCATAGGGCCAGGTTGTCAGTAACTGAGTTGTGCGGCTCTGGGTTGGGGGCCATTCCCCCTACTTTCCAGTGAATCTCACAGGAGATCTACTAGCTCCACTCCCCAGATTCCTGGAGACCCCACATTCCCAACTCCTTGTGGCTCTGGCCTGCCAAGGTCTGGGCAGAATGCAGAACAGCAAAAAGAAAAAAGGATCCAAAAAAATGAGGATAGTTTGGAACAACATGAAGCATAACAACATTTGCATCATAGGGGCATAAGAAGGAGAGAGAGAAAAAGAGAGCGAGCAAGGTGATCAAGACTTAGTTAATGAAATAATAAATGAAAGCTTCCCTAAATTGGTGAAGGAAAAAGACACACAATTCAAGGAAGCATGAAGAGTCCCAAACAAGATGAATCCAAAGAGGTCCACACCAAGACACATCATAATTAGGATGAAAAAGGGCCCTAGCTGGTTTGGCTCGGTGGACAGAGCGTCAGCCTGCGGACTGAAGGGTCCCAGGTTCAATTTGGGTCAGGGGCATGTACCTTGGTTGCCAGCACATCCCCAGTAGGGGGTGTGCAGGAGGCAGCTGATCGATGTTTCTCTCTCATCAATGTTTCTAACTCTCTCTCTCCCTTCCTCTCTGTAAAAAATCAATTAAAAAAAATTTATATATATATATATATATATATATATATATATATATATATATATAAAAGAAAGAAAAAGGTTAAAGACAAATACAGAATCTTAAAGACAGTAAGAAAAAAGTGCTTAATTACCTACAAGGGAACTCCCAAAAGACTGACAGTTGACTTCTCAATCTCAAGAGAACATTTCAGGCAAGAAGGGATTGGTGTAAAATATTCAAAGTGATAAAAATCAAGAACCTACAACCAAGACTACTTTACCCAGCAAGACTATTTCCAGGATATCATTTAAAACCAAAGGACAACCCTGGTGAGTGTGTCTCAGTTAGTTGGAGCGTCATCCTGTGCACCAGAGGGTCATAGGTTTGATTCCCAGTCAGGACACATACCCAATTGTAGGTTTGATCCCTGGTCGGGCACATGCAGGAAGCAAGCAATCGATGTTTCTCTTTCTCTTTCTTTCCCCCCTCTTTCTCTCCATTCCTCTCTACCTCCTTCCTCCCCACCCCCCCCCACCCCTGTCTCTAAAATCAATAAAAATATATCCTCAGGAGAGAATTAAAAAGAAAGAATAAAATTAAAGGAAAAATAAAGAGATTCCCAGACAAGAAAAGCTAAAGAAGTATAACAAGAAATGTAAAAGGAACGAGGAATAACAAGAGGAAGAGAGGGAGGACCCAAGGAAAAACGAGGGGGACCACAAGGAATTGGGGGGGGAGGAAGAGAAGGGAAAAAAAGGAGAAAGAGGATAGGAGGAAGAGGAGGAGTAGGACTGGGAAGAAGAAAGGAGGAAGAAGGCACAGGAGGAAGAGGAGAAAAAAACAGAGAAACATAGCTAAAAGAATAAAATGACAATAAGTACCTATCAATAACCACTTTAAATGTAAATGGCTTAAATGCTCCAATCAAAAGACATAGGGTAGCTGAATGGATAAGTAAACAAGACCCATATATATGCTGTCTATAAGAGATCCACCTCAGAACAAAAGATACAGGCAGACTAAAAGTAAAGAGATGAAAAAACGTATTTCATGAAAATGGAAATTTTAAAAAATTGGAGTAGCAATACTTATATCTGACAATATAGATTTTAGGGCACTACATGGTGATAAAGGCAACAATCCAATAAGAAGATACAAACTTTATAAACATTTATGCACCCAACATAGGAGCACCTAAGTATGTAAAGCAAATCTTGATGGACATAAAAGAAGAGACTGACAGTAATGCAGTCACAGTAAGGGATTTTAACACCACATTAATGTAAATGGATAAATCTTCCAGACAGAAAATCAACAAAGAAACAATGGCCTTAATGACACACTAGATGAGATAGATTTAATTGATATCTTCAGAGCATTTTACCCCAAAGCAACAGAATATAAATTCTTCTGAAGTACACATGGAACATTTTCTAGTATAGACTACATGTTAGGACACAAAATAAGTCTCAGTGAATTTAAGAAGACTGAAATCATATCAAGCATCTTCTCTAACCACAATATGAAACTAGAAATCAATTATAAGAAAAAAACTAAAAACACACAAACACATAGAGGCTAAAAAACATATTACTAAACAATGAATGGGTTAACAATGACATCAAGGAAGAAATCAAAAGATACCTTCAAACAAAAGAAAATGAGGCACATCAACCCAAAATCTATGGGACACAGCAAAAGCAGTTCTAAGAGGGAAATTCATAGCATTACAGGCCTATCTCAAGAACCAAAAAAGTGTCAAATAAACAATCTAACTTTATACTTAAAGGAAATTCAAAAAGAACAACAAAGGTCAAAGTGAGAAGGAAGAAAATAACGATCAGAGCAGAAATAAACAAAATAAAGTCTAAAAAAAAATTACAAAAGATCATTGATACCAAGAGTTGGTTCTTTAAAAAGATTAAACAAGACTGACAAACCTTTAAGCAAATTCATCAATAAAAAAAAAAAGAGAGGACCCAAATAAGTAAAATGGGAAATGAAAGAGAAGTAACAACTGACACCAAAGAAATACAAAGGATTGTAAGAAAATATTATGAACAACTACATTTATGTGAACAAATTGGACAATTCCTAAAAACAGCCCTGATTGGCATGGCTTACTGGCTAGAGCAGTGGTTCTCAACCTTCCTAATGCCTTGACCCTTTAATACAGTTCCTTATGTTGTGGTGACCCCCAATTTCATTGTTACAAATTGAACATAATTAAAGTATAGTGATTAATCACAAAAACAATATGTAATTATGTATGTGTTTTCCAATGGTCTTAGGCGACCCCTGTGAAAGGGTCGTTTGACCCCCAAAGGGGTCACGACCCACAGGTTGAGAACCACTGGGCTAGAGTGTTGTACAGCCCACTGAAAGGTCAGGGGTTCAATTCCTGGTCAAGGGCACATACCTGGGTTGCAGATTTGGGGCATGCGGGGGAAGCAACTGATCAATGTTTCTCTCTCACATTGATGTTTCTCCCCTCTCTCTCTCGCTCTCTCTCCCCCAACCCCCTTTCCTTCCTCCCTCCCTCCTCTCTTTCCTTCCTTTCCACTCTCTCTAAAAAAATCAATGGAAAAAATGTCCTTGGGCAAGGGAGGATTAACAACAACGAAAAATTCCTAGAAACATACAATCTTACAAAACTGAATCAGGAAGAATCAGAAAATCTAAATAAACAGATTACAACTAAAGAAATTAAAGTAGTAATCAAAAAATTCCCAACAAACAAAAGTCCTGGACCACATGGTTCCATAGGTGAATTTTACCAAACTTTCAAAAAAGAATGAACATATAACCTTCTCAAACTATTCCAAAGTATTCAAGAGGAGGAAAGACTACCAAGCTCATTTTACAAGTCCAGCATTACCATAATTTCAAAACAAGATAAAGATATTACAAAGAAAGAAAATTAAAGGCCAATATCCCTGATGAACATAGATGCTAAAATCCACAACAAAGGAGTACCAAACCAAATTCAGCAATACCTTAAAAAGATCATACACCTTTCCTTGTTGACCTTGAAGCAAGGCAAATGCATGGGAACTCCACACTCGGACCCGCCACTGGCCTGCCCTACCCTGGGCACTGTGCCACACCACGTGAGGGCCATCCTAAAGCCAGAATTGAAACTATAAGATGTCTGATCAGGACCCTGGCGGCATCAGCCCCCTCCAACAAATGGTGGCCTCAGGTGCTGGAGGTGTGGCCACTTCCCTCTTCATGACTCCCCTGGACATGGTGAAAGCCCACCTGCAGTCTCAATGCCCCTCAATGACCAGCAAGTTGATGCCTCCCTCCAGACTCTGGAGCCTCTCTTATGCCAAACTGCCCTCCTCTCTCTGACCCACAGGGAAGTGCCTCCTGTACTGCAAAGGTGTCCTGGAGGCCCTGTACCTGTGCCCAAATGGTGCCCACTGTGCGATCTGGTTTCAGGACCCCACTGGCGTCACTGGCACTATGGATGCCTTTGTGAAGATTGTGAGACATGAGGGTACCAGGACCGTGGAGTGGCCTCCCAGCCACCCTGGTGATGACTGCCAGCAACCGCCATCTACTTCACGGCCTATGACCAACTCAAGGGCTTCCTGTGTGGTCAAGCCCTGACCTCTGACTTCTATGCACCCATGGTGGCTGGTGCACTGGCCCGCTTGGGCACTGTGACTGTGATAAGCCCCCTAGAGCTGGTATGGACAAAGTTGCAGGCTCAGCATGTGTCATACAGGGAGTTGGGTGCCTGTGTCCAAACCTCCATAGCTCAGGGCAGCTGACACTCACTGTGGCTGGGCTGGAGCCCCACTGCTCTTCGGAACGTGCCCTTTTCAGTCCTGTACTGGTTCAACTATGAGCTGGTGAAGAGCTAGCTCAAGCCAAAGGACCAGACGTCAGGGCATCAGTTTTGTGGCTGGTGGCACCTCAGAGACAGTGTCTGTCATCCTGACTCCACCCTCAGATGTGGTGAAAAATCAACCCCAGGTTGCACTGAGAGCAGTTGAGGCTATGAGAGTGTCACTCCTACACACCGACTCCACCTGGCTGCTGCTGCGGAGGATCCAGGCTGAGTAGGATCTGGCACCAGGGGACTCTTCATAAGCTTCCTCCCAAAGATCATCAAGGCCTCACCTTCCTGTGCCATCATGGTAAGCACATATGAGTTGGGCAAATGCTTCTTTCAGAGGCTCAACCTGGAACAGCCTCTGAGCCAGTGAGAGGAGCAAGGGGATGAGGGTCCCATCTCTCCCATAGATGGTGTGGGGGCAGGAGGAGACTGAGGCAAGTGCCTAGTCCTCAGGGGAGGAGGCCTCATTTTTCTTCCCAATCAGCACAGCCCCAAGGGTACCAGCCACCCCTTCGAGGATCCACAGCTTTCTTCCTGCTGGTCCTGACCCCAAGCCCTAAGGATCATCACTTTTCCACCCAACACCCCAAGTTTAAGATCAAATCTGTTAACTCTCTCCTCCCCCTGCCCTCTCACCCATTTTCCTGTGTTTGTTGTAGCTGGGCCTGCCCCCAAGGCCCACAGAACCCTGGATCTGGCCAGTCTGAACCCATTGCTATTAATTCATTGAATGTAAAGATGATGAATTTGGGGGGGGGGGGGGATCACACACCATGATCAAGTAGGATTTATTCCAGAGGTGCAAGGTTACTATAACATCCACAAAACAATAAGTGAGATACACCACATAAACAAAATTAAAGATAAAAACCACATGATCACATCAATAGATGTAGAAAAAAACATTTGACAAAATCCCACACCCATTTATGGTAAAAATTCTCAGTACGGTGGGAATAGAGGAAATATACCTCAACATACTAAAGACCATATATGACAAGCCCACAGCCAACATCATACTCAATGAGCAAAAACTATAAGCATTTCTCTTAAGATTGGGAAAAAGACAGAGATGCCCACTTTCACCACTCATATTCAACATAGTACTGGAAGTCCTACCCACAGCAATCAAACAAAAAGAAGAAAAAATAAAAGGCATCCAAATTGAAAAGGAAGAAAACTGTCATTATTTGCAGATGACATGAGAAACCTAAAGATTCCACCAAAAACTACTAGAACTGATAAGTGAATTCCATAAGGTAGCAGGATACAAAATAAATATCCAGAAATCAGTTGCGTGTTTATAGACCAATAAAGAACTATCAAAAAGAAAAACTAAGAAAACAATCTCATTCAAAATTGCTTCAAAGAAATACCTAGGAATAAATTTAACCAAGGATGTAAAAGACCTGTACTCGAAAACTTGTAAGATACAGAAACAACAAAGTGAAGAAAATACAAATAAATGGAAGCATATACCAGGTTCATGGATAAGAATAATTAACAGTATTAAAATGTCCATACTACCCAAAGCAATCTATAGAGTCAATGCAATTCCTATAAAGATACCAATGGCATATTTCAAAAACTAGAATAATACAACAATTTATATGGAACCACAAAAGACCTCAAATAGCCACAGCAATCTTGAGAAAGAACAAAGTTGGAGGAATCATATTATCTGACATCAAACTACACTACAAAGCCGTAGTAATCAAAACAGGTTGGTACTGGCATAAAAAGACACACAGATCAATGGAACAGAATAGAGAATCCAGAAATAAACCCGCACCGCAATGGTCAATTAATATTTGACAAAGGAGGCATTCTATACAATGGGGTAAAGACAGTCTATTCCAGTGGTTGCCAACCTTTCGGATCTCACGGATCACCAGTGGTCCACGGACCACCAGTTGGCAACCGCTGATCTATTCGATAAATGGTATTGGAAAATAAGACAAATACGGGCAAAAAGAAACTAACCCACCTTCTTACACCATTCACAAGAATAAACTCAAAATGCATTAAGCCCTGGACGGTGTTTCTCAGTGGTTACAGTGTCGGCCCATGCACCAAAGAGTCACAGGTTCAATTCTCAGTCAAGGGCACGTGCCTGAGTTGCAGATTCAATCCCCAGCCCTGGTCAGGGAGCATGCAGGAGACAACCAATCAAATTGTCTCTCTCATATCAATGTTTCTCTCTCTTTCTCTCGCTCCCTTGTCTATCCCTCTTCTTCTCTCTCTAATAATCAATGGAAAAAATGTCCTCCGGTGAGGATTAACCAAAAAAAAAAAAAAAAAGGGTCAAAGACTTAAATGTTAGACTCGAAACCATAAAAATTCTAGAAGAAAACATAAGCAGTAATATCATGGACATTTTTTTGTAGCAATTTTTTTTCTGATATATCACTTCGGGTGAGAGAAACAAAAGAAAAAAACAAATGGAACTACATCAAACTAAAAAGTTTTTGCACAGCAAAGGAAACCATCAACAAAATGAAAAGACAACCCACTGAAGGTGAGAACTTATTCGCCAATGATACATCTGCTAAGGTATTAATATCCAAAATTTATAAAGAATTCATACAACTGAACACCAAAAAAAAAAAAAAAAAGTCAATCCAATTTAAAAATGGGCAAAAGACCTGAATAGACACCTCTCTAAAGAAGACATACTGAAGGCCAATAGACATATGAAAAGATGCTCAACATCACAGGTCAAGGTTGAGGGTTTGATCTCTGGTCAGGGCACACACAAGAATCAACCAATGGTATAAGTAAGTGAAGCAACAAATCAATGTTTTTCTCTCTCTCTCTCAAATCAATTTAAAAAAATTTAATTTTTAAATAAAAAATAAAATTTATGCAATGGTTGATTTTTCTATTTCACTCTGCTGTTGTTTTAGTGTTCTCAGAAACATTTTATGTTCTATTGTATATTTCAAACAAAAATACCGGAGCTCATTTGGAAAAATAAAAATGAAAATAAAAAGCCTACTCATGCCTTCAAATCCAGTTCAAATTCTCTCTCTCTAAGAAATTTAACTAAATACTCCAAACTAAATAAATCCTTATCTTTCTCAACATAAGCTCACTCTAATTTACAATCTAATTATACACAGCCATCAGATATAAATTATATAAGCATTATCTAATTTTCATGTATTTTTATCTAGCTTCTCCTCATTTATAATAGTATTAAAAACAACAACGTTTCACATTTAAAGAGTGATTAGGACAAACCAGGCTCTGTTCTAAGCATGAGCACACATTACCTCATTCATTGTCTACCTCAACCCAGTAGAGTGGTTATTATATACATTATTTAAAGTAAAAATTATACAGAGATGTCTTTGTAAGCCCCCCACCCCCCGCCCCTCTGCCTAGCATTGTAACTCACCACATGCATGGAGGGGTAAGGGAAAAGAACTAACAGTACTTTAGCACTATCCCACTTATTCAGATGTTTCTGAATAAGATATCATAGGGGAAATGAACTTTATCGTATAGCACTGATTATAAGTACGTATCTTTCTTCTGCAGACAGAGTAGTATTTCCTTTCTTTGGACACCCAACTATGGGTACATGTTCAAGTCTTTGTCCTAGGTTTTCTTTTTCCTTCTTCAGTGACATGATCTAGTCACATGGCTTAAACTATCAACTCCATCAGTTAATTCCTGAACCTACATTTCTAGCCAAAAGTCTGGACAGATTTCTTATCGGAGCCCTAATTCTGTAATACTCTCGCAGAGTTGTTCTGCTGGCATCTCTGGCTCAAGGTATCCAAAATAAAAATCATATCCTGCCCCTTAAACTTATCTTTCCTGTTGCATTCTTAATCCACCTTCCACTTTAAACCACCTCTGTACCTTAAGCCAAACTAGTATTCAAGTATTTGATTAACTGATCTTACTCTAAACCAAAATTGCTTATCCTGTCTTGAAAGAATAGCATCTGTTTCAATTCCTATTTTTCAATCAAATAATTTAATAAAATATTTAACTTTTTTCTTTCAAAACAGAACAGTTTGAAAGTTTACGAATTTATATCCAATGAACATAAGCAGTGGTTAGCAGTCAGATAAGGAAATTGACTGATTACTCACTTCACTTCTCATTAAGTTAAAAATCATAAGCAGCCATGAAAGTTCAGACAATTATAAAGTTTTAATTGTTCCTATTCTTACTTATGTATTGTTCAATTAATGAACCATTTATTTAAAAAAGGATATAGCAATATTAAGAAAAGACACAATTAAATAATTATCAGAAACAATATAAACCATCAATAAAAATCTAAAAAGATACTGAGCTCTATTTTAAAAATTAAAATTAGCCCAGCCAGTGTGGCTTAGTGGTTGAGCACTGACCCATGAATCAGGAGGTCATGGTTCAATTCCCAGTCATGGCACACGCCTGGGTTTGGGGCTCAATCCCAATAGTGGATGTGCAGGAGGCAGCCAATCGATGATTCTCTCTCATCATTGATGTTTCTATCTCTCTCTCCCTCTCCCTTTCTCTGAAGTCAATAAAGACATATTTAAAAAATAAATAAAATAAAATTTAAAGAGATACACATTTTCACCTATCATACTGGCAAAGACTTAGAAGCCTAAAACAACTAATATGTTGGCAAGGGTATGAGGAAACAGACACTCTCACTTTGATAGGAGAGTAAATCAGCTTTTGGAGAATAATTCAAAAATGTCAAAAATTTTAATACAATTTCACATTTATAAACTTACTCTATAGTTTATTTGAATGTGTGCACAAAGATACTACGTAAAAAGTGGGTTCACTGAACATATTTGCAATTAAATATTTGGGAGCATCAAAAGGGAATTGCTTAAATAAGTTATGATCTATATATATAAAAGGCTAATATGCAAAGTGTCCCCTTGGGAGTTCAACCAGGAGACCAGGAGTTCGATTGCTCACTATGACATTCATTGACCACCAGGGGGTGGCGATGAACAAAGGAAGATCCTGGCTGGCAGCCAGAAGGAAGGCCCCAATTGGCCCTAATTGCCAGCCAGGTCTAGGGACCCTATCCATGCACGAATTTTGTGCACCAGGCCTCTAGTACATCTATAAAATATCATATGGTCAGCAAAACAGCTGTAACAAATTTATATGTATTCACATGGGAAAATATCCGAAAACAAATTGGAAAACAGTACGCACAGCAAAACCCAACATGTAAGTTGTATTATGTATATTATATAAATACTAGGGGCCCAGTGCACGAAATTCGTGCACTGGGTGTGTGGGGGGGGCGGGGAGTGTCCCTCAGCCAAGTCTGCCCCCTCTCACATACTGGGAGCCCTCAGGCGTTGACCCCCATCACCCTCCAATCGCAGGATCGGCCCCTTGCCCAGGCCTGACGCCTCAGACAGAGGCGTCAGGCCTGGGCAGGGGACCCTCATTTCCCCCCATCACTGGTTCTGCCCCCAGCCCAGGCATGATGCCTCTGGCCCAGGCGTCAGGCCTGGGCAGGGGACCCTCAGACCCCTTCGATTGCTGGCTCTGCCCCTTGCCCAGGCCTGATGCCTCAGCCAGAGGCGTAGACCCCCATCACCCTCCGATCGCCTGATCGGCCCCTTGCCCAGGCCTGACGCCTCCGCCAGAGGTGTCAGGCTTGGACAGGGGACCCCCATTTCCCCCCGATCACTGGCTCTGGCCCCCGCCCAGGCCTGAGGCCTCTGGCCCAGGAATCATGCCTGGGCAGGGGACCCCCATCTCCCTCTGATCGCTTGCTCCACCCCTGGCCCAAGCCTGACGCCTCTGACCCAGGCTTCAGGCCTGGGCAAGGGGACCATCATATCCCCCCAATCCCTGGCTCAGCCCCCTGCCCAGGCCTGATGCCTTAGCCAGAGGAGTTGACCCTCATCACCCTCCAATCACCAATCACCAGATTGGCCCCTTGACCAGGCCTGAGGCCTCCGGCAGAGGTGTCAGGCCTGGGCAGGGGAGCCCCAGCTCCCCGCGGTTGCAGGCTCCGCCTCTGCCCAGGCCTAACGCCTCTGGCTGAGGAGTCCGGCTCGGGCAGCGGGGACCCGCAGCTGCAGCGGCCCCGCGATCGTGGGCTTCGCTTTAGGCCCAGGCAAGGGACCCCTAGCTCCTGGGACTGCCAGCTTCGACCGTGCCCAGCTCCCATTGCTGGCTCCACCCCTACTTCCTGCTATCACTGGCCAGGGCGGAAAAGGCACCTGATTCTCCGATCATGGCTGGGGGACAGCGCAAAGGCGGCCCCAGGGCCGTCTTTGCCCTGCCCCCCAGCTCTTAGCTCCCCCCTGGGTTTCTGATCACTGTCAGTGGCAGGGGGCTTCTTCCTGCTTTCCCTTTCGCCTCCCTGCATTGTGCCTACATATGCAAATTAGCCGCCATCTTGTTGGCAGTTAACTGCCAATCTTAGTTGGCAGTTAATTTGCATATAGCCCTGATTAGCCAATGAAAAGGGTATCGTCGTACGCCAATTACCATTTTTCTCTTTTATTAGATAGGATTTCATTGTATATACAAAACAAAGCCCACAGCTATTTACAGTGGTTATCTCTGGGGAGAGGGGTGGATCTCACTTTTTCTTTTACACATTCTTTGAAATTTTATGTTTTTAATTTTTTAAGAAGGCAAACCAACAATTACCCAAAAATGAAAAATGTATATACACGTTGGGGTTAAAGATGCTGATAATAAAGATAAATTCCATGGCTAGAGGAGTAGGGACCAGCAGAGAAGGAACCCTGCTAGGCCACTTCTCTTCCTACTCATATTTCCTTTTCTCCCACCTCAGGTGTCAATCTGGACCCAATATAATTTGAAGTGAGGTGAGACTTCTCAGATTTCTGGGCAAAGATCCCAGAGAGCAACTCTGTAATAGTATGAGGGGGAAAAGAAAGGGCAGGCAATATCCATTAACAGTGACAGAAAGGGAAATCCTCAGCTTGGCTGAGACAATTATTTCTGTTTAAGGGAAGAACTTTGTGTTCTTATGTTTATTTTAAATCTCCTTCCTTTACTGTTGTCAGAAGGTGGTCCCAAGTTACTTTTCTACCCACTTCTGATCAGCACTGGGCTTAGAAATCAGTAAGAACACAGTTTGTTAGAACTGCTTATGAATTAAAGGTACTCAACAAGCACCTTTGGGACTCTGAGAAATTTATTTATTTTGATGCAGACTTCAAAAATTATGTCTTAATATCCTAGTCTTCAGTTATAATTTGGAGGTGAAGGTGCATAATGGTTGAGTTCTATGTATGCAAGGTGTTATTAACACAGTGGTTATCGCAGTAAGAAGTGTTCACACAATACCTTGGATATGTAATTATGTACATTTAAAACAAGAAATAACCCCACTTCAAACTTCAAAAGCTTCAAGAATTAACCAAAGAGATCTCAAATTTTAGTTGTTACATCAAAATTTATGCTGTGAATAAAAAGTAATAAATAAAACTTATAATTTGGTATTCTATCCCAGAATATTTAAATTACAATACTATAATCCTAATTATACTTTATGTATAAAGATGTATCTCAGTGCTTTTTTTAACTCATTCTACAGCTAAAAAATATTCTGTATTCAGTTTCCACGCAGTATCATTTTAAAAATGCACTGTGCTCAGGATGCCTCAGTAAGCTTTACTGGCTATTACTGACCAATAATAAATCCTGAAAACCATTACAATCAATCTCCAGATTTCCCAAAGACATGGAAGTAGCTGCACCCCTAGATGGCTTCATTATTAGTATTCTCATATATTCAAACATTCCAGTAATCGTTTACTTAGAGGAAATAAAAAATAACTTCCTCTGTGAATTCTAGTCTACTAACTTGGTAAAGCTAAGTAAGGATCACTCTCAAGATACACAACTAAAATTATTTCTTTTTTTTAACTTAATAGAGGCCCAGTGCACAAAATTCGTGCGGGGGGAGGAGGGGTTCCCCCTCAGCCCAGCCTGCACCCTCTCCAATCTGGGACCCCTTGAGGGATGTCCGACTGCCAGTTTAGGCATGATCCAGGGGATCGAGCTTAAACCGGCAACCAGACAGCCCTCTCACAATCCTGGACCGCTGGATCCTAATCGCTTACCTGCTTGCCTGGGTAGTCGCTCCTAACTGCCCCTCCCCCGCCCCCCACCAGCCTGATCGCTCCTCACCGCCTCTGCATGCTAGCCTGGTAGCCCCTAACTGCCTCCCGCTGCCAGCCTGGTCACCCCTAACTGCCCCCCTGCCGGCCTGGTCGCTCCTAACTGCCCCCCCCCCACCAGCCTGGTCACCCCTAACTGCTTCCCTGCCGGCCTGGCCACCCCCAACTACCCCCCGCCTGCCTAGTCACCCCTCACTGCCCCCCCTACCAGCCTAATCACCCCCAACTGCCCCCCCGCCAGCCTGGTCACCCCCAACTGCACACCCCACCCCCACCCCACCAGCCTGGTCGCCCCAAGCAGCCTGCTGTTCAGTCATTTGGTTGTCCCTCACTAACCCCCACTGCCGTCCTGGTTGTAGGCAGCCATCTTGTGAGGGTGTGAGGGTTAATTTGCATATTACCTCTTTATTATATAGGATCTTAGAAAGAGGAAGGGGGAGGGGAGGGGGAGAGGGAGAGGGAGAGGGGGAAGGAGGGAAGGGAAGGGAAGGGGAGGGGAGGGGAAGGGAGGGGAGGGGAGGGGAGGGGAGGGGAGGGGAGGGGAGGGGAGGGGAGGGGAGGGGAGGGAAAAAGAGAGAGACATCGATGTCCTGCAGGTGCCCCGACCAGGTATCAAACCCACAAGCTAGGTATGTGCTCTGACCAGGAATCAAACCCACCACCTTTTTGTGTACAGGTCGATGCACCAACCGACTGAGCCACCCTGGCCAGGGCAGCACTATTTCTTGAAAGACAGTAACATAATGGTTCCAGAATTTGTCTTTTCACTTGCAGCAATAATGACACTTTTTCCCTCTAAATCAAGTTATCTATTATCTCTGGGTATGTCTTATCTCTGCTATTAAACCAATGATTCCTAAGGATAGAAAACATATCCAATTCATCTTAGTATCTCCCCGGTGCACACCTTTGTACATAATTAGCCCTCAGAGATAACATGTTTGCAACTAGCCAAAATTACCTACATTTTTATTTTTGACTATAGAAGAACTGTCCAACTGACTGGAAAATTAAATCTTAAAATTCTCACTAGAAAACAACTTTAAAGAAGGGTTTTTCTCATGGTTCTTTTTAGGAGAAAAAGCAGATACAATCTGAATTTCAAACTGGCCAACTGTTAACTTCTTAACAAGAAGAATACAAGTACTGATTTCAGTAAAATAAAACCTATGTAACCACTATCTCTTTCTCTCCTTTCTTTACAGAAGGAGGTCAAAGGGGAATCAAACCCTACTCATTTCAGCCAGATCTGCAACCTGGTCAGTTTACTTTACATTCCTTACAAGCCTAAGGATAAGCAACCAATATTGCAAATAATATTGCAACTTAAAATATTTCACAATTGCTTAACACTTTATTTCTTGAAATCACCCAAAAGCTACTTTCACACATATAAAATAAAATCATACACAATCATTTACAAGCAACTTAAAAGATTTTCCCAATCACATCCAACTTTACATCAGAAAAAAAAAAAGATGTATAGTAACTTGAACTTCAGAGAATGACAAAAGGTAATTCTTGCATCCAAGAATAGAAAAAAATCAGTGTTCAAACACAAGAACTGAATAGGGGTCATTTAATTGAGGTAAATCCACCACTTAATTTTATAGACGTCAGAGGTATAGAATCTCAGAAGTAGAAGGGACCTTTGAGATTACCTTGGGTAATTAATTAACCTCC
This sequence comes from Myotis daubentonii, assembly GCF_963259705.1. Lineage (NCBI taxonomy): Eukaryota > Metazoa > Chordata > Mammalia > Chiroptera > Vespertilionidae > Myotis > Myotis daubentonii. The sequence continues at coordinate 111,096,346 of NC_081840.1, forward strand.
TCAGGTAACAGATGAAACAGAAAGGCTTTCGGATCTGCATTTAAAATAATGGCCTTAAGTATTCAAAGTCCACAATTAAAGGTGAAAATAACTTGAAAAAGTTATAAAAGTACTAGTCACTGGTATTATTCTTAATACCATTACAATAAGTGGACCCCCCACATATACACAAAAATTATCTTTTCACTAATAATCCCATGTGTGAGAATCTAAAATATACATGGGAAAGACCATCATGACAGCATTCTTTAGTACAGCAAAACACTGAAAACAACTTCAATATCCATAACAGGAGAATAAATCATTAGAGGCAGTGTGCAGTATAATAATAAGCATAGGCTTTGGACCTGGATAAACCTGTACTAGAATACCCACTTTTCACTTGAGAGTTGTGAGACCTACTATGCAAATCACTTAATATTTGAGACTCAGCTAATTACCTCATCTGTAGAATGGGGAATATTATCTTCTTCACGGGGTTGTATAAGGGATTAAATGCATGTAAAAGAGCTTGGCACAGTACCTGGAAGCTCAGTGAGTGTTCAATAAATGCTACTGTTATTAGCAACTATTAATATTCATTCACTGGAATATTATACAAACATTTTAAATAATGGTTATAGGAAAATCTATATATACAAATCTATATTGTTAAAAAACAATAGTAGTATGATCCTGCTTATATGTAAAAAGTAAAAACATGCACACATATATAAATGCAGAGGAAAAGTATGAAAAGTAGTTATTTATGGGTAAAAAGCAAAATTTGTTGGCAGAATTGATAAACTTTTTACTTTATGTACTTCTATATTGTTTTACTTCGAACATGTATTTAAGTATTTTAAATAAATTTTTAAAAATAAGATTGCAAAAAAAATGGCATAATGTACATAATATACATAATATATAAAGTTGTACATACACCATGATTAGAATGTAAAATTGATGTGCATTTTGATAGTGACTAAAAAGAAATATACCAAAATTATACCAGTAGGTCTAAGTGAATATTTTTATGTTTCCAAAAATTTTGGTCAAAAAACTATTTTTACTCTAAATGAATCCAAAATCGGGGTTATATTTTAATATCTTTCAATGACCTGTGTTCCATGTCAAAGTCCATTTTAAAAAAATCATAAACACAAGATTTTTCCTCACCTCATTTAGTTCTCTGGTCAATATGAACTTAATGTATAGTCATTTCCCTTGACTGTTCCCCTACTGTTGATGCAATTTTACATAGAAGCCAAAACACCTACCAATGGCAAGATAAATATCTCCCAATCACAAAGAAGTCAGTAATAAAGTGTTTGAAAATAAAAAACTATTAAAATAAATAGAACCTCCACAAAATGAGATTAATGTTACCCTAATATTTTAAATATATTTTATTGATTTTTTTTACAGAGAGAAAGAGAGAGGGACACAGAGTTAGAAACATCGATGAGAGAGAAACATCGATCAGCTGCCTCCTGCACACCTCCTACTGGGGATGTGCCCGCAACCAAGGTACATGCCCTTGGCCAGAATCGAACCAGGGACCCTTCAGCCCGCAGGCCAATGCTCTATCCACTGAGCCAAACCAGTCAGGGCAACCCTAATATTTTTATTAGCATAGAGAAAACTCATAAAGCAACCAGCAATGATCATTTAAGCCAGTGATGTCGAACCTTTTGAGCTCGGCGTGTCAGCATTTTGAAAAACCCTAACTTAACTCTGGTGCCGTGTCACATATAGAATTTTTTTGATATTTGCAACCATAGTAAAACAAAGACTTATATTTTTGATACTTATTTTATATATTTAAATGCCATTTAATAAAGAAAAATCAACCAAAAAAATAAGTTCACGCGTCACCTCTGACACACGTGTCATAGGTTCGCCATCACTGATTTAAGCCAATAGAAAATATATATACTCTTAAAAAAATAATAGTATATTTTTAAGTTCACAAAGAAATGTTAAAACCATTCTACATAGATACTGCACTTTATAGTTTAAAAGCAATCTTACATGTCATTCTCTGACAAACCTGGGGAACTATAAGTTATAACCCAAATCCACTGCCTCCATATCATGTCTTTTTTCACTATCTCACATCACATTATTAATTTTCATATGGTTTACTAAGAGCAATCACATTTCTTATATCCTTTGAACATTTATCCTGGAAATCTATTAACTCTCTTATACCTCATCCTATTAGGCAGGCAGAGAAGGGCATAAGCCAATATATACAGATGACTTAGCATGATCATTGATCTTTCCAAAGATGACAAAACTAATAAACACTAAAATTGCAGCATATCCCAAGTAGGATAACCAAACTCACAATGAATGGGGGTCAGAAAACTAAGTAATGTGAAAAGAGGCTGAAGGAATCAAGGGTGATTAATTTAGAAAAGGAGAGGAGAGTGACACATGCACATATAAATTTTGTCATCAGATACATGAAGGGCCATCATATAAAGAAATCAGATATGCTGTATGGCTCAAGCAGTTAAAAAAAAACAAAGGCAATTCAAGCTTCATTCAGTAGATATTAACTGGCTATGGACTCTGTGCCAGATGTTTGTGCTCTAGTAGGCATACAAAGGTGAATAAGAGTTCAAATCCTTAAGAAGTTCAAATTAGTAGAGAAGACAAGAAAAATATTAACACAAGATGAAAAGTACCCAGAAAGCTATGGGAACACAGAGAATGATGACTAATTCTTTGAGGGAGCAAGCTAGTAGAGAAAAATCCAATGAATAGACGAGTAGGAGTTTCAGAAGTGGACAAGGTGGGGAGTGGCATTAACAGGAAGAAAGAGCAGCAATGGAGACATGAAGCGCTGCAATTAATCCAGAGTGGTGGAACACCAGGTACACATTAGAGGTACTTAGCCGTGAGGCTTTGAATTGGGAGTGGGGAAGGCCAATGGTAAAGAACACAAAGGGCCTCACAATCTCCATGCCAAGAAGTTTAGGCTCTAACACTCAAGCTATAATAAGAGACTGTAAGTAGGAGTGGCATGCTCAGAAAAATATATAAGAAAGCTCATTCCAGAAGGAGGTCAGACTTCTAAATGATAACAGTGAAGATAAAAAGGTTAATTAGGAAACCAATATTATTAGTATAGGTGAAAATAATGATGAAAAGATATAGATTCAGATTCAAGAAATATCTAGGAGGTAAAAATCAAACAGAACTATTGGCTATGGGAATGAAGGAAAGGAGAAGGCCCAGGATGACTGCTTGGTTGACTGGTGAACAGTGATGTCCAATGCAGGTAACATAGGAAGACAAATCCATGCAATCATTCAAACAATGTAAGTACCCTGACCAGGAATTGGTTTGTTATAGTCTGGAAAAAGGTGATGAAGGAAGCAGAAAGGAAGAGGAGCAAAGATCAATTTACCTTTGGACTTGTGTAATGTAAGGTGCCTATTCAATTAGCTACTGAGTGGCATGTAAAAAAGAGGGGAATAGGAGAGTCATTAGCTCACAGGGAGCAACTGAAGACAAGTGGAGTGTATAATGAGATCAACTTTAGATACCAATATTTAAGAGGGGTAAAAGAAAAACCTTAAAAACAAGTGAAGAACTGATCAGAGAAAAAATGAATCAGGAGATAGAGTGATGCCAAATAGGCAAAAGAAAAAATTCAAGAAGGGTGGGGCAGATGAAAATAAAAGTTACATGTACTGCATAAAGCAAAGTTTACCAACAGAAGTTATTCAAAACAGAAATAGACTACATTGTGAGGTAATGAATCACATCATCACATAAATGATGAAGGCAGATAGAGTTATCTAGGCAGGCTCTTGACATGAGAATTCTTACCTCAAATGAGAAGTATAGCTATATGACCTATGCAGTACACCTCTGTAGTCCAGGTCATGGCTAGCCTCAACACCATTATGACAGTTCCTCAAATATTCTTTTGCAATCTAACCAATGAATGGGGTATTTGGTTACTTTAATAAAAGTTTTTAAAATTTTTCTACATACTTCATTTGACTCATAAGCAACCAATACTGGATTAAAACTTTTCCCTTGCCCTAGCCGGTTTGGCTCAGTGGATAGAGCGTCGGCCTGGGGACTGAAGGGTCCCAGGTTCGATTCTGGTCAAGGGCATGTACCTTGGTTGCAGGCACATCCCCAGTAGCAGGTGTGTAAGGAGGCAGCTGATCGATGTTCCTCTCTCATCGATGTTTCTAACTCTCTATTCCTCTCCCTTCCTCTCTGTAAAAAAATCAATAAAATATATATTTAAAAAAAAACTTTTCCCTAATTCTGCTCTTGGAGTACAAAATATTGCTGCAGAAAATGTGAAAATAGCTGATCTAACCTACTTAAAATTCAAACTGATTTCAAATGAACTCTTAGCATTATCTTCCTAACCTTCTCCATTCCTGCTTCCCAAGTCCACCTCATTAACTCTTCTTAACCCCTTCACTCTCATTAGACAAGATCTCATGACACATGCTGCTCTGTCCTGTCATCTTTCCTAGGTCCCACATATCTTTTCAGTAATCTGCTCCTCTACAAAAAAATAAATGAGTAAGACCACTGACAAATGACATCTGTTTTACTGACAGCTTGTTGCATAGGTGGCTTACTCAATTCTCAATTTCCTTGATTTCTCCGCAACTTACCAGAGAGCTGACCAAGCCCCTCCTACTGCAGTTACTCCTTTAAGCTTTTGTAACTAGGCAGAATGGTATGTGGAAAACTCTGGACCAAGAATCAGAAGATCTGGGTTCCAGATCCAACTATACTATTAATTAGCTGTGAGCCTCCCTATCTCCACTCCTAATCACCCCTCAGACCTCTCTTCTGAGACACACAGACACCCAGACTAGATTAGGTTCCTGCAGTATAAACTTGCTCAAAACCTATTCTTCTCCTTTGCAGTGCTTATCACACTACTTAATTATACAATTAGCAGTTGAATGGCTACCTTTCCTACCCACACACCAGACTTTAAGTTCCATAAAGGCAGAGTGCACATAATTGAATCAATGGTGAAATAGATGTTATGACCACTTCCTAAGAGACTGCTTATTATTTTTATTAATCTAAGTAACAAAACCACTAGTACTTTACTTATTTCAAAATTACTGAAAAAATTTTTAACAGAAATTCCAATACCTAAAACATACATAATATGAATTACACATAATATTTTACATATAAAATTAAGAGTAGAGAGAACTTGTCTTGCCATCCACAGAATTGGAAGGGTTGGATCAGTTACCTACATTTCAGGGCCAAAATGTATATTCTAATCTAAACCATGTTTAGGCCGAATGTGCAAGTGCAAGTTTAATGCTAAAACAACTGTTGTCTACATAGCTGTTTAGATAATACCCAGTGGTGCTTCAGGGTTTAAAGCTTTTAACATTGGCAAAAAGACACAAGCTATATTATATTCTGCAAGAAGATCAAAAGAAAGTTTGTCAGCCAACTTTATTGTAGTGTGATTTTAAATATTTCACATAAATGGGGGTAGGAGGAAGTAATGGTTTAGTGACTAGAAGTTGTCACTGTGCCTGATAAGATGACTTTCAAATGCAAAATTTTAGATCAAGCAAGTAGGTGAAAGTTTTGTCGTTTAATGATACACCACCTTGGTCAAACAATTTAAACAGATTACATACTAATTTGCCCTTCAACTGCTGTGTGTCCTGTTCCTCAATTACACTGTTAAGGTTTTTACAGGCAGGTTTGGCGTTTTGTTAATTGCCCCCAATTAAATTGGAATGCAGGTGATTTCAATAGTATGTGATATGTTAAAACCTTGAAGATGGTTTTTGACGCTAAATGTATTTATATATTGCCACTTGAAAACAACGTACAAGTACTTAAAATCCGAAGCCTGGACAATTCCCTAGGTTAAAAGCAATTAGGCCATAAATATAGTTGTAATCCCCAGGAAAGAAGCATTTCATAACGGAAACACTAACAGATATGTAATCACTTCAAGCCCTTCTCCACGGCGCCGTCATCGCTAAGTCTCACCACTGGTTCTGAGGGAGTAATTGTGCCCCTCTGACACTTTCTTCCGCAGCCTTGGGGCTGCAACGCCCCCCCTCCCCCCAAGGAATCCCCTAGAGATCAACCAGCGCTTCCCTAGGACTTCAGCCGGGAAATCCCAGGCCAGGGGAGGCGGAGTTCAAGCCCTCCCCCCTTCCTTTCATGAAAATTAATGAATTGGCCATAGGATTGTTTATTAAATGAGGTGTGTAGTGGCCTCTACTGGTGCTTGTGTGAGCACAAGAATGTCCCACTCTTACAAGTGGGATGAGCCTGGGGGAGGGGAGGGGAGTGGCGGGGAGGGCGGGGAGGGAGGCGAGGGGTGAACCTGCCTCCAGGTACAAAGCGCAGAACTAGACCCGGGAACCCCGGACGCATCCCGCGCCCGCCCCACCTCCGGTGGCGCCCCCGCCTGCCTACTTCACTCCCCACCCCGTACGACCCGCTTTCTCTGCGGCAAGCCGAGACCAGGCAGAGAAGTTCCTGCACGTTTCCTCCTGGAGCCTAAACAAAAACACCGCAACCGCAACCGCAACCGCGGCCGGTGCGGCGCCCCCGCCCCCACCTCCACCCGCCGCTTACCTGGGGACTGCGGCGGGGAGCCGCTCCTGGCGGCCGCGGCGGCCGGCGCCCGGCGCCCGAGCAGCAGCAGGCAACAGAGCCAAAAGGAGGAGGTGCTGAGGAGTCGCCGAGCTCCCCGTTCCGCCGCCATCTCTGGCCCGCGAGCGGCGGCGGCGGCGGCGCCGCGGAGCCCTCGCCTCCTTCTCTCCCGCGCGCCTCAGCCGGTCCCTCGCTGCAGGCTCGGCTCCCGCGGCCGCCGCCGCTGCTCCAGCCCGGCCCGCGCGGCCCCTCTCGCGGGAGGGGAGACTCCGGGGCGCCTCCCTCCTGCAGCCGGGGAGAGAGGGAGGAGAGCGGGGGGCAGTCAGGACATTCCGGGCCGGGGGGTGGGGGGCTGTCGGTCTCCAGGTTCCAGGCGCCGCCACCCGCTGCCGACTCCGGATCCACACACCAGCGCGAGGGGGGCGGAGACCGTGGAGCATGGGGGGTGGGGGCTGGAGGCTGGGGCCCGGGGCGCACACCCCCGCGCACGCGCAGCGCGCCTACCTCGCCCGCACCCCTCGGCGCCGCGCGGCCCGCCCCCGCTCCAATCCCAGCGGCCGCCCGGCTGGCCCGCTCCCTCCCCCTTCTCCCCGGAGCTGCGGACGGGCGCGGGGCGCGCCGGCGCTGCTGCTGGCGTCAGGGAAACCCCGGAGAAGGGGATCCTCCTCCTCCTCCTCGCGTGTGCTCGCTCCGCGCAGCCCCTCGGCCCCGGGAAGAAATTCCTCCCGCTCACCTTCCGGACGCCGCCGGGTGAGGAGACCCGAGGGCGACAAGCGCTGCGAGCCCGGGCTTGTCCGCGAGGCCGCAGCGGACGCGCACCGCTCCGCAGCCCCGGCCCGGGGCCTCTATATAGGGCCGCAGAGGAAACCGATTGGCCCCCGGGAGGAAACCTGGATGCGCGAAGGTCGGAGCGGGGGTTTATGAGCTCGCCAAAAACAATAGCGAGCCGCTGGACGCCGGCTGGGACCTGGCGCGGCTCCCGTGGGAGGGGGCCGCCGCCGCCCGCCCGCTTCCCGGCAGGGCCGCCCTCGCCGCGCGCCACCCCGGTGCAGTGCCGGGCCGCCCGTGTCACTCGGCCCCGGGCCAAGGAGGCCAGGCGCGAACAAAGGTGCCCGGTGTCCGCTCCTGCCGCTGGTGCGGGGCCCGGCCGAGCCCCCTGACTCCCGGGACTGATCCCCTGACTGTAAATGAAGCCTTTTACCTCTGTCTCTGCCTGGCAGTTCTCATGGTCGTACCTGGAAATTACGTCTTTCGCCGGAAAACCGGGAGCTAGAGAGATGTGATTTTAAACCACTTGATACTCGTGAGGCAGCGCCTAGGCTACCCCAAGTTAGGAGAAAGCAGCTTCTAGTGGGTAACACTGCAGATGAGAAAAATTTATGAACTGCACACATGGAAAGTATTTTAAGACCATTTCTTTGTATGGTTATGCACTTAGAGAATCATGTTTTGATTGCTGAGTTGGGTTTTGATTTACTGTCTGTATAGTTCATAACCAAAGTGTGTAGCTTCCCACAGGAAAAGGGCTGTTTCTCTGACTTCCACATATCTGTGCCTTTTTCAGAGTACTTTCTTCAGATGTTTTCTTTTATTCTGAAGTGCCAAAATAAGCAGTAATATAAGGCTTGCGTTAACATTGGGAGGGAAGAGCTCGGAATTCTCAACAAACCTCTTAAATCATCAAAATGGTGGCATTAGGGACCCTCATCCCAATTCTTTGAAACAATTGTCTCATAAAAGATCAATGCATTCTTATTGTTTTCCACTAGGGAAACAATTTAAATATATTTTTGTTTTAGTTAGAGTTGTTAATCAGCAAAAATATTTCCTAAATACCCCTGATTGACCTGTTAAATTAGAAATAGATTACCTTCCAATTACTTAACAAGTATCTGCTTAATTAGCCTTTAATAATCACATCATTATTAATTTCTCTGAGATGATTAATGAGGAAGTTCTTTGGAAATTAAATTGCCTTGCAAACATTAATATTTGGATATATTTCCTAAGTCTGGAAATTTTGCATTATATTAAAACATAATACGACTTCTGAAATGAAGTTTATCTTTTTATTTTTATATATATTTTTGTTGATGTCAGAGAGGAGGGAGAGATAGAAACATCAAAAATGAGAGAATCATTGATGGGCTGCCTCCTGCACGCCCACCACTGGGGATCAAGCCCACAACCCAGACATGTGCCCTTGACCAGAATCGAACCAGGATCCCTTCAGTACGCAGGCTGATGCCCTATCCACTGAGCCAAACCAGCTAGGGCTGAAGCTTATCTTTATCTCAAGTTTAAAAAATATGAGTTGTGGCTAATAATCAGAATGACTTTCATGTATGACTTATATGAACTTTCTCATTAATTTATCAGCCCACTGTGTATATCAGGGTGAAATTTTAAAAATTTTAAAGCACTTTCTGTAAAATAGGGTGACTAGATCATATATTTCTGACTTGTGATTACATCAAAATTTTAATCAAACCCGTTATAATAAACCACTAATAATTGGTGGAGCCCCAGATTAAAAGTTACAAATTATATCAGTTCAAGAGTAAGATAGTAAAGTAACCTAGGCACACACTTGAATTCAGATCCTTCCACTTTTTTCAATGTAACTGACATTGTGAACATTCCCTTTAAAATTTGGAGTCATTAAATTTCTCCTTTCCTTGGTAAGGTATCTCTGAGAGAAGATTTTTGTAGCCATCTTATTTATAATTTTCACTCTACCAACAAGATTTTTAAACTAATACCCCAATCCACATATTGCTAATTAACATATTTAAGTAGTCAATGAAGACATATTAAACCATTCATGAAATTATCACCTTTTTCATCTAAGTAAAGTTAGAACATGAAGCTCATGTTCAAGGAATAGTGCACAAAGAAACTTTTAGAGCAAAGAAAACAGGCTGGCCATTGTATGTTAGTGTACATCAGGGGTGAGGAACCTTTTTCTGCCAAGGGCCATCTGGATATTTATAACATCATTCATGGGCCATACAAAATTATCAACTTAAAAATTAGCCTGATATAGTTGGTCAAATAGTTAATTAACTCATCCCTAATGCCTCGGCAGGACCAGACCAAATGATTTCTCGGGTCTTAAGTGGCCCAGGGGCCAGACATACCTCACCCCTGATGTACATTATCATAGTGCAGGCCAAAAATAACTAGAAATTTCATCTAAGTGATGATATGAAAATTAAATGAAAAATTAATCAATTCTATAAATATATAACTTGGCAAGAATCTTATTTCCTGTAATGAAAAGATTATTTCCAACTTCAGAGAGGCATTATAGTTTAGTGCTTAATTGTTGGCAATAATTAGATTCAGCAGCTGATTCCTGACTGAATCCCAGTATTCAAGGTAGAGAAGAAGAAAGCTAGTAGATTCCAGTATGGAATACTTCTAGTCACAGCAAATTTTAACTAGGATTTACCCATGTCCTAAAAACCTGATTTTCTTCTGCACAAATGTTGACATTTTTACATTTGCCACTTACATTCCACTTGGTAAGAAATTTTATTCCTTTCTCTTCCAAAAGCCACCTGTTCTAGGCAGCCATCTCTGCTTAAGTCTAATTAAGAAAGATAGGCGCTCTTTAAAGATAAAGCCTACACAATATTAATTTTGCTTGTTACACGATGCTTCATCACATATCCTTAGTTCAACAACAATCTATTCATAAAACAAACATTATCGAGGACCTGTTATTTGCCAGATATTGTTTGGGGTGTGGGGATAACAAAATTATTGGTTAATTCATTTAATATTTATAAAGCACTTACTATTTCTCAGGTCCTACCCTGTGTTAGGGGGAAGCAATGGTGAGTAAGAGAGACAGGGTTCCCAGTCTAGCAGGAAAGAAACAATTATAATAAAAGAAGTGTGAAAAGTGTTATAGTAAGGAAAGATAAGGAGTGTGGGGAAACATTGTAAGAACAGCTAACCTGACTAAGTTGGGAGGGGGGGCAGGGAGGATGGTTGGGGAATTAGAGAAGCAGCTATCTTCTCTAAACAGACTAATTTGCATTTTAGAAATAACACTAGGGCTGCTTCCTGGAGTGTAGGTTGAAAGGAGAAAAGGACAAGAAACCCAGTTCAGATTCTGTTAGGATTGTTTGGAGAGAAGATGTTGGTGGCCTAAAGCAGTGATTTTCAACTGGTGTACTGCAAAAAATTTTAAAGCATGCAATACCTGACTATTTAGTCAGGGCACTGACCTCTTTTCCCTTAGATTGTCAAATTAAAAAAATGACAACAGCCAACACAATAGTAGTTCAGTGTGAATGAATGAAAATTATACCTATTTTTTTTGTCAGGCAAAAAATATATTTTTTGGTTTGCCCCAGAATTTTAGTAATTAGTTTATCTGTGGCAGGAGATGAAAAAGATTGAAAATTGCTGGCTTAGAGTAAAGCAGGAAGGATTAAGAGAAGTGAATAGATAAGAGATTTAGGAGATACATAGAAACAACAGGGGTATGTGGAAGAGAAGAGACCTGAGTGACTCAGATTTCAGTTTAGGCCGCTGACATTCACTGGGAAGAGAACAAGGAAGAGGAGAAGATGGGAGGAAATGTGAGTTTAACTATGGATAAGTGTAAAGTGCCTATGGGACATTTGAGTAGAAATATCAATAATCTCTTCATTATTTGGGTCTGGAGTTTAGCAGGAAAAACTGGGCTAGAGAGATGTGCCATCAGCTTATACCATATATGTTCGAATATAAGGTACCTCTGAATATATGGTGAACCCCCATTTTCCCAAGTAAAATCTGTCCCCGTAATAAAACTTTGTGGCCAGCCCTGGCCAGTTTGGCTCAGTGGATAGAGCGTTGGCCTGTGGACTGAAGGGTCCTGGGTTCTATTCCGGTCAAGGGCACATGCCCGGGTTGCCGGCTTGGTACCCAGTGGGAGACATGCAGGAGGCAGCCAGCCAATCAATGATTCTCATCATTGATGTTTTTATCTCTCCCTCATCCTTCCTCTCTGAAATAAATAAAAATATATTTTTAAAAAATGGGCAAAGAACCTAAATAGACACTTCTCCAAAGTGGACATACAGATGGACAAGATATATATGAAAAAAAAACAAAAAACACAACTTTGTGGCCAACTTGAATATACAAACTTTTAGAGATATAGATGAAATAATCAAGGATCTACTTATGTTTAATGTAATAATTTATACTTACATACTTTAAATTACATATAATATAAAACTTAATTTTAAAATATAATTTTATTGAAACTCTTCACAGTCTTTTTATCATCAACAAGGTCAGATTTTGAGTCTCTGACATAATTTCCCAGAATATATCATCTTCACTTCCCCCAAAATTTTGACTATATATGACAGGAGTCCTCAAACTACGGCCCGTGGGCCACATGTGGTGTTTTTGCCATCGCTGTGTGCATAGGAATTTGTTCATAGTTTGTTTTTTTTTAAACTATAGTCCAGCCCTCCAACTGTCTGAGGGACAGTGAACTGGCCCCTTGTTTAAAAAGTTTGAGGACCCCCTGATATATGATGTTGTCACTGGGAATTTTTTTCCAGGCCACAGTATTTAACCATACTACATCATTCATCCTGTAATCATATTCACTTGTCATATTGCTTTTTATAGTGACTTTTAAAGTTTTGTTTACAAGGACATCCAACACTTGCAAATGTGAAGGTATTTCCCTAGAAGTAATTTCTAAATCTGTGTTAAATTTGTTTCCTTTCTTAACCAATTCTTTCAGGTGGCTTCTATGTGAACATTGAATAAGATCATTTCTTGCTAAATGTATATTCCCTCAAAGAGCATTTTGTTGCTCAAAATAATTGTGGGGGTTGGAGAATTGGTCTTATATTTGGGTATACATGACAATGCCAAGAAAGTGGTTGATATGGCCCCAGGAAAATTTAGGACTGAAGAGGAAGATTGAGGACTTGGACCAAATACCAACATGTTTAAGGTATGGAACACAAAGAGGGACTTGCAAAGAAATAAGCAGACATGTAAAAAGAAAAACAGAAGCATGGTATCACAGAAGGCAAGGAAAGAAAATGTTTCAAGAATGCAGGAGTGGTCCATAGTGTCATGTGCTCCTGAAGTCAAGTAAGATAAAACCTGAAAAACATCCCTCGGATTTAGTGATGAGGCGGTCATTGATAACCTTAGTAAGTGCAGTTGCAGCTGTGAGTAAGGCTTCTACCTGATTGCTATGGTTTGTCACTGAGTATAAAGGACTTCTGAGTTTACCTGGAACAGAAAGAGTGGGGAAGTATAGAATGGATTTTGCTAAGAGGGGATTGGACTTGAGGACTGATATAAGGAGCCAATAGGAAGGGAAATATTGAAGATTCCAGAGAGAGAGAAGGTAATTGATAGCTTTAGAAATACTGTGATAGATAATTTGGCAGCTGTGATTCAGCAAGGCCCATGATTATCTGACCTCAGTAGTCTCAGGCAATAGGCAAAAAGGACCTTAAACAGTATACTTGTAGTCTCAAATACACAATCTTCTATTTTTATGCTCCTAACTGGCAATAGGCAAAAAGGACCTTATGGAACAGAGTTCCGCACTGGCCTGTAGTTTGTAGGCAGCTTTGAGCTGTATTTGAGCATGTTCCATTCTTGTAACACCTTAATGAAGGCTGGAAATAAGAAACAACATCCTGACATTTGCTACCCAGTCCTCTATCCTCAAAGGACACATGGCTGGGTCCCAACCGACAGCAATCACAAAACAAGGCAGTCCAGCTTTCCAAAAGAATGACAGGATCTTGCTTTCTCACAGAAATCCAATATAAAATACTATCTTAAGCAGAAAATACTTTTATAGGAAGGACCCTGATACCTCAAGACCAAGATGCACCCAGACCATGGGAATATAACTAGAGACTGGAGCATCTTAAAGAATCCTGAAAGTCCTCTTTTGGAGAGTCTCTTGTTTGCACATCTTTCTGAATCTGCCTTAGCTGCAGAAAATGGCCACTACCAAAAGCTTTCAAGTTACCTTGTTACAGTCTGATTCTGACTGTCAGTCCAAATTTCAAATTTCCCAGTGAAAAGATTAATTGCCAATCTTGGTTTAGGTGCTCATTCCATACCTTTCATACCATTACAGGTCGCCCTGTAACCAAGAAAATAAAAAAGGAATGTGCAATTCATGGCAAAGAAGTGTCTATCAAACAATCCCATAGGCATTTACTGTAGCTGGGTTCCATTGGTCACTATATCCCAACTGCCGAGCCTGGGATCTGGTGCTTATAAACATTTGTCTACGGCCTAAATACTTGGTATTTATATAAAGATATTTTTTAATTACACAAAGTTATTTAGATATAGGTCAAGGTATTTACTTGGATGGGAAGAGCCAGAAAAGAAGAAGGCAAAGATTGGTATGCACAATAGGTTTGTAGGTAAGAGAATACAAAATTCATCTTTCAAAGTCTTAAATATTCTCCATGAAGTAGTGGCAAGGTTATTGCTGCAAGAAGAGAAGGGGTGTGGTAAGGTGTTTAAGAAGAGTAGTAAATATAATTCACAGGAAGGATTAAGAGAGGGAATTAAGTGTGGGCCCAACTGAAATTAGAAATGATACATTTGTGATTATTTTCCATCTAGTACTTACAAGGTAATGCATGGTAAAAGGAGAGATGGTGGGTGGTTGAACTGACCAGACTGTAGGAGTGGGTGAAGAATTGGATACTGATAAGTGAATTATTGAAGTGGTAAATCATGTGGTTTAATTTGGATAAGGTAGGAAATAAATCCAGAATGGGCAGAATGACTAGAATAAAATGAGAATGTCAAGGAATTGGAGCATTTAGGAAGATCAAAGAGTAAATATACTAGGTATAAGTAAGGAAGTAGGAGCATAAAAATAGAAGATTGTGTATTTGAGACTACAAGTATACTGTTTCAGAAGAGTGAAGGAATCCAAGAAACTTTTAGGCAATAGTGTTTGGTGCATTGTATGTTTTGGAAATGTTGGGAGTTTCCTTCTCATTGCTCTGGACTCAGCTCTATCCAGTTATCTGCCATTAAGCTTGCATATCACACACACACACACACACACACACACACACATGACTGCTTTCCATAAAGGATTTATTTATTTATTTATTTTTTTGTACATTACATTGTGTATTTGCTACCCAAAGGCAAAACTTCTTCTGTCATCATATATTTGACTCCCTTCACCCTTCATTACCCCTTACACCCTTGCATCTTTTAACCACCACAATGCTCTCTGTGTCTATGAGTGTTTTTTTTTCTTGTTCGTTCATTTGTTGCTTTCAGTTTTGTATCCCACATAGGAGTCAAATAATATGGTTCTTAATTTTTCTGTCTGACTTTTTTTGCTTAGTATGATATTTGAAGATCCATCCATGTTGTTGCAAATGGCGGTATTTTGTCTTTTCTTATGGCTGAGTAGTATTCCATTTTATACGTGCACCACATCTTTATACATTTCTCTTTTGATGGACACTTAACTTGCTTTCTTATCTTGGCCACCATAAATAATTCTGCAATAAACATAGGCATGCATATATCTTTATGAATAAATGTTTTCAATTTTTTTGGGTAGATACACAGAAAGTGTTGCTGGGTCATATGGTAACTCTATTCTTAATTTTTTGAGGAACCTCCATACTGTTTTATATAGTGGCTGTACCAGTTTACATTCCCACCAGCATTGAATGAGGGCTCCTATTTCCCCACAACCTCTCTAACACTTGTTATTAGTTTCCTTGTAGATAATAGCCATTCTGACAGGTGTGAGGTGGAATCTCATTGTAGTTTATTTTTATTTTTGACACTATTACAGATGTTTCCCATTTTCCCCCTCTTTGCCCACCTCTACACAGTTCAGGGCCTCCACCCTACCTTGGCCTTCACCAGTTTCTTTCTTTTTTTAATTTTTCAAACAGAGTTTTCTGTAATCTTTAATTAAAATGTGAATTTAGGCAATAGGACTCATTTCATAAAATTCTCCAAAGCAGTGGTCATAGGGGATTACTGAATGTACTATTATCTGGTCTCCTACCCTCATTATATAGATCAGAAAACTGAAAGGAGGGGCAGTACAGGCTGGAGCAGCACCTGCATTAGTGGTGAAGAGCAGTGATTTTTAGGAAGAAATAGAGAGAGTGATAGTAACCAATGGGCACTCCTGGGCCACTCTTTCCCCTAAATGCCTGGCTCCTCTCCTCTGCATCCTCATGAAGCTTCTCTACTGTGTCTGGTGGGTACTGGTAGTCATTCCAGGTTTCCTGCTCTACACGGAGTTTTGCAAAGTTAGAGATCATCTCCGAAGGCCCAGGTTAAGGCCCGGCACAGAGGCACACCCACTGACTATCTGTATGATGAAGGCAGGAAGGTCCATGCAAGAGTAAATGATGCCTTGAAGCCAAGTTCATCTTTTGGTGAAGATGAGCATCAATGAGAGGCTGTGAAATCAAAGGAATCAGGGTGTTGAAACTCCCAGTTATTTCCAGGATCTTGACTTTTCTTCCTAGAAACATAAGCAACTTTTCCCTGAGTCAGTCTACCCATTGATCACCCAGGAATGACTCACCTATGAGCTGGATATTTACCTCTAAAAACAATCATGTTAATGTGTAAGAATGTTAAGGGGTATTAAGGACCCTGTCTTGAATGATGATGCCTCATGTGTCTGGAATCTTCTCAGTCAGAGGTATGGGAGTTAATATTTATTGAACACTTGGGCACTCTTTCTACTTCATTCTAATTAAATTTTAAATCAACCCTCTGGGACTGGCACTACAATTGTCCCAATTTTACAGATGAGAAAACTGAGGTTCAGAGATGTTCAGTAACTTGCCCAAAGTCGTGCACCCACTAAATGATGTGGGGATCTGACTGGTGCCAAAACTTGTGTTCCATCCTCCACTCTCTGCAGCCCTTTTCTATGAGCTGTTCTGCAAAGCTGAACTTGGGTAACTGAAGTTGACCTGTGAAGTACACACTTGCCTAGTTTAACCATCTATGTTGAAACATGCTTCTACATCGGCTTTTGCACTGCCCTGTCTTCTTCCCTGGGGAATGTTGAATGATACTTTAAGGCAGTGGAGCGCCATCTCTGGCATCAGAATTACCTGGGATTCCAGACCCTGCCTCAAGGGATTCTGATTAATTGGTTTGGGTTGGGACCAGGCATCAGTGTTTTAAAGTGTGCCAGTTGGATCTAATGCACAGCAGGGTTGGCAACTTCAGCTTTCAATTTTTCTTTTTTTTTTTATTTTTTTATTTTTTTTTATTGCTTAAAGTATTACAAAGGGTATTACATATGTATCCATTTTATCCCCCCGCCCTAGACAGTCCCCTAGCCTCCCCTATCACCCAGTGTCTTATGTCCATTGGTTATGCTTATATGCATGCATACAAGTCCTTTAGTTGATCTCTTACCCCACTACCTCCTGCCCCCCAACCCTCCCCGGCCTTCCCGCTGCAGTTTGACAATCTGTTTGAGGCAGCTCTGCCTCTGTATCTATTATCCATAAAGGATTTAAAATGGCCAAAAAAAGAGATTACCAGACAACAGCCAGGCTTCTTATTCCACATTACAACTCCTTCCAGACTCATACATACAATCTGCTCTCCAACACTAGGGAGCTGAATTAGATGACATAAAAACCTCTTTTAGTTTATGTCCTATAGAAGAGCTACCTGTGATTTGGTTTCTTTCTCTTTAGCTGTGCTGGGCGGTCCTGAGCTGAGGAACTCCTAAGCAGAAGCCACTTCCAACCTCACCATTAACTGGGAAGCTAAATAGAGAGTTGCCTCTCTTCGGGGTCTGATGCCGAAGGAATCAATGGGAATGCTGTTCTCTATTGGCCTTTTTCTGCCCTAGACGTTACCATACAATCTCCTCCCAGGTGTTGACATTAGTGAGGAGGGGAAGGGAGGACAGCAGAAGCGGTGCAGCTAAGAGATGGATCATCCACAAGGCCAATGAAATCACCCAGGATGGCAGATACGGAGTGGTTCAAGTGGAGAGAAAATAACCCACTTTACTCTTAAGATATCTGAGAAGTGACTCAGAAGTTGGTCATTAGATGACAAAAAATAGACACTAAGGTGGATGCCATGATTCTCAAAAAGATAATTCTTCTTTTGCTTGGGATTTTTTTTTCTTTAAAATGTAAGAGAAATGGTAAGAAATGGCAGGTGAATATTAACACCACATAATGGTTACTTGAGATCTAAACAAATGAGGTCTGCAGGAGAAGTGGCCTCAGGAGAGAGTCAGATTTCAAATAAAGCAGGAGATACAGGGAGTGCTTGTGCGGAGACTGGAGAAATGGAGGTGTTTGGTTACAACCCAATGGGACTTCCGTGGGAACAGAGGAAATTGTTGGGAAGGAGGTTCAACACTGAGCTTGCATCAATGGGGAGGAAGCACAGAACATTTTTAAATGAGCCTACAGGACAATGACCACTAGGATGAGGGGTTCTGAATCAGTGGTGACACTAAACCAATGCATCATGTTGAGGACTGTGGACCGTGAGGACAAACCTGACACAGCCTCTGGCACTTAGGTCAATAGGTGAAGGCCCAAGGGCCAGAGGAGGGGCAGTCTGTTAGCTCTGGGCATAAAGGTTCTAGAGTTTGCACACACACCCTCAGGTCAACAGCCAAGAACTATAACAGCTGGGACAATAGTGGAGGAATAGTAGTGACCCAAGGGCAGATATGACAGGTTCCTCCACCCCAGAAGTTCAAAGCAGAAAGTTTCCCTACCATTTAGCCCAGGAATTCCCAAACATAGAATCACCCAGGGACTATGTTTAAAACACAGAGATTCCTAGGCCTCACCCCAATCTTTTTGAATAAGAAACTCTTAGGGATAGGTCCCAGGAATCAGTATTTTTAGAGCATTTGAAGGCTTCAAAATTTCTATATAAGAGGAACTTAAGGGTGGTGAAGTAATTGGAAAACAAAAGCAGTGATTCAGAGGATAACCAGCTTTATAGCTTTTCATATTATTAAGCCCACACTTATCTAATTATACTAAAATAAACCAAAACATTAATTTATAATTCCCTATTTTAGGACTTTGCAGTTTCTCCTCTCTTTTTCCTATTTGTCGTTATTTTAATTAGACATCATTGAACTGAAATCATTAGTTATTTTAAAAATTATCTCTTTTGATGTTGCACTTATCAGATTTTCCAGTATTAAGGAAATACATGTTATGGAATGCCCAAAAGAAAATACAAGAGGAAATTCACTGGCATTCTCTCTCTCCACACCATCTTTAACATTTAACTGTATCTCCTTCAATTTTTATTTCTCTTCACAAAGTTTTTTTTTTAATATTTATAATCATAACATAATAGAAAAAGAAACTTTGTAATCTTTTCTATATGTAGTTTCTCACACTAGTTTCTAACTTTGTAAGAAACTAGTATAAGAAAATTTGTAATCATATAGGTAAAATATATTCTGCTTTCTTAAACTTATTATTTCATCATAAATATTTACCCATGTTATAAATTGTTATTCTTAAAAATATATGTAATAGCTTTGCAATATTATATTGAATCTATAATAATAATAAAAGCATAATACTGTATACTAATTAGACCAGACAGTTGAACGACCTTCAGGATGTCCTTCCGGATGAAGCCGTGGTGACGGAGGCTGAGGCAGAGGCGGTTAGGGGCAATCAGGCAGGCAGGCAGGCAAGCGGTTAGTAGCCAGCAGTCCCGGATTGCGAGAGGGATGTCCCGGATTGTGAAAGGGTGCAGGCCAGGCTGAGGGACCCCCTCCAGCTCGCCCATGCATGAATTTCATGCACCAGGCCTCTAGTAGATAAATAATTGTCTAAACCATTTCTTATTGTTGGATGTTTAGAGTTGTTCATTCATTCTATAAATATTTATCAGCTTTCTATCATGGGCTGGGCAGGGTTCTGGGGCCTGGGAATACAGAACTGAAGAAAGTAGGCAAATTATCATGGGGCTTACATTCTAGTGGAGGAAGATGCAATAAACAAATGCCAGGTGATGATAAGTGCCATTATAAAACAAAAACATGGACAGGAGATAGAGGATGACAGGCAGCATGGTTAACACAAAAAATTCTGTAATGAGTAGATTTGTTCATAGTACTTTTTAAAAATATATATTTTTATTGATTTCAGAGAGGAAGGAAGAAGGAGAGAGAGATAGAAACATCAGTGATGAGAGAGAATCATTGATTGGTTGCCTCCTGCACGCCCCCATTGGGGATCGAGCCCACAACCCGGGCATGTGCTCTTGACTGGAATCAAACCTTGGACCCTTCAGTCTGCAAGCTGACACTCTATCCCAGTGGTTCTCAACCTGTGGGTCGCAACCCCCTTGAGGGTCAAACGACCCTTTCACAGGGGTTGCCTAAGACCATCGGAAAACACATATATAATTCCATATTGTTTTTGTGATTAATCACTATGCTTTAATTATGTTCAATTTGTAACAATGAAATTGGGGGTCACCACAACATGAGGAACTGTATTAAAGGGTAGCGGCATTAGGAAGGTTGAGAACCACTGCTCTATCCACTGAACCAAACAAGCAAGGGCCATAGTACTTTTAATTTGCTCAAATTATTTTGTCAAGATAGTTTACCAAAGAAAGAATTACTGAGTCAAAACGTGTGAATATTTTTCATATTCTTATCAAGAAATTCTGTATTCTTAATTACATTTCAAAGGGCTTTACCAATTTGTATTCCAACCTTTGAGGTGGAAATAACAGGGCATTTATACTATTTTGCAATCTTTGCTTATTTGTATTACTTATTTATTTGAATGAGCTTTTAAAGAGTAGAGAAATTAACTTTTATCATACTTGCTGCAAATACCTTTTCCAGATTCTTGATCAACTCTTAATTTTGTTGGCATGCTGCTTTCTCTTTACATAACCACCGGTTGTTATAACACTCTTTGCTGAATAATTATTCCTCATAAATTCATTTGTGCAGTTATATTTTTAATATATTAGCATATCGGGGTCTGTTTCAAGGTTATTTATCTTGTTAATTTATCTATTTTGCATTAATAACACATGTTTTAATTATTCAAGTGTGAGACATTCTAATATCAGGCAGGGCTAATTATCCTTAATGATACTTACCTTTAGCATTTATTCTTTTATTATCCTTAATGGTTTATTCTTCTAAATAAATTATATACTAATTTGATCAAATATTCATCTGAGATTGCTCCCCAACATTTTGTATTTTTTATGCTATTAGGAATGGGGTTTTGTAGGGAGCCGATATAGGGTTAAGCCTCGGACTGACCTGTTGGCAAAGTCACAAACAATTCCCAGCTTAGAGGGCACAGTCCTCTTAGCATAATTAGGCTTGACCTTGTAACACTCCCTAGATCTTATCTGGGAAGCTAATGGGCTGAGGAAGTGCAGGAAGTATAACCATGGTCAAAACAAGTGAAACTCACAAGAACTGTGTAACTAATGGAAACCACTACCTTGTTTACCTCTCACTATAAAATAAAGGCTCAGCTTGCCTTGGGATCTCTCTCTCTGTGGCCTCAGTCAGGCACAGGGAAGATCCACGGAGACTAAGGAAAGCTAGAGAGTTCTAAAGGCTGTCTCTGTGTAAAACATTCTTCGCCGACTCCGTCCACACCTTTGGGAACCCCTGGACCGCTGGGGCTGGACCCCAGCAGGGTTTCCTTTTTTATTTTTTTACACTTTTTATTTTATTTATTGATTGATTGATTGTAATCCTCACCAGAAGATATTTTTCCATTGATTTTTAGGGAGAGTGGAAGAGAGAGGGAAAGAGAGAAACATCAATATGAGAGAAACACATTGATTGGTTGCCTCCTGCATGACCAGGGCCCGGGCCAGGAAGGAGTCTGCAACCTAGGTATGTGCCCTTGACCGGAATTGAACCTGGGGCCCTTTCATCCGCAGGCCAATGCTCTATCCACTAAGCCAAACCAGCTAGGGTTATTTATTGACTGATTTTAGAGAGGAAGAGAGAGAGACAGAGAGAGAGAGAGAGAAACATCAATTTATTGTTCCACTTATATATGCATTCACTGGCTGTTCATGTATGTGCCCTGACCAGGGATACAACATTCAGCGTTGACATATTGGGATGATGCTCTAACCAACTGAACTACCTGGCCAGGGCCAAGAATTTTAATTCTTTTTCTTCTTTTTTTTTGGCTGCAAAAAGCTTTATTGTTTCCATTTGATCCAATGCATGGGAGAGGGCTTCAGGGTGGTTAAAAGAATGCCTAGTGGTTCTGGGGAGATGCCCAGGCAAAAGTCACACAGGGGAATGCAGAGGGGCCCCTCAAAGACCTCTGGGCTCCAAAGCCTCCTAATTGTGCTTGAGGATGGGCCTTTCAAAGAGATACTCACCCAGCCCAGCCTGAGGCCGGCCAGCCTGCAGAGGTCAGTCAGCTGGTCGCCCATCTTCTTCATGAATTTCACCTTCTCATCTAAAAAGTGTTTCTCCAGGAAGTCACAGAGATGAGAGTCTGCATGGGTAGAACCCAGGACATGCAGTCCCAAAAGGGACTGGTTCAGGTTCTTCTCCAAGGCCAGTCAACTTCCATGGCATCCTGAGTTTCACCCCACTCATCTTGGGAAGGCTTCAACACATCCTGGAGGATAATGAAGCCACCGCACTGGTTTTGCATCTTAAAAAGAAGCTCAGCGCCTTTGTGCTTCTTCTCCTCCAACTCTCAGAAGAAGTGGCCCATGCCCTGGAGAGCCACATCATCAAGGTCGAAATAGAAGCCCAGAGACAGGTAAGTGTAGGAAGCCCGCAGATGCATTTGGCCAGGCGGTTGACCTCAGCCTGCACCTCAGTGGAATAATTCTGATGAATCTTGGGAGCTCATGGTCGTTCAGCAATAGAAGTTAAGGTTAAAAAAAAAAAAAAAAAAAAAAGGTGTTGGCTGGTCTCAAAGGCTGAGGATGGCTGAGGTGTTTCCGAAGGTGGTGACTAGATGCACAGGGGTAGGCCTCGCTTTCCCGTGGGTTATCCAGCGACTCCCGCCATGCTCTCCTCACTGGCTCTTCCACCACCCCTGAGAGCCTGCTGAAGAGTGGATGGCAGGATTTCCTTTTTCAACTCACATCTTAAATAAGTTATTGCTGTTACACAGGCTAGCTATTGGTTTTTGTATATTTAATCTTATGATTTTACTAGAGGCCCAATGCACAAAATTCATGCAAGAGTAGGCCTTCCTTTCCCTGGCTTCCAGCACTGGCACTGGCACCGGCTTCCCTCTGGCACCCAGGACCCGGGCTTCCCTCGCAACCCTGGCTTTGTCTGGAAGGTCATCCAGAAGGATGTCTAGTCTAATTAGCATATTATGCTTTTATTATTATAGATTGAGCTCTTTTTTTTATCAATTTAAATAGCTTTTTAATGGAATTTCTTTAGTTTTACAGATACACAATTTATTTCGCCTTATATTTCTAATATGTTTTTGATAATAAGTTACCTGATGTTTTATGATTTTTATTTTGAAATACTACCTATTATCAAAATAAAATTACTGTCTTTGCTGAATGACTTTGGCCTTGAGTTTTACTTTCTTTATATCTTTGCTTTGTTTTTATTTTTAATGTTTTTCTTTTTGTTTTAGTGGATACCTGTGGGAGTGCCTGTCAATTACCCTTTCTCTTCCAAGCACTTGGTTACTGTTGGAGCTACCATGTGACTCTGTCTTCTGGCCACAATTGATTGAGTTTGGTATGGACATCTGACCTGAGATTGGCCAATCTTGGTATCCTAATAGACTGGGTACAATCAATTGGTTCGTGTATGAGTGTCTAACCTAAATTGAACCCATAAGAGACTCTTTGACTTGGAGTACTACTCAGAGACCAGGAACTGTGTTTTTCAGCACACGGAGAAAACTAACTTCTAAACTAGCTTCTAGCACAGAAGAATGAAGCTGACAAACAAAATCACGGCATATTAATGAGACAAATTTAAATGTCGTTCCTGGTGTTCCTGAGGTGCAGCTCCATCTCTGTACCTACAGTTGTTCAACTATACTTTATGTTTTGTGAAATGCCCCAATCTTGGTCTAATAAATCTTTCTTTTTGCTTAGGCTAATTTGAATTGGTTGTCTGTCACTTGCCACCAAAAGATTCCTAGCTAGTATAATAAATATCTTTATAATCTGCTGAGATTTTACTCTAGAGGCAGGAATGCAAGTGAGATAGCTTTACAATTTCTAGAAATAATACCTATTTTTATTTATTTATTTATTTATTTATTTTTTATTTTTTATTATTATTTTTTTAAATTAAATCTTTATTGTTCAGATTATTACATTTGTTCCTCTTTCCCCCCCCCCATAACTCCCCTCCTCCCAGTTCCCGCCCCACCCTCCGCCCTCACTCCCCACCCACTGTCCTCATCCATAGGTGCACGATTTTTGTCCAGACTCTTCTCACATCTCCCACACCCCTTTCCCCCCCAAGAATAGTCAGTCCATTCCCTTTCTATGTCCCTGATTCTATTATAATCAACAGTTCATTCTGTTCATCAGATTATTTATTCATTTGATTCTTAGATTCACTTGTTGATAGATGCATATTTGTTGTTCATAATTTGTATCTTTACCTTTTTCTTCCTCTTCCTCTTCTTAAAGGATACCTTTCAGCATTTCATATAATCCTGGTTTGGTGGTGATGAACTCCTTTAGCTTTTCCTTATCTGTGAAGCTCTTTATCTGACCTTCAATTCTGAATGATAGCTTTGCTGGATAAAGTAATCTTGGTTGTAGGTTCTTGGTATTCATCACTTTGAATATTTCTTGCCACTCCCTTCTGGCCTGCAAAGTTTCTGTTGAGAAATCAGCTGACAGTCGTATGGGTATTCCCTTGTAAGTAACTGAGTTTCTTTCTCTTGCTGTTTTTAAGATTCTCTCTTTATCTTTTGCTCTTGGCATTTTAATTATGATGTGTCTTGGTGTGGTCCTCTTTGGATTCCTTTTGTTTGGGGTTCTCCGCGCTTCTTGGACCTGTAAGTCCATTTCTTTCACCAGGTAGGGGAAGTTTTCTGTCATTATTTCTTGAAATAGGTTTTCAATATCTTGCTCTCTCTCTTCTTCTGGCACCCCTATAATTCGGATGTTGGTGTGCTTGAAGCTGTCCCAGAGGCTCCTTACACTATCCTCGCATTTTTGGATTCTTTTTTCATTTTGCTTTTCCGGTTGGATGTTTTTTGCTTCCTCGCATTTCAAATCATTGACTTGATTCTTGCGCTCCTCTGGTCTGCTGTCGGGCGTCTGTATAATATTCGTTATTTCAGTCCGTGTATGCTTAATTTCTAGTTGGTTCCCCAATATAAGATCGAGGGTCTTATTAGTTTTCGTGTAGATCTCATTAAGTTTATCGGCAGCTTCTAAACAGTTCTTGAGAGACCTTAAAAGTGTGGTTCTGAACTCTATATCTTCCATTGACAATTTTGTCCTGTTTCTTTGTCTCCGCATTTTGTTATGCTTCCTTGGTGCACCCCCTAGTGGTCTTTGTTCGCAGTCTTATAGTTAAATCTTGATTGTTGTAGCTAATTCCAGGGAGGGTTTGACCTCCAGGCCAAGTGGCTATGAGAATCAGCTGTGTCAGCAGTGAGAGAACTTCTGTCCTCTAGGGAGGTGCTAATCTAGCCTTTGCCTGAGGCTATCCGGCAAATGCCTCTGTGCAGGGCTTGGGCAGGGCGGGTCGCACAGGATCAACAGGGTGGGTCGGAGAGAGCAGTTATGGCGGCTCTCAGTCCTGTCCCCAGGGGCTCTGCCTCTCTGAGTCCCAGCACCCGCTGCAAAGCTCGGAGAGAAAGCTGCACTCGCTCTGACCGAAGCCAGACAGTCCCGCTTCTCCCGTTTGAGTCTGGGTCCCTAAAGACTCGCCTGTATCTGGAGCTCAGAGTCTGCGACTCCCTCCCAATTGAAAACGCCAACCGCGCCCTCCGCCGCCAGCCCGCTCCGTGCACTCCGCACCTCAGAATTTGACTTCAGCACTGCGCCTCCTCTGAGTGTCTGTATGCGTTTCTCTTTCCTCCTAGTTGTAGGACTTCCACTCAGCCAGCGTTCCTGTGGTTCTGGGTGATGTCCCTTCCGTTTTTTGGTTTCACTTTTGAAGTAGTTGTTCAAAGCAGCAAACTCTGGCGTTAACCTATGCCACCATCTTGGTTCTCCTAGATCCCAATACTTATTTTTGATGTTATGTTGATCAGCTGAGTTGAGCAGGGAATTAAGAGAGGAAGAATACAATACTTTAGTTTAGGTTATCTTGGTTCCATTCTCCTCCTCTCTTATTTACATAATCCAAGCCACCATTTCTCCCAGTGGGGTGAAGTCTTAAGTCATCTCAGTCACAGTGTGACCACTTTTTCAAAGCACATATCTGAGCAGAAGATTTATTTCATGTCCTCTGAATGAAGTGAGGGGACAGATTGATAGCCTTTGAGAAGAACATGCTCCCTTTCTGTAACATGCCCTGGAGTGCTATCTTCAAGGCTGTCGGTTTGAACCTTTTGCCAGCTAAAGGCAGTTGAGAAGAAAAGAATCACTTTGGGGAATTGACTTTCCAAAAGGAACATTCGTTCTGTCACCTCCCAGCATTCTGAAGGAAATGATAGTCAAAGTCAGATTCTCTAACCAGATGACACAGAGGGGCACTGATCCTAGATGAAGACTGCATCAGAGACCACAGCATTTCCCTGACAGCTATGCCGCCAAGAAGGTTAAGATCTGAACATTTGCTTTCAGGACATGGTGTTACCATTTCAGATGGTTTTTAGTCCCTTACTAGTGACTTAGAAATCAAATTACTCCACTGAGTGACAGAGGCCCTCGCTCACGGACTAAACCATTAAATCAGACCAATTGAAGTAACAGATATGCCTGAATAGAGCTTTCTTGAGAAAATGCAACCCTCAGAAGACATGGCACTTACTTCTGACTTGGCTGGAAGTATTGACAAGGAGTCATTTCTGAGACTGCTTTTGATTTGTATTGATTAAAAGAAGTATGGGAAGAAGTCAGGAGTCCCAAGTTACCTTTGTCCTGATTCAAACACAAACAGAAACACCAAATGGAAATTTGTAAGTAGAACACAAATCTAGCCCAAGTCATAATCATTGAGAGCTTTTATTGCATGACAGCAACTTTCGGAGCAGTATGAAATTATTTGAGGGATTTGCTGCAGTTCATAATGAGCCAAGTATCAATGTCACAAATGGCTTCCAGAAATTAGTACAGTTGTTTGGCTACTGTGTTGTCAGTCTCAGCAGGACAACTAAGAAGTATAATGTTACCAACAGCATGCATTCCTTTCTTAGTCCTAGATGTGGTACTTTGAATACAAAAATAAGGTGAGGATGAATAACTTCTACTATTTCTGTCAACCTGACAGATACATTCAGAAGATTCAGTTTAGCTCTTTTAATTACAATGAAACAAACATTAAGGAAAAAATCAGACGATTCCTTTAATAATTGGATTGTAAAGTTAATGGCAAGAAGAAAATCTTGTAATGTAATACAGTGTGATATAATGCAAAAGGAATCCACCAGAAGTGTGTAACTGCACAGAAAGGGAAGACATTTTCCTGAAGATTGCCATGTACTGTACTGCTATGTTAAACAGTCTGATATTTCAATCAATGGTTTGGACCCCAAAATAAGCTTAAAAGATATTGAGATTTTAAATGAATTATTCATAGACCAAATAGAAAATTAAAAATAACATTATTGCATGATCCTTTTTTGCCAACACAAAAACTCTAATGAGAAGGAAAGGGTATATACGGCTTACCTTTGCGAGTAGGGTACTTTAGCTATCAATCAAAAGAGACTGACTTTTTATGTTTTGCTTCTAGCTTTACTACTCACTCACTAGTTTACTTTCATAGATTATTTAAAATCTCTGTGTCTACATGTGCCAGATTCCAGAGATATTTCATCAACTACGAACAATAATGTGGACCAATTCAACTTAGAACATAATCTATGTACCACACTGTTCATTTTTCGTCTTCTGACTTTGACACCAAAAGATACAGAGTGGGGCAAAACTAAGTTTACGTTGTTAATATGAAAAGTAATACAATAAATAATAATACAAGAACAAACTCTGTTTCACGTACTCACAACTGTAAAGCAACTTTTGCCCCACCCTGTATTTGTGAGTGAACATGATTATCTCCAGTCCTGAATATCTCCAGCTTCCTTGATTGGCCATTATGGACTACTTACCCATTTTTCTATACCCTGAGACAGAAATTCTCCTAAAGCACAGCTCCAAGAGGCAGCATGGTTGAATTAGGGGAAAAGGACAGTGTAACTGGAGTCAGGAAACCAAAGCTTGGCTTCCAGCTCTGCTCTAGTTGAGCTTGTTTATTATAACTTCATCTGATCCCAGCACTGAGGCACAAGGGTTTATAGGTGAAACTGAGTTACTGATTTCCCTCAGCCGTTGGATTGGCCGAGTGGCCACAAGCAGACTCAATTGTATGCTCAACCCCAGTATGCACTAAAAGTATTAAAGATCCATGATCTTTAAAACACTGGGTTGACTAACATTGGCATTTTTAGTTTAGAAATACAAGGGCTGAAAAGTATCAAAGCTTTAAAAAGGCAACATAGTGGGAACACAATGACGATTTGCCCTCTTCTTGGGTTTCCTGTCCTGTTCTTATGCTCCCTCTATCCCTTTTCCTTATAGCCATCACAGAGATGTTTCTAAACATATTCTCACGAAATCCTGCCAGTGATGCCTGTTGTCTACAGAGAAATGTCTAAACGTGGCCTGTAATATCTATCTTACTCTAACCTGTACCTACTTTTCCAGGCTCCTCTCTAATACTGCCACACAAGACCCGGCAGCAATATCACACAGCTTCTAGCTCTTTAGCTATCCTATGCTTTTTCATGCCTCTGCTCAAGCTGTGCCCTCTGATTAGAATGCACATGCCTGGTAAATTTTAACTCCTCTTTCATATATCAACTCCTCTAGAAAGCTTTCCTTGCCCAGGATCCCATACCCCTCCATTACTAACCGCATAGAGCCAACTGCTTCCTCCTTTTTGGTTACTTGTTCACCTTAAACACAGTTCTGTGATTGCATGATTTGCAGGTCTGCCTCTCCCACTAGGGCAGGGACCATGCCTTATTTGTCTTTGTAATTCTGAGGGCTGGCCCTGTAGGCACTGGGGTAATGTTTGTTGGGCAGGTGGACACACCAACCATTGGCTGAATGAATGAATGAATGAATGAATTCAAGTTAAAATGTCTTGTTTACCAAATCTCAAAATTCTGGTGTAACAGCTTTATGAATAAAAAGAAGTATACTTGTTTGGTACTTAGCATGTCACAATTTACCCTTTTATATTACTCTCCTGTTTCTTCCAGGAGATTATAAATGACCAATACACATACCAGTGAGGCATGCTGTATGTGGCATGAAATTCGATTTTTTTAAAGACTATACATTGCAAGGGTCTGGTCCCTAAGACAAGTCTAGCTACTTATTGTTCCAGGGGGCCTCTGGAGCAGCATTATTTAAAGGGTGGCTAGTTAGAACTGTGTGGAGCTTAAGATTTGCTGCCAAAGCCAAATGCCTGCCATCCTTCTAATCTCTGGAGGCATTCATATGAATTAGTAAGAACCCTTTCTTATCTTTACTTCTGAACCCAGAGCTTGGCGGAGTAAAGTAAATAGGGTTAGAATCAAATGACTGAGTTTCCTCTCTAATTCAAAGCATCATCTCTGAATAGAATAATGGAGCTTAATTAGGGATTTGGATTTTTTAAGTGATTGCAAAAAAAAAGTGGTTGCTACAGCAAAGAAAAATATAGAAATAAAATAAGACTCAAATTGAATGTGACTTATATTTCTATTTCATTGTCTTCTTCTCAGCCTTGGATGCAAGAGCTCTGGTGATTATGATGGTCTTTTTCTCCTGATATTTTCCTCATTTAAAGCAGCAGCCACAAATCATGAAAATGCAAGTGAAACAGGACTTTCTGCCACTTAGGTAAAGCTCCATGTGACACCCTTGTAAGAAAGCCCTTGGCTTTTTAGCCCTCATCAGCTCAGCCCTTGTAATGTCATGTTTTGAGAAATAATGGACTCTTCTAATCTTATACAGTTCCTGTTTTCAGGAGCCCCCCACCCCCCCATAACTAGAAGAGTGTCTTTTTGAGTTTGGACTTCCTAATCTTGAGAAGGAGTTGATGTGCTTTGTCACTGAGTGTGAAATGAGCAGATGGTGTTGTTTCACTCCAATTTGTTTTGCATGGACTGGAGAGAAGGCTGTGGGGGAAGGGATAAATGTGTTTTATCCTTGATTGCTAAACACAACTTATTGGCACACACACACAGAAAAAAAAAGCCACTTGACTATCATTGGAACATCTACTTAAAAAGGACTGTTGCTTTACTTACTTCACTTCAGTCTGGAAGTTATTATCACCATGTTTTCCTCTTTATCTAGAGAGAATTATATTCTCATTAGAGCAAAACAAACACACAAACAAACAAAACCCCAAGAACAAACAAACAACAAAAAACAAAACCACCGTATTTAAATGGCCCAAACTGATAACTGAAGGAGCCCACTGTGAGCCCTTGAGGTAATGAAAGTTACCTAATACTTTTAAAACACCAGTTGCCTCTCTCCGGCATGTTCACCTCATTCCCAACTCCACATTCAGCTCACTGACACACAAAGATGTTCCAGTAAATCAAGACAAGGAGCCTGGCCCTGGCCGATGTGGCTCAGTTGGTTGAAGCATCATCCCATATACCAGAAGGTGGCAGGTTCGATTCCCAGTCAACCTCTAGTTGGGGGTGCATGGGGGAGGTAGCTGGTGATGTTTCTCTCTCCTCACCCCCTGCCCCTAAAATCAATAAAGCTTGAAGTTTAAGAAAAAAAAAAAAAAAGGAGCTTGAATACGTTCATGGAAAAGTTGCTAAATTTCCTAGCTCTGTAGGAGGAATACCGAAAAGTGGTTGTGAGACCTCATCTTTCTTATGCTAGAGAACATTTGTATCTACCAGGAAAGCAGGTAGTTCAATCTCAACCCAGAAACAGGGCTCAAAGGGCTAAGAGGGAGCGATCTGCTCTGTCAAGCTGTTCCCATGTGTGTGCTGTTTTCACCAGACACAGAACCTGTTTATGCCCTCCCTCATCTGCTAGCACAAAAGCATCAGTAATTAATATAGACTTTGCTGAAGATCTCACTAAGTAGAGGGAAAGAAGGGAGGAGAGAGTTAATATCCATACCACACAGAAATACCCACAGACACCATTACCTACATAAGCCCGTGTTCTCTTATTAGCAGTTCTCTATTATCCTTCATCCATGCCACTCTGAATTCAGTTCTGTCCCCAAATTTGCAAAGTCCCCTCAGTAAAAACTTTAGAAGGAGTAGCCATCTGTTACTATGTAAGCTCACTTTCTTGGGGTTCTCACCCCCACCCCAGGAGACTGGACAACATCCAATATTCTCCCTGAAGGTTGTTAGTCTTGTATAGCCCTCTTTACCTCTTTGTACCAGCTCTGGCCCAGTCTCCAGAACTCACTTAAGCTACTTCCTGCTGTGCTAATTTAACCTGCTAATCCCTATTCCTGTTTCCCGGTTCTGTGACTTCCTTTGTCGCCTGTCCCTTGGAAACCAAGGCTCACCTTAGTCCTCCCTTGCTTTGGTGACCTGTTTGGACACCCTTCTTCAACCAAACCCAGCCATCTCCCTAAGGCAAGGATCCATGCATAGCTGCCTCTTTTTTTTTTTTTTTTTTAATATGATTTTTTACAGAGAGGAAGGGAGGGGGATAGAGAGTTTGAAACATCGATGAGAGAGAAACACCAATCAGCTTCTTCTTGCACACCCCCTACTGGGGATGTCCCCGCAACCAAGGTACATGCCCTTGACCAGAATTGAACCTGGGACCTTTCAGCCCGCAGGCCTATGCTTTATCCACTGAGCCAAACCGGTTAGGGCTATAGCTGCCTCTTTAGAAGAGAGATCTAGCTGCTCCCCTCCTGCCCTGGACTTGCTGAGAATGGTGGGTCTGGTGATCCAACACTGTCCTTAAATGGATCCTAAAATAGCACAAAAGGAAAATTTACAAAAGTGCTCATCTTTCACCAATACTTTTAACTCTGAGGGATGGGCCACTAGACGCCTCAGAGACTAACCATAAGCTGGAGATGGCTGATCACAGCTCAGCTCAAACTCTTCCTGGTTTGTGATCTGTCTGTTCCTTATTGAGTTTAACACTTATGACCGCCTTGCCGGTTAGACAGCTGTCCACTTGGACCTGATGCTGTCTTTGGAATGTGGACCCTCTGAATTAGGACCTAGCCTCTGCCCTTGCTGTCAGGTTTGCCACTGCTTTGGGGCTGCCCTCTTTTGGCTTTGGTAGCCTTGCCTTACCACAACTGTGGGAAGGGCCCTGCTTGGGACTTGCTTGGTCGGCATCTCCCACTTTCCCACCCCCGCAGTCATTACAGTGGCACAAAACAATTCAAAGTTTTTAGAGTAAGAGCTACTAGTATATGAACTGACAAAGTTATAATAGGGTTTCCAGGCATCTGGTATTGAACCAGACAATCTGGTATTTTAACATCCTGTCTAATTTTTTAAATGTTTTTTAAGGAGGCACATATATTTAAATAGTTATGAGATATAGAACTATTTATAAAATATTGTATATATGTAATGCTACACAAATGAGATACAAAACATTTGAAATAGGCAGATAAATTATTTAAACCAATTTTTATATTACCCCCTCTTCTTCCTGAGCCCCACCTCAAATGCAGATTTGGTACTTTTATAGAAACACCCCCCCCCAAAAAAAAACCCAAATTATTGTTGAATACTAAAGCTACTCCATTTCTAATTTTAAAATATAAAGTAACTTGCTCTGTTATTTTTCAAGACAAAATATGTATGTTAGGGAGATATATAGATAGTAGGACTACGTATTCAACCAGCTAGAAATATTTTCAGATGTTTGGTTTTCAACAGAATGCAAAATGTAGTCTTTCTATACTTTGTATACTAATCTAATAAGTACAGATGGGTTCCAGGGGACATTTAATCACGATTTTCATTCCTTTTCACTTAATAAGGTAGTTTTAAAATGCTATTTGATATCTAAGAGAACCTATGATTTCTTTTAATAATTTCCTCTGTTTTGAACTAAGAAACATTTTTGCCAAAAGAGTTGGAACTTACAAAGCATTGGGACTATATTAAACTGTGCTGTGTTTTTCATTTTTTTGGAAGCTTGTCAAAAAATTATCTTCTCCAGTTTACAATTTTTTCCTTCACCTATTAATTGAATAAAAGTTACCCATAAAGGGCAGAGGTTTACAAGGAATTATTCGTTGTTTATTAGCAAAAAGGCAAGAGTTGTAATAGAAGGCTGTCACACACATGAATCTTAGCAATAGCATTTCATCCCTAAGCTTAGAAAATAAAGAAATTGTGCTACATCAACTATATATCTAAGAATTTGTTAATCAGCTCTGCTAAAATTCACCTCTAACCCTAGCTGGTTTAGCTCAGTGGTTGAAGAGTTGGCCCTGGGACTGAAGAGTTGGTCCTGGGTTCTATTCTAGTCAAGGGCATGTACTTCAGTTCCAGGCTTGATCCCTGGCCCTGGGCAGAGGCAACCAATTGATGTAATTCTTTCACATGGATGTGGCTCTGTCTGCACATTACCACCCCCCCCCTTCACACACACACGCACATTTTCTCTAAAAATCAATGGAGGTGAGAACCAAGATGGCAGCATAGGTAAATGCCTGTAATTGCCGCCTCCACAACCACATCAAAATTACAACTAAAATACAGAACAAACTTCATCCAGAACCACCTGAATAGAGGACCTACAACCAGAGAAGTAAAGAAGAAAGCACATTGAGACTGGTGGGGCGACGGGCGGGAGGGGGGGAGACATGGAACGGGCTGGTCCAGCACCAATGTGTACAGCTTTTTTTTAATTTTTATTAATTAAATCTTTATTGTTCAGATTATTACATTTGTCCCTCCTTTTTCCCCCCATAACTCCCCTCCACCCAGTTCCCACCCCACCCTCCTCCCTCATTCCCCACCCACTGTCCTCATCCATAGGTGCACGATTTCTGTCCAGTCTCTTCCCGAATCCCCCTCACCCCTTTCTCCCACAAGAATAGCCAGTCCACTCCCTTTCTATGCCCCTGATTCTATTATAATCACCAGTTCATTCTGTTAATCAGATTATTCACTTGATTTTCAGGTTCACTTGTTGATAGATGTGTATTTGTTGTTCATAATTTGTATCTTTACCTTTTTCTTCTTCTTCCTCTTCTTAAAGGATACCTTTCAGCATTTCATATAATACTGGTTTGGTGGTGATGAACTCCTTTAGCTTTTTCTTATCTGTGAAGCTCTTTATCTGACCTTCAATTCTGAATGAGAGCTTTGCTGGATAAAGTAATCTTGGTTGTAGGTTCTTGGCATTCATCACTTTGAATATTTCTTGCCACTCCCTTCTGGCCTGCAAAGTTTCTGTTGAGAAATCAGCTGACAGTTGTATGGGTGCTCCCTTGTAGGTAACTGACTGTCTTTCTCTTGCTGCTTTTAAGATTCTCTCTTTGTCTTTTGCTCTTGGCATTTTAATTATGATGTGTCTTGGTGTGGTCCTCTTTGGATTCCTTTTGTTTGGGGTTCTCTGCACTTCCTGGACTTGTAAGTCTATTTCTTTCACCAGGTAGGGGAAGTTTTCTGTCATTATTTCTTGAAATAGGTTTTCAATATCTTGCTCTCTCTCTTCTTCTGGCACCCCTATAATTCGGATGTTGGTGTGCTTGAAGCTGTCCCAGAGGCTCCTTACACTATCTTCGTATTTTTGGATTCTTTTTTCATTTTGCTTTTCTGGTTGGGTGTTTTTTGCTTCTTCGTATTTCAAATCATTGACTTGATTCTTGCAATCCTCTAGTCTGCTGTTGGGAGTCTGTATAATATTCTTTATCTCAGTCAGTGTATGCTTAATTTCTAGTCGGTCCTTTATCACAACCTCAAGGGTCTCATTAGATTTCTTGTAGATCTCATTAAGTTTATCGGCAGTTTCTAGAAAATTCTTGAGAAACCTTAAAAGTGTGGTTTTGAACTCTATATTCAGTAGTTTCCTTTCCTCCATTTCTGTCATTTTGTCCTTTTTCTTTGTCTCCGCATTTGTTATGCTTCCCTGTGTTGATAAGGTGGTTTTCTGTACTAAGGGTCATGGTTCAGCCTCCCCAATTACCTGAGGTGGACACTCTTGGTGCACCCCCTTGTGGTCTTTGTGCACAGTCTTGTAGTTAAGCCTTGATTGTTATAGGTATCACTGAGAGGAATTGACCTCCAGGCCAATTGGCTGTGAGAATCAGCTGTGTCTGGGAAGAACTTCTGTGCTGGAGACACCCCTCTGGGGCAAGACTTGCTTCAAGGGGGCTTTGGTGCTCACTGAGTCTGCCCCCTGAGTGTGTCCTTTATGGTTCCACGGAGCTGCAAACTGGATGGTCCCACTCTGACCTCTGGGTTTCCTGGCTCCTGGATCTCTAGGGAGGTGCTAATCTAGCCTCTGCCTGAGGCTATCCAGCCAAAGCCTCCCTGCAGGGCTTGGGCAGGGTGGGTCCCACTGGATCAACAGGGCGGGGCTAGCAGTTATGGCTGCTCTCAGAGGCCCCGCTTCTCAGTATCCTGGAAATCCCTGCCAGCCCCTCCGAGAGAAAGCTGCCTTCAAGTTCCAACCGATGCCAGACAGTCCCGCTTCTCCCGTATGAGTCTGGGTCCCCAGAGACTCACCCAGAACTGGAGCTCAGAGCCTGAGACTCCCTCCCGATTGAAAACGACGACCGCGCCCTCAGCCTCCAGCCCGCTCTGCATGCACCTCGGCACCTTAGTATTTTACTTCCGCACTGTGCCTCCTCTGAGTCTCAGTGTGCTTTTCTCTTTCCTTCTAGTTGTGGAATTTCCACTCAGCCAGCCTTCCTGTGGTTCTGGATGATGTCCGTTCCATCTTTTAGTTGTATTTTTGAAGTGGTTGTTTGAGGCAGCAAACTCCGGTGTTTACCTATGCTGCCATCTTGGTTTCTCCTGTACAGCTTTTTTAAACTGGGAGGGAGACTGTCTCTGTGGAGGCTGCCTGTGAGGACCAAGGGGTCTCAGCCCCACACCAAATCCCCAGCTTAGGGTTCCAGAGCTGGGAACAGAAGTCCCCATAACTACAGGCTGTAAAAACCAGGAGGGATTAGGTTTCAGTGACACTGAGGTTGCTGGAGATCCAGGTATCCCTCTTAAAGGGCCGGCACACAAATTGAACTTACAAGGTCCTGCTTCCTCCAAGCTCCAGTGTCAGGGCGAGGCTCTGGGGGACCCAGACACATATGAGGAGGAATTGGATTGTCTGGCATCAGGGCAGGAACTCAGGGGTGGCTTTCTCCCAGATGGGGTTGCTGGCAGGGGTCATTGTTCCTGTGCTGGGACCTCCCTGGTCACAGGGCTGACTGGCAGCCATATCTGTTTGCTCTGCCCTGGTGATTCCCTGAGACCCTGTCCCATCCAATTGGCAACCCCACCCAACCTGTTTGCAGTGGATTTTGCAGATGAAGGGCCTGTCCTTCCTCAGGCTTCAGACTTTGCACCTCCCTGGAGGCCCTAGAGCCAGTGCACTTGGTGGACAGCTTCAGACCATGGCAGATTACAATTCTACCCATCCACAAGCAACACACTCAAGGGGCAGACTCAGTGAGCACCAAAGCCCCACTGAAGCAAGTCCTGCTCCACAGGGGTGTTTACTGCACAGCAGCTCTCCCATTGTAGTCGCAGCTGGTCCTCAGAGCCAATTGGCCTGGAGGTCAACTCCTCCCAGTGACACCAACAGCAATCATGGCTCATCTACAAGACTGTGTACACAGCCCACACAGGGGTCCACCTAGAGTGCCCAGTTCAGGTGACTGGGCTCTACAAGACACCTACTACAGAAGGCCACTCTACCAATTCCAAGAGACATATGAGCTCTACCTAATATATAGAAACAAACACAGGGAGGCAGTCAAAATGGGGAGACAAAGAACTGTGTCACAAATGAAAGAAATGGAAACAAGTAAACTTTTGGATACAGAGTTCAAAACCATGGTTATAAAGTTACTCAAGGATCTTCATGAGATTTTCAAGGAACTTAGTGAAAAAGTCAAAGACATGAAAAAGGGCCAGTCAGAAATTAAGCATACACTAACTGAAATAGAGAATAATTTACAGGGAAACTACAGTAGAGTAGAGAATGCCAAAAATAAAATCAGCTATTTGGAATATGAGGAAGCAAAAAGCACCCAATATGAAGACCAAAAAGATAAAAGAATCCAAAAATATGAAGATAGTCTAAGGAGCCTCTGGGACAACTCCAAGTGAATCAACATTTGCATTATGGGGATGCCAGAATGAGGTGAGAGAGAGCAAGATATTGAAAACTTATTTGAAGAAATAATGACAGAAAACTTCCCCTACTTGGTGAAAGAAATAGACTTACATGTCCAGGAAGTGCAGAGAGTCCCAGTCAAGAGGAACCCTGTGAATGCCGCATTCATTTGCGGCTAGGGTTCAAGGTCTAGAGAAGGTGCTAATGCACAAATGAATACACTAGACAAGAAATACAAATTTAGAAGGTATGGGGGAAGCCAGGCGGAGACCTTTCTCTAGTGGAGAGGCTCTCTTGAAACCCTGGACCCATCAGCTTTTATTTACTTGAATACACATTTGCCCTTTAGGAATGCAAAGAGGCACATCAATGGTAAAGTTTGGTAAACAATAAAAAGATTATCAGGTTAGGGCCGTGGTCGGCAAACTGCGGTTCGAGAGCCGCATGTGGCTTTTTGGCCCCTTGAGTGTGGCTTTTCCACAAAATACCACGTGCAGGCGCGCACGTACAGTGCGATTGAAACTTTGTGGCCCATGCGCAGAAGTCGGTATTTTGTGGAAGAGCCGGTATTTTGTGGAAGAGCCACACTCAAGGGGCCAAAGAACCACATGTGGCTTGCGAACTGCGGTTTGCCGAGCCGCAGTTTGCCGACCACTGGGTTAGGGGATTGCCTTCAGCCATTTGGCCTACAGCAGGGCAATATTATGCTGATTTTCAGCCCTGCTGAATATCAAAGTCCATCAGCCTTCCAGTGGACTTTTTTCATAATTATGCTAACTACTGTTGGCCTTTGCCTCCAGCAGAACCCAAAGAGGCCCACATCAAGACACATTATAATTAAAATGCCAAGGGCTAAAGACAAAGAGAGAATCTTAAAAGCAGCAAGAGAAAAGCAGTTAGTTACCTACAAGGGAGCACCCATACGACTATCAGCTGATTTCTCAACAGAAACTTTGCAGACCAGAAGGAAGTGGTAAGAAATATTCAAAGTGATGAAAAGCAAAGACTTATAACCAAGATTACTCTACCCAGCAAAGCTCTCATTTAGAATTGAGGGTCAGATAAAGAGTTTCACAGATAAGAAAAAGCTAAAGGAGTTCATCACCACCAAACCAGTATTACATGAAATGTTGAAGGGTGTTCTTTAAAAAGAAGAGATTAAAAAACATGAACAATAAAATGGTAACAAATTTATATCTATCAACAATTGAATCTAAATATCAAAGTAAACAAACAAAAATCTAATGAAAAGCACCTGGTGAATAAAATAGAATCAGAGGCATGGGAGCATGGAACAGACTGATGAGTCCCAGGGGGAAGGAGGAAGGGGGTGGAAAGAGATTAACCAAAGATCTTACCTATAGACACAGACAGAAGGGGAATGAAGGCCTGGGGTGGGTTCGGAACTGGGTGGAGGGGGAAATTGAGGGGGGGGGGGGAGACGACATTTGTAATACTCCCAACAATAAATATTTTTTAAAAATCAATGGAGAAATATCCTCAGGTGAAGATTAACCAAAAATTAATTAATTAAATAAATAAGATTCACTCTATTGTGCATCTGGAGAATTGCTTCTTGTCAGTATAACCTTTACAATACATTTGTTTCACAAATGTTTTATATTCTGGCCCCCTTTTAGTCACTGGATACATAGCAGTAAACAAAACAGAGAAAAACTCCTGCACTTTACAAATGTGAGGAGAAAGTCTCAGGTTCCTTGGCAGTACCAGCTTATTAAAAGTAAATACATTGCATTTATTGGCAATGTCACTTCAATGAATTCAATTTTTAAAAAAGTAAACACAGTACATAAAAGATTACTAAAATCCAAAGAAATTCAGGCTTCCACAGTCAGACTGTTTATTTCTTTCTGGATGATACCTTCTCAGAAGGGAGGACTGACAGGCATTCATCTCCAAACTTCTCCTTTGCCCAGACTGGTGTTTGTTAAACCCGTCAATAACTTGTTGTAGCCATGGGTTGTCCAATTCTGGACAAAGAATGTCCGGATCCTTAGAATGTTTTCTTTATATAAATGATAAACAATTTTTTGGGTTTACCTGATTGTCCACATGAAACAATAATTTATTAAACTTCTC
Organism: Myotis daubentonii; assembly: GCF_963259705.1. NCBI lineage: Eukaryota > Metazoa > Chordata > Mammalia > Chiroptera > Vespertilionidae > Myotis > Myotis daubentonii. The sequence continues at coordinate 111,135,544 of NC_081840.1, forward strand.
TAGAATGAGAAAAACTAGCTTTAGTAATTGCAATTTATCAAGTCAAGTAAGGAAATATTCTTACATTGTCAAACCTACAATAGTCTTACAAGTACAATGCTATAGAAGGGCACATGTTATGGAGTAAACTGAGAGAAGCTCAGGGAAGTCCCATCTATCCATATTCTGCTCTCCCTACCCCCAATATATCTCGTCTACCCAGATGTCTTGCTGTAGGAAAATAATCTACCATTGAACTAGTTCTTACTTTGTACTGAATTGCTTTCTCTAGGTATTATTTTTAAAGTATGCAGACATTTCTTGGAAGAGTATCATACTCTGCTAGCAGTCACTGCATCCAGAGATTGAAGGGAACCAACACTTACAGGGTTCTAACTGCTTGCTAGGCACTTCACATGTCACATTGTTTCATTCCTACAGTGATCTCTAAAAGTAGGTTTTCTCATCTTATTGATGAGAAATCTAGGATCCAGAGAGTTTAAATGACAACCTCCCAGATCACACAGCCCTCAATGCTAGAGCCAATAGTAAAATGTGACCTTTCTCTCTCTTAGTCTGCATTCATTTATCAAATCCCTTTTCTCTGTGGTACACACAACCTAAGCATAGCCTTGGGAGTGATGACTGCCTGACAAGAGGATTAAAAGTGAGAGGGAAGAGCAGAGAAATGAAATGAGAGACAAAAAGGAAACATTTTGCTGACTTCCACTTTTCTCTGAGGTCAGATTCATCACAGGGCTACATTCTTACTGCTTTGATAACATTCCTGATTCTCAGAAATATTGACTTGGCAGGACCTTAGAGGTCATCTAGCCCAACCCACCATTAAAAACTTTTTCAGTCATGAACACACTCTATTACTGTTGGTAACCTCAGAAGGTGTGTCACTGACTTGGCAAGTGAGAACATTTATCTGAACCATGATTTTCCACTATCTCATCATGGCTTGTCTAAAGAGATTTGACTTAAAAAATATATGAATTCTTTACATCTACTTAGCTTTTCTCAGTTGTCACTAGGCCTTCATATACACTATGTCCTTTGAACTCTCATTTCTGTGATGTAGGGAGTGCGATTGTTAATATTGTGGCAAGAGTCCAGACCTGGGCCAGGTAGATCTGGATTCATCTACCCACTCAGCAACATACTAGCCATGTTGAACCTTGGGAGAACTAGTAATCTCTTTAAGCTTCCTCTGAAAAGTTGCCTTTTTCTTTCAACCTCCAAGTCCTCATTTGTAAAACGGGGACAATAATATCTCCTCCATGAGACTGAACTTGAGTGAAGCCACTTATGGAAAGTGTTTGCTCATAGGGGTGCTCAGGGTTGGTTGCTTTTCTTGTCCCACCTCTTCTTTTTACTGGAACGGAACGGAACTGCTGGTGAGAAGAGGTAAAGTAACTTTTCCAAGATAAAACAGCCAGCAACTGGTGAACGGTGGCCAAGCCCTTTGAGTGAAATTCTAGGCTCCTTGTGCCGGAATAACTTCTCTTCCTCTTCTGCCCTTTTGATTTGTACACACCTCACCTTTTTACCTAACTCTGGATTTTTTTTGTAGCGCAAATTCTTCCTCCTTTTCTCCATGCCAGGCCTCCTGTTCTGCTATCCTCTTGCTAGTTTCTGTACATACTGCCTCTTGCTAGTTTCCTGTGTGTGTTTATATGCTCTTTGGAATTTAGGACAAATGATCAGTGTATTTTCAGCCATGTCCCTCAAATGTGAAATCTGGTCCTCACAGAGGAGGCAGAGCAGCCATGTGGCATTCTGGCAGGTGGTCTCTGAGTCCCCTGGCTTCTGGTGCCTGAGTGTGACACGCTACCAGCTACCTTCTGGATTTTGATTACTGCTCCCACAACACGGAAGCTTCCCAGTACTCCTCTAACAAACTGTGATTTAACCCTACACTCAGCCTTTCACATGGAACCAGTGCAGTCTAGTGGGAACCCTCAAACAAATCACTGCTAAAGGAGCCAGGGCTTTTAAAGAGGTAATTCTTCCATGGCTACACAGAAATACATGCAAGTCTTAAAAATGTTATTTAGGTCATTTGAAATGCATGGTCACATTGTTGCACTGTAGTGAAAAATAAATGTGTAGGCAAACAGATTTATAAGACAGCATGCATACATAAAATGCATATTTATATAGAACACATGACACAAAGATACTCATCACTCATCTCCTTGATCATAAATTCAAGTAGTACAATTGGAACATTACCCAACCCAAAGAAATATAGTAGCATAGATCTGCAAGAATTCTAGAGATCATCTGTCAACCTACCTATCTCTTTGCAAGCAGAAAAAATGTCTAAACTAACTAATCAGACTTGAGATTTAATGTTCCCTTATTGAAAATCTTGATTCTACTCTGGATCTTGTTTATATACCTAAAAGTGTTTTCTTAGCACCAACAGGCAACCCTTTGAGAATCCCCACAAATAAGAAGGATCATATTTGTTTTTTCAGGGAAGGCTTTAGGAATATGATTTTAGGGAACTTGTCAAGGGACTCAGTGTCAGCCCCTCAAGTCCATGGAAACTATTTCTGGGAAGCTTCCCCTTTCCTTGTCCTGGATGGTCCCCCAGGGCTTGCCTACTGAGGCCTAACTTGTGCTAGGCTAATTGCCTGCTGGATGCCTCTTATCCATAGGTCCATTGGCAATTTCCAGAGATCTTAGTTTCTGGGAAGGCAGAACAAAAATAAATTTAGCTGTTAGTAAGAGTTCTATGCTCTTCTGGATCCCCACTAGAACTCAGGCTCACATGGTCAATTACAAGCCAGCTTCACTCTTATCCTTTATCTGTTCTCCACAAAGCACTGGCTGATCCCTGAGGAAATGAGAGAAGAGCAGGGGAAGGGACAAACTGTGCAGGGAGTGACAGGCTGGTCCTCTTGATACCATGCTCAGCCCAGCATGCCCCTCCACGTGCCCTTGCGATTCCTCACTCTGGACCCTCCTCACATTGATCAGACAAGAAAATCAAATCAAGTCAGAGGAGAGCAAAGCCAAGCTGCAGCCTACATATGGAGCATGGAGGACACAAGGAGCCTTTTCTGGACCCTACCTGGTGGACCACCATATTTGGTACACTCTTAACTTCCCTACACAGTTGCCAGAATTCATGTGAAAGGGCAACTGGAGTTTATCCCCCTTTTCCTGGTTCTCATCTCTCCAGAAAAAAAAAAAAAATTTTTTTTTTGCAAAGTAACAAAATGTCAACATTCCCCAAAGCAGTTTTAAAATGTGCTTATAAACAACACTGTAGGGAAGAGAGAAAAACACATATGTACAAATAGGTGGCTTCCCTGTTTTTTGACTGATTATAGAAAAAGAAATCTAATTTTATTTTCTCTGTGAAAAGAGAGGGGAAGGAAATAGGTAGATATTCAGCCTTAAGAATTGGAATCAACAACCCCACCAGGGCAAGCCCTGTCCTCACCAGGAGCTGCTCACCTCTATCCAGTAGAGAAATTCCACCCCAGGGACTTCGCAGGTCGCATTGGCCGAGACTCTGACATTCACTCTCTGTGGACCCAGCCGCTGGGCTCAGTGCTGATTTTTGGACACAAGTGCTTGCTCCTTGTCTGTAAGTCTAGTTAGAGCCCCATTAACATCTCAGTGCTTTTATAAACATGAATGCACATTTTGAGTCTTTCATCTTCCCTTATTTCTATGCATAGACTGCTTCATTTTCCTGGTCAGGGCCTGGGGTTTTGTTAGCTTCTGCCTGGTCCAGCCCAGCCCCGCCTAGGAGCTCACACCAAGCCCATTATCAGTATTCTTGGTCTTGGCCTTTGCCCTCAGGAACTTCCTGTTATTAACCTGGCTCCATAAGCTTTGAACCAGTTTCTACATGGCTGTTTCACCTGGTTTGACTACCAGAAACACACATACACATGCCCTGGCAAAATGGCAGCTCACTCTAGTTTCTTTGTTACTTTAGACCAGTGATGGCGAACCTTCTGAGCTCGGCATGTCAGCATTTTGAAAACCCCTAACTTACCTCTGGTGCCGTGTCACATATCGAAATTTTTTGATATTTGCAACCATAGTAAAACAAAGACTTATATTTTTGATATTTATTTTATATATTTAAATGCCATTTAACAAAGAAAAATCAACCAAAAAAATGAGTTTGCGTGTCACCTCTGACACATGTGTCATAGGTTCGCCATCACTGCTCCAGACTCATCTTCCATTGATGCTTCTTCAGAAATCATTTATTTCTCATTGTTTCTCACTTCAGTCAACTCCCTTATTATTGCTTTCAAACAAGAGACTAGCACACCTGGTCTTTGATGATGACTGATTGCCAGCAGAGTTAAGAATGAGGTTCATAACAACAGTATTCTCAGCTGGATTCTCTGTCTAGATTCCAGTAGTTCCAACTGGACTATGAGTGATCCAAATAGTGTACTTAATTTCCCCCAAAGGGAAAACTGAATTGGGTGCATATCAGAATGCTGAGTCTGCCATAACAAAATACCATAAGATGGGTGGCTTAAACAACAGGAATTTGTTTCCTCATTGTTCTGGAGGCTAGAAGTCCAAGATCAAGGTGTCAGTAGGTTTGGTTTTCCCTGAAGCTCCCTCTTTCCTTGACTTGCAGATGCCACCTCTCACTGTGTCCTCACATGGCCTTTCCTTTGTGTGGGTCTCTGTGTATATTTAAATTTCTTCTTGCAAGAACACCAGTCCAATTGGATTAGGACCCACTCTAACTGCCTTGATTTAACTTGATCACCTCTTTAAAGGGACTATCTCCAAATACAGTCACATTCTGAGACACTAGGGTTTAAGGCTTCAACATATAAATTGGGGGGCGGGGTGAGGAAGAGCACAATTCAGCCTATAACAGGTGGACTTTCTATAGCAAGTGACCTCACGGGCAGATTTTATGCCACGCTACCTCAGAGGCAGTTGCGGTGTCTGGCTCATGGGTGGCTGCCTTTGATGGGCATCAGTGCCTGGTGAAGCCAATTATGATGAGGGCACTGAGCTGGTTTCACTCAAAACATGGCATAAGTAATAGCAACCGACACAGGAAAGAACCGGTTTGGGCCACTTTCCTTAAAAGGTAACTTCAGGTGGGGCAGGTGTGTTCTTGGACTTTTGTAGCACAGGCTGAGAATTCATGTGGCTGCCAGCTGCTGGCAGCATATCAGATGCTTCCTTCCTCCCCATCTGCCCAGGTCTCAGCCACTGGGATCTAAAACCAGGATTGTGTCCTCCCTGCCCAGCCTCCCTTGGGCCCTCTCCAGCTTGGAACCAGTTTCTACATGGCTGTCTCACCTGGTTTGACTACTAAAAACACACACACATGCCCTGGCAAAATGTCAGCTCTCTCTAGTTTCTTTATTACTCTAGATTCATCTTCCATTAATGCTTCTTCATAAATGATTTAGTTCTCTTTTTTTATGACTTCAGTTCAACTCCCTCATTACTGCTTTCAAATGTTTTCCTCTTGGCTCGAGAATCTCATGACTTGTTCTCCAGGTCACACTTGACTTGGCCCCCAGTACCTCTCCTCCCATCTGCTCCCCTGAAGTAGTACCCTTCCCGATCAGTCTATGACATGAACACAAGTCTGCACACAGCACCCTGAGCATGGGTGTGTGACAAACTTGGTTAGCACAAAAAGGAGGTTTTAGCTTTTGGGGAATGAAGTAGTGTAGCTTATAACAGAGCTGGAAGGCTTACAACCCTACATATAATTTTCAGGGTAACTGAGAGAATGGCTGTATTAGTCAGAGTTCACCAGACAATCAGATCTATCTATCTATCTATCTATCTATCTATCTATCTATCTATCTATCTATCATCTACCTACATGGACAGATATACAGTTGACTCTTCAACAACACAGGTTTGAACTGTGCAGTTCTACTTATATGCAGATTTTTTTCCCCAGTAAATATCCCCTGGTTTCACATCTGCCCTGAATGGAAAACAGTATTTTTTGGAAGGCCACTAAAGTTATATGTGGAATGAATATATATATATGGATTGATTGATTTCAGAGAAGAAGAGAGAGGGAGAGAGAGAGATAGAAACATCAGTGATGAGAGAGAATCATTGATTGGCTGTCTCCTGCACTCCCCCTTCTAGGGATTGAGCCTGCAACCCAGGCATATGCCCTTGACCAGAATTGAACCTGGGACCCTTCAGTCCCCAGGCCAAAACTCTATCCACCGAGCCAAACCAGCTAGGGCATATGTGGATTTTTGACTGTGTCAGCACCTCCCATGTTGCTCAAGAGTCAACTGTGTGTGTGTGTGTGTGTGTGTGTGTATTTATTATATATGCAAAATGAGAAATTGGCTTGTGTGATTATGGAAGTTGAGAAGTCTCGTGATCTGCTGTCTGTGAGCTAGAGACTCAGAAAAGCCAGTGGTGTAGTTCAGAGCAAATCTAAGACTTGAGAACCAGGGGAGCCATGGTGTAAATCCCAGTCCATGGACAGGAGAAGATGAAATGAGATGTCCCAGCTCAAGCAGTGAGGCAGGATAAAAGGGGAAAATTCCTTCTTCTACCTTTTGTTCTATCCAGGCCCTCAATGCCTGGGTGATGCTCAGTCACACTGGGGAAGGCCATCTGCTTTACTGAGTCCCTTGATTTCAAAGCTAATCTTTACCAGAAACACCTTCACAGACACACCCAGAAGTAATGTTTAATCGGGGCACACCATGCCCAGTCAAGTTGACCCATAAAATTAGCCATCATGGTGGCCTTTCTGGGTTTCCACCTGTCTGAGAAGGATAAGACTGTGTCATCCTCGTGTGCATCTGGATAATGTCTATATTATCTCTGTAGACATAGATAATTTATTTGGCAATCTGCTCCCTTAGGCATAACAAGAGTCAGACCCATGCTAGGGATGGGGAGAGAGATGGACAAATGAGACTCTTTTCAGAAGCACCTTCAGCCACTGATCATGTGGCTAGTTATGAATAGGTAGAGACGTTTGAGCCAAAAAGACCTGGACTTCTGCCATAGTAACCTGAACCTGGGCAGACAGCTGCCTTCTCTCCAGGGGGACCTCTTAGCCTGCTCCCCTCCTGGTGTTCAGATGACCCAGGAGTATACATTCTGCCCCCACAGAGCAGAAAGCCAAGCAGTTGCCCCCTCCCTTGGCTTTCAATTACAGCCTCCTGCCAGGCTTGGCTCCAGGGCACCTTTTAGCCTAAACTTAGTTGCTTCTGATAGGTGCTGGTGCTGTTTGAAAGGAAAAAACAAGTGAGCTGAGCTGCTAACCAGGCCTGAATGTAGCACTTGGTGATAGCTGATACCTGTTCTTATTTATCCATTTGTCCAAGAGACCCAGCATTCTCAAAGCTGAGTCTTTGAAGGGAGTAGCCAGGCCTACAGAATCATGTTCATTCATTGAGGAGGGATAGATGGCATCTCCCAGAAAAACTTGGCTCTGTTGGCTCCACTGTCCAGTAGAGGACATTTGGCCTGTCCTTCAGGACCCAGAGGTAGTATAGGTATTTTGGTATTTAGGCTGGCTCTGAAAAAAGCTGAAGAACCATGTGATGACACATCCCTGGGTCTCCTTAGTCTGTCAGGGTAACCCAAATCCTATAGTGATGTTTCTTTGAAGTTGCAAAGCCACCACCACTTTATCATAAATTTTTGAAGGAGTACAGTTACAGTTGTCTTAAAGTGCCTTTCAAGTTGTTTTGATCATGTTTTTGTCTGACAGTCATCTTTCCCTCTGGAGAATGCCCATCCCTCACACTATGTGGTTCTGAGGAAAGCTACAAATCACAGGGCCCTGCCCCCTCAGTCAGTCACAGTCCCCAACCAGACCATCTCTCCCAGGTATTTAAATTTGGAGTGAACACAGAGTCGTGGCGTTTTCCCAAAAAACTGTCACACCAGAGGAAGGCAGCACCTCCCTTGTGTTATAGAGGAGGAAACCGAGACTCAGAAGACTAAATATCTTGCTTGAATTCCCTCATTAGTAAATGGAGAAACAGGATCTGAACCCAGGTCTGTGCAACCCCAAAGCCCATAATCATTCTGCTGATTAAAATAGTCTCCAGATACAAAATATAGATTTCCACTTTATACAATGGAAAAATTAGGGAAAATGATTCTAGTGCTTACCCACTTCATTCCCTGAGTTAGAGACAGAAACACATATGAGATTCAGTTGTCTCTCATTTATATGCATGATATATGATATCATGATTTTTATCTCCCTACCTTGCTGTGCAATTGCGAGAATCAGCTTATCACTGTGTTCCTCATACATCCTTTTAGCCAAAGAAGGGTTTTCAGTCTTTTTCCATGCATGTTTTTCTCAGATCTCATGTCTGCTTCATCTTCACCTCCATTAAACAGGCACTGTCCTACGCATGTTTCTTTTCACCCAAATCATTCTTTTCTCAACCAATTATAGTGCCCACTGGATTCTCCCCTGCCCCCTCTCCCCCCAAACTGCTTATAAAAGCAGGCTGGAAGCCAGAGTATCCCTATAAATACTGAAACTGTTTTGTCATTAGACGTCATGCTTTAACCAAATAAAGCATGTCTGCTGAGGGTACTGGAACCTCTTCAGAGATGGTTTATTTTCACGTGACCTGCAAGCATCTTTCTTCATGATGAATCAGCACAGCCACTTTGCCCTCAGTGTTTCAGCAATAACAAGGCACAGACTGTCAAGCCTCAGCCCATAAATGACTCTAAATGCACCAATTATTCTACTACTTTTTCAGCTGATGTCTCCTGATTTCAATGTTCTGTTCTAGGCAGTTATACACATCAATAAATGTTGCTGAAAGCTCATGGAATTTGAAAAATCATTTTATTTCTTGTGTGTGCTGCATACTTGAGGAAACCCAACCAAACCAAACAAACAATTCTTAATGTGAAAATCACATTATTTTCATAATCCTCAAAGGGAAAACTTAAATACAGTGTCAGCCTCATTCAATTAGCTCAGAAATGCATGCCAGGCTGTTTTTGTGAAGATAAACTCCAGAGGAAAAGATCCGCTTGACACACCTCTCTTAGATTTGAAAAACACTTTCACTGCTGTGTAGCCACCTGACTTAATGTACTTAGGAACAATAGAAGGTGTGTTTTAATTTAACATAACATCAGCACAATTATTTTCTCTTTGGAGCCTAGGGGCCATGATCAGATATGCTTGGGTTAATTCTTGCTATCACTTCTCTGTTTCTGCTATGGACTCCATCAACTCCTCCACCAGCCTTTTTGTTTTAAGTGCTTGCCTTTCTAGGCACAGTGGGAGGGAGAAACAAGAAATAGCCAAGGGCCTCTCAATACCAGTAATGTAAGCAGATTGTATCACTGGTGGCTGGAGCCTGAAGAGAATTTCAATTCTAGCAGAAGCAGACGGAAATAGGCTTTTAAAATCCTTTCTAACCTGCTTGGGAGCTGGCTGCCCACTTTTGCTGGTCTCCTAGCAACCGAGCCCCTTCCTCCCAGGCACTGCTGCTGTCCATTGGGCCAGGCTTGGGAGAGTCAGACTCTCACTGCTCCCCCCAGCCCAGGAAAAGGATGTCACCCAGGGAACAGGGGTGAGCGCTTGGAGAAATTGCTAAATGGTCTGTAAATTCACGGTGAGGGTGACAATCTAAATGGGGCCACCTCACACATTTTTCAGGGGATCTTAGGATTTAAATTCATCCTTCTGCTTCCTTTCAATAATAGCTTGCACACATGGAATGCTTTGTAATTTCACAAAACAGTTTTGCACCCATTACCTCATGCAGTTCCCCACAAAAGCCTTGAGAGACCTGTATCTATAGTGGGGGGGAAAACATGGGGAAATTGTATAAGTTCACTTTTAGTTTATTTTAAAGGACCCAAGAAGAAACTCCAAGTCATTCAATTAGTAAGTTTTAACAAAAGTGGACTACCAGAAACACACATGTAATTCAGTGCCCCACTGAGGCCTGGCTGGTGTGGCTCAGTTGGTTATAGTGTCTTCCTGTTCACCAAAGAGTCACAGGTTAGAATCCCGGTAGGGGCATGTGTGGGAGGCAACCAATCTCTCTCTCTCTCTCTCTCTCTCTCTCTCTCTCTCTCTCTGTCTCTCTCTCTCTCTCCAATCATTATAATAAATATGGTTTAAGTTTCTATGACATCTCATCAACATTATAAAGAAATGACGTTAAACAAAACACTGTTTTTGAGGACCTGCTGTACTCATTATTAGAAAGGATATTGAACCACAAGATGTTCACTGGATCCGGCTTTGCTAAGGACTGGGGATTGCTACTGAATTGAAGCCATAGAGGAAAACTTTCAGGGAATAAATGATATTGTCCCTTGTGAAATGTCAATGCTAATTCTCAGGGTTAAAAAATAAAAAGAAAAGGAAGATTGCAAGCTCTTTCACAAACCAGGGTGCTGCAGGCCAGAGGTAACTCCTCTTCTGTCTAGAAATGCAGAAAAAATTGTAACATTTCATACCATAGGTGGCCAGGAATCTTTCTTGGAGAAAAAGTGCTTCTATGTAAAAACTTTTCAGTTTGAGGTAGTCCCATTTGTTTAATTTTTTTTCTTTTGTTTCCTTTGCCGGAGGAGACATATCAGAAAAAAATATTGCTAAGAGAAATGTGAGATATTTTATTGCCTTTGTTTTCTTCTAGAATTTTATGGTTTTGAGTCTTACATTTAAATCTTCAACCCATTTTGAGCTTATTCTTGTATATAGTGTAAGGAGGTGGTCTGCTTTCATTTTTATGCACATATCTATACAATTTTCCCAGCACCATTTATTAAATAGACTGCCTTTACCCCATTGTATGTTCTTGCCTCCTTTGTCAAATATTAATTGACCATATAGATGTGGGTTTATTTCGGGGCTCTCATTTTGTTCCATTGATCTATATGTCTGTTTTTATGCCAGTACCATACTATTTGATTACTATGACCTTATTTGATATTAGGTACTTTGATACCCCCAACTTTATTATTCTTTCTCAATATTCCTGAGGCTATTTGTTGTTGTTGTTTTGTGGTTTCAAATAAACTTTTGGATTGCTTGTTCTAGTTCTGTGAAATATACATTGATATCTTGACAAGAATTGTGTTGAATCTATAGATTGCTTTGGGTAGTATGGACATTTTAATTACATTAATTCTTCCTACCCATGAACACAATATATACTTCCATTTATTTGTATTTTCTCTGTCTTCTTTCTTCAGTGCCTTACAGTTTTTTGAGTACAGGTCTTTTACCTCGTTGGTTAAACTTATTTCTAGGGTGTTTTTGTGTGTGTGTAATTGTAAGGAAATCATAAAAGAAAAGAAAAGAATAAAACCTAATAATGACAGAACATATTTGCCAATGATACATCTAATATACTCAATACGAAAAAACCCCAAACAATTTAATTAAAAAATATGCGGAGGATCTGAATAGACACTTCTCCAAAGAGGACATACAGAAGGCCAATAGACCTATGAAAAGATGCTCAACATCACTAATTGTCACAGAAATGCAAATTAAAACCACAATGAGATATCACCTCACACCTGTCAGAATGGTTATCACCAATAAATTTACAAATGAGTGTTGGAAAGAATGTGGAGAAAAGGGAACCCTCATACACTGTTGGTGGGAATGCAGACTGGTATAGCCATTATAAAAAAACAGTATGGAGGCTCCTAAAAAATGAAAAATGGAACTGCCTTATGACCCAGAGATTTCACTTCTAGGTATACAGCCAAAGAAACCCAAAACACTAATTCAAAAGAATATATGCACCGCTAAGGTCATTGCAGCATTATTTACAAGAGCCAAGCTATGGAAGCAACCCAAGTGCCCACTAATAGACAAGTGTATAAAAAAGTGGTGGTGCACATATACAATGGAATATTACTTAGCCATAAAAAAGAATAAAATATTACCATTTGCAACAGCATAGATGGACTTACAGAGTATTAAGCTCAGTGAAATAAGTCAGTCAGAGAAAGACAAATACCATATAATTCCACTTATATGTGGTATCTAAAGGACAAAATAAGTGAACAAACAAAATTGAAACACCTTCATAGTACAGAGAGAGAACTGGTGATTGCCAGAGGGAAAGGGAAGTTGGGGCACTGAATGAAAGAAGTGAAGGGACTAAGAAGCACAAAGTAGTAGTTACAAAATAGTCATGGGAAAGAAAGTAAAGCATAAGAAATATAGTCAATAATATTGTGATAACTATGTATGATGCCAGTTGGGGAACTAGAAAATGTAAAGTATATGATTGTCTAACCACTCAACTGTACATCCTAAACCTACACATAATTTTAAAAAATGTTTTGGTATTTTTCTAACTTTGTTCATTTTAAGCTTAATTTAAACATATTTAACAATGATTCTTATTTATTAATAAATTAATGATGAAATAAATGTTTTCACTGACTAACAGGGAACCTGAAGCTTCCCAGGATAGAGCAGAATCAGTGCAGAGATCTAAACCAAGGCAAAACCCACAATCACCAAACCAATAAAAACTCAGAAAAACATTTTTAAACATGTTTACTTTGAAATTTTAAAGTATTGCAAAAATAAAGAAAGTATTTTCATACAATGAATAGAAAAGGTCTTTTTCTAAAACTCTGGGCCCATTCTTGGAAGAAACCTGTATTAATGGTTTCTTATGTTTTCAGAGATGTCCACTGCAGCATTATCTACACTAATAAAAGACAAAGATGCTAATTGACCATACCTTCGCTATGCCCAAGCCACACCCACCAGCCAATCAGAGCGACTATATGCAAATTAACCCAACCAGGATGGCAGCCGGCAGCCACGGAGCTGGAGCAAGCAGGAGGCTTGATTGCTCCAACGATGGAGGAAGCCAAGCTTCCTGTCTGCTCTGGCTGGCTGTGGCCTCTGCAAAAGGCAACGAAGTTTCAATTATAGAAGATAAATAAATCCCAGATACCTGCTTCCAGCCAGCCTCCACTGGGAGCTTGGATGGCTGGGACCATGGCCAGCCTGCAAACAGCCATCAGCCCCTAACCCAGGATGGCCACACACTCATGGGGTGAGGGTCCCTGCCGGGGGGCTTGGCCAGCCTGCAAACAGGTATCAGCCCCTCACCCAGGCTGGCCAGGCACCCCAGTGGGGACCCCCACCCTGAAGGGGGTGTGACCAGCCTGCAAACACCCATTAGCCCCTCATCCAGACTGGCCAGGCACCCCAGCGGGGACCCCCACCCTGATCTGGGACACCCTTCAGGGCAAACCAGCCAGCCCCCACCAATGCACCAGGCCTCTATCCTATATAATAAAAGGGTAATATGCAAATTGACCCTAACAGCAGAGCAACTGGGAATCACTGGTCACTATGACACACACTGACCACCAGGGGGCAGATGCTCAATGCAGGAGCTGCCCCCTGGTTGTCAGTGCACTCCCACAGGGGGAGCTCTGCTCAGCCACAAGCCAGGCTCATGGCTGCCAGCACAGCGGTGGTGGTGGGAGCCTCTCCCGCCTCCTCAGCAGCACTAAGGATGTCTGATTGCAGCTAGGCCTGCTCCCTGCTGGCAAGTGGACATCCCCCGAGGGCTCCCAGACTGCCAGAGGGATGTCTAACTGCCAGCTTAGGCCCAATCCCCCGGGGAGCAGGCCTAAGCTAGCAGGTGGTCATTCCCCAAGGGGTCCCAGATTGCGAGAGGGCACAGTCCGGGCTGAGGGACCCTCCCAAGTGCACAAATTTTTGTGCACCGGGCCTCTAGTTTGTAATAATAAAAAGGCTAGAAGTCAGCAAGGAGTTAATTGGTAGTGAGCTAATAAAATAAATTATGGTTCATCCATACAATGGGATGCTATGTAGATATTACAAAGAATGAATTCATTACAAGTACTTGTGTGGGAAAGTCTGAAAAATATATTATTGAGTGAAAAAAACAAGTAAGTAGAGCAGTATTTGTCTTTCTGATTTAAGTCACATGAGTTTCATTCAAAAGTAAATTGCCCAGCATTACCACAATGGTTGGTCTTATCAGAAATTTGTGGAGATAAAATGGTGCTTACCAAAATACTGTTACTACTGCATTGTCTTGAACCTTAAATGTCACTAGAAATTTTGCCCTTGACATTAACATGGCACTTCCTGTTATAACTAATGGCACTATAATTTATAACTGTGATAACTTGTTATGAATAGTACACTTTATTAGTTCTAAAATACCCATTTTTTGGTGATATTTTAACAACTCTCAAATCAGGAGGTGTCTTAAAACCTTTCTGCCAGATAGCAGTTGGTAAGAGGCACATGCATTACAAAATTTGTCAGGGACTTGGAAGAAACCCTAGGAAATATTAGCGGAGAATTCTTTCTTTAAAAATGTCTCATCAGCAAGAATGTTATTGTGTATGTGTGTGCGCGTATGTGTGTGTGTGTAAGGAGGTGAAAAGAGCAGTCTTTAATAACTAATCAACAGTGATTTAGAAGAGGAAAAATTTGAATATGGAGTACTGTATGATAAAAATCTGTGTCTAAACAAGTTTAAAGAGTTCTTTCAATAAGTATAAAAAATTCTAAGTGATAAAACCGCAGAATATCAAAGTTTAATTAGCAGCCTTTATTATTTCTTAGTAGACCATGAAACAATGGTGTGTCTTACAAATAATGATGTCTTAAATTCAATGAAATACCAGGCATGTTTCTTATTTAGGAACTAGTGGCCTGGTGCACAAAATTTGTGCACATTAAAAGGGAATTAATTAGAGGAAATATTTTAATATTGCTATTTGCCCTTTCTCTATAATAGAAGTGTCAGAGATGAAAGAAAATTAGTAAAATGTATATGAAAATCTTCCTCCTGTCAGAGTCTGGGGCACGTCACAGAACCCAGAGTCAAGTCCCTGCCCACCTGCATGCACCTCAAAATCACGTGAGACCCAGACCCGGCTGGCCCCACACCCATTGGGTGAGATCCAGACCCAGCCATCCCCACCCCCATCAAGCCCCGCCAGGCAGGGGCCTAGCCTCAGGTCCCCTGTCAAGCCCCACTGGGTGGGGGGTGCAGCTTCAGGTCCCCCAGTGCACCCTCAAGTCCCGGGGCAGGGGGCATGGCCTGAGTCCACTGGGCAGGGGGCGCAGCCTCAGGTCCCCTGCCCTGGCCTGGTGCCACACAGCCTCAGGTCCCTGCTGATCACTTGTTACAGCTTGTTACAGGAACCCAGCCTCCACTGTGGGTGCAGCCATCTTGTGACGGTGTGATGGAGTGAGGGTCGATTTGCATATTACCTCTTTCTTATATAGGATATGAACAACATGATGAGTGTTTCAGAATAAACAGCTCCAATCTCTGGTGGACCCTACTCTTAAATAAATTAGCTGATTTTCAGACACATTTTACACCTATGAAAGGAAAGTCTTGGATCTGAATAACTCTTGTTTGGGAAAGGATAAAAGAAAGGTGTTTTGTGAAAGGGTTCTTTACCTACAAATTGCCTTCTTCATTTTAACAAGAGTGGGTTAACAATCATTTGCTTGTTAATTCATTTCTTTGTAGCTTAGGTCTCCTGATGTCATTCCAGCTTGTGGTTCTATAAGAGGTCACTTTAATTATGATGGTGATAATTTGTCTTCCTTTCTGGCTTACACTGTTGCTACGTTTTCAGTCCTCATTACTGACTAGGAATGAGCAATTGACCTAAACTGAGCTAATCAAGGCCCTGGAATTTTTGAACATGGGGAACTCTGGTCACTAGAGCAATAAATGTAATGTGAATTTGGGAGTTGCTGGCAGCTACATTTCTGGAACTGGTTTGAGACAAGAAAGCCAGCAATAGAGAGAAGCAGAGACCTGGATTTCAGGCTCAGCTGTGCCTATGCCCTTCCTATGTTTTGCTCACATGAGTCAAATTTACTTCAGCTAATTTCATTTGGATTCTTGTCATTCATAAACCAAAGTCTACTCACCATACCCTGAGACTTCTCTTTCAATACTTACACCCATCTTTCTTCCTACCTGAGTTCATGGTGGGCTGTGATGGGAGATAAATCCAAGTGTTAGACACTACGCTGAGCCACACCATCTCCACTGGGCCAGCTGTGGTCTTGGGCTAAGCTGCTCTTGGTTTTTTCCTAGGATAAGTTCTCTACCTGAGCATTCATGCCTGTACAACTGAGTAGCTCCTCTCCCTTTCTTAAACTCTACTTTTTCCTTCCTTTCCAAATTCCTCCTTTGTTCCTCTGAAGCTCCTATTCTTAATTACCAAATTCCTCTATATCCTCAACATTTTCATTGAACATTTCCTTCATCTTCAGTCTTAACTAGTACCAAGCTTCCTCCAAGGGACAACATTTCTGCTGCTGCCCTCTTAAATGGAGGCTGCTCATTTTTCTATGTTTCATGTATGCTCCTTACTCTGTTGTGAAACTAAAAAGCCTGTTTTTTAGTTCTACTGGCCTCTCCTTACTTCAATGCTGCCTTTTACTGCCATCCTAATATCTCCCCTTCATCCACTGGTGGCATTTGCTTCTTATTCACTGGTTCCCTCTACATCCCAACTCAGTCCATCAGCCTGGGGAACTTGAAGGTCCACATGAACAATCATCCAAAAGCTCAGTCTCCCGGGCACTGACTTGCTCATTGCCAACTGCCTTCCCTCCCACACCACCCAGCCATCTCTTCCCACTGTCTCAACTTGGATCTTGTCATTTTTCAGAAACTGTATTAATGACCATGCCACTCATTTCAAAATCCTGATATCCTACCACAACTTCTATCTTGCTCATCAAATGATTCCCACTAGATCTGCCCTTCAATAACATTAAGGAGTGACTCCTTTGGCCATTCTACTTTCTCCTTGTCTGTCAGATCCTTTAGCAGAAACAGCATTTTGTTTCCAGACACATTAGTGTCAGGAGTGTAAGTGGTATCTGGTGCTGGAAGTGGCATGGTGCCATGTCCAGCAGAGATTAATTTTAAGATATCTACTCTAGCAGTTTTTTCTTTATGGTTTCTGCCTTTGGTGGCAGCTTCAAAAAAGACTTCCCCATTTGTTCTCCAGGTATCTTTATGGTTCAAATTTTGTTTTTATAATCCTCACGGGAAGACATTTTTTCTATTGATTTTTAGGGAGAATGGAAGGGCGGGGAGAGGGGAAGAGAGAGAGAAACATCAATGTGAGAGAACATATTGATTGTTTGTCTCCCACACATGATGGACCAGGTCCAGATATCGAACTTGTAACTCAGGTATGTGCCTGGAATGGAATCCAGACATTTTGATTCACAGGCTGACACTCTAACCACTGAGCTACACCAGTCAGGGCAAGATTTTACATTCTTAATTTGTAATCTCCTATGAATTAACTTTTTTATTGTTTAAAGTATTACTTATGTCTCCTTTTCCCCCAGTTGATCTCCCCTGGCCCTTCTCACCCCCCAGGACAAGCCCCCATCCCCCAGTGTATGAGTCCATTGGTTATGCTAATATGCATGCATACAAGTCCTTTGGTTGATCTCTAACCACACCCCCTCCTGTCTTCTCTCTGAGGTTGGACTGTCCGTTCAGAGTTACCTTGTACCTGGATCTATTTTTGTGCATCAGTTTATGTTGATCATTATATCACACATATGAGTGAGATCATGTGATATTTAGCTTCCTCCAACTGGCTTATTTCTCCTAGCATAATGCTCTCCAGTTCCATCCATGCAGTTGCAAATGGTAAGAATTTCTTCTTTTTTATAGCAGCGTAGTATTCCATTGTGTAGATGTACCATAGTTTTCTAATCCACTCATCTGCTGATGGGCACTTAGGCTGTTTCCAAATCTTAGCTTTTGTAAATTGTGCTGCTATGAATATAGAGGTGCATATATCCTTTCTGATTGGTGTTTCTGGTTTCTTGGGATATATTCCTAGAAATGAGATTTCTGGGTCAAATGGGAGTTCTATTTTTAACTTTTGAGGAAACGCCATACTGTTTTCCACAGTGGCTGCACCAGTCTGCATTGCCACCAGCAGTGCACAAGAGTGCCTTTTTCTCCACATCCTTGCCAGCACTTGCCGTTTGTTGATTTGTTGATGATAGCCATTTTGTCAGGTGTGATATGGTACCTCATTGATTTGCATCTCTCAGATAAGTAGTGACTTTGAGCATGTTTTCATATGTCTCTTGGCCTTATGTATGTCTTCTTTCGAAAAGTGTCTATTTAGTTCCTTTGCCTATTTTTTGATTGGATTGTTTATCTTCCTTTTGTTAAGTTGTATCAGTTCCCTATAAATTTTGGAGGATAAACCCTTATCTAAGATAGCATTGGCAAATGTGTTCTCCCATGCAGTGGGCTTTCTTGTTGTTTTGTTGATGGTTACTTTTTCTGTGCAGAAGCTTTTTATTTTGATATAGTCCCATTTGCTTATTTTTTCCTTAGTCTCCATTGCCCTAGGTCCGGAGCTGTATCAGTAAAGATATTGCTATGACATATGTCTGATGTTTTGCTGCCCATGGAGTCTTCTAAGACTTTTTATGGTCTCCCATATTACATTTAAGTCCTTTAACTATTTTGAGTTTACTTTTGTGTATGGCGTTAGTTGGTGATCTAGGTTCATTTTTTTTGCATGTTTCTGTCCAATTTTCTCAGCACCATTTATTGAAGAGATTGTCTTGACTCCATTTTATGTTTTTGCCTCCTTTATCAAATATTAATTGAGCATAATGTCTTGTGTCAATTTCTGGGTTCTCTGTTCATTTCTATTGGTATATAATTCTGTTCTTGTGCCAGTACCAGTTTTGAGAACTGTGGCTTTGCAATATAGTTTGATATCTGGTATTGTGATCCCTCTAACTTTGTTCTTCTTTCTCAGGATTGTTGTGGATATTTGGGGTCTTTTTCTTTTCCAGATGAATTTTTGGAGAGTTTGTTCTAGGTCTGTTAAATATGCCTTTGGTATTTTAGTGGGGATTGCATTGAATGTATAAATTGCTTTGGGTAGTATGGACATTTTAATGATGTTTATTCTACCAATCTATGAACATGGTATATTCTTACATTTGTTTGTCTTCCTCTATCTCATTTTTCAATGTATTTTATTTTCTGAGTACAGGTCTTTTACCTCCTTAGTTAAGTTTATTCCTAGGTTCCTTCTTAGTTAAGTTAATTTTCACCTTCTTAGTTAATTTTTTTGGTGTAATGGTATATGGAACTTTTTTTAGTCTCTCTGTGCATTCATTATTGGTGTATAAAAAAGCCATAGATTTCTAAGTATTAATTTTGTATCCTACTACATTGCCAAATTCATTTATTCTGTCTAGTAGGTTTTTTTTTCAATTAAATCTTTATTGTTCAGATTCTTATAGTTGTTCCTCTCCCCCCCCCCCCATAGCTCCCCTCCACCTGGTTCCCACCCCACCCTCAGCCCTTACTCCCCCCCCTCACACACACACTGTCCTCATTCATAGGTGTACGATTTTTGCCCAGTCTCTTCCAGCACCCCCACACACCCATTTCCCCCGAGAATTGTCAGTCCACTCCCTTTCTATTATATTCAGCAGTTTATTCTGTTCATCAGATTTTTTATTCACTTGATTTTTAGATTCACTTGCTTTTTAGATTCACTTGTTGATAGATATCTATTTGTTGTTCATAATTTTTATCTTTACCTTTTTCTTCTTCCTCTTCTGAAAGAATACCTTTCAGCATTTAATATAATACTGGTTTGGTGGTGATGAACTCCTTTAGCTTTTCCTTATCTGTGAAGCTCTTTATCTGACCTTCAATTCTGAATGAGAGCTTTGCTGGGTAAAGTAATCTTGGTTGTAGGTTCTTGCTATTCATCACTTTGAATATTTCTTGCCACTCCCTTCTGGTCTGCAAAGTTTCTGTTGAGAAATCAGCTGACAGTCGTATGGGTACTCCCATGTAGGTAACTAACTGTTTTTCTCTTGCTGCTTTTAAGATTCTCTCTTTGTCTTTTGCTCTTGGCATTTTAATTATGATGTGTCTTGGTGTGGTCCTCTTTGGATTCCTTTTGTTTGGGATTCTCTGTACTTCCTGGACTTGTAAGTCTATTTCTTTCACCAGGTAGGGGAAGATTTCTGTCATTATTTATTCAAATAGGTTTTCAATATCTTGTTCTCTCTCTTCTTCTGGCACCCCCAAAATTCGGATATTGGTATGCTTGAAGTTGTCCCAGGGGCTCCTTACACTATCTTCATATTTTTGGATTCTTTTTTCTTTTTTCTTTTCCGGTTGGGTGTTTTTGCTTCTTTGTATTTCAAATCTTTGACTTGATTCTTGCAACCCTCTAATCTGCTGTTGGATGTCTGTATAATATTTGTTATTTCAGTCAGTGTATTCTTAATTTCTAGTTGGTCCTTTTTCATATCCTCAAGGGTCTCACTAGATTTATCAAGGGTCTCACTAAATTTATCGGCGGTTTCTAGAAAATTCTTGAAAAACCTTAAAAGTGTGGTTTTGAACTCTATATCCAGTAGTTTGCTTTCCTCCATTTCTGTCATTTGTGATCTGTTTCTTTGTCTCTGCATTTTTTATGCTTCCCTGTGTTGATAGAGTGGCTTTCTGTGCTAGGTGTCCTATAGGGCCCAGTGGCTCAGCCTCCCCAATTACCTGAGATAGACACTCTTGGTGCACCCCTTTGTGGGCTTTGTGCACAGTCTTGTTGTAGTTAAGCCTTGATAGTTGTTGGTATCACTGGGAGGAATTGACCTCCATGCTAGTTGGCTGTGAGATTCAGCTGTGTCTGCGGTGGGAGAACTTCTGTGCTGGAGACACCCTTATGGGGCAAGATTTGCTTCAGTGGGGCTTTGGTGCTCTCTGAGTGTGTCCCTTATGGATCTGAGGAGTTGTAATCTGGATGGTCCCACTCTGACCACTGGGTACGCTGGCTCTTGGATCTAAGGAGGTGCTAATTTAGCCTCTGCCTGAGGATACCCAGCAGGAGCTATGGAGAGATCTGCAGATTCCTCTTCTTTGTTTGGGGTTTGGAGGTGCCCAGATGAGCCCCAGCTGTGAAGCAATGAAAGCTGCTGTGGGTCCTTGGGCCTCCTTTTGGATGTTCTAGGTCTCTCTGACTCAGCTGCAGTTTGTTAGGTAATTTTAGATTTCAAAGGGCCAGGTCACTCATATGCAAAAGCCTCTGTGCACAGCTTGGGTGGGGCGGGGTCTCAGGGAATCAACAGGGTGGAGAAAACAGCTATGGCTGATCCTCAGCCCTGCCCTAAGAGGCCCTGGTTCTCAGTGTCCCGTGGTAATCACTGCAAGCACCTCTGAGAGAAAGCCGCCCTTAAATTCTGCCCGATGCCGGACACTCCAGTTTCTTCCCTTATGAGTTTGCATCCCCAGAGACTCTCTGGGAACTGGAGTTCCGAGCCGTCGGGAGCTTGTGTCTTCCTCCCGAGCATCCTCAGTTGCCAGCCCTTTCCACATGTGCCTCTGTACCTCTGCACTTTACTTCCGCATCTCCTCTGAGTCTCAGTGTACTTTTCTCTTTCCTTCTAATTGTAGAATTTCCACTCAGCCAGCCTTCCTGTGCTTCTGGATGATGTCCGTTTTGTCTTTTAGTTGTATTTTTGAAGTGGTTGTGCGAGGCAGCAATTTCAGGTGTTTACCTCTGCCGCCATCTTGGTTTCTCCAATTCTAGTAGTTTTTTGATAGAGATTTTGGGGTTTCCTATGTACAGTATCATGTCATCTGTGAATAATTACAGTTTTACTTCTTCTCTTCCAATTTGGATGCCTTTTATTTTTCTTGTCTAATTGCTATGGCTAGCACTTCCAGTACTATATCAAACAGGAGTGGTGAGAGTGGGCTTCCCTGTATTGTTCCTGTTCTTAGGGGAAATGGTTTTAGTTTTTGCCCATTGAGTATGATGTTGGCTGTAGGTTTGTCATATAAGACTTTTATTATGTAGTGGTAGGATCCGTTTATTCTCACTTTGCTGAGAGTTTTTTATCAAGAAAGATGTTGGAGTTTGTCAAATGCTTTTTCTGCATCAATGGATAATGTCTCTGTGATTTTTATTTCTCAATTTTTTTATGTGATGTATCACATTTATTTATTTTTTTTAATTAAATCTTTATTGTTCAGATTATTACATTTGTTCCTCTTTTTTTTCCCCCCATAACTCCCCTCCTCCCAGTTCCCGCCCCACCCTCCGCCCTCACTCCCCACCCACTGTCCTCATCCATAGGTGCACGATTTTTGTCCAGTCTCTTCCCGCATCTCCCACACCCCTTTCCCCCCCAAGAATAGTCAGTCCATTCCCTTTCTATGTCCCTGATTCTATTATAATCAACAGTTCATTCTGTTCATCAGATTATTTATTCACTTGATTCTTAGATTCACTTGTTGATAGATGCATATTTGTTGTTCATAATTTGTATCTTTACCTTTTTCTTCCTCTTCCTCTTCTTAAAGGATACCTTTCAGCATTTCATATAATCCTGGTTTGGTGGTGATGAACTCCTTTAGCTTTTCCTTATCTGTGAAGCTCTTTATCTGACCTTCAATTCTGAATGATAGCTTTGCTGGATAAAGTAATCTTGGTTGTAGGTTCTTGGTATTCATCACTTTGAATATCTCTTGCCACTCCCTTCTGGCCTGCAAAGTTTCTGTTGAGAAATCAGCTGACAATCGTATGGGTATTCCCTTGTAGGTAACTGAGTTTCTTTCTCTTGCTGTTTTTAAGATTCTCTCTTTATCTTTTGCTCTTGGCATTTTAATTATGATGTGTCTTGGTGTGGTCCTCTTTGGATTCCTTTTGTTTGGGGTTCTCCGCGCTTCTTGGACCTGTAAGTCCATTTCTTTCACCAGGTGGGGGAAGTTTTCTGTCATTATTTCTTCAAATAGGTTTTCAATATCTTGCTCTCTCCCATCTTCTGGCACCCCTATAATTCGGATGTTGGTACGCTTGAAGCTGTCCCAGAGGCTCCTTACACTATCCTCGCATTTTTGGATTCTTTTTTCATTTTGCTTTTCCGGTTGGATGTTTTTTGCTTCCTCGCATTTCAAATCATTGACTTGATTCTTGCGCTCCTCTGGTCTGCTGTCGGGCGTCTGTATAATATTCGTTATTTCAGTCCGTGTATGCTTAATTTCTAGTTGGTTCCCCAATATAAGATCGAGGGTCTTATTAGTTTTTGTGTAGATCTCATTAAGTTTATCGGCAGCTTCTAAACAGTTCTTGAGAGACCTTAAAAGTGTGGTTCTGAACTCTATATCTTCCTTTGACAATTTTGTCCTGTTTCTTTGTCTCCGCATTTTGTTATGCTTCCTTGGTGTACCCCCTAGTGGTCTTTGTTCACAGTCTTATAGTTAAATCTTGATTGTTGTAGCTAATCCCAGGGAGGGTTTGACCTCCAGGCCAAGTGGCTATGAGAATCAGCTGTGTCAGCAGTGAGAGAACTTCTGTCCTCTAGGGAGGTGCTAATCTAGCCTTTGCCTGAGGCTCTCCGGCAAATGGTTCTGCGCTGGGCTTGGGCGGGGCGGGTCGCACAGGATCAACAGGGTGGGCCAGAGAGAGCAGTTATGGCGGCTCTCAGTCCTGTCCCCAGGGGCTCTGCCTCTCTGAGTCCCAGCACCCGCTGCAAAGCTGGGAGAGAAAGCTGCACTCGCTCTGACCGAAGCCAGACAGTCCCGCTTCTCCCGTTTGAGTCTGGGTCCCTAAAGACTCGCCTGTATCTGGAGCTCAGAGTCTGCGACTCCCTCCTGATTGAAAACGCCAACCGCGCCCTCCGCCGCCAGCCCGCTCCGCGCACTCCGCACCTCAGAATTTGACTTCAGCACTGCGCCTCCTCTGAGTGTCCGTGTGCGTTTCTCTTTCCTCCTAGTTGTAGGACTTCCACTCAGCCAGCCTTCCTGTGGTTCTGGGTGATGTCCCTTCTGTTTTTTGGTTTCACTTTTGAAGTAGTTGTTCAAAGCAGCAAACTCCGGCGTTAACCTATGCCGCCATCTTGGTTCTCTCTCCGCTGTATCACATTTATTGATTTGTGGATATTGTACCACCTTGCATTCCTGGAATAAATCCCACTTGGTCATGGTATATGATATTTCTAATGTAATGCTGGATCCAATTTCCTTGAATTTTGTTGAGGATTTTAGCATCTATGTTCATTAAGGATATTGGCCTGTAGTTCTCTTTCTTTGTAGTGTCTTCATCTGCTGGGGTCCAATCCCAGCAGGTCCAGGGGTCCCCCAAGGTGTGGACAGAGTCGGCGAAGAAGGAATGACACGGAGACAGAGTTCAGTTGATCAGCAGCCTAGCCAGGATCTCTAGCCAAGTTCTGGTCAGGATCTCCAGTGAAGTTCTTGTTAGGATCTCCAGCCAGGTTCTGTGTCCATGTTCTCTTGCTAGGCTCTCTAGCCAGGTTCTCCAGGTTCTCCAGCCAGGTTCTGTAGCCATGTTCCCTCACTAGGTTCTCCAGCCAGGTTCAGTCACCAGGTTCTAGTCAGATTCTCTTGCCGTGTTCTATCCAGGTTCTGTAGCCAGGTTCTTTCTCTAGGTTCTTCAGCCAGGTTCTCTCACTAGGTTCTGTCTCTAGGTTCTGTGGCCAGTTTCTGCCCAGGATCTTTTGCCATGTTCTCTCGCTATGTTCTGTCTCTAGGTTCTATGGCCAGTTTCTGTCCAGGATCTTTTGCCATGTTCTCTCGCTAGGTTCTGTCTCTAGGTTCTGTCTCCAGTTTCTGTCCAGGATCTTTTGCCATGTTCTCTCCAGTGAAGTTCTTCTGTCTCTAGGTTCTGTGTAGGTTCTGTGTCTAGGTTCTGTGTCCTGTTATCTTGTTACATCTGTATTTATACCTGTTGATTCCAATCCTATCAATCTCTATTCCAAAGGTTAGGGTGTTTCTTATCTCCATTCCAGGGAGTAAAGATTATGTAGCTTAAGCGTGATTGTTCGTAGTTAAAGTGATTAACTACCTGCCTGGCACTTAGTTAAGGGGTTTTATTCCCTCCCTAACTTCAGGGGAAAATCCCTACCTGGGAAAACAACCTTTCACAGAGAGGTGACCTTGGTTAAAACACATAGTGCCAAGAAGGTGAGCAAACATATTAAGAACAGTATGCCACATATGCCAGGTCCCTTGAAACAGCAAGGATGGACCGGCTCCTGGCATTTATCTAGTTTTGGGATTAAGGTAATGCTGGCTTTATAGAAAGAGCTTTGAAGTTTACCTTCCTCTTGAATTTTTTGGAACAGTCTGAGGAGGACAGGTTTTAGTTCTTTGAATGTTTGCTAGAACTCCCCTGTAAATCCATCCAGACAAGGGCTTTTGTTTTTTTTTTTTGTTTTTTTTTTTATATATTTTATTGATTTTTTACAGAGAGGAAGGGAGAGAGAGAGAGAGTCAGAAACATCGATGAGAGAGAAACATCGACCAGCTGCCTCCTGCACATCCCCCACTGGGGAAGTGCCCGCAACCCAGGTACATGCCCTTAACCGGAATCGAACCCGGGACCTTTCAGTCCGCAGGCCGACGCTCTATCCACTGAGCCAAACCGGTTTCGGCAAGACAAGGGCTTTTGTTTGCTGGAAGATTTTTGATTACTGCTTCAAGTTCTTCAGTAATTATCAGCCCGTTCAGGGTTTTTGATTCTTCCTGATTGGTTTTTGGAAGCTTGTATTTTTCTAAGAATATTTCCATTTTGTCTAGGTTGTCTAGTTTGTTGGAATAGAGTTGGTCATAGTATTTTTTCAAAGTCCTTTGTATTTCTATGGGATCGGTTGTTTCTTCAACTCTTTCATTTCTGATTTTGTTTATTTGGGTGCTCTCTCTTTGCTTCTTGGTGAGCCTGACTATAGGTTCATCAATCTTGCTTATCCTTTCAAAGAACCAGCTTTTTGTTTTATTGATCTCTTGCATTGTTTTTTTTGTTCTCTATGTCATTTATTTCTACTCTGATCTTATTATTTCCTTCCTTCTGCTTACTCTGGGCTTTTCTTGTTGCTCTCTTTCTAATTCTTTGAGTTGTACGGTTAGATAATTTATTACCATTTCTTCTTGTTTTTTGAGGTAGGCCTGTAGAGCTATGAATTTCTCACTCAGGAATGCTTTCACTGTGTCCCATAGGTTTTGGAATGTTGTGTTTTCATTGTCCTTTGTCACCAGGATGTTTTCAATTTCTTCTGTGATCTCCTTGGTAACCCAGTCATTGTTTAATAGCAAGCTATTTAGTCTCCAAGTGTTTGATTTTTTTTTCATTGTTTTTATTGTAGTTGATTTCTTATTTTATGCCATTGTGATCTGAGAAGATGCTTGGTATGATTTCTATCTTCTTGAATTTGAAGAGACTTTGCCTGTGTTCCAATTTGTGGTCTATCTTTGAAAATGTCTCATGTGCACTTGAGAAAAATTTATATTCTGTAGGTTTGGGGTGAAATGTTCTGAACATGTCAATTAATTCCATCTGATCTAGTGAGTCATTTAGGATTCATGTTTCTTTGCTTATTTTTTGTTCAGAGGATTTATCCAGTGGTGTCAATGGGGTATTAAAGTCTCCTAATATGACTGTATTGCTATAGATCTCTCCCTTGATATCTTTCAGAATTTTTTTTAATGTATTTGGGTGCTCCTGTATTGGGAGCATATATGTTTACCAGAGTTATATCCTCTTGTTGAATTGTTCCCTTTAGCATTATGAAGTGGCCTTCCTTATCTCTTGTTATGTCCTTCACTTTGAGGTCTGATTTGTCAGATATAAGTATTGCTACCCTGGCTTTCATTTTCATTACCATTCGCCTAAAAATTTTTTTTCTATCCCTTCACTATCAGTCTTTGTGAGTCCCTTGTTCTGAGAAGTGTCTCTTGTAGACAGCAGATATATGGGTCATGTTTTCTTATCCATTCAGCTAACTTGTGTCTTTTGATTGGAGCATTTAATCCATTTACATTTAAGGTTATTATCATTATTATTTTTAATATATTTTTTTGTTGATTTTAGAGAGGAAGGGAGAGGGATAGAGAGATAGAAACATCAATGATGAGAATGCCTCCTGCATGCCCCCTACTGGGGATCGAGCCCACAACCCAGGCATGTGCCCTTGGCCAGAATCGAACCTGGGACCCTTCAGTCTGCAGGCTGATGCTCTATCCATTGAGCCAAACCAGCTAGGGCAAGGTTGTTATTGATAGGTAGTTGTTTGTCTCCATTTTTGTTCTTTATGCCTGTGTTCCTTCCTATTTCTTCTTTTTATAGAAGTCCACTTAGCATTTCTTGCAATGCTGGTTTGGTGGTAATAAACTCCCTTAGCCTTTTTTTTTGTTTGTGAAGCTCCTGATTTCCCCTTCAATTTTGAATGATAGCCTAGCTGGGTATAGTATTCTTGGATTTAGTCCCTTGCTTTGCATCACTTTTGTATATTTCCTTTTATTCCCTTCTGATCGGATATGTTTCTGCTAAAAAATCAGTTAATAGTCTAATGGGAGATCTTTTATAGGTAACTCTGTCTCTCTCTCTCTGGCAGCCTTTAGATTCTTACTTTGTCATTGGTGTTTGCCAATTTAATACTGATGCGTCTTGGTGTCAGTCTTTTTGGGTTCATCTTGTTTGGGACTCTGTGAGTTTTTTGGGCTTATGTGAGTTTTTTCCCCCCAATATCAGGGACGTTTTCTGTCATTATTTCTTCAAACAGGTTTTCTAGTCCTTGCTCAGTTTCCTCTCCTTCTGACACCCTTATTACACAGATTTTGTTTCATTTCATGATTCCTAAAGCTTCCTTAGGCTCTCCACCTGCTTTTTAAGTTTTTTTTTTCCAGTTGCTGCACTGCTTGGGTGTTCTTTTCTACCTTGTATTGTAGCTCACTGATGCAATCCTCAATGTCTTCCAACCTACTGTTGATGCTTTCTATTGTCTTCTTTATTGCAGCTATGCCATTCTTCATTTCCTCTTGTTTATTCTTCATTTAGTCTTGATCTTACACATGTTGTTGAATTTTTCTTTCATCCTCTACAGGGTCCTTATGACCATTGCTCTTTATCTTTTCTCTGACATATTGTTTTCTTCCATTTTGTTTACTTCTTTTTCTGGTGATTCCTCCTTTTCTTTCACATGGGAGCTGTTTCTTTGTCTCCCCATTTTTGCTCCTCTCAGGATGTCTGGTTATGTGGCTCACTCTCTACCACACTGACCAAAAGGCACAAAATACAACTTGACAATACATGACACAGAGGGAATAAAACACGACTGTATTCACAACACTGATAACCCCAAATAAAGGTGGCCACCAGAGAAAAGAGAATTAGAGGAGAGAAAAGAATGCAAAAATGATATTGAGAAAAGGAAAAACGGTAAGAGAGAAAAGAAAAAGAAGAAAAAAGAAGGGTAATAAGTATATGTATATGGGGAGAAAACTCCACAAAACCAACAAATAAACCAAAAAATGCAAACAAGAAACACCCAGGTAAAAATGAGGGGGGACTGAATGTGAAGAGGCAGAGTTTATTTCCAGAATGTAAGGTAAAGAAATTGAATGAATGGGGGAATGGCCACAATTCAGTTCAGAGGAGGTAGAAAGAGAATGAGTGTATAAGAAGATAAGTAAAAAACAAAATACTCAATAAAATAAAAAAGTAAAAGGAATTAATTAAAGATAATAATAATTTTAAAATATACATAAATAAATATATATTTTTTAAAAATGTCCCCTTTTTTTAATCTATCTATATATTTATCTATTTTTGGAAAAGGAGAATAGAGTAGAGAGCAGATAGGCCTGAGTTTGGTGAGTGAAACTAATTAAGCTATTAGTAGAAGAAGAGAGCAAGCAAGGAGAGAAAAAACAAAACCATAAAACAAAAACAAACAAACAATCAAACAAACAACAACAAGAAAAAAATTGGCCAGCGAAGCAAGAGAAAAGAGAGGGGTGCACTGGAGCAGAGGGGAGGAAATTAGATAGATGAGTAAGCCAACAGAGACTATTATAATAGTAATGTGTCAATAAAGCAGATAAAGAAGATCAATTTTTAACAAGGAGTGAAAAGAAAGGAGAGAGGAAAACTAAAGCAGGAACATGAGAAGAGAAACAGGATGAAAAAGGGAGAAGTTAGGAAGAAAAGGTTAGCAAAAAGGAAAAAAATGAGGTAAAATAAAATAATGATAAAAAACTGAAAATAAAAATAGAATGTAGAACACTAATCCAAAAAATAAAAGGTTAATAATAATAATAACAATAATACCTTAAATTAAATAAAGAAAAAGGAAAAAAATTAATTTCTTTAGTAAAAGATAAAAATTAAAAAAGTGAAGTGTTGTTCGCTTCAGTTGAGTTTTAATGTCCCATGGGGGCTGGTTTAAGACCCCCCTCTCTACTGTTCTATCTGCCACATCTCAGTTTCCTGTTAGGTAGTCAGCACCATGTTGAAGTTCCCAGCGATCCACTGCTCCTCTGTGTCAGATTCCACAGCCTTGGTTTCAAGCAGGCAGAATCAGTCTGCCAGCTTTGTTTGTCTGCCTGCTTTCAGTGTATTTACAGATGCATCTATTTCTGACACAAGCTCTGGGTGGCGGTGTTGCTGTATTAGTTTCTGGGACTAAATGGCCCCTCTACCCAGTCCCCAAGGGCTCCTGGGGGTATTCAAAATCCTTGTTTCCCTGCCAAGTTCAAGGCTGGGTGTGGCTGCGCCTCCAGGAGGAGGCTAGTCCTCAGGAGAAAAATGGCTGTTCAGGGTTGGAGGGACCGGACTGTCCCAGAGCTGGCTTCCTGGTCACCTCTCCCTATCTTGCTCCCTTGCTTCCACAAAACCACCTTCCCTAAACTGTAGCCTCAGTAAGTGTTTGTAATTTAAAGTTCCTATATACTGGGTTCAGTGAGCAATAGCAAGAAAAATGTATAGACAGAGCAACCGTGCTGCTGTGCGTCTCTCCCTCCGGCACTGTGCGGCCAGTGCAGAATTTCAGGCTGCCTCTCTGGGTGCAGCCCCCCACGGCTGTGGATCTAGAGTCCCCGGCTGCCAGCAGTTCTATGGACCCCCTTCCACACTTGACTTGAGTGTTATGCGTCACGGGATACAGACTTGGTGCAGCGCAGTTTCCTTCCGACCCTCTTGACCAGCGGTCGCTAACCTTTTGGACCTCATGGACACTCAGTCTAGACCAGTGATGGTGAACCTATGACACGCGTGTCAGAGGTGACACACGAACTCATTTTTTTGGTTGATTTTTCTTTGTTAAATGGCATTCAAATATATAAAATAAATATCAAAAATACAAATCTTTGTTTTACTATGGTTGCAAATATCAAAAAATTTCTATATGTGACACGGCACCAGAGTTAAGTTAGGGTTTTTCAAAATGCTGACATCCCGAGCTCAAAAGGTTTGCCATCACTGGTCTAGAGTCCTGTTGCATGTGTCTCTCTCTCCAGCCCATATCCCCCGGTCCTATCATTCTCCAGGCATCCCCTGTCCTTTCTGGCCATGGATTGTCTCACCAGTTGTGTTTAATTCACCAATTCCAGGTTGATGTTATTTGATTCAGCTGTTTCTTCTATCTGCTACGTGAGAAGGCGCAGGACACGTCCGCCTATTAGGCCACCATTTTGTCTCCCTCTGAAAAAACTCCTTCGGAGACTGCGGCTGGGGAGGCTGGGCTCTCGGTGTTTGTGGGTTCACAGCCGGAGCAGCAGGTCCCTGGCAGGTGTGGCGGTAGGGTCCCGGGTGGCGTCCGAGGTCTCCCCGGGTGGAGGTGAGGCTGGGCTCCCAGTCACAGCTGCTCTCCCCTTCAAGATGGTGTGGCCTCTGTGGCAGATCTGGCCACCCCGGGAGAGATTGCAGTGGTAGCAGAGGCTGCCTGGCTAGGGGACCCTGGTCCACCAGCCCCCAACTGTCCTGCGGAATAACTGTCCCTCACTCATACATACACACATGCCCTATACGTCCACGCACTCCCCTTTGGCTCCCTCCCTCACTCACTCACACTCTCTTTCTCACTGCTGTCCTCTCGGCTGCCATCTTCCATTCCTCCTCGCATGAATTAACTTTGATATAAACAGGTATAGTATGGATCCAGCCTTTTTTTCTACCCAAATGGCCAGCAAAATGTCTCAATATTATTTATTGAATGTCATCTGATTTCCACTAATTTGAATCCAGTCTGCTTTCCTTCTGCCAAACAGCCTGCTTTAATATCTGTAGCTTTATAAGATGTTTTCATATTTTCTAGAGTTTCTCTCATCAGAATAGCATGATTTTCCATTAGGCATGGCTTTTCCCATTACCCCTAAGTAAAGTTTTTGTTGTTTTCTTTACAGAAATTAAATATTTAAATTTGTTTATGTCTTTTGTCAAAAGCATTGTTTTTAATCTGTTTTCTGATTTTTGTGTTTTCTAGGTGTTTCTTTTATTTCCTATATTTATTCTATATTCTATGTCAGGGGTGGGCAAACTTTTTGACTCGAGGGCCACAATGGGTTCTTAAACTGGACTGGAGGGCCGGAACAAAAGCATGGATGGAGTGTTTGTGTGAACTAATATAAATTCAAAGTAAACATCATTACATAAAAGGGTACGGTCTTTTATTTCAATAGTTTTATTCATTTCAAACGGGCCGGATCTGGCCCATGGGCCGTAGTTTGCCCACGGCTGTTCTATGTTGTATTAAAAATACTAGAAATGTTTTATTTTCTTGAATTCTCTATATTAATTTAGAATTCAGAAATTCTATTTTTAATTAGTCAACTAATGTCTTTAGGCTTAGGAAAGGAATCCTTAAGTTTTTATTTAGCAGTGGCAAAAATATAAGCCTTTTCATAAACCTCCTGTTATTTTTCCCTGTTTAGTCATTGATAAATGAAGCAGACAGATTCAAACTCAAGTTTTGCCAACAGATAAGATATCTGGGGTTTGCTTGGCCATTTCAGCTCAAATTCAATAGATTGGGCTGATAAAAGACATTAGTTGGTGTATTTCTGCTGAACCCAGAGATATATTCCAACCTGCAATCCATTCCAACCTGTAAATTTTTTGTTCAAGGAATAAAATACAAAATATAAAATACCGTTTCCTTTAAACGGTATCAGATATGCCACACACCTCCAGCAGTCTTCCTATTTCCATCTGTGCTGACGATGTAGAGGTGACTGTCCAGAACATGGTGCTTCTTAGCTTGCTTCCTGGTATTTCCTGTTCTACTGGATGATGGGAGATGTCGTCTCCTGTGGACAGTGATGCTGATGGAATCCAGCTCATTCAGTACATGATCCCAGCACAGTTAGGAATTGGCAATTTGTTTTTCTAGATTCTCTGCTCTGAGTGATCCTATATAATAAGAGAGGAATATGCTAATTAGCCGTTACACCCTGAGGCATAATGACCAAGCGCGTCACGACCAGATCACGGATCAGCAGGAGGGTGGGCCAGTGAGGTACAAGTGGGCGGCACGGAGAGCTACAGGAGGGGGCAGGGCAGCAAGCTGTGAAGGGGGGGAGGGAGGAGGAGAAGGGGGGGGGAGGGGGAGCTCCAGGAGGGTGGGGCAGCATGTGGAGAACTCCAGGAGGATGGGGCAGTGAGCTAAGAGCAGTGGAGAGCTACCTGCAGTGGTCGGCAGGTGACCTGCTGAGGCAAGAGCAGCAAGCTACTCGCGCACAGATTCGTGGGCAGGGCTACTAGTGTATAGATAATGAAAGAAGACACTCAATAGTTAATTCCTCCTCCAGAGCCATTCACAAGCATGCAGGAGACAAATCAAATAGTATGTTTGTCATCATTCTTCTGATCTGCCCCCCGAAGGCCTACAACACTTGTTTTCAATGCTGTCTCTAGTTCTGTATTTTGGTCGTGGCGTTTTAATGTGAAGACAGAAGGAACTGTATGAGGAATAGGATTCTGCTACCATTGTGAACCCTGAAGTTATCATTTTAAAGTAAATGATGCAACTTAAAACTTACTTTATTCAGGAAATGCAAATTTTGCAGTTCTTGTGAGAGTATTATATCACTGTCTTTGCATTCACTTGAGGTATTTCCCTTAAGAGGCAGAGTAATAAACTAAGATACTTCCTACTTTACATGTATTAATGCAATAGTCATAGGTTAATATTTCATTATAATTGAATTAAGTATTTATAGATGTGCATACTAAGGTTTGGGGTGGGAGGTTGACAAACCCATCAATTTCAAAATGATTCATACTAACAATAATGGTGTCTCAGAATAAGGAAGTACAGTATCATATTGGTAGGTTTCTCCTAATCAGACATTGGGAACTTTACTTACTTTAAGAAATCCTGAATAGTGCCTACAAATGTGAAAGAGATTTTTGGTGAGAGGAAAAGATACTGAGACAACAAAGTGAAAAAATTGAGAAAATTAAATTATAATTTATTCTGAGTCTCTCTCTCTCCTCCCCTTCCCAAACTGATGGTTCTTTGCTCTGAGGTGAAGCAGCCCCAGGCTTTACTATTACAGCATTTGTTTTTATACCTCTGCCTCTATGAACTGTTCAAACCTGAGCAAGCACTGCAGCTGAGTTCCACAGCTGTAGACTGTGGCAGGGAGGCGTACATGTGGGAAAGGATGTAAGTTGAATGCCAGCAGATGTAGCTAAGGGCCCAAACTGGGAGTTTCAGTGAACCATTGGGTCCTGAGGGTAGAGAGTGGGAAGCAAACATTAATCTCTGTTAATAGACTCTGGCATAAGAAACCTGTGATCCAGATTCTGCAGGGCCTGGTGCTTGGGGACCACAACTGAGGCATTGTGCTCAGAACCAGGTACCTCATTTTAAGAAAGCCTGCAAAATATGCCTGGGAAAGAGTATCAGGTGGCGGAAATTAAAAGGAAGAAAGCACACCCACAGTATGAATTGAAGAAGAAAAGATTGAGGAAGAGACAGACTATTTTAGAATTTGAATATTTGAAGTGGCACTGTGGAGATTGTTACAATTTGCCTTGTAGCTCCAGGGGGCAGGACCAGGAAAAATGCCTGCAAGTCTCAGAGGCAAATTTGACTCAATGTGAGCCAGCATTTTCTCACAATGGGGGTTGCTAGCTAAGAAGAGAGGCTGCCTGCTGAGTAGTTGCACTTCTTAGTATTTAGAGTTTATATGTTAGGTCACAGGCCCAGATTCCTATTTGGAAGGAGCAAATAATTAGGTGATCTCTAATGCTCCTTCTAACTCTAGGGTTTCCATCCCACTTTCCTATTATAGTATGGGATCTATAACTGATACATTATAATATTAAAATTCATGCAATACTTTTATATACAATCAGACTGTACTACAATAGCAGTGTGTATCACAGAGTGATCTGAATTACAAGAAAATTTCAGAAGCTTATTTTTTGTTCCAGAATTTCAGAGCTAAATTTTTGTGACAGAATCTTTGAGCAGTTAAAAAAAAGTCCTAGTTCTTTTTCGATGTACAATAGTATTTTCAAAAGGTTAACTTGTTAAGCTTCCCTCTTTCTCACCCTCCCCATTTGCTGTTAAGACTTAGGCTGAGTAAAGGAGGAAGGAACATACTAAGGAAGAGAGCGCCCCCCTCTCCTAGCCCAGGTTACTGAGCCAGAATCTGGGGGAAACAGGCAGGGAAAGTCAAACAATCCTCCTCCTCTGGCCTGGAAGCCTGGACGGAAGAAGGGAGAGGAAAGCAGGACACAAAGTGCGCCCAGACTTCTTCTTTTTTTTTTTTTTTTAAATTGTGTGTGTGTGTGTGTGTGTGTGTGTGTGTGTTTTAATTCTTTATTGTTGATAGTATTACATATGTCCCCTTTTCTGCCAGCCTGCCCCCACCTCCCAGCATGCTCTCCCCACCCGCTCCTCCCTACCCTCGTCTGTGTCCATTGGTTATGCTTACTATAGTTACTATAGTATATGCATACAAGTTCTTTGGTTGATCTCTTACCCCCTCAGACTTCTTGATGAAGACCTCAGCTCTGAATGAGGAGGAATGTTAAATGGGCTACAGGAATACTAGGGGGAGCAGATGCTTGTTTTGCTTCATGTTTGGCACTCTGCAAGGAGTTCATCTCATAGACTGTGCTGTCCCAGCCTGGGGAGACTATGTCAGAGTACGCTTGATGGAGCAGCAGATTTGCAGAGGGGGAAGAGGAGTTTGATTTCCCTGAATAGTTGCTGGTTTTGGTGTGGCATAGGTAGGATCTGGAAGTTCCCACATGCCCCTGAGTGGGTACATGTTCAGGATATGGCTGAGGACAAAGTGTTAGAACTGCCCAGGGGTTGGGTAGAAGGCAAGGCAGACAAAGCCTCAGAAGGGTCTGTGGATCCCACAATAGCGGAGGAGCCAGTCAGCCAGGGAGAACCACTGTGCTTGATAGGGCTGAGAGACCAAACTGTAGGCAACGGCAGAGGAGGCTCATGGAATTAATGGAGATGAGTCAGAAAGAGACACCATTGCCACTAAGGCCAGCAAGGATTCAGAAAGTCACATGGGAGCACAGATCTGAATCTAAGACCCCTTCCTCTGCCAAGGATTCTGAGCTGTACCTCTTCTTCTCACTCCTAGGTGCCATCTTGTCAAGGAGCAGGGCAGATGGCTGGATCCCTGGGAGGCAGAGCATTTTTACCTAAAATGATTGAGAGTTTTCTTAAGGACATTGTTTAAATGATTACATCACCACACCAGGCTATAAGACTGGAATAAATTTAGCAGTTTTTTTTCTGACTTCCCTGTAAGTGGATCTCATGAAAAAGATCTGTTAAGGACAACCTAAAGAAACAACATTCTTTTTGCATGTCTGAGTTGGAGTATAAACACATTTTGACTCTATTACAAATGTTAATAGCATAAAAATTGTAACATTGACCTCATGAACAGACATTTGTATTTCCAGTGCCATGGGTGGTGCCTAGAACATAGAATATGCCAAATACTTTTTTGCTAAGTTAATAAATTAATTAATAGCCAATTTTCAGTAATAGGGTGAAATAACATTTTTACAAATTCAGATATATTATTGCAGAAATATCAGTCAATTCCTTGGGTTGAGGCAAGCTCTCTGGGGAATCTATATAATTTAGTATCCATCTGAAACAGGACCAGCAGGATAAGGTATCTCATCAGGGAGAAATAAAAAAGATGAAATGGAGTAGGTGGGACTAGCATCCAAAAGGTCACTGAGAGAAGATGGGAAAAAAATCAATGAAGAGCCACAAAACACACAAAAAATTGTAGTAGCCGAAATTAATTTAAGGCAATGACAAATGAAGTTGGGCTTGGTTTATGTATATGAGGCCCACCTTGTATAATCCATTTTATTTTTATGTGATGTCTTTAATACTCATGTCATAAAGCACTTAACATAAAACACTCAATAAGAGAATCAATTACAGACTGGAAAAGACATAAAAATAATTATAATTTTTTTCACATTGCAATTTCATACCAACTAATTTCAAAATGAGTTGCTGATTCATTGATTTGCATATTTGCTACTGAACACAAGTCTCAGTGTAGCCCAATGCATTCATGGCATAGAATCAAAACCCCTGGAGATAATGCTTTCATTGTATACTTTATGACAGAATATCTGCAAGAATAAAGACATTCTTCTCATTCTAAATACCTTTTTTCCCTTATCCACCACTTTCATGTCTTTTTTATTTTACCAGCACAATGTATGTCAAATCTGTTCCAGCTCAGACTCTCAATATCTCTTGTCTAAATGAGGGTTAGAAGATACATTTATCTCCTGTGCCAATTTCAATGGACTGGGGTGCTGTTTTCAAAAGGATTCTGAGGCATCATCCAGGTCCTCAGGAAAAGAATATCAAGATCATTTAGTGATGTTCATCTACTGTGGGTATGGGAGGAGAGCAAGTATGTCAAACATGTACTACCATCCCTGGACCAGGTATTTTAACCACCTCCCCACTATCTCCTCACCTTCAGTCTCTTGTCTATATATTATCTTCCCAAAAATCTAAATATTCACTTTCTCCTCATACACCTTTATGTGGCTCATTTCTTACTTTAGGAAGTCAAGTCTCCTTAGTATGGTGTTAATGGTCCTCATACTCTGGTTTTGCATTTCAACATTGTGTTCTGCTAGAGACTTATTTCTTTACTGATCACCTCACTTTCCATCACCCTGTACTATTCAAATAGATTCAAGGAATGTGCCTACATTTATGTTTCCCCCTTACTTTTAAATACACTTCACTTTCCCATATGTATATTCTATACTGCTTTCATGCTTCATTTCAAATGCTCGCTCTCCTTTGGAAATCTTTTCATATTCCTCCCAGCCAGTTAGATTTAATTGATGATTCCTGTAATGTATTGTGTACCCAGATGAAAATGAGCTCCACTAAGCATTCTGAACAAGAAGCTGGTTACCAACCCTAGCCTGTTTGACTCAGTGGTTGGGACGTTGACCCGTGGACTGAAGGGTCACAGGTTTGATTCTGGTCAAGGGCACGTACCTTAGTTTTATACTCAATCTCTGACCCTAGTCAGGGTGCATGAGAGAGGCAACCAACCATCCAATGTGTCTCTCCCACATTGATGTTTTTCTCTCTCAGTCTCTCCCCCTTCCCTTCATTATCTCTAAAAATCAATGGAGAAAATATCCTCAGATGAGGATTACCAACAACAACAGCAAAAAGCTGCTTACCAGATTTTGCCAACTCTGGGTCCTAGGACCTTTATGTGATAATCAGGTAATAAATTTGTATGTATTCAGAAATGTATGTATGTATTGTAATATCTGAAAGGACTTTATAAAAGAAACAAAGGGGTTAATTGAGAATCAATGAACCAATATTCTGGAATATGACTATTTACTGTCATAATTATCTTTTTAAATCCTCACCCGAGGATATGTTTTTATTGATTTTAGAGAGAGGAAAGGAGAGGGAGCAAGAGAAACATTGATATGAGAGATAAACATTGATTGGTTGCCTCGACCTAGGTTATAGTTATACACCTGGGGTCAAACCCATATCTAGGTATGTGCCCATAATCTAGGTATTCTCCAACCAACTGAGCCACCTGGCCAGGGCTAGCTATACTATTATTTCTTAAGGCTAAATATATTTGGTAGATTTTGAAATTACTTGTTCCTTATCACAAATGAACTAATAGAAATCTTACCCAGACTGTTCTGATTCAACAGCAATGAATGTAAATGAGATAAAATTGCCTATTAAAGGTAAAAGACTCACAGGCTGGACTTTTATTTTTTAATTATTATGTAGATTATCTACTTGAGATACTTTTACAATATAATGACTCTGAAAAGTGGAAAATACAAAAATAGGAAAAGATGTAATAGGAATGTGAACAAACAAAAAAGAACAGAGATTGAGATATTATCAGATAAAGTTAAATTTAAAGCAAAAAATGCTAAACAGAAAATATCTGTACATAATAAAATAGAACAGTAATGAATCATTTTGTACCAATTCACACAGCAGCAAAATTTATCTATGG
Source organism: Myotis daubentonii (assembly GCF_963259705.1). NCBI lineage: Eukaryota > Metazoa > Chordata > Mammalia > Chiroptera > Vespertilionidae > Myotis > Myotis daubentonii. Next base: position 111,173,895 of record NC_081840.1, read on the forward strand.
GCTAAGCTAGTGAGAATGAGTGAAAATAGGTGTCTTTCAGCGCAGGCTATACCCACGAGGACCCAGGTAACTTTGTGAGACCCAGACTTCAACTCAATGCCAAGAAAACTACTAAACATCTTCATTGAATATATAATAGGCATCTTAAACTTAGATGTTCAAAACCAAATTTCTCATTTATTCTCAACACTGTTTTTCTGGTAATCTTCAATCTCAGTAATTCTTCCAATGATCAATTCTTCTAATTGCTCAAGCCAAAAACCTTAAAGCTTTTCTTGACTCCTGATATTCTTCCACACTTCACATCCATTCTTTGAATTATGCTTTATCTTCAAAATGATAATTTGTGTCACCTCTTCAGTTGATACCTGGTCTAAGCTATCATCACCTTTCATTTAAATTATTTCAATAGCCTTACAACTCGTCTTTCTTGCCCTCTCTAGAACAGCCAAAGTGGTATCTTTAAAACCCCAAATTGTGTCACCCCTCTACTCAAAGCCCTTTAATGGCCTTCAATCTACTCACAACAAAAGCCAGAGTTCTTACTGTGGCCTTCAATGCCCTATAATCTGGCCCTCACCTACTTCACTTTATCTCCTTTCACTTTCTCACTTTGTTGCAGACACAGTGGCCTACATGCGGCTCAGAAAATAAGTGAGGAGTGTCCCTGCCCTTGGGCCTCTGCCCCAGCTGTTCCCTCTGACTAGAACACTCTTGGGGAGCAGCATGATTCACTTCCTCCTCTCCTTCAGGTTTCTGAACAGGAGTTACCTATCAAAGGAGGTAATCACCCTCATTGAAACAGTAATTCCCTCATTTTCCTTCTTCCGCACTCACTTCCCATCTCCTTAACTGTTCTATTTTTCTGTATAGTCCTTATCACCATCTGAACTATGGTATGTACTTTTTATTATTATTGTGTGTCTTATTTCTGCAGCTCCTCCTTCCCTTCTAGAATGTAATTTCCATGTGGCCCATGCAGAGTTTTTATTGGGAGAGGGGCGGGGGGGGGGGGAGGAGTTGTTGCTATAACCACAGACAACATCTGGCCTGTGATAGAAGTTTAATATGTATTTGTTAAATAGATTAAATGATTGTGCCAGTTACTCAGTCACCCTTAAGTATCGCTTGGAACACAGGAATCCCAGAGGGAGGTAAAGGTGGTTGGCTGAGCTGGCCTAGAATGACCCCTCTGGGAAGAGGGACTTTAGCACTTGGCAGCCCACCTCAGTTAAAGGAGAAGACATGACCTCTATTGTGTCTCTCTCAGCCTTTCTTGCCCTCACTTTCCTCTCTCTTCTCTCACTAGCATTACCATCTCTACAGTTAAAGAGCCTTTATGAAAGCTTTAGGAAGCGCTTTCTCCTTCTAGGGCACCTGCCATGAGCAGCTGTGGGGCTCCAGGGTGTGGGCTGCCCGATATTTTTAGGCAAAGAGAGTTTAGAAATGAGCTCACTCACATGATCTGGAAGAGAACAGGGTAGAACCACCTGCCCCTGCTACTGCTGTGTAATTGATGCCTCCAGGTGCTGTTAACAGACTTGATTCAATTAGACCTTGTAACTGAAGGCCAAATGTAATTAGTTAGTTAATGCAGAGGTTAACAGTATGGACTTTGACAGAACTGAATTCAAGGTCTGCCACTTAATAGCTCTGAGAACTTGGGGAAGTCATCCAAACCAGTGGTCGGCAAACTGCAGCTCGCGAGACACGTGGCTCTTTGGCCCCTTGAGTGTGGCTCTTCTTAAGCCTTAGGAGTACCCTAATTAAGTTAATAACAATGTACCTACGTATATAGTTTAAGTTTAAAAAATTTGGCTCTCAAAAGAAATTTCAACCGTTGTACTGTTGATATTTGGCTCTGTTGACTAATGAGTTTGCTGACCACTTATTAAACCATCTTGTCCTCAGTTTCTTCATTCATGAAATGGAAATAATAATAGCACTCACTTCAGAGAACTGCTGGTAGGGTTAAATGAAAACTGAAGTAAAACATTTAGCACACTAGCACAATGCTTAGTCATGACAAGATTCAACTAGTGCTGACACTGCTATTTCAGTGGTTGGTATTTCTACCCAAACTATATAATTAAGGCTCATGTACCATGAGAGATTCCTGACAAGAGGAAAATAACTTTCACCCTCCCCCAAATGCATAATATGGGCCATTTGGACTCTGAATTTTTAGTGACTGTGTAGTATCCTCGAAGTTGATGAGTTGCTAAAATTGGGGAGAGTTCTTGAGACAGAGCCTGAGGGATTAAGAAACAAGTAAATGTTTACCTTCATTTAATGTGCTTAGTTTGTTCAATAACTCTATTTTCATTGACTTGGCCCAAATTGATCACTGATTCACAGAAGACCTTAACTATATTCTTCTATATATAAAGTTGATTTGTTTTTTAACTGGTTGGGTAATTTTGGACTTTGAGTATACTTTACCATTATTATCAACTGAAAAGTAATGTGCCCTGCTCATATATAGATTTGCAATCATATGGCCACTACTGAAGGAAATGTGGCCAGACCTGTGTTTGTGTGTATCATGGGCTCGCTGCTATAGAGCACTTGTTTCTCTTTCACTTGATGTATGACTTTGTAGTTTTTGTACACATGCTAAACTGGAAACCTCTGATATCAAAACAACAGCTGGGATTTCACTTTCTTTTGCTCTCCTTCACAAAATCTAGATGTGGTCTGTGCAATGAGAGCTCTGGAACAGGGGTGGACATTTGAACACCTGAAGAGTAGGTTCCTGACTAACATCTATGTTTTGTTAACTCAGCACTGTCTGGAATCACACATGACCTCTCTCTTTAATTCCTTAGGATTCAATTCTTCACATTCTTAGACCCACAGATCTCTGGTTAATAAGCATTTGTGTGTAAATGTGTACGAAATAGAGAGAGAGAGAGAGAGAGAGAGAGAGAGAGAGAGAGAGACCTGGCCTGGGCCTGAGATGGGATTCAAACCTATCCAGGAATGTCTGATGAATGAAGGACAGATCCTGAGGAGGAGTTGATTTATATGAAGGTTTAGTATGAAAGACAAGGCGTTTGTTAAAGCCTCTGAAGAGAGAGCCTGGTGTCAGCCTGGAAACTTGTTCCACAGCTTCTCTTCCAAGAATAGGCCTGAAGTATGTGGAAAGAGGGACTAGAAGAGTGAACCATTTCCACTGGGGCTTGGAATACTACCCAGAGATCATTGGGTGGCTCGAATACAGTAAGCAACTCTGCTGGTATGGGCCTACTTTGTTGAATTCAGGAACACAAGGAGAAAGGACTTATGGTTCAAACAGCAGCATTCTGACAAAGGACCAGCCCAGGGAACAAGAATGAGGCACCCACTCCAGTAGTTTCTTAGATAATACACATCACCCACTGTAATGGATGGGGAAACACCGACATCATTATCCTCATTGTTGACATTGAGCATGCCGTGTGTCAGGGACAATGCAAAATACATCTAATCACATTCTACAAAATGAAGTAATAAATTGTTCTCAGTCACACACACAGCATATGATGTATTTGGTTTTAATCTAGATAGTTTGATTTCAATCCTCTTCCTCTTAATTACCCCTTACCATATCTTTTCAATTTTATGAAACAAAATAGAAAGTCCAGATATAGACCTAATACATGTGAGTGTTTTATATGTGATAAAGAGTATAGTTTTAGCCCTGGCCAGTGTAGTTCAATTGGTTGGAGCATCATCCCATACACCAAAGTTCAAAAGGTTACAGGTTCAATTCCCAGTCGGGACTTGTGCGGGAGGCAATGGATCGATGTTCCTCTCTCACGTTGATGTTTTTCTCTTTCTTTTTCCCTTCCTCTTTCTAAAAGCAATTATTAAAAGTAGTATAGCTTTTAAAAGTACAGGTAAAAATGGATTTCTAAATAAATACTATTGGGACAAATGTGTAGCTATCTAGAGAAAGGTAACATTGGATCCCTACTTCATACTGTACACTAGGACAAACTCCATATGGACTAAACATATGTTTTAATATAAACATAAAATCATACATATACTTGATGAAAACTATGGATAAATTCCTTTATAACATGAGTTCTAACAATGAACTTATATCAGAAAAAGGAATAATCTTCTATTATATAGAGTCCTAACAATTGATCAAATAAAGTCCAATTACTCAATAGAAAATTACAAAAAAGAACATAGACTGTTAACAGAGAAAAATGTAAATGATTATTAGGTACAAAGAAAGATTCTCATCCTAACTCATAATAAGAGAAAGGCAATGAGATGCTATTTGAAGTGATGTTGAGATACCATTTTTCAAATATCTAATTGACAAAAATCCAAACACTTGACAATATACTCTATTGGTGAGGCTGTGGGGAATAGGCTCCCTCTGGCCCCTGCTCCACTGTTGGCAGGAGTGGACAATACTACAATCCAGTGGAGTCAATTTGACAATATATCTTAAAATACCTTCTAACCCAGCGGCTCTCAACCTGTGGGTCGCGACCCCTTTGGCGGTTGAACGACCCTTTCACAGGGGTCGCCTAAGACCATCCTGCATATCAGATATTTACATTATGATTCATAATAGTAGCAACATTACAGTTATGAAGTAGCAACGAAAATAACTTTATGGTTGGGTCACAAGATGAGGAACTGTATTTAAAGGGCCAGAAGGTTGAGAACCACTCTAACCCAACATGTCCATTTCTTGCACTTCATTCTTCAAACCTACCTACACATGTACAAAATGACAGATGCCTACATTAAGTCACTGAGCATTGTTTGTCTTGGCAGATTGGAAATAATCCAAGTGTCCATCATTTAGGATCTGATTAAACTAGGGTAAATACATATAATGGAATATTATGCTTTTGTAAAATGAGAGGAAAAATAGGATTCTCTCACCCTAGCCAGTTTTGCTCAGTGGGTAGAGCATTAGCCTGCAGACTGAAGGGTCCCAAGTTTGATTTCAGTGAAGGGCATATACCTCTGTTGCAGGCTCAATCCCTGGCCCTGGTCAGGGCATGTGGGGGAGGCAACCAATTGATGTGTCTCTTTCACATCAAAATTTCTCTCTCTGTCTCACCTCCTCCCTTCCTCTCTCTCTAACATTAATGAAAAAATATCCTTGGATGAGGATTAACAACAACAACAAAAGAATAGGGTTCTCTCTATATACATTGATTTGTTGAAATACAAGGGGCATATTGCCAAATGAAAAAAAGCAAGGCACAGAAGAAGGTATATGGCTTGTAACCTCTTGTGTAAGAAAGGGACAAAAAAATTTGGATTGGCATAAATAATAAAACTGGAGGGAAATGTAAAATAGCAACAGTGATTGTTTCTTGGGGAAGAGGAGTAGAAAATGAGATTAATGGGAGATGGGAAAAAACCTTTCACTCTAGAGGAGATCCAAGATGCTGGTAGAGTAGAGGGAAACTACACTCATCTCCTCCTAAGACCAAACCGTAATTACAACTAAATTATAGAACAATCATTCTGAAAAAACCAACTGAAGACTAGCTGAAAATGAGTCTTATAACCAAGTATTTACAAAAGAAACCACATTGAGACTGGTAGCAAGAGCAGAGACATGAAAAGGGTTGGCCTTACCCTAACAGGGGGCAGCTGAGTTTCTGGAGGACTATCTCAGCTGCAGGAGGTTCACCCTGAGAAGGATGGGGTCTGAACCCCAACCCAAGCTCCCCAGCCCAGAGCATCAGAGCCAGGAAGAGGCACCCACACAACATCTGAGTGCAAAAAGCAGTGGGATTTCTGTCCACCAAGGAGTGTGGGAGTCCACTAGAGACACAGGCACCTTCTTAAAGGGCCAACACACAAAACTCTGTTTGCAACCACTCATCCTGGGCTCCTGAAGAGGGAGGACAGAGTGCACTAAAGTCCCATGGGGAGAGTATGGGGTTTGTGGCCCTTGGGAAGGAACTGAAGGGACAACTGCCAGGATCCTTTGCTGAGTCATTCTCCCACACTTCAGACACCATCTTTCTTTGGTAAAGCATTCATTTCACTGAAGCATTAGCCAGAGGAAAGCAATAGCCCTACCTTCCTGACCCTCTCTTGTCCATTCTTTGAACCTTACTTACACTGCCGATGAGCACAGCCAGAGGTTTTTCAGTGACTGAGCCTATCAGGCAGCCAACAGGTAGAGACAGGCAGAGATGGATCTTATCAGGGTAACTTGGACTTTTGCTGACCTGACCCTGGGCCTGATGATGGTAAAAGGCATTCTTGATGCACATCTTGGTCATTCCTGCATGCAACCAGGCCCAGCAGAGACAGCCACAAACTATGGATCACTTGTAGCTCCAAATAGGTTACTGAGGGCCAGTTACAGGCAACATATTACATTGGTCTGTACCTCTCAAGAGACCCAGATCCAACAACACCAGCTGCCAGCTTCAGACAACAACAGAGCAGGGTCCAATAAGCTTCACAAGCATCATATCAACAAGGAGATCTCAGCAAGCAGCAAACACTGCTGAGATGAATTCTGCTTCATGTGGTCAGCACCTGCACAGCAGCTTACAAACTCTGGTCATGGTTAAGCATCACAGTCAGCTAACATGAGGGTTGATTCCACACACAAACAGGCCAATAGAAGTCAAAAATAAATTATAACAGGAGGTCCCACATAACCCACACAAAGGACATTCCTGGCACACCCAGCTCAGGTAATATAGGAAATTGCACCATTCAACTCCACAGGATGCCTACTACATAACGCCATCACACAAACGCTGAGCATCATAACAGATCTATCTAATACATAGAAACAAACACAGGAGACCCAAGATGGCGATCAGCAAGAAGGTAGGGAGGGAGAGTGTGTGAGAGAGTGAGGGAGCAATAGAGGAGTATGTGGACATGAGTGGTGTGTGTGAGTGAGAGCTAGGGACAGTTAGATCCTGCAGGTCTTCCAAGAGGCTGCCAAACTGGCAGTCTTAGACGGCAAAACCCCGCTGCCACCGCAAAAACACTCCGGGGGTGGCCAGTGCGGGCACAGAGGCCACGCCATCTTGAAGAACAGAACTGCTTGAGAGTAGGATCCTAACCTTACCACTACCCAATCTGGTCTCAGATGCAAATCGGGACCCTACAGCCACTCAGGTAAAAGACCTGTGACCACAGCTGCAGACTCACGGACACCAAGACCCTAGGCACCCTGGCCACAGATTTCTGTCAGTCACAGAGCCAATCCCCCTCCCTGCCTGCCCTGTGGTAGTGGCATAGAAACTGCCAGACCCTCTCCACTCAAACAGGCCTCCTGCCCACACACAGTACTGGCAGCTCTACCTGAATTTGAGCCTGGGTGTGCGAACACGGGAAGTTTGTTTCCCGCGGCCAGATCCCAGGCCCATGCAGGGAGGCTGCATTAAATTTGAGCCAAGGAGTGTGATCTTGGGGAGTTTGTTTCCTGCCACTAGACTCTGGGCCCATGCAGGGAGGCTGTGCTGAATTTGAGGCTGGATACACGGTCATGGGGAGTGTGTTTCCCACAATGCACACCCGTGTGACCAGACCCCAGGCCACACAGGATGGCAGAACCACCTGACCTTGATTCAGGGTAAGTGCACATGGAATTCTGTTTTCTGCAGGGCAGGAGTGGACCTCCTGCCAACACAGTGCGACTGTGCAACCCGGTCCCCCAAGCAGACAAGGGACCCTGATTCTCCATGCGAGAGGCAGCACTGAGCACCAGTGACTTGACTCTGTTTCTCATTGCATGCACCTGGGATCCCTGATACCCAGTGCATTCACACGAAGAGCCAGTGACTCCAATTCTTAGTACATGTGCACACAGGGACCTTGATTCTCAACGCGAGACTGTACCAAGCAACAGAGACTCTGATACTAGATTCTCAGTGTGGGCACAGGGGGTCTCTGACTCCTGACACGCCCTAGAGGACTCTGATTTGCAGCACACACCAGCAGGGTATCTGTTTCAGTGCTGTGCAGGCAGGGTCCCTGATTCTAGGAGTGTACACGAGCCCACACTAAGCACCTATGACTCTGATCCTGGGCAAGCATGGTTCCCACCAACCCACAGCAGCCACACGTTTTGGTGTCGGAGCTCTTCAGTGACAGTCAGGGGGTGCGAAGGTCCCACTGCACATGGCCCAGACCTCCACAACTCGACATTTGAACCTTCTGGTGATAGTTAGAATGGGGCGACAATGAAACAATCCCCAGAGGAGAGAAAATGAGAAATCTCCAAGAAAGGAAATAAGTGAAAAGGAAGCATGCAACATGACAGAAAAAGAATTCAGAGCAATGGTCATACAATTCATATACTGGATGGACTAGAAAATCAACAACCTATGCAAAAACCAGGAAGAAATCAAAAGTGATATAGCTACAATCAAAAACACCATGGAAAGTTTCAACAGTAGACTAGAAGAAGCAGAGGACCGAATTAATGAATTAGAAGATAAGGTACAGAAACAAGTTCAATCTGAACAGCAACTGGAAAAAAAAATTAAAAAGCAGGAGGAGAGCCTAAGGGAGCTTTGGAACAATGCAAAATGAAGTAACATACATATAATAAGGCTGCCAGAAGGACAAGAAGAGCAGCAAGAATTAGAAAATCTATTTGAAGAAATAATTACAGAAAACTTTCTTGATATGGGGAAGAAAAAAGTTACACAAGTACAGAGAGTTCCAAGCAAGATGAATCCCAAAAAACCCTAACCAAGACACGTCATAATTACAATGGCAAATGTTATTTACAAAGAGAGAATCTTAAAGGCTACAAGAGAAAAGAAAGGTCTACCTCAAAAAAAACCAAAAACTGATAATAAACCATCTAACTCTGCAACTTGAAGAATTAGAAAGAGAGCAACAAGAAAAGCCCAGAGTGATCAGAAGGAAGGAAATAATAAAGATCAGAGCAGAAATGAGTGACATAGAGACCAAAAAAAAACAACAAAAAAAACACCCCAAAAACACAAAAAAACAAAAACAAAAAAACAAAAACAAACAACACAATACAAAAGATCAATGAAACCAAGAGCTAATTCTTTGAAAGGATAAACAAGATTAATGAACCTCTAGCCAGGCTCACCAAGAAGCAAAGAGAAAGGACACAAATAAACAAAATCAGAAATGAAAGAGGTGAAATAACAACAGACCCCACAGAAATACAAAGAATCATAAAAAAAATACTATGAGTAACTCTACTCCAACAATCTGGTCAACCTAGAAGAAATGGACATATTCCTAAAAAAATACAACCTCCCAAAACTCAGCCAGAAGGAATAAAAAATTCTGAATAGGCCAATAACTATGGAGGAATAAAAAATCTTCCAACAAACAAAAGCCCTGGACCAGATGGCTCACAGGGAAGTTTTATAAAACATTCAAAGAAGAAATAAAACCTATCCTCCTCAGACTATTCCAAAAAATTCAAGAGGAAGGAGCACTTCCAAGCTCTTTCTACAAAGCCAGCATTACCCTAATTCCAAAACCAGATAAAGACAATACAAAGAAAGAGAACTACAGGCCAATATCCCTCATGAACATAGACACCAAAATCCTCAACAAAATTCTAACAAATCGAATCCAGCAATACATTAGAAAGATCATACACCATGACCAAGTGGGATTTTTCTGGGGATGCAAGGAGGGTACAATATCTGCAAATCAATAAATGTGACACACCATATAAACAAACTGAGAGATAAAAACCCATATAATCATATCCATTGATGCAGAAAAAGCATTTGACAAAATCCAACACCCTTTCTTGATAAATACCCTCAGCAAGGTGGGAATAGAAGGATCATACCTCAACATAATAAGCCTTATATGACAAACCCACAGTCAACATCATACTCAATGGGCAAAAACTAAAACCATTTCCACTAAGAACAGGAACAAGAGAGGGACGCCAATTCTCACCACTCCTGTTTTACATAGTACCGGAAGTACTAGCCACTGCAATCAGACAAGAAGAAGAAATAAAAGGCATTCAAATTGGAAAAGAAGAAGTAAAACTGTCATTATTTTCAGATGACATGCTATTGTACATAGAAAACCCCAAAGACTCCATTAAAAAATTACTAGACTTAATAAATGAATTCGGCAGTGTAGCAGGATACAAAACTGACACTCAGAAGTCTATGGATTTTCTATACACCAATAATGAACTCACAGAAAGAGAAATTAAAAAAGCAATCCTATTTACCATTGCAACAAAAAATTAAGATGCCTAGGAATAAACTTAATCAAGGAGATAAAGGACCTGTACTCAGAAAATTTCAAAACGCTGAAAAAAGAGATAGAGAAAGACATGAACAAATGGAAGAATATACCATGTTCTGGATTGGTAGAATCAACATCATTAAAATGTCCATACTACCCAAAGCAATCTATAAATTCAATGCAATCCCCATTAAAATAACAATGGCATACTTCAAAGACCTAGAACAAATTCTCCAAAAATTCATATGGAATAAAAAAGGACCCTAAACAGCTGCAGCCATCTTGAGAAAGAAGAACAATGTTGGAGGGATCACAGTACCAGCTATCAAGCTATATTGCAAAGCCATTGTTCTCAAAACTGCCTGGTACTGGCACAAGAACAGACATATAGACCAGTGGAACAGAACAGAGAACCCAGAAATCTACACAAGCCATTATGTGTAATTAATATTTGACAAAGGAGGCAAGACGATACAATGGAGTGAAGATAGTCTCTTCAACAAATGGTGTTGGGGAAACTGGACAGATAGTTGCAAAAAAATGAAACTAGACCACCAAATTACACCTATACAAAAGTAAACTCAAAATGGATAAAAGACTTAAACTTAAGATGGGAAACCATAAAAATCTTAGAAGAAGCCATAGGCAGCAAAATAGCAGACATTTGTCGTAGCAATATATTTAACGATATAGCTCCTAGGGCAATGGAAACTAAGGAGAAAATAAACAAATGGGACTGCATCAAAATAAGAAGCTTCCGCACAGCAAAAGAAACCATCAACAAAACAACAAGAAAGCCCACTGGATGGGAGAACATATTTGCCAATGTTATCTCTGATAAGGGTTTAATCTCCAACATTTACAGGGAACTCATACAACTTAACAAAAGAAAGATAAACAACCCATTCAAAAAATGGGCAAATGACCTAAATAGACACTTTTTGAAAGAGGACATTCAGAAAGCCAAGAGACATATGAAAACATGCTCAAAGTCACTAATCATCTGAGAGATGCAAATCAAAAGAACGATGAGGTACCACCTCACACCTGTCAGAATAGTTATCATCAACAAATCAACAAACGACAAGTGCTGAAGAGGATTCTGAGAAAAAGGAACCCTCCTTCACTGCTGGTGGGAGTGCAGACTGGTGCAGCCACTGTGGTAAACAGTATGGCGTTTCCTCAAAAAATTAAAAATGGAACTTCCATTTGACCGTGTAATATCACTTTTAGGAATATATACCAAGAAAACAGAAACACCAATCAGAAAGGATATATGCACTCCTGTGTTCAGAGCACCACAATTTGCAATAGCTAAGATTTATAAACAGCCTAAATGCCCATCAGCAGATGAGTGGATTAGAAAACGGTGGTACATCCACACAATGGAATACTATGCTGCTATAAAAAAGAAGGAATTCGTACCATTTGCAACAGCATGGATGGAACTGGAGAGCATTATGCTAAGTGAAATAAGCCGGTCAGTGAAAGAAAAATACCACATATACCACATGATCTCACTCATTTATGGATAATAAAGAACATTATAAACTGATGAACAAAAATAGATACAGAGGCAGAGAAGCATCAAACAGACTGTCAAAGAACAGTGGGAAGGCTGGGGAGGGTTGGGGGTTGGGGGGGAGTAAGAGATCAACAGAAGGACTTGTATGCATGCATATAAGCATAAGCAATGGACATAAGACACTGGGAGAGGGGTCAGGGCATGTGCCGGGGGGTAGAGGAGGCTGGGGGAAGGTCAACTGGGGAAAAAAGGAGACATATGTACTACTATTTGTAATACTTTAACCAATAAAAAAAGAAAAACTAAATAAAGAATCAAATACAAAGGGGCAGCCAAAATACGGAGATAAAGAAACAGGCCCCAAATGAAAGAACCTAAGAAAGCTCTAGAAAAAAGAGCTACATGAAATGGAGGCAAGCAATTTACTAGATATGGACTTCAAAATAATGGTTATAAGGATGCTCATCAGTATGAGAAAGGTCATAGAAACCATAAAAAAATCAATCAGAAATGAAGACTATATTATCTGAAATGAATAATACACTGGAAGGAATAAATAGTAGGTTGGAAAAGACAGAGGATTAAATCAGCAATTTGGAAGACAAAATAGAAAAAAATCAAAGCAGCAAAAAATACAATACAATACAATACAATAAAATAAAATAAAATAAAATAAAATAAAATAGGATAGGATACTTTAAGGGACCTTGCGACAACATGAAGTGCAGCAACATTTGCCTTGTAGCGTTACCAGAAAGAGAAAGGAAAGAGCAAGGGATCGAAAACTATTTGAAGAAATAATGACTGAGAACTACCCTAACCTGCTGAAGGAAAAAGACACACAATTCCAGGAAGTGCAGAGCCCCAATCATATGACCAAAGAGGCTCACACAAGACACATTATAATTAAAATAGTAAAGTTTAAAGACAAAGAGAGACTTTTAAAAGCTTCAACAGAAAGATAGTCATGTACAAGGGAGTTCCCATAAGACTGTCAGCTGATTGCTCAATTTAAGGCCAGAAGGAATTTGCATAAAATATTCAAAGTAATGAAAAGGAAGGACCTGCAACCAAGATTACTTTACCCAGCAAGACTATAATTTAAAATTAAAGGAGAAATAAAAGCTTCCCATCCTATCTAATAAAAGAGTAATATGTAAATTAACTGTCACTTTGCAACAAAGATGGCGGCACCCATAGTGGCTGGGGCGGACACTGGTGGTGTCTCCCCAGCAATGTGAGCCCAGCATCCGCACCCCAGCCGCACAAAGGGAGGGTTGGGGAGGGGCCTCGGGAGAGCACAGGGAGCACCAGGAATGCTGGGAATCACGGTTTTGGTGGTGGACGTGTTGCACAATCTCCTAGACACTCGAGTGAAGTGAGCCTGGAGCAAGTTACTATTTCGGGTGGGGGATAGAGGGAAAGCAAAGGTGAGAGACATAAGTCAGAGTGTCGAGGAAAAATGAAAAGGAAGATATCCTGCAACTTATAGGAAATCTCCACCAATGGAGCAAAGAAAAAAAAAAGAGCTCTATTATTCTGTGAGCACCAAACCAGACTGGGCTGGGGTCTCACACAATTTGCTCATATGATTGCAAAGACAGACAGAAACTTCACTCTTTCATGTACCCAGGCAGATACAATGCACGACATGCATGTTTTCACAGAAGAGGACTTAACAGCACCATTTGCTCTATACCCCTTGGTAAGTCACCTTTTTGGTGGCCATCTGTGTTAGTAAATTGACATAATCAAGAGTAAAAATTAAAAATTTTCTATCTCTATGACAAGCAGGTCCTTACAACTTGGAGCAAGGCAACTATCTATAATAATACAAGTATAATACGAGAGGCAATAAGGCAGGCAGGCAGAGGCAGTTAGGGGTGATCACGCCGGCAGGTGAGCAGTTGGGGCAATCAGGCAGGCAGAGTTGTTAGGCAGGCAGGCAGGTGAGTGATTAGGGGCGATGAGGCCATTAGGGGTGATTAGGCAGGCAGGCAGAGTGGTTAGGGGTGATTAGGCAGGCAGGCAGAGGCAGTTAGGGATGATGAGGCAGGCAAGCAGAGTGGTTAGAGGCAATCAAGCAGGCTGGCAAGCAAGTGGTTAGGAGCCAGTGGTCCCGGATTGTTAGAGGGTGCAAGCAGGGCTGAAAGACTACCCCCTACCCCCATACACAAATTTCATGCATAATTTCTAATATAAAAAAACAAAACTAAAGGACTTTGTTACGACCAAACCAGTATTATAAGAATTTTAAAGGGCTTTCTTTAAAAAAGAAGAATGAAAAGAAAAAGAAGGAGGAGGAGGAGGAGGAGAAGAAACAAACAGAGGAACATAGTTAAAAGGATAAAATGGCAATAAATACATGCCTATCTATAATCACTTTAAATGTAAATGGCTTAAATGTTCCAATAAAAAGATATAGGCTAGCTGAATGGATAAGAAAATAAGACCCATATATGTGCTGTCTATAAGAAGTCCACCTCAGAACAAAGGATACACACAGACTAAAAGTAAAGAGATGGAAAAAAATATTACATGAAAATGGAAATTTTAAAAAGCTGGGGTAGCAATATTTATATTTGACAGAATAGATTTTAGGCCACTACATGGTGATAAAGAGAGCAATCCAATAAGAAGATACAAAAGTTATAAACACTTATGCACCCAACATAGGAGCACCTAAGTATGTAAAACAAATCTTGATGGACATAAAGGAAGAGATTAACAGTAATACAGTCATGGTAGGGGATTTTAACACCACATTAATGTCAATGGATACATCTTCCAGACAGAAAATTAACAAGGAAATGACGGCCTTAATGACATGCTAGATCAGATGGATTTAATTGATATCTTCAGAGCATTTTACCCCAAAGCAGCAGAATATAAATTCTTCTCAAGTACACATGGAACATTTTCTAGTATAGACTGCATGTTAGGACACAAAATAAGTCTCAATGAATTTAAGAAGACTGAAATCATATTAAGCATCTTCTCTGACCATAATATGAAACTAAAAATCAATTATAAGAAAAAGACTGAAAAACATAAACACATGGAGGCTAAATAACATAAACAATATTGGGTTAACAATGAGATCAAGGAAGAAATCAAAAGACACCTTCAAGCAAATGAAAACAAGAACACAACAACCCCGAATTCATGGGACATAGCTAATATAGTCCTGAGAAGGAAATCCATAGCATTATAGGCCAAGAAAACCTCAAATAAATAAACTAACTTATACTTAAAGGAAATTGAAAAAGAACAACAAAGACCAAGGTAAGTAGAAGAAAGGAAATAATAATGATCAGAGCAGAAATAAACAAAATAAAGTCTAAAAAACAATACAAAAGATCAATGAAACCAAGAGCTGGTTCTTTGAAAAGATAAGCATGATTAGCCCTAGCCAGTTTGGCTCAGTGGATAGAGCATCAGTCTGTAGATTGAAGGTTCCTGGGTTCGATTCTGGTCAAGAGCACATGCCCAGGCTGCGGGCTCAGTCCCCAGTAGGGGGGCGCACAAGAGGCAGCCAATCAATGATTTTCTTTCATCATTGATGTTTCTATCTCTCTCCCTCTCCCTTCCTCTCTGAAGTCAATAAAAACATATTAAAAAAAATACAGCATCTCTTGAGATCAAATATACTTTAAAAAAAAAGATAAACATGATTAACAGATAAACCTTTGAGCAGACTCATCAAGAAAAAAACAGAGAGGACCCATAAATAAAATCAGAAATGAAAGAGGAGAAAGAACAACTGATACCAAAGAAATACAAAGGATTGCAAGAAAATATTATGAACAACTATATGCCAACAAATTGAACATTCTTGTAGAAATGGATAAATTCCTAGGAGCAAAAAATTTTCCAAAATGAATCAGGGAGAATCACAGAATCTGAATAGACAAATTACAACTACTGAAATTGAAGCAGTAATCAAAACACTCCCAATAAACAGAAGTCCTGGACTGGATGCTTCACGGGAGAATTTTACCAAACATTCAAATACCTATCCTCAAACTATTCCAAGTATTCAAGATAAGGGAAGACTTCCGCTCTCATTTTATTAGGCCTGAATTACCCAAACTCCAAAAACAGATACACTACAAAGCAAGAAAATTATAGGCCAATATCCCTGAAGAACATAAGTGCTAAAATCCTCAACAAAATATTAGCAAACTGGATCCAGCAATACATTAAAAAGATCATACATCATGATCAAGTGGGATTTATTATGGGGATGCAAGGTTGGTACAATATCCACAAATCAGTAAGCATATAGACCTATAAATAATATGAAGAATAAAAACCACATGATCACACCAATAGATGCAGAAAAAAACATTTGATAAAATCCAGCACCCATATATAATAATAAAAGCATAATATGCTAATTAGACCAGATAGCCTAACAACCTTCCGGACATCTTTCCGGATGAAGCTGCCATGGCAGGGGCCGAGGCAGAGGCAGTTAGGGGCCATCAGGCAGGCAAGCGAGCAGTTAGGGGCGATTAGTAAGCAGGCAGGCAAGTGGTTAGGGGCAATCAGGCAGGCAGGCAGAGGGGATAGGGGTGATTGGGCAGGCAGGCAGACAAGCAGTTAGGAGCCAGTGGTCCCAGTTGTGAGAAGGATGTCCGGCTGCAAGAATCGGGCCTAAACTGGCAGTCGGACATCCCCCAAGGGGTCCAGGATTGCAAGCAGGTGCAGGCCGGGGTGAGGCACCCCCCCCCCCATGCATGAATTTCATGCACTGGGCCTCTAGTTTATGATAAAATCTAAGCAAATTGGGAATAAAGGAAATATGTCTCAACATAATGAAGGCCATATATGACAAACCCACAGCCAACATCATACTCAACAGGTAAAAACTACAAGCATTTTCCTTAATATAGGGAATAAGACAGGGTTGACTGCTTTCACCGCTCTTATTCAACACTAGTGACCCAGTGCACGGATTTGTGCACATTGAAAGGAAATTAATTAGAAAAAATATTTGAATATCACTATTCACCCTTTCTCTGTAATAGAAGTGTCAACCAAATTCATGGTCGACAATGACAGATCAAAACACACCCATGCGATTGGTGCCAGCAAGAGCTTTATATGTATTGTGCATGCGCGAGTCAACTTAGACCTGTTTTCTGATGTAGCTAAACTTTTTCCAGCCCAGTGAAGCATCACAACTTCTTTTTTGGTTAATTGTCAGCAACACAGCAAAAAATATCAACACGAAGCAGATTATTATTGTAGATCACGCAGGGAGAACAAAAGGTAAAATATTTAACTGCAGCAGTGTTTGACTATATTCTGCACAGTGAGAAAACCTGAAGTCATTTTCAAGGTCTACCATTTCTTACTTCTTTTCAGTCAGGTCAAACTTCTAAACTTTCTAAATCTCCATTTTCTGGCTAATGAAAAGAAAATAGGATTCTACTGAGTCTCCTATCTACCTACTTCAGGACTTCTGTGAGGATCAAATGAGATGAGGCACATGAAACCACTTCACAAACATTTGGTTAAACTGTGAAATGTTTCCACCTGGCTATAAAGCAAGTCGTGTTCCTGGGCTGAAGAGACCACAAGGAGGCTAGTTGCTAGGGAGAGGAAGCCGGGCATTGCTATGTGACATCATTACCCAGAGCCCACAAGCAACTGTTTCTGGGCTGGGCTGGGCTGTGGAACCACATTTTGCGTCATGGGGTCTCAGCAGCGTTGGCTGTGATTTGGTGGGATGTGGTTCTGGGGTGGTGGCGGGCCTGTGTCCCACTTGGGGGAAGCCAAGTTTTGGTTTGCTGGTGCCAAGTCCGTAGTGCCATTTATTTTTAAATGGCCAGTGCACGTCACGGCAGCTCCTGCATTGAGCGTTTTCCCCCTGGTGGTCTGTGTGTGTCATAGCAACCAGTTGGATGGACAGACACTTAGCTTTTTATATATATATCCTATATAATAAAACCCTAATATGCAAATTGACCAAACAGTGGAATTACCAGTCTCTATGAAGCACACTGACCACCAGGGGGCAGACGCTCAACACAGGAGATGCCCCCTGGTGGTCAGTGTGCTCCCACAAGGGGAGCACCACTCAGCCAGAAGCTGGGCTCACAGCTGGCGAACCCAGTGGTGGTGGCAGGAGCCCCTCCCACCTCCACGGCGATGCTAAGAACCCCTCAGGGGATGTCCATCTGTCAGCTTAGGCCCACAGGAGGACATCCCCCTAGGGGTCCTGGCCTGCAAGAGGGTGCAAGCTGGGCTGAGGGACCCCCATCCCAATGAATGAATGTCATGCACCAGGCTATATATATATATATATATATATATATATATATATATATATATATATGGAAGTTGCAGCAATCAGACAAAAAAGAAGAAATAAACGGCATACAAATTGGAAAGGAAGAAGTAAAACTGTCATTATTTGCAGATGAGAGGACACTGTATATAGAAAACCCTAAAGATTCCACCAAATAAAACTACTAGAACTATTAAATGAATTCAGTAAAGTAGCAGGATACAAAATAAATATCCAGAAATCAAACAATACTGAATTATCAGAAAGGGAAACAAAAAAAACCAATCACATTCACAATTGCTTCAAAAAGAATAAATACCTAGAAATAAATTTAACCAAGGATGTAAAAGACCTGTACTTGTAAAACTATAGGACACAGGACAAAGGAGGCAAGAACATACAATGGAGCCAAGATAGTCTCTTCAATAAATGGTGTTGGGAAAATTGGACAGATATATGCAAGAAAATGAAACTGGATCACCAACATACACCATACACAAAAATAAACTCAAAATGGATAAAGGACTTAAATGTACGACAGGAAACCATAAAAATTCTAGAAGAAGCCAAAGGTAACAAAATCTCAGACATATGCAGAAGCAATTTCTTCACTGATACAGCTCCTAGGGCACTTGAAACTAAAGAGAAAATGAACAAATGGGACTACATCAAAATAAGAAGCTTCTGCACAGCAAAAGAAACCATCAACAAAACAACGAGAAAACCCACTGCGTGGGAAAACATATTTGCCAATGTCATATCTGATAAGGGCCTAATCTCCAAAATTTATAGGGAACTCATACAACTTAACAAAAGGAAGATAAACAATCCAATCAAAAAATGGGCAAAGGACCTAAATAGACACCTTTCAAAAGAGGACATTCAGAAAGCCAAGAGACATATGAAAACATGCTCAAAGTCACTAATCATCCGAGAGATGCAAATCAAAACAACAATGAGGTACTATCTCACACCTGTCAGACTGGCTATCATCAACAAATCAACAAACGACAAGTGCTGGAGAGGATGTGGAGAAAAAGGAACACTTGTGCACTGCTGGTGGGAATGCAGACTGGTGCAGCCACTATGGAAGATAGTATGGAGTTTCCTCAAAAAACTGAAAATGGAACTCCCATTTGACCCTGTGATCCCACTTCTAGGAATATATCCCAAGAAACCAGAAACAACAATCAGAAAGGATATATGCACCCCTATGTTCATAGCAGCACAATTCACCATAGCTAAGATCTGGAAACAGCCTAAGTGCCCATCAGTAGATGAATGGATTAGAAAACTGTGGTACATCTACACGATGGAATACTATGCTGCTCTAAAAAGGAAGGAACTCTTACCATTTGCAACGGCATGGATGGAACTGGAGAGCATTATGCTAAGTGAAATAAGCCAGTCAATGAAGGAAAAATACCACATGATCTCACTCATTCATGGATAATAGAGACCATTATAAACTTTTGAACAATAATAGATACAGAGGCAGAGCAGCCTCAAACAGATTGTCAAACTGTAGCGGGAAGGCCGGGGAGGGGTGGGGGGCAGGATGGAGGGGTGTAAGAGACCAACCAAAGGACTTGTATGCATGCATATAAGCATAACCAATGGACATAAGACACTGGGGGGTAGGGGAGGCCAGGGGATTGTCAAGGGCGGGGGGAAAAAAGGGACACATATGTAATACCCTTTGTAAGACTGTAAGCAATAAAATAAAATAAAAAAAAAAGACACAGAAGGAAAAAGATACAAATAATTGGAAGCATACACTATGTTCATGGATTGGAAGAATTAACATAATTAAAATGTCCATACTACTCAAAGTAATCTATAGATTCAATTAATACCTATCAGGATACCAATCGTGTAATTCACAGAACTAGAATTTTCCAAAAATGTATATGGAACTACAAAAGACCCCAAATAGCAATCTTGATAAAAAAGAACACAGTTGGAAGAATCATACTACCTGATATCAAACTATTCTACAAAGCCATAGTAATCAAAACAGCATGGTACTGCCATGGCTATTGTGGCTCAGTGCTTAAAGCATCAGCCCATGCACCTAAGGGTTGTGGATTCTATTCCTGGTCAAGGGCATGTACTTGGGTTGCAGGTTCCATCCCTGGCTCCACTCAGGGTGCATGCA
Source organism: Myotis daubentonii (assembly GCF_963259705.1). Taxonomy (NCBI): domain Eukaryota; kingdom Metazoa; phylum Chordata; class Mammalia; order Chiroptera; family Vespertilionidae; genus Myotis; species Myotis daubentonii. Next base: position 111,194,088 of record NC_081840.1, read on the forward strand.
GGAGGCAACCAATCAATGTGTCTCTCTCACATTGATGTTTTTTTCTCTTCCCCTCCCTTCCTCCCATCCACTCTCCCCAAAAAATAAATGGAAAAAATAACCTCTGGTGAAGATTAACAAACAAACAAAACAAAAACAGCATGGTACTGACATAAAAGCAGAAATATAGATCAATGGAATAGAATAGAGAACCCAGAAATAAAGCCATGCCTTTATAGTCAATTAATATTTGACAAAGAAGACAAAAACATACATGGGTTAAAGATAGTCGATTCAATAACTGGTGTTGAAAATATTGAATAGATACATGCAAAAAAATGAAACTAGCCTGCCTCCTTATACCATACACAAGAATAAATTAAAAATGGATTAAATACTTAAACTGTTAAAAAAAACATAAAAACTCTATAAGAAAACATAGGCAGTAAAATATCAGACGTTTCTCAGCAATATTTTTTCTCATATATCACCTTGGACAAGGGAAACAAAGAAAAAATAGACAAATGGGCCTTGGCCAGTGTGGCTCAGATGGTTGGAGCATAGTCTTTACATCAAGGGTCATGGGTTTGATTTTCTGTCAGGGCACATACCCAGGTTGCAGGTTGGATCCCTGGTTGATGCAACCGATCAATTTTTTTTTCACATTGATGTTTCTCTCTCTCTCTCTCTCTCTCTCTCAAATCAATTAAAGAAACAAATAAATATATCCTTGAGTGAGGATTTTAAACAAACAACAAACAAACAAACGGGACTACATCAAACTAAAATGTTTTTACACAGCAAAGGAAACCAGCAATAAAATGAAAGACAACCCATGAATAGGAGAACATATTTGCCAATGATGCATCTGATAAGGGGTTAATATCCAATTTTTTAAAAAACTCAAACAACTCAACATGAAAAATAACAAACAATCCAATTTAAAAATGGTCAAAGAACCTGAATACACACTCTCCAAAGAGGACATACAGATGGCCATAAGCATATGCACAGACGCTCAAGGTCATTAATCATCAGAAAAATGCAAATTAAAACCAGGAGATAATCACCTCACACCTGTCAGAATAGCTATCATCAACAAGCAGCAGTATTGGTGTGGAAGTTGAGAAAAGAGAACCCTTGTGCATTGTTGGTGGGAATGAAGATTGGTGTAGCCATTGTGGAAAGCAGTATTTTAAAAATGGAACTGCCTTATGACTCAGCAATTCCACTTCTGGGAATTTATCCAAAAAAATCCAAAACATTAATTCAAAAGACTATATGCACCCCTATGTTCATTGTAGTTTTATTTATAATAGCCAAGGTTTGAAAGCAGCCCAAGTGCCCATCAGTAGATGAGTGGATAAAAATGCTGTAGTTGCCCTGACTGGTTTGGCTAAGTGGATAGAGCGTCGGCCTGTGGACTGAGGGGTCTTGGGTTTGATTCCAGTCAAAGGCATGTACCTTGGCTGCGGGCACATCCTCAGTGGGGGGTGTGAAGGGGGCGGCTGATCGATGTTTCTTGCTCATCAATGTTTCTAACTCTCTATCCTTCTCCCTCTCTGTAAAAAATCAATAAAATATATATTTTAAAAAATGTTGTAGTGCATTTACACAATGGAACACTACTCAGCTGTAAAAAAGAAGGAAATCTTACCCTTTGAGACAGCATGGATGGACCTGGAAACATTATGCTAGGTGAAATAAGCCAGTCAGAGAAAGGCAAGTACCGTATGATTTCACTCATATGTGGAATCTAATGAAAAAATGGAATAACAAGCAAAATAGTTATAGACTCATAGATAGAGAGCAGGCTGACAACTTGTGGAGAGGGAGAGCTGGAGGGGTTACAGGATTGAGGAAAATAGAGAAAAAAGAAGGTAAAAAAGAAGGTAAGAATCTCATGGACAACAGTGTGGTGATTGCTGTGGGGGATGGTGGGTTGCGGGAGGTGGAGGAAGGTATAGATAGGAAAGACAAATGATGGTGGACAGAGATTTGAATTGGGGTGGTAAACATGCAATACAGTGTACAGATTATGTGTTGTAGAATTGTGCTCCTGAAAACTGTATAATTTTGTTAACCAGTGTCACCCCCAATAAATTCAGTGAAAAGGAAAAACAAAACCTTTCACTCTGTACCTTTTTATACCTTTGTTTTGACTTTTAACCATGAGAAAGTGTTATCTAATACAAATTAAGATACATCCAAGAACTTAATTCTCTATATGTTTATATTTGTCAGCTGCTTTCCTCAATACCATGTGCTGAATTTAGCCTTTGATAACAGAGGCTGATCTAGTTTTGGTCTATCTTCCAAACAGTGAAGTGATCCTAAGGTAAAAATTAGAACAAAGCCATTATTTGGTCCAAGAGTGCAGGCAGTGGAGCCTGAACAGGACAATTCCTTAATGATTTTGCAAGAACCTTATGATTGAGTATTGAGGCCAAAGAATGACAACACTGTAATTTAAAGTTATAAGTGACCTATTTCAGAAGAAATGCAGTTTTCCAGGCTATTCTAGAATGAAGATGCTGTTCAGAGTCAACGTGGGGCTCTACTTGTCTGTTCTGTGGCATTCAGGAGCCCCCTGCATGTTGAATCCATCTGACAACAAGGGGGAAGTAGTCTCAGAACTGGAGTCATGGCCAGGGAGAAGGAGGTTGTTGCACACCTTTAGCCTCCATCATTCTTCGAAAGACAATAGAGGGATTGAAATTGAGGAAAGGCATAGTTGAATGGAGAGAGGAAGTGACCTGAATCAAGAAGGTTAAATGGGGAGAGAAGGGAGGAGAGGGAAACTAATATTTTTTGAGTGCCCACTGAGTGCCAGTGTCTTGTTCAATTCTCCCAGCCCCTTGAGGTAAACTTATCATCCACATTTTAAAGATGAGGTTCAAGTAGTCTAACTAAGCCACGTTTAGGAAGGTTGTAAGCTATGAAGTCAGATTTCTTTGATGTCACAGTCCATGCTCTATACTGTAACTTTCAAGTTCATATTTAGCAACAGGCTCTTCTAGTCATTGACACCCTTTTCCAAATAACCCTTGTTTCTCCTGGTGGCCCCAGCCCCAGCTCCTACCAATAGAAGAAGCATTGAAGTCTTCCAAGACCTGATTTTTTACTAGAACAGGGTTGGGCAACCCCTGGCACCCGTGCCAAACATGGCACGCCAGTAACTTTTGCTGGCACGCGAAACCCTCTCTTATAATCTTCCATTTACAATTTTTTTCTTCATATCGACTTTTTTATTTTTCAGATAAATTCAGTGTAGGTGCATCTTAGATAAATAAATAATTTTACATAACAAGTTATCTTAAAGACCATAGATATGGATTGACGAGAGAGGGGAGGAGCAATTTCTATGCCTCTGCCTTAACTCTCCCTGCCTTCCTAGATCCGACCAGTGTTTGGGTTTCATCCACATACGCTTGTGAATCTTTGTTCTCAGTGATGAATTTTGTTAAGTCTCATAATAGGAGTAGCCTGATGGATGAAAGTAGTAGCTCGTGCATATCTCTGAAGGTCACGAAATATAAACCTGATGTAAAATCTCTGTCATCAGTGATGCAGCAGCAAAAGTCCCACTGATAATATCAAACGGAGTCATAAAGTTTTCTGTCGGACTATCAGTGTACATGTATACATTAAAAAATAAATGTATTTTTCATCATCATATACTGTGTTTTTGTCACTTGAATGAATTTTATTATTTCTTCAAGGTTCTTCATATATGTACACCTTAAGAGATATCAAGTAGGCGTAACATGTTCTCAAAAAATTAGGGTTGGTATGCAGAAGAATTTTGAGTCAGAGATTTTGCTGGTTTTGGCACGCACTCACAAAAAGGTTGCCCACCCCTGGACTAGAACTTCTGGGTCACACCTTCTCTTTCATTTTTCCTGCTAGTCCTTGGTCTCTCTCTTTTCTGGCCCAGGCCTCAGATGTATTTACAACTCTTGTAGATACCTCTTGAAGGGATAACCACACATTCCCCGGGTTTTTGTTTGTTTTTAGAGCTTTTTCTCTTGAGAAACTTGCTCTGGGACTGTTGGTTCCCAGTTCCAACTGATAGTGGGGAAGGGCACATAATTAGAATAGAACCATAGTGTTTAATAATTATCCACCTTACTAAACTATAAATAAGTTTTCTTACAGACCCTGGGAAACTGGAGGATGAAACAAGGCTATAAAAAAAGATGCCTCTATGGGTCCATTACTCAGAAAAGAAATACATTTTAAAAACAGACCAAGGACAGGACACCCTTTGATTTGGTTGCTGTGCCTGGATCCTGATTCCCTTGGGGAGTTTGCCTCAGGAATGCTGATCATTCTCTGGTCTCAGGAATGGGCTAAAATCAGCATGTGGTATTGAGGGAAACAGCTGACAAATATAAATGTTTAGAGAATTAAGTTCTTTGATTTATTTTAATTTGTATTAGATAATACATTCTCATAGAAGATCAGCCACCCTGTTATCAGACTTTGAGCTCCTGAAGGCCCGACTGCAGACCCTCCCCTCCCCGTTCCCTGTTACACTTGTAGCTCAAAGCTGCATGTAGTTGTCTTCTCCCTCATCAGTATATAATCAGTCAACTGGCAAGGGGGGGCAGAGCAGAATTTCCAGGGTGACCGACTGCTCTCCCATACTGCGGGCGCTATAGAAATAAACGGTCATATATGATTCAACTGGGTCTGCTTAATTTGGCTCAAGTAGTGACAGGCAGCCTTGGACCCATTGTGTCCGTTTTTAAAATTATACCACCTTATTCAAAATTCAAGTTGTCCTTTCATGCTAACATCGCAGGTAGAGTCAGGCATCCTCTTTCTCCTGCTGACTGGTTTCTTGGTTACTGCTTCAGGAAACACTAATGTGTTAGAAGAAGCTGTGTCTTCTCTTTGACTTCAAGGCTTTATCTTGAGGTAGAAGATTTTTCTGATGTCATCTTCTCTTTACTGAATCATGGGTCTTGATAACAACCCTTGAGATACCAGGTGTTATGACCAGATTTGCCTCTAGACCAGCGGTTCTCAACCTGTGGGTTGCAACCTTTGGGGGTCGAACGACCCTTTCACAGGGGTCGCCTAAATACGTCCTGCATATCAGATATTTACATTACAATTCATAACAGTAGCAAAATTACAGTTATGAAGTAGCAACGAAAATAATTTTATGGTTGGGGGTCACCGCAACATGAAGTTAAAGGGTCACGGCCTTAGGAAGGTTGAGAACCACTGCTCTAGACCGTTGGAATTTCTATGTCCAGATAAGCTAGCAGCCTCATTTGATCTGTTCCTGGATGGTAGCGGCTAACAAGCATTTCTCTTCAGGTCCCCCACTTCCCAGCCACCCAAAGAGATAGCACATCTTCCTCTTACTTGCAATCCACATACCTCTTCCTGCCTGCCTCCTTTCATATGCTGCCTCTTCTGAAATTAACACAATCTCAAAAAACACTTAGCCACTTAAATACCAGTTTTGTGGTGCTATTCATCTGACTGAGGTATAAACATACATGTATGTACATGTATACAACACAGCACTTGCTGGTGTTTACCCCAGTTAATATGCTGCTATCCTGAGGCATTTGGCACATTTTTTTTTCTTACGGAGTCTCTCAGTGACAGCACAGTGACCCTTTGTCTGAAACAAGGCCAAATCTGTGAAATTAACCACCACTGCTGCTCACATTTTGACTTGTTAGCCATAAGAGATATCCGCAAGTCCTGACTCTTTATAAATTGAACACATACATATCATCCCCAGGCGCCTTTGGAAGAACACAGTGTTCATTTCTATTCCTCTCATAGCTGGAAGCTTCATTAAGCAGTTACTTTTTTGTTGATGAGCCTCGAGCCCGCAGGCCAGAGAGCTCTGTCTCCTGCGGTCACTCCACCAGCCAGCCCCCCTCGGGAGCCCACGGAAGCTATTCCCATCTTGGAATAGCTAAGAGCCCTGTGTAGAAGCATCTAGAAAAGATGCCACTGGCAGTTGCAGTCCCTGCTTGAATTCTGGGAAACAAACCACCCACTTTCCACACTGTTGCAATTTACTACAAGTTTAAGCATGAACAGTCCTGTTTCAGATTGGCACCCAAATGTCTGGAGTTTGGAAATTTACAATTGGTACTTGAAAGAGCCACCAAAACTTCTTGGGAAAAAAAAGTTGAAAGGCTTTCTTGCAAACATTGGTCCTTACAAATGCCAGGTAATTTATGACGACAGTCCTCATGCCTCTTCTGCCTGTGTAAGGGTGAGCGCCAGTTTCTCAGACATCTGTGCCTCGCAGCCTATGACACAGCCGACTTCTTATGGCTTAGATTCCCTCCACTCTGGAAATTGCAGAAGAACGATGGAGATGCAGGTGGGAATGTTCAGCAGATACAAATGAATTCTGCCAGCCATGGGCTCACATTCCTGTTCACGTACAAATATTCCCTGAGAGTTAAAAATGTTGACTTGAGAAGTGTAAGTCAAATGATCGACCTTCTTCCGGAAGGCTCCGAGCTGGAAACTGACAGGAAGAGAGTTCTCAGTTTACGAACATGCTTAACTGTGTGCCCGTGGCTCTAGACTCAAAGATTCGAAGCCTTCCACTTTTAAACAATTGTTAAATAAACTTATTTTTATATTGTGAAAGTTATAAGGTATCTGTAATTTTTTTTGAAAACCCAGAAATAAAAAGAAGGGGGGGGGGAAATCGCAATCATCATCCCACCATTTCAAAATTAAGTGCTGAAACATTTTGTTTAGTATTTTTTTCCAGGCTTTTTAAAGCTTTGGCTTTCAAAATTTTGGTCTTTTAAAAAAAGAAACTGATTCCCTTGCCAATATTTGCCTCACCAAATACAAAGCAAACCTTATAAGAACTCAAAGGGATATGTCAAAAGAAAATGCACTTTTCTCATTTGCCATGGGCCATGCAGACAGCCCTGGGGCCCTTTCAAAAGATGGGGCTCAACCTTCTCACAGCCTTCCCCGTCTCCTTTTGGAACCTATAAATTAAGGTTTTGAGGGAGTGGACGCTGGTTCTCTCTATGCAATTCTCTGGTGATTCAGCAAACAGGTTCCACCTTCCCTCCCCCCACCCTACCCCAAGTGTTATTTACACTCAGTCTGTCCTCCAAAATCAGTCCTGGGAATTAGCATCTTCCCTCCAAAGGAGACACATGTCCCCTTAACAGCACCCTCAGTGAGCAGGAGGGATGGCAGGGCCTGAAGAGCCTACTGCCAGGATATTTCTGGGATCAGTTTTATTTCTGGGGAGCTAAGCTGAAACTTGAAAAGATTAAAAGGCATGTTAAAGAAATCTAAACACTGGCTGGAGGAGGGCCACAAAAGTCATTAGCACATGAACACACAAACTTTTCTCTCTCCTCCAATTCTCTCTTTGCCATCAGATTCTGGATGAATTTCCACTTGCTTTTGCTCAAAGTTGGATGAAAATGCCATAAGAAGATGAGTTCTGGGGTATTTGTAGGAACAAGCACACAGTAGTTTGTGGGGCACAGTATAAACAAAATGCCTGTCCCTTGTTCAAAAATTATTAAGAATGTTGCAGCAGTAACAGTAGTGCATTAAACGAAAAAGGGGTCTGAGTGTGGGGTCCCATGGGACAGCCCAGCTGCGCACCCACAGAGGCTACATGTGAGGTTCATCTTGTTATAAGCATGTATCCATGTACCTGTCTGGTTTTAGAGACTTGCTTTGCATGTAGAGAACTCTACTTCACTTCCTTTAAAATAGGAGGGTAGAGATGGTCTACAGTGAAAAACGTCAAATAGGTACTCGTGGACCTCTGCCTCTGTTAAACTCAGCTATGAATGATTAATTCAGGGTCAGGAATTAAACCAGCAAGTGGCTGACAGAGGGAAAATTCTGACAATTGATATGCCGTCAATTAAAAGATAGTAGCTTTATTTCTTCCCATTTCCTCAATTACACTGTTTTACTAACAGTTATCACACATTTTATACCAAAGACATTTATTCTGGTCAGTCCTCGGGGGCAGGAGCCATTTGGTTTCCCCTGTAACTCTTCCAAGGCACTTAGCACAGGGCTTGGCGTTCCACTGATGTTGACTGAGTCAGCTCAGGGATGGCCAGAATGTCAGGTGTCAGAGAACAAAGGGACAAGTGGAGACCTAACCCCTTTATTTCTTTTTTTAAAAAGTTGAAAATACAAGAAATGTTTCTTCATCGCATTTCTTCAGGGCAGAGCAGAGAGTGACACCATTGAACAGTGTTCCAGCTTTGGTGGAGAAGAGTAAACAAGGGAGAGATTATACATAATTACAGACAATCACGTTTCAGGGGATAAACAGCAATCAAAAGCAAGGAGGTGCTGGAGCCTGGCCCCTTCCCAGAGGCAGCCAGGACCCAGCAGTGGAGAGAAAGCCCTAGAAGCACTCTCCAAAGAACTGTTTCATTTAGTGAGGGGATGGCCTGTTGAGCTGCGTTGTGTTGTTTGGATTTTACTTTTTCTGCCCAAGGTGAGGTGGCAGTTACGGAGTTGCTTTGGCTGTTCCTTTGGCACTTTGGAGTTGATTTTTTTTTTTTTTTGGCCTAAAGCACTACAAAAAAATAAAAAAAAACTTTCCAAAGGAATACTGAAGCCAAAGCTAAATCATTTCAAATGCTTGGCCAGTATAAAGGGAAAAAAATAATAAATCTGAACCCAAATCTCTCTATTTATTTTACACATTGTAGCATAGCACATTAAAATGTATTATTTGCAAAACAAAAATTTAAAGATTCAGTTTCTGCAAGAGCCAAAACAAGAGACCAATGAGATTTTGATCACTCAGGCCCCCAAAATATATTTGCAGAGAAAAAACCCCTGCATTTCATTTAGCACATTTTGTGGTCAACTTACCCAAATAATTACACCTAGATCTCTGCTGGGTGTTATCTATGAGGACTTGGCTATCTTTTTCTCAGACCTTAGGCAAACTGGCAGCATTAAGGCTTAATTGGATGCTATAAAGACTTACCTGGGAATTGGGAAACCCAAATCTTGAGCGTTAGACCAGCACCACATGGCCGTGGCACAAGCGGAGGAGGAGCGCCTCCCATGCTCCGCTCAAACCTGCTCTGCCCACCCGGAGGCCCCTGAGCATCGTCGGGGTGTTCTTTGCCCCTGTGCTTAAATTAAATGTGTATTTCACACATAATTATAGGGTTCTATGGGACTTCCAAGATGGTATCCACCTGAATTAATCATGCTAAGCTTCTACACAGGTAATTAACCAGGCAGAAATAGCCTGGAGCATTAAAATGAACCAAAACTGCTTGGTGTTGGAACGTTGAAACATCTTCAGAGGCCTCGCAAGGGTGAGCACCGGAGACAGGACAGACATACCTTGGCGATATCATGGATTCAGTTCCAGATTTCCGCAGCAAAGTGAGTATTGCAATAAAGTGAGTCATAATCAGTTTTTATTGCTGGTGGAGGGTCTTGCCTTCAATTTGCAAAGAACACAACACTTGTGAAGCACAATAAAGGGAAGCGCAAAAAACAAGATCTTCCTGTAGTGCATAAGGTTAGCATGCATTAGCATCACCTGGGGACGTGTTGCACATGCAGAATCCAGTCTACACCCTCTGAGAGTGCAATTGGGCACATTGGCTGGAGTCCACGAATCGGCCTGCTATGAATCCAGGTGATTCTGATGAAGGTGGTCAGAGGCTCAGAAATGCTGTGAGTTTTCAAACTTGAACAAGCATCAGAATAACCAGGAAATAAGAGATGCTGGGCCCCAACCCCTGAGTTGATGATTCAGGAGAAAGTCATAGAGAACCTGAATTTGTAATAAGTTCCCAGGTGATAGCTGCTGCTGGTTGGACATCACACTGTGTGACATACTACTTGAGACTCTTAATAGTCAAAATATGGTTTCTCAAAGCCAGCTGCATTATCATCATACGGAACCTTGTTAGAAATGCAGAGTCTCAAGCTCTGTGCCACACTTTATGAATCAGGCTCTGCTTGTTTCTAAGATTCCCAAGTGATTGCCATCACATTAATGTTCGAGAAGATTATAACAGCAGTTTGTTACCTGAAGTACACATTGGAATCACCTGGGAAGGTGCCAATACCTGGGATCCAGCTCTAGTGTTATCTGGGTTCATTGTTCTGGGTGCAGGCCAGGCTTTGGGGATTTTTGAGAGCTCCCAGGTGATTCTAATATGCAGTCCAGGTGGAGAAACACTGCTGAAGAAGATGCTGGGTAACTATTTGTAGGGTGCTTGTTGATGGAAATTTTCAGCAATGCTGGGAGACATCTTCACTTCAGCTTGAAGCTTCTTCCTGCCAAGTTGTCTGTTTGCATACAAGGTGCCCTGCCACCTCAAATATTTGCAGCTCTGACACCTCTGGCTATGGCAGAAGAAAGGTATCTTAAAATGTGAGTACTCTGAGCACCCCCAGAAACTAGTGCAGATAAAAGAAGAAGAAAAAAAGCCACCTCCAAATAATATTCACAGTGATATTTGAGAGGACATTGATGTGCTAAAATAGAGAAAAACAAAAAACACATGATCATGTAAAAGGAACAATATGAGAACAATGAATGGTTCTTAGATATTAAAAAATATTGTAAAATGAAATGCTCAATAGAGCAGTAAGTAGCAGAATGTATATTACAGAAGGAGAAATTCGTGAATTATAAAAATGGTTTCCAAAGTCAGCCCAACTAATTGAATTAAAGTCACCAATCACCCAGTGCACTTTAATAAAACAAAGTTCTCGGGCTCTACCCTACACGTGCAGATTTAGAATCATCAGGTGGGGGCTAGGGACCCAGGTCTCTAACAAGTACCTGGAGGTGATTTTGATGGGCTACTGGATTTTGGAACCACCCAGTTAGAAGACAGGCCTATGGGATTTCCTCCAACCCCCTAAGAAAGAGGGAAATTTTGAGGAACAACAAACAATGAGGAGCACAGAAAGGGCCACATGGTGCAAAGTTCCAAGGGGCAGGGGCTGGAATGGGAGGTGGCTTGCTGGTGCATCTATGAGTTGTAGCTTCCAGGTTGTGTACTGGTGTGGCCTTCGATGGAAGATGTATGTTGGATATGCAGTAAGACCTCACCTAACTTCAAGGATAGGTTCTGCAACTTTAAGTGAAACGAAGTCTAGTGAAATCAATTTTACATAGGCTGATTGGTATAAACAAGAATCAAGTTCCTATGGCTTTTCATCAACATTAAAATGAAAAGATGTTATTTCAGGATCTGCTGTGTACTTTATGTAACAGAAGTTCCAGAAGTAGATAAATAAGCAAAAGCAGATAAAATTACCAAAAAATTAACAGATCATCTTCAGATGAAAAGGCACACCAAATGAGATTTTTTAGCAGCTTTATAATTATGTCATACAATTAACTAATTTATTAGAACATTTATTAGAACATTTAACTAATTATAGAACATTTACATCACTTCAAAAAGAAACCCCATACTTATTAGAAATCATTTCCCCTTATCCACCTCCTACTGTTCCACTCCCAGACTTAGGCAACCATGGATCTACTGTCTATCCTATATAATAAAAGGGTAATATGCAAATAGACCAAATGGCAGAACAACTGAACAACCAATCAAAGTGTAATATGCTAATGATATGCTAAGGCTGCTCAACCGCTCGCTATGACATGCACTGACCACCAGGGGGCAGACAGTCAACTGGTCGACCAGTTGCTATGACGTGCACTGACCACCAGGGGGCAGATGTTCCGACTGGCAGGTTAGCTTGCTGCTGGGGTCTGGCTGATTGGGACTGAGCGAGATGGACCAGACATGCCCTGGAGCCCTTCCACAGTCCCTCCTCGTGGGGTCCCTCAGCCTGGCCTGCACCCTTTTGCAATCCAGGACCCCTCGGGGGATGTTGGAGAGCCGGTTTCAGCCCAATCCCGCAGGCCACTACCCTTGGGAGGGTGCCAGATGCAGGGCTCATGGCTGGTGAGCGCTGCTATGGCAGTGTTAGCCTCTCCTTATCGGGACTGACTTGGTGTGAGCCCACAGCAGGCATAGCAGGGCCAGGATGAGTAGGAGCAGCAGATAGGAGCTGCAGGCAGTGTTGGACTGCGGGTTTTGGCCCATCTCTGCAGGCCGCCCAGAGGGACCCCACCTGTGCACAAATTTGTGCACCGGGCCTCTAGTCTTTATACATTTTCCTATTCTGGACCTTCCATATAAATGAAATCATACATTATTGGCCTTTTGTGATTGGTTTCTTTCACTTAGCATGTTTTCCATGTTGTAGCATGTATCAGCGCTTTGTTTCTTTTTATGGCTGAGAAATAGTCTGTTGTATTGATATACCATATTTTATTAACCCATTCATTACTTGATGGAAGTCCAGTTTTCTTTTTAATCCTCACCAGAGGATATGTTTATTGATTTTAGAGAGAGAAGAAAGGAGAGAAGGGAGAGAGAGTGAAAGAGAGAGAGAAAGAAAGAGAGAGAGAGAAATAAATATTGATGTGAGAGAGAAACATCATCAATCAGTTGCCCCAGTCAGGTATCAAACCAGTAATCAAAACTACAATCTTTTTGGTGTATAGAATGATGCTCCAAAAACTGAACCACCTGGCCAGGGTTCCACTTTTTGACTATTATGAATAATGCTGCTATGAACTTTTGTATACAAGTTTTTGTGTGGACATATGTTTTTATTTCTCTTGGGCATGTACCTGGAAGTGTAATTGCTGGATCATATGGTAACTATATGTTTAGCATTTTGACGAACTGCCAAACTGTTTTCCAAAGTGGCTGCATCATTTTACAACCCCATGTGCAATACCTGAGCATTTCAATTTCTCCACATCCTCTCCAACACTTATTATTGCTTGGCTTCTGATTTTAACCACCTTAGTGGGTATAAAATGATATCTCATTGTGGTTTTATTTTTATATTATTTTTAAAAATATATTTTTTTATTGATTTTAGAGAGGAAAGGAGAGGGAGATAGAGATAAAAACATCAATGGTGAGAGAGAGAATCATCAATTGGCTGCTTCCTGTTCCCCACCCCCTCACTGGGGATGAAGCCCTCAACTTGGGCATGTGCCCCAACCAGTAATCCAACTGTGACCTCCTGATTCCTGGGTCTATGCTCAACCACTGAGCCACACAAGCCAGGCTCATTGTGGTTTTGATGTGCATTTCCTTAATGTCTGATGATGTTCAGCACCTTTTATGGATTTATTGGTCATTTATATATACTACTAGAGGCCCGATGCACAAAATTCATGCAAGAGTAGGCCTTCCTTTCCTTAGCTGCTGGCACCGGCTTCCCTCTGGCACCCGGGACCCGGGCTTCCCTCGCAGCCCCGGCTTCGTCTGGAAGGACTTCTGGTCTAATTAGCATATTACGCTTTTATTATTATAGATCTTCTTTGGAGACATTCTATTTGAATTATTTGCCTATTTTTCAAGTTGGGTTGTTTGTCTTTTTATTGTTGACTTGTGAGAGTTTTTTTTATATAATCTGGATACTAGACCCTGCTTATGTATATGATTTGCAAGTAATTTCTTTCATTATGTGGGTTGTCTTTTAATTTTCTTAATAGTGTTCTTTGAAGCACAACAATTTTAGCTTGCTTAAGTCCAGTTTATCTATTTTTCCTTTTGTCATTTGCACTTTCAGTATCATTCCCAGGAAGGCTTTGTCTAATCCAAGGTCACAAAAATGCTCTCCTCTGTTTTCTTCTGCCATGCCAGCATGGCCAAGGGTGAACCTGAGGAGGGGTGGTGGAGGATTAAAGAAGACAGACAAAAAGAATATAGCTGGGGCTGGGCAGAGATCTCCCATGCCTGGATGAGGACACCAAAAAGATCCAGCCTGCAAGCTGAGCCTTTATTTTATAGTCAGTGATAAACAAGGTAGTTGTCAACATAGTTACAATGTTCTTATCAGTTTCACTTGTTTTGGCAGCACTTGCTGCATCTCCCACAGCCCATTAGCTACCTAGGAAGGATCTAGGGAGCTATAAACTCAAGCTTAATTTTGCAAGGAGAGCTCTGCCCTCTAAGCTGGGACTTGTTTGTGGCTCTGTCACAGGTCAATCCGAGGCTTAACCCTATAGTCGCTCCCTACATTTTCTTAAACGAGTTTTATAGTTTTAGCTCTTTCATTAAGGCCTATAATCCATTTTGACAATATTTGTGTATATGGTATGAGATAGGAGTATGACTTCATTGTTTTACCTGTAGATATCTAGTTGTCCCAGCACTATTTATTGTAAAGATATTTTTTCTTTTTTTCAGTTGTCTTGGTGCCTTTTGTGAAAATCAACTGACTAAAATGTAAACATTTATTTCTCGATTCTCAGTTCTGTTTCATTGATCTATATGTCTCTCCCTATGCCAGTACCATATTGTCTTGATTACTATCGCTCTATAATAAGTTTTGAAATTGGGAAGTATGAATCTTCAACTTTGTTCTTCTTTTTAAATATAGTTTTGGCATTCTGGGTCTCTTGCATACATTTCCACATACATTTTGGGAACAGCTTGTCAATTTCTGCAAAAACAACAACAAAGCAGCTGGAATTTTGATAAGGATTGCATTGAATCTATAGATTAATTTGAGTATTGCCATCTTAATGAAGACTTATTTAGGTCATCCTTAATTTCCTTCAGAAATGTTGTGTAGCCCTGGCCGGTGTGGCTCAGTTGGTTGGGCGTCTCCCAGCCCACTGAAAGGTTGCCAGTTCAATCTCAGGTAGAGGGTATGCAGGAGGCAGCCATTGATGTTATGCTCTCACATCCATGTTTTTCTCTCTCTCTAAAAAAATCTTTAAAAAAATGTTTTGCAGTCTTCAGAGTACATGTTTTGCACTACTTTTATTAAATTCATTCCTACGTATTTTATTCTTTTGTGATACTTTTGTAACCAGAATTGCTTTCTTAATTTTAGATTTTTTTTTATTGCTAGTACATAGAAATACAATTGATTTTTATACATTGATCCTGTATACTGAAACTTTGTTGAACTTTTTTATTAGTTCTATATGGCATAGGGATAGACATATAGGTCAATGAAACAGAACTGAGAATTGAGAAATAAATTCTTACATTTATAGTAGTGTTTAGTGGATTTTTTTTGACTGTCTATAAGAACATGTCATCTGAAAAGATAGTTGTATTTTTTTCCTTTACAATCTGAATACCTTTTATTTTTTTAAAATATATTTTTATTGATTTTTTACAGAGAGGAAGGGAAAAGGATAGACAGTTAGAAACATCAATGAGAGAGAAACATTGATCAGCTGCCTCCTGCATACCTCCTACTGGGGATATGCCCGCCACCAAGGTACATGCCCTTGACCGGAATTGAACCCGGGACCCTTCAGTCTATCCACCCAACGCCCTATCCACCCAGCCAAACTGGTTAGGGCAATACCTTTTATTTTATTTTATTTTATTTTATTTTATTTTATTTTATTTTATTTTATTTTATTTTATTTTATTTTATTTTATTTTATTTTATTTTATTTTATTTTATTTTATTTATTTTATTCTTTTTATTGTATAATTGCCCTGGCTAGAACCTCTGCGTTCAGTACAATGTCTATAAAAGCAGATATCCATGTCTTATTCCTGATCTTAGGAGGAAAACACGCAGTCTTTCACCTTTAAGTATAATGTTAGCTATGGGTTTTTAAAACCAGGTTGAACTAGTTCTCTTCTGTAGTTGGCAGGAAAGCGACTCCCCAAAGATTCCCACAATCCTGGAACTTGTGACTATTAGTTTACATGGCAAAGGGGAATTAAATTAGCAGATGCATTAAAATTCCTACTCAGCTGGCAGTATAATAGGGAGAGTATCCTATATTATCCAGGTGGACCTGATGTCATCACAAAAGTCCTTAAATTTGGAAGAGGAGGGCAGAAGAGTAAGAGAGATGTAACTGGTGGAAGCAGGATCAGAGAAATGCCATGTTGCTGGCTTGGAAGATGGAGGAAGGAGGCCACTAGCCAAGGAATGCAGGTATCTCCTGGAAGCTAGAAAATGCAAGGAAACAAATTCTACCTGCAAAAGGAATGCACCATGCTGACACCTTGATTTTATCCTAATAGCCCATAAGTGTCAAGACTTCTGACCTCAGGATTATAAGAGAATACATTTGTGTTATAAGCCACTAAGTTTGTGGTAATTTGTTACAGTAGCAATAGAAAATGAATATACCTTATGTTCCAATTTTGTTGAGTATTTTTATCACAAACAATTGGTGGATTTTTTCAAAGCCTCATACCTTATGAATTGCAAGGAAAAGAGCATTCTAAAATCATCCAGTCATGAAATAATGCCTTTCTTACCATGCAAAGTGAACAGGTTTGGTGCTGGACTTTTATGTGATATTAAGGGTTGAGAGATAACCAGGCAATGTTAACAGATGTCTGAAGGTAGAGGGTTGTACTTATAAATTCTATGCCAACCCAGTATTTGCTCATGTGTAAGAACTAGAGAAAAAAAATGCTCAGATGTACAAAGACTTGGAAATAACACTGCTTATGTATCTTTCTTGAAAAATTTCTCAAAGAAGAATTTTATACAAATAAAAAGTGATTATGAATAAAGGAATCAAGAATGGGTGAAGGAATATGAAAAATTGAAAAATAGAGTGAAATCTAAATGCTGATACTGTGGTTATAAATTACAATGCAAATGTCCTGAAACGTATCTTTAAAGGAAAAAATATGTGATGTTGAAATCAATAGTACTCTGGAATTCTTAAACAAGATCATAAGGTAGCAGAGGAGGTAAGAATTGATAGTTGCCAACAGTCTCGTTGAGCAGGGAATTCTTAGGAAAATATGTGTTCAAATATTTTTGTTACAAATTGTAAGGTAAAGGCAACCATAGACAAATCAGAAATAGATTATCTAGCTTTCAAACCCTAATAAAAACAAGGAAAGAGAAGGAAAAAAAGCCATATGGTGTCAGGGTGACAGGAAAGGAGGAAAGAAAAAACACACAACAGCAATACATTAAGTAAAAAGACAATACCATAAAATATATTAGAGGGTTGAATCCCTCTGTTAAAAGATAAAGATTGAAACTGGGATTATTTTTAAAGTTGAAGTGAACTATAAAATATATTCTAGAGCTCTATCTAATACAAAATGACATTAGCCAATTGGAAAATAGAAGGATAGAAAAGTATATTCCAGGTCAAAATAAACAACAAAAATCTGGGTCCCCAAATTAATTTTAGATAAAGAAGAATTTGGGGCTAAAAGAACAAGGCAATCAGAGAGCAGACACTATTGATTCGATAATCTAACACCAACTGTCACCTCTTCATCTTTTCCTCTCAAATGTAGAGGCAAGAAAAGCTAAATATTTGCTTCACCTTCCTGACCTCCCTTTTACCTCTGGGTGGACACATGAATACAGTTGCCTGATTTAGCAAATAAAAACACAGGATGCCTAATTAAATTTACATTTTAGATAAATGATAAATACTTTTTTAGTATAAGTATGTCCTAGCCAATATTTAGAATATAATTATGTTTAAAAGTACCCATTGTTTATTTGAAATTCAAATTAAAGTGGGAATCCTGTATTTTATTCAGCAACCCTGCATGTGACCAGCTCTGGCCAATGAGACATAATCGCAGGTGATGGCATCTGTTAAGCTGGTGGTTTTTGTGTTTTATTTGTTTATTATTATTATTGTGGTAAAATATGCATAATATCAAATTTGCCACTTTAACCATTCTTTTATATATATTATATTATATTATATTATATTATATTATATTATATTATATTATATTATATTATATTATATTATATTATATATTATTGATTTCAGAGAAGAAGGGAGAGGGAGGGAGGGAGAGAGAGAGAGAAAGAGACATAAATGATGAGAGAGAATCATTGACCAGCTGCCTTCTGTAGGCCTCACACTGGGAATTGAGCTCACAACACGGGCATATGCCCTGACTGGAAATTAACCGTGACCTCCTGGTTCATAGGTTGATGCTCAACCACTGAGGCATGCTGGCTGGGCACTTTAACCATTCTTAAGTGGACAGTTCAGTGGTTCTAAGTGTATTCACATTGGTATGTGACCATCGCCACCATTCATTCCCATAACACTTCATCTTATAAAACTGAAACTCTGTACTCCTTAAACAACACCGCCCAATTTTTCCTCTTCCCTCAGTCCCTCAGTCTATTTATTTATGAGTTTGATTACTCTATGTACTTCATGTAAATGGAATAACACAATATTTGTCCTTTTATGACGGTTTATTTAACTTAGCATAATGTTCAGAGTGCATCCTTGTCACTGCATGTGTCAGAATTTCCTTCCTTTATGAGGCTGAAAAAGAATCTATTGTATGTATATACACGTTTGTGTATCCGCTCATTCAACAGTGGACACTCACGTTACTTCCACCTTTTGCCTAATGTGAATAATGCTGCTATGAACATGGGTGTACAAATATCTGTATGAGTTCCTGCTTCTAATTCTTTTGGAAGAAGTGGAATTGCTGTATCATATGATAATTCTATTTTTAATTTTTTTGAAGAACCATTATACTGTTTTCTATCACAGTTGCACCATTTTATATCCCCACCAGCAGCACACAAAGGTTCCAACTGAGCTGGTATTTCAAGTTGGCTTTTTCTGATTCTTGGGGGCTACATGCATCCTTAATTAAAGTACCATTTCTATGGATCTAGGCTAGGGAGACAGGTATGGACCTAAGTCAAGCCATCAGATTTTCCTTGGAGTTTTTATGCCAGAGTTATTTGAACAGACCTACCCTTTCTACTAGGGTTGCACATCAGTTATTGAGTAAGTTAGCAACATATAACAGAAAACTGAAAAATGGAATAAAAAAGATAGGTGGCTTACTTCTCATGTAAAAAAGAATGTTTGAGATAGGCAGTCCAGAATAGCATAGCAATTCTACATTATCATCAATTACATACATTCCTTCTGTCTTTATGTCTAACTTTTCTTAGCATGTAGCTTCCCTCTCAAAGGTACCTGTTGGTCACAGTATGGCTGCTGCAACTGCAGTAATTATATCCATGCACCAGGTAGGAAAAAGGAGAGAAAGGGCAGAAGGGTGCATGCAAACTCTTTAAAAAGTTTTGTCCATAGCCCATCTTATGACTTTTATTTTTTTGTCAGAACTGCATCCTACCTTCAAGGGAGTCTCAGAAATGCAGTTTTTACTGGGGCACATTGATTCCCAAAGTAAAATTGGAGGTTATTAGGGTACTGGGTAGACTAATAGCAGTCTCTACCACAGAAATGTTCAGGCTATAAAGAGTGAGTCTAGAGCAGCTGGTAGCCATTGTGCTCAGGATAGGGAGAGAACCCTATAGGAGCTGGGAAGACAGAAGTCTGACATCATTTGACTCCTTGTTCCAACTGTGCCTTAATCTCCCAGTTACTTCCACCAATACATTGCTTTGTTTCTTACAAGCTACTTTGAGTTGGGTTTTTGTCAGGATGCTGAGCAATGCAAGGATCATCAGAAAAGGGTTGATTAAATAAATTATGGTACAGTCTTAGAATAAAATGCATGCATCTATTAAAATTAAATGTGTATAATGATATAGATATATTTATCTATAAATCTTTTAAAGATACATCTAAATATTTATGGTGATATTTCTCTGAGTTATGGGACTTTCAATAATATTTACTTACTCCTTTATATCTTTCTGAATGCTACATGGTGAACATATATTGCTTTTGGGGTTAGCAGTGGTAATTCTGGGTAGTAGGTCTCCTGGTAGTTTTCATTACATTATTTTATATTTCTGGGTTGTCTAAATATTTTGCATAGACTATCTACTTACAACATGTGATGGTCAGTTTTATGTATCAATTTGTCTAGGTTATAGTCCTCATTTATTCAAACAAATACTTATCTAGGTGTTGCTGTGAACGCACTTTGTAGATGTGATTAATGTGCATAATCAGTTGACTTTAAGTAAAGATTATCCTAGACCAGTGGTTCTCAACCTTGGCTGCACATTAGAATCACCTGGGAATCTTTTTAAAATCCTGATTTCTGGGCCTCATCCTCCAGAAATTGTTTCTTTGTTACTAATGTTGTGGCCTCACCCCATAACAAAGAAACAGAATTTCTGGAGGATGAGGCCCAGAAATCAGGATTTTAAGAAGATTCCCAGGTGATTCTAATGTGCAGCCAAGGTTGAGAACCACTGTCCTAGACCTGTGGTCGGCAAACTGTGGCTCACGAGCCACATGCGGCTCTTTGGCCCCTTGAGTGTGGCTCTTCCTAAGCCTTAGGAGTACCCTAATTAAGTTAATAACAATATACCTACCTATATAGTTTAAGTTTTAAAAATTTGGCTCTCAAAAGAAATTTCAATCATTGTACTGTTGATATTTGGCTCTGTTGACTAATGAGTTTGCCGACCACTGTACCTAGACAGTCTGGGTGGGCCTGATTCAATCAGCTGAAAGGCCTTAATTGCAGAACTGAGCTTTCCCTGAAGGAGAAGAAATTTCAGGTGTGGGCTGCAGCGTCCCTATGTGCTTGAGAGTCCCAGTCTGCCCTTCCTGACCACCTGACCTATGGGTTTCAGACTTGCCCAGCCAGCCTCCACAATTATATAAGCCTATTCCTTGAAAACTCTCTCTCTCTCTCTCTCTCTCTCTCTCTCTCTCTCTCTCTCTCTCTCTCTCTCTCAACTGGTTCTGTTTCTCTCTCTGATGGCTCCCTGACTGATACAGATTTTGGTACCTGGAAGTAGAATGCTGCTGTAACAAACACCTGAAAGTGTAGAAGTGGCTTTGAAATTGGGTCATGAGTAGAGGCTGGTAGAATTTGGGACATGTGATAGGAAAAGCATAGATTGCCTTGAACAGACTGTTGGTAGAAATATGGATGTTAAAATCTCTGCCTGTGAGGGCTCAGGACAAAGTAAGGAGCATGGTAGAGAAAAACTGTTTCATCTTCTAGTGTGCACATATTATAAATGGAATGTAGAAACATGAATGTTAAAGGCACTGCTGTCAAGAGCTCAGAAGGAAATGAGGAACATATTATTGGAACATGGAAGAAAAGAGAGCCTTCTTACACAGTGGCAGAAAGCCTTGCTGAATTGTGTCCCAGTCGTGTGAAAAGCCGAACTTATAAACAATGGACTTGGATGTTTAGCTGAGGAAGTTTCCATGCCAAGTGTTGAAGATGCAGCATCGTTTCTTCTTATTGCTTATGTAAAATGTGAGTGGAAAGACACAAATTAAGAAAAGAATTGTTGAAAAAAATACCCGGCGGCGGCACGGCGGCTGCTGGGCTGCGGAGCCGCGGGGCCGTGGGCCAGGGAGGCTGTGCCGGGCCAGGCCGGCCCCGCGGACGGACATGCTGACCTTCTTCCTGGTCTCGGGGGGCTCTCTCTGGCTGTTCGCGGGGCAGTGGTGGGGCCCGGCGATCCGTGATTGGGGATGGCCCTCAGCTGCTCACCCACTACTACGATGATGCCAGGACCATGTACCAGGTGTTCCGTCGTGGGCTTAGCATCTCAGGGAATGGACCGTGTCTTGGCTTCAGTAAGCCCAAGCAGCCTTATCAGTGGCTGTCCTACCAGGAGGTGGCCAACAGGGCTGAATTTCTAGGGTCCGGACTTCTCCAGCACAATTGTAAAGCATGTACAGATCAGTTTATTGGTGTTTTTGCACAAAATAGACCAGAGTGGATCATCGCAGAGCTTGCCTGCTACACGTATTCTATGGTGGTGGTCCCGCTGTATGATACCCTGGGCCCTGGGGCTATCCGCTACATCATCAACACAGCTGACATCAGCACCGTGATAGTGGACAAACCTCAGAAGGCCCAGCTCCTGCTGGAGCATGTGGAGAGGACGACGATTCCAGGGCTCAAGATGATCATCCTCATGGACCCGTTTGAGGAAGCTCTGAAAGACAGAGGGCAGGGGTGTGGAGTGGTCATTAAGTCCATGCAGGCTGTGGAGGAGTGCGGCCAACAGAATCTTCACGTTCCTGTGCCCCCAAATCCCAGTGACCTCTCCATTGTGTGTTTCACAAGCGGCACAACAGGGAACCCAAAAGGTGCAATGCTGACCCATGGGAACGTGGTGGCTGATTTCTCAGGCTTTCTGAAAGTGACAGAGAGTCAGTGGGCTCCCACTTGTGCGGATGTGCACATTTCCTATTTGCCTTTAGCACACATGTTTGAGCGAATGGTGCAGTCTGTTGTCTACTGCCACGGAGGGCGCGTCGGCTTCTTCCAGGGAGACATCCGTCTCCTCTCAGATGACATGAAGGCTCTACGCCCCACCATCTTCCCTGTGGTCCCACGACTGCTGAACCGGATGTACGACAAGATCTTCAGCCAGGCAAACACACCACTGAAGCGCTGGCTCCTGGAGTTTGCACCAAAGCGTAAACAGGCTGAAGTCCGGAGCGGAATCATCAGGAATGATAGTATCTGGGATGAGCTCTTCTTTAATAAGATTCAGGCCAGCCTTGGTGGGTGTGTGCGGATGATTGTGACTGGAGCAGCCCCCGCGTCACCAACAGTCCTGGGATTCCTTCGGGCAGCTTTGGGGTGCCAGGTTTATGAAGGTTACGGCCAAACCGAGTGCACAGCTGGATGTACCTTCACCACACCTGGGGACTGGACCTCAGGGCACGTGGGGGCGCCTCTGCCCTGCAATCATATCAAGCTCGTCGACGTCGTGGAACTGAACTACTGGACCCGCAAAGGAGAGGGAGAGGCGGGAACTCTTAAAATTATTGATCGGAAGAAGCACATATTTAAACTTGCTCAGGGAGAATATGTTGCACCTGAGAAGATTGAGAACATCTACACCCGGAGTGAGCCTGTGGCACAAACCTATGTCCATGGGGACAGCTTACAGGCCTTTTTGGTGGGCACTGTTGTGCCTGACCCTGAAGTCATGCCCTCCTGGGCACAGAAGAGAGGAATTGAAGGGACATACTCAGAGCTCTGTGTAAATAAGGAGCTGAAGAAAGCCATTTTGGAAGATATGGTGAGGTTAGGAAAAGAAAGTGGACTCCATTCTTTTGAACAGGTAAAAGCCATTCACATCCATTCTGACATGTTCTCAGTTCAAAATGGCTTGCTGACACCAACACTAAAGGCTAAGAGACCTGAGCTGAGAGAGTACTTCAAAACACAAATACAAGCGCTCTACTCAACCTCCATGTGAAGTTCAAGGCAAGTTCTGCTCAGTACAATGGACTGTGTAGCAATATTATAATTATTCATGAAAGTAATGAGTCAGAATGATGCAGCTGAAAATGAATAAGCACGTGACTACGACTGAGCCTTTTCCTGTCCCAAGATGTCTTTAACAATATTTTCTCTATCATCACTGAGTACACTTTATTTTTATTAAAATGATATTGTAGCAAGCTGCTAAAAATATTGCAAATGGCAATGTAAAAATCAAGACTTTTCTCAAGAACGATGTACCACTAAAAGAAATATATTCTCAATGTTCATAGCACTCCTATTAAACATAAAGAAAAAAACATAACTGATATATTGTACTTAATTACTTGTGGACTAGAAACCAGATACAGCAAATATCCAGGCAATGTGGACTACCTCATTCAATAACCGATTGTCAAAATCATAATTAAATCAGATTTAAAAATTAAAAAAAAAGAAAAAAAGAGAAAAGAATTGTTGAGCAAAAAAGGAACCAGAACTGATGATTTGGGAAATTCTCAGCCTGTTCAGATTGCAAACAAAATGCTAATAACAAATTCACTGTTAGAAAATTGTACTTCAGAGAAAAAGCCAAGATTGTGGTTGGACAATCTTTTGCTAGCACTGAAGCACGTAAAGGTGTGATTCATTAATCCACTCAGTCATCTCAACAGAAGCCACGAATAGATGTGGAATTATCCAAGAATGATCTATGCAGGACCCTCCGGTCTAATCACTTGAGTCTCTGTGAAATATATGGGAGACTCACAGAATTTATGAGCATGTTATATCAGAAACACCGATAGCTTGGACTGAAAGCGACAGGGAGAGCATGAAATAAAGGAAGGCTGTCAGACTCCCAAAATTCTACAGGCAAAAATCCCCTCATCTGCAAACAGGAAAAGACAATTCAGAGGGCAGAGCCTCTGACCTAGGAACTGGAGGGATTAGAGCAGTAGTTCTCAACCTTCCTAATGCCGTGACCCTTTAATATAGTTCCTCATGTTGTGGTGACCCCCAATTTCATTGTTACAAATTGAACATAATTAAAGCATAGTGATTAATCACAAAACAATATGTAATTATATATGTGTTTTCCGGGGCGACCCCTGTGAAAGTGTTGTTCGATCCCCAAAGGGGTCGCTACCCACAGGTTGAGAACCGCTGGATTAGAGGGTATGAGAGCTAGAAGATGTGATTTGAAAGACAGAAGTCAGAGTCTTGGGCCCAGAAGGCAGAATCTTAAACTCCAGAGAGTTGTGCCAGGCCTGGAGACTTAATGGAATATGCCCTGCTGGACTTTGAAGTTGATTGGGGGCTGCAACCACTTTATTCCTCCCGTTTCCTCCTTTTGGAATGGGAATGTCTATAACTATTATACTGCACCTGTAACACCACTGTATTTTGGGAACAGATAACTTGTTTTCTAGTTTCACAAGTGAACAAATAGTGAGGAATTTTGCCCCCAATATGGATTATACCCAAACCTAATATAGAGGAGGAGATTTTGGACTTGAGTTGATGCTGTAACAGGTTGAAACTTTTGGGATGTTGGGATGAGGTGGCTGTATTTTGCATTTGTGACAGACATGAGTTTTTGACAGCCAAGGGGAAGGCTGTGGTAGGCTAAAAAAAATGCTGCACACAAAGATATCTGTATCCTAATTTATTAAATATGGGGGCGGTGCTTGCAGATGTGATTAAGTTAAGGATCTTGAGATGGGAAAATTATCCTGGATTATTCTGGTGGGTCCAGTATAATCACATGTGTTCTTATAAAGGGAAGCAGAGGAAGTTTGTACACACAGAGAAAATGCAATGTGGTGATCTCAGCAGAGAGAAACATTTGAATATACTTTGGGTTTTGGAGATGGACAAAGGGGCCATGAGCCAAGAATACAGGCAGAAACTAAAAGCTGAAAAAGGCAAGGAATGTAGCTCTAGAAGTTGAAAAAGGCAAAAAAAAGAAAAAAAAATGGATTCTGTCCTAGAGTCTCTGGAAGAAGTCCAGTCTTGTAGATACCTTGGTTTTGGCCCAATGAAATTCAGACTTCTGGCCTCCAAAACTGTAAGAAAATAAGTTTGTGGTAATTTGTTACTCTAGCAAAGGAAACTGAAGCACCATATACTCAGAAAATAATAAAGCAATATTAATTTGATACATATGCCATATATAAATACTACTGAGATTGAGTTCTAATATTTTATTTTGGAAAGTTTTTATCTGTATTCCTAAGAGGACTGGTCTGTACTTTTCATTTACTTATATTTTGTCATGATGTGCCAGTCTGGTTCTAAGCAGTAGTGGAAACAGTAAAACTCTTTGCGTCCAGTGTTCTGATTAGGTATAACTCTGCTGACTTTCTTAAATTTTTCCGTGACCTTTTTAAATTTAATAATCACAGCAGTGCATCAGCATTACATATATCTCTTTAAATCTTTTAAATCCCCACATTGTATTCTTATGGGTTAGTTTCTTTTGTCTGAGCAATTTTATAGACAGCGAAACTGAGGTTTAGAAAGATGAAGTAATTCGATAAGGTTACATAGCTACCAAAAGACAGAGCTTAGTCCTGAAATGAAGAGTATCTGGCTCAAAAAAAAAAAAAAAAAAAAGGATCTGGCTCCCCTCAAAAAGAGTATCTGGCTCCAAATGCCATATTTTTTACCTTTGCTTTAATAATGTCTCCTGGTTTTATACTTCTTGTGTAATTTTAGTAATGTACATTTTCTTAGAAAATCTCTACTTTCATTTAGGTTATCAAATGTATAACACAGTATAGAAAGTATTTTCTTATAATTCTTTAAATTTCACTCATATCTTTGACTGCATCTCCTTTCTTTCTTTTTTTTTTTTTTTAATAAGCCCCCCCCCATGGAGGCCTTGCATCTCCTTTCTTATTCTAAATTTTATGTAGCTATGCTTTCTTTCTAGTTGGTGGGTAATCTATTTTACTGTCCTCTAGTTACTTGTTGATCCATCTGTTTTAATTTTTCTGTTTTCAAGCTAGTAATTAAGGTGTTAAAATGTTTCCTGTATCTTATTTTTCTAAATTTGTTCTTTTGTTTTTTTCTAGTTTTTCAATGTTTATTGGTTCCTTAATATGTGTCAGACATATTCAATCATTTACTTAATTCATTGCTAATTTTTATCTTGGTAATTGAAGTGTGTAAGTCTATTCATTTCCTTCCAAGTACATATTTGGCTACATCCTAAAAGTTTCAAAATGTAATATTCACAATATTAATATTTACCAAACATTCTGTAATTTGCAATTTTTATTCCAAGTAGTTAGAAATTTTTGGTTATTCTCCTATTATCTATTTATAGCATCACTGAATTATAATCAGAGAATATATGTATTCTACTTTTACATTTTAGAATGTCCCGTAGGCTAAGAGATAAAGTTTTATAAATATTCCATGGACATTAAAAGATTGTGTATTCTCTAGTTACCAGATATGGAGATCAATATTTGTATTAATATTAACCAAAATTAAATTATCTTTAGTCTTTCAATTATTAAATTTCATTGGATTTCTCTATTTTTTTTGCTGGTTTAACTCTCAGTGCCTGAAAAGAATATGCTAAACACAGAGTATTTTTTTATTCAACAGGATTTGTTGCATGCATATCAGTTTAACAGTGATGGTATAGGCCAGTGATGGCGAACCTATGACACGCATGTCAGAGGTGACACGCGAACTCATTTTTTTGGTTGGTTTTTCTTTGTTAAATGGCATTTAAATATATAAAATAAATATCAAAAATATAAGTCTTTGTTTTACTATGGTTGCAAATATCAAAAAATTTCTATATGTGATACGGCACCAGAGTTAAGTTAGGGTTTTTCAAAATGCTGACACGCCGAGCTCAAAAGGTTCGCCATCACTGGTATAGGCTGTCAGCCAGGATATTAAAACAGGGTGTCATGAGGCTGGCAGGCTCCACAGAATGTCTCCCAAATTTGTTTTCCCAGTGGAATCCCTCTAAGTCAGCGGTTCTCAACCTGTGGGTTGCGACCCCTTTGGCGGTCGAATGACCCTTTCACAGGGGTCGCCTAAGACCATCCTGCATATCAAATGTTTACATTACGATTCATAACAGTAGCAACATTACAGTTATGAATTAGCAACAAAAATAATTTTATAGTTGGGTCACAACATGAGGAACTGTATTTAAAGGGCCAGAAGGTTGAGAACCACTGCTCTAAGTTCTTAAAACACAAAATTTATTGAACACATGTATTTGTCAATATATTTTTGGCTGATGTTTATATAGGAAAAAAATTGTATTTATATATAAAAACCTCAATCCAACATTTCAACAAAACAACGTGCAGAAAAATCTTAACTTACTTTCTAAATGCAAATGGTAAATTATCAGAATCACATGCAGAATATCCACAAAGGTCAAGACTGGGCTACTGCATATAATGCAACTGGCCTTTATTTTGTTGCTGTTTTTTATTAAGGTTTAGTTTATGTACAGGAAAGTATGTGCTTTAAAAAAGTATACAGTTCTGCAGTTTTGATAAGCATATAACCACTATGACAATCAAGATGTAGCATACTTCTATCATTCCAAAAAATCCCCCTGTGCACCTTTGTAGTCAACTCTTCCCCCCACCTCAGTTCCTGGCAACCTCTGAATTGTTTTCTGTACCTATAGTTTTGCCTTTTCAGAATGACAAATAAATGGAATCATACAGTCAGGAAATTTTTTAGTCTGGCTTCTTTTACTTGTATAATGCATTTGAGATTTATTTATGTTGCTATGTGTATCATAAGTTGTCCTTTGTATTACTAACTAGATGCCCGATGCACAAAATTCATGCACTGGGGGGGGGGTGTCCCTCAGCCCAGCCTGCACCCTCTTCAATCTGGGACCCCTTGGGGAAACAGGGATTGAGCCTAAACAGGCAGTCAGACATCCTTCTCACAATCTGGAACCACTGGCTCCTAACTGCTCGCCTGCCTGCCTGATTGCCCCTAACCGCTTCTGCCTGCCAACCTGATCACCCCCTAACCCTTCCCCTGCCGGCCTTATTGACACCTAACTGCCCTCCCCTGCTGGTCCAATCACCATGACTGCCCTCCCCTGCTGGTCTGGTCACCTCCAACTACCCTACCCTGCCAGCCTGGTCATCCCTAACTGCCCTCCCCTGCTGGCATAGTCCCACCTAACTGCCCTCCCCTGAAGGCCTGGTTGCCCCCAACTGCCCTCCCCTGCCAACCTGATCACCCACAACTGCCCTCCCCTGCTGACCATCTTGTGACAACATCGCAGTGGCCATCTTGTGATGACGTTGCACGGCGCCACCTAGGCTTTTATTATATAGGATAGCATTCCATTGAATGGATAGGCCACAGTCCCTTTATTCATCCCCCAGCTGAGGATCATTTGAGTTGTTTCCAGATTTTGTTATGAATAAAACCATTACAAATAATCACATAAGGTTTTTATGTGAAAATAAATTTTCATTTCCTTTGGATAAATATCTAAGAGAGAGATTGCTAGGTCATGTGATTATTGTATGCTTAACTTTGTAAGAGAATATCAAACTGTCTTCCAAAGTGGCTGTGCCACTTACACCAGCAATGAATGAGAATTCCTGTTATCCCATATCCTCATCAGCACTTGGTATTGTCAGCTTTCTTTAATGTTAGCTATTTTAATTGTTGTAGAGTGCATTTCCCTAAAGTCTTATCAGCATGAACATCTTTTCATATGCTTATTTGTCATCCATATCTCTCCTTTGATGAAGTCTTTAAGTCTTTTGCCCATATTTTATTGGGTTACGTTTTTCCAATATTAAGTTCTAAATAGTCTCTGTATATTCCTAGATCAAGCCTTTTATCAGATGTGTAAGTTGAAAATATTTTTTCCCCCTCTGTGGCTAGTATTTTCATTCTCTCTCTCTCTCTCTCTCTCTCTCTCTCTCTCTCTCTCTCTCTCTTTTTCTTTATTGTTGAGAGTATTACAGATGTTTTTCCTTATCTTTCCCTCCTTGTCCCCCTCCACCCGGCTCCTGCCCACCCCAGGCCTTCACCTTAGTCTTTTCATTCTGTTAACAGTGTGTTTGGAAGAGCAGAAGTTTTTAATTTTGATGAAACCCAATTTAGCTATCTTTTTTCTTTTAGAGATTATGTTTTTGGTGTCATATCTGAGAAATCTTTGCCTAATTCAAAGTCACAAATATTTTGTAGGTTTAGATTTTTTACTTAACTGTTAGATCCATTTTGGTTTAAACTTTGTAATTTTGATGATCAGAGAGTGATGTTTGAAGCATTTTACAAGCAAAGATGATAGTTGTTACATATATAAGCATTTTGCCATGTTTCAATTATATTTTAGGAAATTATCTTAGAGTTTTGGGGTTTTATGGAATGATTATCCCCATTTAAAATATTGCTCAGTATTTAGGGGCAGAATTTCTGTTTTCAGGAACAGATTATTAATTTTAAGTGATATATGTTGTTTAATGGCAGTACACACATTAATTCTTTTCATAATTGTTACTTAATAGCAGGGTCAGAATAGATATAAATTAATGAAATTATATTCAAGTCACTGAAATATGAGTTTGCTTCAGTTTGGTCCCACTGAACAACCTTGCTTACAAAATCATGCTACTATTTGTCTTAAAAAAATGAGTGAATTTTTAATAAGCTGAAGGAAGCCTGTACCCATGGGAGGATGGATGTGTTGCACTGTCAGAAAACCCCTCTGCCAGCATACCACACAAATAAAACACGCACGGCTGAAGGATGAAAAGAATCAGCCAACTAAGGAGAATCATGTAGATTGTTTGCACCTGACAAAACTGTGAGTGGGCAAAGCATTAAGTTCTTTTTAAAAAAATTCATTTCCTGTTGCATTTGGATTTTTTATTGAGTAACTCAGTTTGATGTGTTTCTTGCTGGAGATTTACAATAAATCATCAAGAAGTACATACATAATCAGATAATTCTTCATGACATTTTTTTCACTCATTCATTCTTCAATTTACCTAATATTTATTGATGTCTACGACATGCTCCACATATAACAGTGCATACGAAAGATATACTACATTGGAGCAAAGGCCCTTAGTGATTTGAAAGTGATAGACAGTGGACAGAAGATTCAAACTTGGAGGATCTTGAAGAATATCTACCATAATCACTCCAGGAATTGTGGTCTATGGATAGGTCACATAGTCATAGTACAGTTGCTCGGGGCTCCACATGCTCCATCCAATATATGTTCTGTAGCTCTGGCAATTGGGGTGGGGGGGGGGGTTGTCTCCTGAGAGTGTTCAAGAGCAGGAGTGGGTTTTCCATTGTGTATTAGTTTCCTATTGTTGCTGTAACAAATTAGTACAAACTTAGTTGCTAAAACCAACACAAATCTACTATCTTACAATTTTGTAGGTCAGAAATCTGATTTTAGCTCACCAAGCTAAAATCAAAGTGTTGGCAGGGCTGTGTTCCTTCTGGAAGCTCTAGGGGAGAATCTGCTTCCTTGCCTTTCCCAGTTTCTAGATGCCACCTGCATTCCTTGGCATGGCATCTTCCTTCTTCGTCTTCAAAGCCAGCAGCATAGCATCTTCAAAGCTCTCTTTGACTCCAATGCTCCTGTCTTCCTCTTTCACTTACAAGAATCTTTGTAATTACATTGGGTCCACCCAGATAATCCAGGATCCCTAAATTAATCACATCCGTAGAGTCCCTTTTGTCATGTAAAGTAACACATTCACAGGTCCTGGGGATAGAATATGGATATCTTTGGGGGCCATTATTCCACCTGGCCTATCATCTGGCTCATGCCCTACAGATAGTGCGAGGTGTCATGAGAAATGCAAGACCTCAGAAGTCCAGGGCACTATTCTGGGTATTTGGAAGAGCCAGGCCAGAAAGTCTATGGATGTGTCACTAAAATGGATAATCACTCCTGGCCAAGAAATTGCTTAGGAGCTTGCATCAGACCCTGGAACTTTAAGAAGGCTATTCAGTCTGAAGCCCACCCAGGACAGCCACTTTACCCTAAACAAACATGTCTGACCTATGTATCAGTCAGAGTAGTGTAGGTTATGTTGTGGTAACAAATAATTCCAGAACCCTGGTAGCTTATAACAACCAAGTTTTATTGGGTAATACTACACACCCATCATGAGTCAACAGGGCTCTACTCTGACACCCACGCTGACAGAGCAACCACCATTTTAAACATTGCCAGTTGTCATGGCAGAGGGATGGAGAGAGGTCATGTTGAGGGCAGCAGTATTTTGCTCAGAAATTAAATACTTT
The DNA here is from genome assembly GCF_963259705.1 of Myotis daubentonii. NCBI lineage: Eukaryota > Metazoa > Chordata > Mammalia > Chiroptera > Vespertilionidae > Myotis > Myotis daubentonii. Next base: position 111,225,569 of record NC_081840.1, read on the forward strand.
AGCTGAGAAGTGACAAATGTCACTTCTGCTGTGAACTCATTGGTCAGGCTAGTCATATGGTCACATTCAAACACAATGAAATAAAAAAGGCAACCTTGCCATATGTCCAGTTGGCAGAGAACAAATAATATTTGGTGGATAGCATTAATGACTACTACACTTAGTGTTTCCCACTGATTCCTGATATGAATGAGTCTGAGCGCCCAGCAAGGCTACTTTTGTGGATCCTGGGGATGATCTGAGCTGATTAAAAAGCTGGCATCAAGTAGAAGCAAATGGCAGCCCTATATCATCACCATGTTAACTCCTGACAGGAAGTTCATCCCTCTGCAAAGAAAGCCCAGGGTGTGGCAAGAATCTCATGAGCTTTTGAACGCTTGCAGACCTGGGTATGAGGCTTTGAAAACCAGTCTTTACACTTGGCAAGGTCTGTCCCAGTATAGCTTAGAGGTTTCAGATTTCTTGATTCCTACCCGGTGAGTATTTGCATGGTCTGTTGGTATCAGGACACTAGAGTGAAGCTGGCAGAGCCATAGGATTCATGCCAGCTACATTTATTAGCAGCATATAACATGAGCCTAAGATGAGCAATAATACTAACTTCTCCTGTGTCCTTCCCACTTCAGACTCCACAAGTAAGACTCAAAGCATCTTACAGGTGAGAGGTTCCACTCTCACTTCCTACTATTCTGCCCCTGTTGTGAGTGCTTGGCAGATACAACCACCTGCACAGAGACCAGCTTACACCAGGTGGTTTATGAACCCCGTTCAACTAGAGTCCAGCTCACATATTTGGAAGGGATGAATTTTAATCAATATCTCTTTGCATTTTGTTGAAAAGCCAGAACACTCTCTGGCCTAGAGAGAAACTTGAAGTGTTAGCTGAAGACTTAAGTAGAGATGGTTAATTCCTCTCCCACATTTCTTGCAGTTGGACACAGGGCCCACCCAACTGGGTCCCCAAGCACCAAACTTACAATGGTAGTCAGCATGGGTGGTGCCCAGTTCCCTATCCTCGTTGCATTCTGTCTGTTGGGGGCTAAGAATAGAGAACCTGCTGCACTCCTGCCATTGCTTCTCCTCATATTCCTGGTGGGACAAGCTTTGTCCCAGTGGGGGCTGGATAGCAGATATAGCCAGTAGCCAGCTGATTTTCAAGCCTGTGGCTGCAGTCCAGGCCAGTTCACTACATCTGACTCCTCAGAGATCCTATTGAATATTGGTTAAAATTCATCCATTCAATTTATGGTTCAACAGGGCCCATAAACCACTGGCTGGCTGGCCTGGCCCTGAGGAAAGGACCTAAATGTTATCTTCTTGGATGAGTCTCTTGGGAATTTAAGAGTCTTTGAGTAGGCTGCTGACAGCTTGTGTGGGAACACCCACCTCTCAGTTCCGCCACCAGGTGTAGGCAGCAAAGCCTCTGTTGGTGTAACCTGATGGAAAACTACCCAGCTGCAGCCTACAGGTCTCCACGGTTGCCAAGAGCCCCGAGTAGCATATCTCTCTTTCCAGAGCACATGTGAGCAGGAGGGACTCTGAGACTGGACTCTGAGTCTCATGGTCAGTGGGTGAGGTTGGTAGCATAAGGTCAGCAGCAGGACGCTGGCTTCAACTGTTGATGGCTTCTCTACATGAAGGAGTTTATGCTTTCCTGCTCCTCAAAACCAGGACTGAGTACCTTCAAAAGTGAGGATAGATCTTCCTTAACATGCAGGCAACATGCAGGATAACCCTGGAAGTGTGGATTCATGGCTTGAACATCATTTATAGTGGGTCACACTAAAGGCCACACTATACCCTGTGTGAGGCCCAGTTCTGAAATCTGGAAGCATAGGTTGGAGTTTGGGAAGACTGAGTTGAGATATTTTTTTCTAAATTATTGAAATTAATCTATAATCCCCCACTGGTACATGTGGAACATACAGATATTGAAGCAGGGCCAATCTCTTGACTGGCAAATGGATTTTGAAATATCTTTTAAAAAATGGACATAGGTAGCCTAGAAAAAAATCAAATTCTTTCGATAGAATCTACCCCAAGTTCTGGAGGACATTGGCCACAAAGTACTTTTATAATCTGGCTGTGTAACCTAAAATTTCCAAGGGATAAGTGAACTAAGGGTGACGAGTTGGTTGATGAAGTGAATTTCTCTTTATAGCAACATTCTAGCTAATAAATGAAGATTGAATGACAACTAGAATGTCACCGTTCTTCAACCCTTAATGAAATAGATGAGATAGTAGATCTGGACAATAGCATTCAATGGCTGTTAATAGCACAAAAAGAAAATTTTAAAAAAGAATTATGTGCTTTCTGATGGAAGAACACAACAGCACCTATAAAGTATTTTGTAAAGAAAAAAACAAACAAACCTGAAGTTAATGAAGCGCTTCATCTGACTACTAGTTTAAGAAAATACAAGGGACAGAGGAACATGCTAAACAATACCACAGGGATGCAGTCAGCAAAATCTAGGCAGTGAAAAACTCTATATAGTTCAAATAGCTCAGTTTCTTCCGGGAGAGAGAGAGAGAGAGAGAGAGAGAGAGAGAGAGAGAGAGAGAACCTATATCACCCCCCTCCCCCAATTATGGTATATGGACCTTGTTTAGATTCTTAATTGAACAAATGTAAAAATAAATTAAGACATTGGGGAAATTTTAACACTGCATATTTAGAGACAATAGGAATTATTATTGTTAGATGTAATAACAAAATTATTTTTATGTTCAAAATAGTCTTTCTCTTTAGAGATATATGCTAAATTATTTACAGATTAATTGATATTTCAAATTTGCTTCAAAATCACCCCAGTAAGATGAGAGGTGAAGAGTGGTGGTGAAAGTGCATGGGCATGTAATTGAAACAAGATGGGCTGTGAGCTGATAATTGCTGAAGCTGTGTAATGGGCTCATAGTCCACGGAGGATCATTTTACTATTCTATTTTTGCATGTGTTTGAAATTTTCCAGGAGGCAGAGGAGGAAAAATAGGGGGAAAGGGAGAAGAGAGAATGAATCAGATAGCAATGTAGGAGTTACGCAGAGGAGACTGGCAGCAGGGAGGCCTAGGGGGCTGTGAACTGACAAGAGGATCATGGAGGTCAGTGTCTGTGGCCTTCCATGCTGGCTGGGTGGTACACAAGGACCCACAAGATTGAAAGCTCTCCCTCTACCTTCTCCTGGACTCTATCCCAATAACAATGTGGCTCTGAGTCTGTGTGAACAGTGAGAGCCTGCATCTGTACTTCCAGTTCAAAATGAGAAATTACCAGCATGTCTCTTTTAAGTAGGGAATGCCTGGTTCTTCCTTTGGCCAAGGGCAGAATTCCCAGCACTGTGTTCTCAGAAGAGCCTATTATGTATCCAGAAAGATTCTCAATAAGACTCAAGGCTGACAAAAACTACTTGAAATGCAGGGATTTGAGAGAAGGAAGATCAAAGCCTGAGACTGACCCAGCAGTTAACCTGGCTTCTGGAATATATTGAAGTCAAATCAGTCCATGAGGGAGTTTTAGTCACGGCTCACTTTCTCCCATAGCCCACCTCTGGGATCCTAGCCCTTCAATCAGAGTTCACCAGCAACATCCATCTTCTAAAATGCTTTATCACGTTTTTGCAAAGTCCTAGGACATCCCCCTTCCTTGTGGATTTATTTACATATCGATCGATTGATTCCTCTCTTGAGATTATACTATTTTATTTACAAAGACGTTGGGGTGGAGCAGCCAGACAATGGAGTTGGGAGAAGGCCATCCTTGGATGTGCTGAGCCACATAGATTAGCCTTGTCAAAAACAAAGTGCAGAAGAGGGTGTGAGGAGGCAGCCTCAGGCCTGATGACTACGTTGGTCATTTTGTCACCAAAGGAATGAGCTTATGCTAGAGGGACATTCAGGGGAAGAAAGAAATGGGAATGAAACAGCATGGAAGGTGATAGAAAAAGCAGCAGTTCTGGGAGTTCTGGGTATGACCTCCACAGGACCCCACCTCACAGAGGAGTGGGGTCTCCCTACTGCATCCTAACAGTCCAGGGTCCTGATCAACAGGGAGACAGCCTCATCTGTTCCTAGAGCCTGCACAGGGCAGGCACCTCTCACTCCCTGCAGATTGCTTCTCAGAGAGGGCTCAGTTAAAAGTGAAAGGAAAGAAGAAAGGAAGGAAGAAAAACCACACACAAAGAAACATATGAGGGAGAGAAATCTGTCCCCTGGCAAAGGCCTGGGGCTGCAAGAAAAAGCCTTCCAGTGCTTTTTATAGATGACTTTTATTTATTTTTTATTTAGGTGGTAACTGCCATGTGAGTTTAATTGCCTAGTGCCTTATTGCTTCCAAATGTAAATGAGAGAAGTAAGCATAACAGAAGACCCCAGTATAATTATGGATCTAGCAGACTTACTGAGTGCTTGTGGGTAATTTTTTGTTTGTTTGTTTGTTGTTTAATAAATCCTTATTGTTCAGATTATTAGAGTTGTTCCTCTTTTTCCCCCCCATAGCTTCCCTCCACCCAGTTTCCACCCCACCCCCTGCCCTTATGCCCCCACTGTCCTCTTCCATAGGGGTATGATTTTTGTCCAGTCTCTTCCTGCACCCCCACCCCCCTTCCCCCGAGAATTGTCAATCCACTCCCTTTCTATGACCCTGATTCTATTCACCAGTTTATTCTGTTCATCAGATTTCTTATTCACTTGATTTTTAGATTTACTTGTTGATAGATATGTATTTGTTGTCACTTTATTGTTCATAATTTTTACCTTTACCATTTTCTTCTTCTTCCTCTTCTTAAAGAATACCCTTCAGCATTTCATATAATACTGGTTTGGCGGTGATGAACTCCTTTAGCTTTTTCTTATCTGTGAAGCTCTTTATCTGACCTTCAATTCTAAATGATAGCTTTGCTGGGTAGAGCAATCTTGGTTGTAGGTTCTTGCTATTCATTACTTTGAATATTTCTTGCCACTCCCTTCTGGCCTGCATAGTTTCTGTTGAGAAATCAGCTGACAGTCGTATGGGTACTCCTTTGTAGGTAACTAACTGTTTTTCTCTTGCTGCTTTTAAGATTCTCTCTTTGTCTTTTGCTCTTGGCATTTTAATTATGATGTGTGTTGGTGTGGTCCTCTTTGGATTCCTTTTGTTTGGGGTTCTCTGTGCTTCCTGGACTTGTAAATCTATTTCTTTCACCAGGTAGGGGAAGTTTTCTTTCACTATTTCTTCAAATAGGTTTTCAATATCTTGTCTCTCTCTTCTGGCACCCCTATAATTTGGATGTGGGTGCGCTTGAAGTTGTCCCAGAGGCTCCTTGCACTATCTTCATATTTTTGTATTCTTTTTTCCTATTGCTTTTCTGGTTGGGTGTTTTTTTGCTTCTTTCTATTTCAAATCTTTGACTTGATTCTTGGGATCGTCTGGTCTGCTATTGGATCTCTGTATATTATTTTTTATTTTAGTCAGTTTATGCTTAATTTCTAGTTGGTCCTTTTTCATATCCTTGAGGGTTTCACTATATTTCTCAGAGGTTTCTAGAAGATTCTTGAGTAACCTTATAACTATGGTTTTGAACTCTATATCCAGTAGTTTGCTTTTCTCCATTTCTTTCATTTGTGACCTGTTTCTTTGTCTCTGCATTTTGGCTTCTTCCCTGTGTTGATAGAGTGGCTTTGTGTGTTAGGTGTCCTGTAGGGCCCAGTGGCTCTGCCTCCCAAATTACCTGAGGTGGACACTCTTGGTGCACCCCTTTGTGGGCTGTGTGCACATTCTTGTTGTAGATAAGCCTTGATTGCTGTTGGTATCACTGGGAGGAATTGACCTCCAGGCCAATTGGCTGTGAGAATCAGCTGTGTCTGCAGTGGGAGAACTTCTGTGCTGGAGACACCCTTTTGGGGCAAGACTTGCTTCAGTGGGGCTTTGGCACTTACTGAGTCTGCCCAGATTTTTAAGTGGAGAAAGGCCAGGCCATTCATATGTAAAAGTCTCTGCACACAGCTTGGGTGGGGTTGTAAATTGGGTGGGGCGGGGTCTCAGGGAATCACCAGGGCGGAGCAAACTGCAATAGCTGCCAGTCTTCTCTGCCTCAGAGAGGTCCCGAGGTCTGTGTCCCACAGCCCTGTGCAGGAACAATGACCACTGCAAGCACCTCTGCAAGAAAGCCGCCCTCACATTTCAGCCCGATGCCAGACAGTCCAGTTTCTCTCTGTATGTGTCTGGGTCCCCAAATTCTCACCTGGAACTTGAGTTCAGAGCAGTCGGGAGCTTGTATCTCCCTCCCAATTGAAAAAGACAACAGTGTACCCAGCTGCCAGCCCCTTTTGTGCACGCCTCTGTACCTCCACACTTCCACACCTCTGCACCTCCTACTGGACTCAATGTCCTTTTCTCTTTCCTTCTAGTTGCAGAATTTTCACTCGGCCAGCCTTCCTGTGGTTCTGGATGATATTAGTTTTGTCTTTTATTTTTTTTTATTTATTTAATTTATTTATTTATGTTGAAAAATTTTCAATTTGCTTTCTTTTTTTTGATTAGTTAATTTTTATTGTTCAGATTATTACATTTGTTCCTCTTTTTCCCCCCCATAACTCCCCTCCACCCAGTTCCCACCCCACCCTCCTCCCTCACTCCCCACCCACTGTCCTCATCCATAGGTGCACGATTTTTGTCCAGTCTCTTCCCGCATCCCTCTAACCCCTTTCCTCCCCAAGAATAGTCAGTCCACTCCCTTTCTATTCCCCTGATTCTATTACAATCACCAGTTCATTCTGTTCATTAGATTATTCAATTGATTTTCAGATTCACTTGTTGATAGATGTGTATTTGTTGTTCATAATTTGTATCTTTACCTTTTTCTTCTTCTTCCTCTTCTTAAAGGATACCTTTCAGCATTTCATATAATACTGGTTTGGTGGTGATGAACTCCTTTAGCTTTTCCTTATCTGTGAAGCTCTTTATCTGACCTTCAATTCTGAATGAGAGCTTTGCTGGATAAAGTAATCTTGGTTGTAGGTTCTTGGCATTCATCACTTTGAATATTTCTTGCCACTCCCTTCTGGCCTACAAAGTTTCTGTTGAGAAATCAGCTGACAGTCGTATGGGTACTCCCTTGTAGGTCACTGACTGTCTTTCTCTTGCTGCTTTTAAGATCCTCTCTTTGTCTTTTGCTCTTGGCATTTTAATTATGATGTGTGTTGGTGTGGTCCTCTTTGGATTCTTTTGTTTGGGGATCTCTGTGCTTTCTGGACTTGCAAGTCTATTTCTTTCACCAGGTAGGGGAAGTTTTTTGTCATTATTTCTTCAAATAGGTTTTCAATATCTTGCTCTCTCTCTTCTTCTGGCACCCCCATAATTCGGATATTGGTACGCTTGAAGCTGTCCCAGAGACTCCTTACACTATCTTCGTATTTTTGGATTCTTTTTTCATTTTGCTTTTCCAGTTGGGTATTTTTTGCTTCTTCATTTTTCAAATCGTTGACTTGATTCTTGCAATCCTCTAGTCTGCTGTTGGGAGTCTGTATAATATTCTTTATTTCAGTCAGTGTATGCTTAATTTCTAGTTGGTCCTTTATCACATCCTCGAGGGTCTCATTAGATTTCTTGAGGGTCTCATTAAGTTTATCGGCAGTTTCTAGAAAATTCTTGAAAAACCTTAAAAGTGTGGTTTTGAACTCTATATCCAGTAGTTTGCTTTCCTCCATTTCTGTCATTTGTGTCCTTTTTCTTTGTCTCTGCATTTTTTATGTTTCCCTGTGTTGATAAGGTGGTTTTCTGTGCTAAGTGTTCACTAGGGCCCAGTGGTTCAGCTTCCCCAATTACTTGAGGAGGACCCTCTTGGTGCACCCCCTTGTGGTCTTTGTGCACAGTCTTGTTGTAGTTAAGCCTTGATTGTTGTTGGTATATCTGGGAGGAATTGACCTCCAGGCCAATTGGCTGTGAGAATCAGCTGTGTCTGCGGTGGGAGAACTTTGGTGCTGGAGACACCCCTCTGAGGCAAGACTTGCTTCAGTGGGGCTTTGGTGCTCACTGAGTCTGCCCCCTGAGTGTGTCCTTTATGGTTCCATGGAGCTGCAAACTGAATGGTCCCACTCTGACATCTGGGTTTCCTGGCTCCTGGATCTCTAGGGAGGTGCTAATCTAGCCTTTGCCTGAGGCTATCCAGCAAAAGTCTCCCTGCAGGGCTTGGGTGGGGTGGGTCCCACAGGATCACCAGGGCGGGGCTAGCAGTTATGGCTGCTCTCAGAGGTTCTGCTTCTCAATGTCCACGTAATCGCTGCAAGCCCCTCCGAGAGAAAGCTGCCCTCGAGTTCTGACCGATGCCAGACAGTCCCGCTTCTCCCATATGATTCTGGGTCCCCACAGACTTGCCCAGAACTGGAGCCCAGAGCCTGAGACTCCCTCCCGATTGAAAACAACAACCTCGCCCTCAGCCGCCAGCCCGCTCCATGTGTGCCTCTGTACCTTAGTATTTTACTTCCGCACTGCGCCTCCTCTGAGTCTCAGTGTGCTTTTCTCTTTCCTTCTAGTTGTGGAATTTCCACTCAGCCAGTCTTCCTGTGGTTCTGGATGATGTCCGTTCCGTCTTTTAGTTGTATTTTTGAAGTGGTTGTTTGAGGCAGCAAACTCCGGTGTTTACCTATGCTGCCATCTTGGTTTCTCCTCTGCCCGTTTTGTCTTTTAGTTATAGTTTTAATGTGTTTGTGCACGGCAGCAAATTCAGGTGTTCACCTATGCCACCATTTTAGTTCTCTCTCTCTCTCTCTCTCTCTCTGTCTGTCTGTCTGTCTCTCTCTCTCACTCTTTTTTTGTTGTTGCTATTGTTAGCCAAGCTAACCGCTCAGCATTCGTATCACTCTGCATTTCCCCTCTCTTCTCTCTGTCTCATGAGCACTTTTATTTTTAAGTGAAGGATTAACTGAGATACAGGGATGACATCTTCCTGGTGATCATAAAGGAATTCTGGCTGGCACTGTATGGGCAAACCCAGCCTGCCATAGGAGCTGCACTGGAGAACCTGAGGGTGCCTGGAACTTGGCTTTCAATTTCCTTTTCAGGGTGGAGGCTCTGCTACTTCAATGTTTAAAAGAAGCCGTTTGTGTTTGCGTGGGATGGGTTTGAGGAGGACAGCATTGTAGGAGAAAGCCAGCTCCAGGCTGGGGCAGATTTCTGGGCAGGACGTGTGTGTTCAAATTGCAGCTTAACTTCCAACTGAGGTTTGGAGTTGGAACCAGAATTTGTCCACTTCTTAAAGGGCCAGTTCTCACACAGCACAAGGGGGACAGACTGATTAACTCAACTGTCTTGGCTGAAGTCTCTGAGATTAAAAGCTTTCCCCAGAAGGCTGCATTCTTGAACCTGCTTCCTCAGAGGTTTGAAGAAAAAGTAACAAAACAAGCTTCGTCCGGGAAAAGTTCAAGCTAATACATCTTGGCAAACATAATGAAAAACACAGACAGTTGCTTTAAGAGAGGAGCTCAGAAAGAGGTCAAGTTCTGCTGAGAGAGGCAGAGCAGCAATTAGATGGGAGCTTATGTTGCAGCGTGGCGACAAAGGGGTCAAAGAAAGGGTAGGACATTCTGCATTTGATTTCAGAAGGGAACTCTGCAATGCAGCCATGCTAAGCTGGGTTCTGGGGGAGCAAATCTAGAGACACGGGTTGGCAGAGTGTTGAGGGGCGCAGGGCTAGGGAAGGACTGAGCAGGGCTGGATTTATGAGGCTGTTAAAGAGCTCAGCGCAGCTGGTTTTGCTTGACTAGGCAGAGAGTGGAGGTTTTATGCTAATGATGGGCCCAGTCACAGATACATGATGTAAACAGTGGGGATGGAGGGGAGTTATTTACTTCCATTTGAGGTTTCAGAATTGAGTCCTCATTGGCATGTTTAAAATAAAATTTCAGCCAAAGAGGAAAAATAAGTGACAACAAATCCCATTTGTGGAATATTTTTCTAAGCGACACATTGGGAAAATCACATTATGAGATATTTCCAAATATAGAGAGAAGATTAGCACCAAATACATAAATTGTATAACCAAAACCTGATAATACACAATAGCTGTATATTATCTTAGATAAACTATGAGCCAACTGCATGAGAAGGAACCTGAGGAATAGAGGAATGAGATCAGAGGTCTAATTTACACCTAAGCAGTCTGGGCAGCGGCCACACTCCCCATTCCTTCAATCCCTCCCCAGACTAATGCTAAGACAATGAAAGAGAAAAACCCTTCTACTATCTTTGCTTTGACTCTAGAATTTAAAATAGGTTGCTATTACCAATAACATTTTTTGCAAATTAATTGTTAAAGGGAAAGAATTATACATACATATCCTGCCTTTCCATTAGGAGCTATAACTAAATAGTGCCATTCGACTAGGGCAGTGGTCGGCAAACTCATTAGTCAACAGAGCCAAATATCAACAGTACAATGATTGAAATTTCTTTTGAGAGCCAAATTTTTTAAACTTAAACTATATAGGTAGGTACATTGTTATTAACCTAATTAGGGTACTCCTAAGCTGGCCTTTGCTAAAAACATCCTCAATCTGATTGAGGTACGTTCGCTGAGGTCCACCCCTTCCAACTCTCCCATCCACACTCGTCTTGTATACTTGTTTCGTCTGTCTCCTTTCGTTCATCCTTTCTATATGTCCAAACCATCTCAACATACCTTTCTCAATCCTCGACACTACATCTTCTTTCACTCCACAACGTTCCCTAAAATTAACTTAATAAACTTTACTTAAAGTTTTAAGTCATAGTTAAACTATAGATACATTGAATAAAACTTGATATCATACTTAATAACGATATTATTTATTGATAAAATTAAATTCCTTACAATTTACCTTACAATATCCATAAAATTAAATCATGACAATGACTGATAAACACTAATGTGAACAATGGCCTTGCATCTCCTTGGAAAGTTTGGGTAAGTCAGGTTTGTATGTTGTTGTTTTTAATTTTAGGCATGATTCCAGGTTCTCATCAATAAGATGACTTCTCAATTTACTCTTGATAAGGTTCATGCTTGAAAATGATTGTTCGCATAAATATGTAGACCCGAATAAGGAAAAAACAGCAAACGCTAGTTTTTTCAGTTGATTATATGAGTCAGGAATACTATTCCAGGTGTTAAAAATCAACATATCTTCCTTCTCCAGATCTTTCAAAGCAGACCACTTTTGCTGTGAACTAAGTTCACATTTGTTTTTCTCCAATATTTCTATATCAGCACAAAGACGTTCAAATTTCGAGCTCCACAGTTCTTTGTTTTTTAAATCCAGCAATGGCATTTCAAAGTTGCCAATGTCAATATTAAAGGGAGAAAAATTTAATTCTGTTACAGGAGCATTGAGATGTTTTTTAACTAAGGCTAACGTCTCTTTGCTGTTTCTGAATTCCTGAAACCTGTTGAGAAAAGCTTCCCTCATATTTAAAAGTGTTGTTTTGAAATAGCAAATGTCAATATCAGAATTATTTTCTTGGCGATGTTTCAACAGGCTTGGAAAGTGAATTGAAGTTTCTCTTTCAAAATCTTGAGCAAAAAGAGATAATTTGTTTTCGAATGAAATAACTTCTTCTAACATCGAAAAAACTGTTTCCTTTCCCCTGTAGTTTACAATTAAGCTGATTTAGATGAGACGTAACGTCTACCATGATATAAAATTTTTGGATCCACTGATCATTCATTAGTTCTGGATCAGGGGTCCTCAAACTACAGCCCGTGGGCCACATGCAAATACAAATATTGTATTTGTTCCCGTTTTGTTTTTTTTTTTACTTCAAAATAAGATATGTGCAGTGTGCATACGAATTTGTTCATAGTTTTTTTTTTTTTTAAACTATAGTCCGGCCCTCCAACGGTCTGAAGGACAGTGAACTGGCCCCCTGTTTAAAAAGTTTGAGGACCCCTGTTCTGGATAGTGAACACCCTTCTCAAGGAGAAATGCTTTAATTTCTGTAAATAAGGAAGCGAAACGTTTCAAAATGTTTCCTCTTGATAACCAACATACCTTGTTATGCAGCAGAAGATCTGTGTACTCTCCATTTCAACTAAAAATTCTTTAAATTGGCGATGATTAAGAGCTTTAGTTATAATGGAGTTGCTAATCTTAATCACCAATTCCATAACTTTGCAAATTTCTTCTGGAAATGTCTGCGCACAGAGCGCTTCTTGATGAATGATGCAATGGTAAGTAAGTATCTCGTGATTAATTTTTTCTTTCAAAATAGCAACAAACCAGTTTCTTACGCTGGTCATACTTTTCGACCTGTCTGTTGAAATTGAGACAATTTTATCGAGTGGAATATGATGTTTTTCAATGCACTCAATTACATTTGCTATATCCTCTCCACGTGTTTGACCTTTGAGTGGCAATAATCCTAAAAGTTCTTCTTTAGGACCTGTAGATGAAATAAATTGTAAAAAAAAGTGAAACTTGCGCTGTATCATTTATGTCACAAGACTTGCCAACTGCTATTGATAAAGATGAAACCAATTTAAGATCTTCGACTTGCTGGTTGGTTATATTCGAAGACATTTTGACTGTTCTATCTTTCACTGTTTTAGCAGACAACTTTTAATTTTTTTAAGAATATCTGCTTTGTTCTTAAAATCCTGAAATAGCTCTTCGGATGCATTTATAAAACAACTTTTTATGTATTCGCCGTCTGTATATGGTTTTCCTCTCTTAGCAATCTCTTGACCAACCACAAAACTTGCAGTATTAACCTTGTTGGAAGATTGCATCCAGTAATAAAATACAGAACTTGATTTTTCTTGACTCCTCTGAAGTTCCTCAACTGCTTTCTTCCTTGCATCACCGACAGCATATTTAGTACTAAATGACACATGTTTAGTCGTAAAGTGTCTCTCCAAATTTGATTTCTTGTTATGCGCCAATTTTTCCTGACAAATAAGACAGGTCGGAAGGCCATTTAAGTTTTGAATAAACGCAAAAGTCTCGGTCCATTCAACTTTAAATTCACGGTTTTCATCTTCCATTTTTCTTTGCTTCTTCTTTGTAGCCATGTCAAACAGGGCACCTAAAAAAATGTTTCATTTTATAATAATAAAGCCACCAACACAAAATAATTACAATTCTTAAATCAATGACAAAAATACCTGTAGGATTTGCAGCTGGTTGGAAAAATACAGGTAACTTTATGCTTCGAGTAGGTACTTTCGTCACGTGCGCAATTTGCGGACACGACTAGCACTAACCACTGCACAATGAGACTGCTGACTGACTGGCTCACTCAACTCGTGCATGAATCGCGCGCTGCGTATCCCACGGCCAGCCTGCACTGCGTCTCCGGTCGCCCCACCGACCGACACCCCCCACTTCTGAACCACTTCTTCAAAATAGACTCGCCCAGGCCGAAAACCGACTTCTGCTCATGGGCCACGAAGTTTCAATTGCACTGTAAGTGCATGCCCGCACGTGGTATTTTGTGGAAGAGCCACACTCAAGGGGCCAAAGAGCCACATGTGGCTCGCGAGCCGCGGTTTGCCAACCACTGGACTAGGGAAAGCTCTGCTTTAGAGAGAATGCTGACTAATAAGTGAAGAAGGAATGATAGAATTGGAAAGTTACCATTTTGCACCCACTATTGGGATAAGTAATTCAGGTAAGGATCATCAGTGGAGGTTAAAATAATCTGGACTGAAAGGTTAATAGTAGATTATGTATTTACAAGGAAAATTATCACTCCACAGTTTAGTTGCTGGTTCCAAGGGGGGAACCCTTTACAAAGGATCAAGCTATCACTATTCTAACCCAGTGATCAATCTCAGTATTGGTAACAGCAGACCAACTGAACATTGTATGCCTCCTGGTGTGATGCAGTGCTAAGGACAAAGCATCATCTATGAGGCTTTCTGGATAAAAATATTTAACTGGATCATATCTAGGCTTTAGATTTAACTTCCATCTCAGGAGAAATGCAGAGAGACAGGAACATGTTAGGTGTTACACTTAATGAAGAAATCAGGCAAATCCAAAACATGGAATATTGTACACTATCTTCAATAAGTCAATATTATAGAAGTGGGGATTCAAACAAAAAGAAGTGGGGGTTATAGGTCAAAAGAGAATGCAAAGAGCTAATTATAAAATGTAATTTTGATCCTCTATTTTATCTTGGTATGATAAGAGCAGTTGCAAAGAATATTTTGGGGATCAATTGAAGAAATCTGAAGTGGAATAAGTATTATATGATATTTTGGAATTATTGTCAATTTTTTTGGTATTAGATAATAGAGGAAATGATTGTTGGTTGTGATAATGATATAATGGTTATGGAGTAAAATGTCCTTATTTTTTAGAGATACACACTATAATATTTAAGGATTAAGTGTTATGATGTCTATAATTAATAAAACACTTATGAAAGTAAAAGGAATGGAAAGAGCAAAATTTTTTTAAAAAAATTGCTACCAACCATAGGGAACAATGAAAACAAGTAAATCTTCCCTATAAATATTTGTTAAAAACCTACCACATGCCAGGTTTGCTGCATGCTGGGTATATAATAGTGAACAAGTTGGGAAAATGGGTTCTACCACCATAAAACTTAGAGTTTAGAAGACAAGGTCATGAAAACCAGTTAATGATAATAATAATAACCACTATATTTAGCATTTATTATGGGCCAATGTAGGAGTGTTTAAATGTATTATCTTAGTTAATCCTCCCAATAACCCTATGGGAATGGGTACTCTTATGTTTCAGTAATTGAAGCTCAGGAGGGGATGTCTTCAATCTCAAGTCACAGAGCTGGCAAGTGGGTTAACCCTATCTTAAATCTTAGATTTGTGTGCTAGTCTTGGCTCCTCCTCAGGTGTTTGGCAGGAAGTCTGTGTGACTCCATAATGTCTTACTGTGGATTAACACTGCCCTTTTTTCTCTGTCCTTGCCTTCTCTTTTTTCTTGTAATGATTGTAAAATGACCTCTTGACTGTCAACCAAAAGGTAACTATTGTTTCATTTATATAAAAGATACAAAAAATGAAATAAAAACCCAATGTCTCTCCAAACTCCTTGAAACTGCCTAGGTTATTCTGTAATCTCTGCCGAACCTACCTTTCCTTTTTACTATTGTATCCTTATTTTTATTTTATTGAATTTATTGGGGTAACGATGGTTAATAAAATTATAGATTTCAGGTGTACAATTCTATAACACATCACCTGTATATTGTACTGTGTGTTCACCACCCCAAGTCAAGTCTCCTTCCATCACCATTTATCCTCCTGATACACTCTTCGATTTCCCGCCACTCACCATACTGTTGTCTGAGCCTATGAGCTTACTTTCTTTGCTTAATCCCTTCACCTTTTTCACCCAGCCCTCTCCCCCTCTCCCCTCTGACAGCTGTCAGTTGTTCTTTGTATCTGAGTCTGTTTCTATTTTGTTTGTTAGTTTATTTCATTCATTAGATTCCACATATAAGTGAAATCAAATGGTACTTATTTTTCTCTGACTGGCTTATTTCACTTAGCATAATATTCTCCTGGTCCATTCATGCTGCCAAAAAGGTAAGATTCTCTTTTCTTTTTACAGTTGAGTAGTATTCTATTGTGTAAATCTAACACAGCTTTTTTACCCATTCATCTACTGATGGGCACTGGAACTACTTCTAAACCTAGCTATTGTAACTACTGCTGCAATGAACGTAAGAGTACATATATTCTTTTGAATTAGTATTTCAGGTTTCTTTGGATATATTATGTGAAAAACCCACAGCCAACATCACACTCAGTGGGCAAAACTATAAATATTTTCCTTAAGATTGGGAAAAAGACAGGGATGTCTACTTTCACTACTCTTATTCAACATTAGAGGCCTGGTGCACAAAATTTGTGCACTGCGGGGGGAGGGGTTGTCCCTCAGCCCAGCTTGCACCTTCTCTAATCTGGGACCCCCTGGGGGATGTCCGACTGCTGGTTTAAACTGGCAGTCGGACATGCCTCTCACAATCCGGGATCACTGGCTCCCAACTGCTTGCCTGCCTGCCTGCCTGATCACCCCCTAACCGCTCCCCTGACGGCCTGATCGCCCCTAACTGCCCTCCCCTGCTGGTCTGAACGCCCCTAACTGCCCTCCCCTGCTGGCCTAGTTGCCCCTAACAGCCCTCCCCTGCTGGCCCTCCCCTGCTGGCCATCTTGTGGTGGCCATCTTGTGATGACATGGGCACATCCATCTTGTGACCACATAGGGGTGGCCATCTTGTGCGAGGGCGTGAGGTCAATTAGCATATTACCTCTTTATTATATAGGACTAGAGGCCCAGTGCACAAAAATTTGTGCACTCGGGGGGGGGGGGGAGGGTCCCTCAGCCTGGCCTATGCCCTCTCACAGTCTGGGACCCCTCGGGAAATAACGACCTGCTTAGGCCTGCTCCCGGGTGGCAGAGGGCAGGCCCAATCCTTAGGTGCAGCCCCTGGTCAGGCTCAGAGCAGGGCTGATTAAGGAGTTGGGGCTCCGCCCCCTGTCATGCACAGAGCAGGGCGGATCGAGAGGTTGTGATGCCACCCTCAGTCATGCTCAGGGTAGGGCCAATTGGGGGGTTGGGGCACCGCCCCCTGTCACACTCAAGGCAGGGTCGATGGGGAGGTTGCAGTGCCACCCCCTGTCACGCACAGAGCAGGGCCCATCAGGGGGGTTGGGGCTCCATACCCTGTCACACACAGAGCAGGGTCGATCAGGGGGTTGGGGAGCTCCCCCGTGTCATGCACAGAGTAGGGTCAATAGGGGAGTTGGGGCGCCACCCTCTATCACCCACAAGGCAGGGCCGATCAGGGGGTTGGGGTACCGCCACTGTCACACTCAGGGCAGGGCTGATGGAAAGGTTATGGCTCTACCCCGTCACACACAGAGCAGGGCCCGTGAGGGGGGAGGGGGTTGGGGCGCCGCACCCTGTCACACACAGAGCAGGGTCGATCAGGGGTTTGGGGAGCTCTCCCCTGTCACGCACAGAGCAGGGCCAATCAGGGGGTTGAGGAGCTCCCCCCATCACTCACAGAGTAGGGCCGATAGGAGAGTTGGGGCACCGGCCCCTGTCACACACAGAGCAGGGCGGATCAGGGGGTTGGGGCGCCGCACCCTGTCACACTCAGGGCAGGGCCGATGGGGAGGTTATGGCTCTACCCCATCACACACGGAGCAGGGCCCGTGGGGGGCGGTTGGGGCACCGCCCTCTATCACCCACAGAGCAGGGCTGATCAGGGGGTTGTGGCGCCACCACTGTCACACTCAGGGCAGGGCCGATGGGGAGGTTATGGCTCTACCCCATCACACACAGAGCAGAGCCCATGGGGGGGAGTCGGGGCGCTGCACCCTGTCACACACAGAGCCACAGGGCGATCAGGGGGTTGGGAAGCTCCCCCCTATCAGGCACAGAGCAGGGCTGATCAGGGGGTTGGAGTGCCTTCCCCTGTCATGAACAGAGCAGGGCGGATAGGGAGGTTGTGGCCCGCTGTCACACACAGAGCCGCAGGGTGATCAGGGGGTTTGGGCGCTGCCCCCTGTCACACTGATCCCAGTGCTGGGAGGCCTCGTGGCTCCACTCATCCTGGTGCTGGGAGGCATATATAGGATAGAGGCCTTTTACTATATAGGATAGAGGCCTGGTGCATGGGTGGGGGCCAGCTGGTTTGCCCTGAAGGGTGTCCTGGATCAGGGTGGGGGTCCCCACTGGGGTGCCTGGCCAGTCTGGGTGAGGGGCTGAGGGCTGTTTTCAGGCTGGCGGGTGACTGAAGCTCCCAACCGCTCCCTTTTTTCTTTTTTATTCTGGGCCAGCTTTAGCTCTGAGGCTTGGCTCCAGCTCTGAGGCCTCGGCTGCTGAAAGCAGGTATCTGGTTTGTTTGGGTTCTATAATCGAAACTCTGTATCAACTCCAGCTCTGAGATCCCGGCTGGCTGAAAGCAGGTTTCTGGGGTTTTGTTTAGCTTCTATATTTGTAACAATGCTTCAAACTGCAAGCTCAGAGGCTGGCAGCGGCAGGCGGGGAACGTTGGCTTCCTCCATCATGGAAGCAAGCAAGCCTCATGTTCACTTCAAGCTGCCTGGCTGCCGGCCGCCATCTTAGCTGGCAGTTAATTTGCATATCACCCTATTAGCCAATGGGAAGGGTAGCAGAGGTACGGCTAATTACCATGTTTCTCTTTGATTAGATAGGATGGTACTGGTATTCCTAACCACAGCAATCAGACAAGAAAAAGAAGCAAAAGGCATTCAAATTGGAAAGTAAAAGTAAAACTGTTATTATTTGCAGATGACATGATACTGTCTGTATATAGAGAATCTTAAAGATTCCACCAAAAAAAAAACACCCCAAACAAAACAAAACACAAAACACCTACTAACATCCTAATATATATAAAGAGCTAGGTGCTGTCACAACTGAATGGGCGACCAGTCATCATGAAGTGCATGGAGCACCTCTCGGTACCCCCCATCCCCAGGCTCCTGAGCTGCTGGTGGCAGGCTGCTTTGGCCATGAGCTTAGCAGAGCAGTCGAGGGGCAGGGGGGAGCCTCCTGGAGCAGTCACAGGGCCGCGAGCATTACGGAGCATCCCAGGGCTGGGAGTTTCACGTAGCATTGCAGGGTGGCAGAGGCCATGTGATGGAGGCCAGACTAGGCCTAGGGACCCTAACCACACACAATTTCGTGTGCACTGAGCCTCTAGTTGATAAATAATATAGCAGGATACAAAATAAATATTCACAAATCGGTTGTATTTTTATAAACCAACTAGAGGCCTGATGCACAAAAATTTGTGCACTTGGGCAGGGGGATCCCTCAGCCTGGCCTGTGCCCTCTCGCAGTCTGGGAACCCTCAGGGGATGACCACCTGCTGGCTTAGGCCCGCTCCTTGGGGGATTGGGCCTAAGCTGGCAGTCAGACATCCCTCTGGCAGCCCGGGAGCCCTCAGGGGATGTCCACTTGCCAGCAGGGAGCAGGCCTAAGCTGCAGTCGGACAGCCTTAGCACTGCTGAGGAGGCAGGAGAGGCTCCCACCACCACCGCTGTACTGGCAGCCATCAGCCTGGCTTGTGGCTGAGCAGAGCTCCCCATGTGGGAGCGCACTGACCACCACGGGGCAGCTCCTGCATTGAGCGTCTGCCCCCTGGTGGTCAGTGTGTGTCATAGTGACCAGTCATTCCCAGTCATTCTGCTTTTAGGGTCAATTTGCATATTACCCTTTTATTATATAGGATAGAGGCCTGGTGCATGGGTGGTGGCCAGTTGCTTTGCCCAGAAGGGTGTCCCAGATCAGGGTGGTGGTCTGTTTGGGTGCCTGGCCAGCCTGGATGAAGGGCTGAGGGCCATTTTCAGGCTAGCCACACCCCCTTCAGGGTGGGGGTCCTTCTGGGGTTCCTGGTCAGTCTGGGTGAGGGGCTGATGGCTGCAGGCTGCCCAAACCCCCCAGCGGGGACCCTCACACCATGAGGGTGTGGCCATCCTGGGTGAGGGGCTGATGGCTGTTTGCAGGCTGGCCACAGCCCCCAGCCACCCAAGCTCCCAGTGGAGGCTGGCTGGAAGCAGGTATCTGGGATTTATTTGTCTTCTATAATTGAAACTTTGTTGCCTTGAGCGGAGGCCACAGCCAGCCAGGGCAGGCAGGAAGCTTATCTTCCTCCATCACCGGGGCAACCAAGCCTCCTGCCTGCTCCAGCTCCATGGCTGCCGGCCACCATCTTGGTTGGGTTAATTTTCATATAGTCGCTCTGATTGGTTGGTGGGCGTGGCTTGGGGCATTGTGGAGTTACCGTCAATTTGCATGTTTCTCTTTTATTAGATTAGATAATGAACTATCAGAAAGAGAAACTAAGAAAACAATCTCATTCAAAATTGCTTCAAAAAGAATAAAATACCTACGAATTAACTAAGAATGTAAAAGACCTGAACTCAGAAAATTATAAGACACTGAAGAAAGAAATTGAGGATGATACAAATAACTGGAAGCATATAGGAAGAATTAACATCATTAAAATGTCCATACAATGCAAAACAATCTGTAGATTCAACACAATTCCTATAAAAATACCAATTGTATATTTCACAGAACTAGAAAAAAATATTCCAAAAATTTATATGGAACTATAAAATATCCCAAATAGCCACAGCAATCTTGAGAAAGAAGAACAAAGTTGGAAAAATCATGCTACCTGATATCAAACTACACTACAAGACCATTTACACCTGTCAGAATGGCTATCATCAATAAATAAACCAACAAGTGCTGCCAAGGATGTGGCGAAAAGAGAACCCTCATGCACTATGGTGGGAATGTAGGTTGCTGCAGTCACTGTGGAAAGCAGTACGGAGTTACCTCAAAAAATTAAAAATGGCCCAAGCCGGTTTGGCTCAGTGGATAGAGTGTTGACCTGTGGTCCAAAAGATCCCAGGTTGGATTCTGGTCAAGGGCACATACCTAAGTTGCATGCTCCTCCCTGGCCCAGGCCCTGATCGGGGCTCATGCAGGAGGCAACCAATCAATGTGTTTCTCTCACATCAATATTTCCTTCTCTCTTTCCCTCTCTCTTCTACTCTCTCTAAAAATCAATGGAAAAATATCCTTGGGTTAGGACTGACAAAAAAATAATAAATAAAAATGAACCTACATTTTCAACATCTTCTAGTTAAGCCTGCCTTCTTCTCAACACAGTAAGATAAAACATATTTAAGACTACTTATTCATTTATTTGCCACTATGGATGTTCTGTTATTTTAATTGCTTATATTAAAATAATAGAGGCCTGGTGCATGAATTAGTGCACCAGTGGGGTCCCTCAGCCTGGCCTGTGGGATCGGGCCAAAACTGGCTCTCCGACATCCCCTGAGGAGTCCCAGATTGCGAGAGGATGAAGGTCAGGCCGAGGAACCCACTGGTGCATGATCAGGGCCAGGAAGGGACATGGGAGATTGGCCAGCTGGGGAGGGACCACGGGAGGGCTCCAGGGTGTGTCTGGCCCATCTCACTCAGTCCCGATTGGCCGGACCCCAGCAGCAAGCTCACCTACCGGTCGGAGTGTCTGCCTCCTGGTGGTCAGTGCACATCATAGTGAATGGTTGAGCAGCCTTAGCATATCATTAACATATTATGCTTTGATTGGTTGAACAGATGACCAGACGACCAGACACTTAGCATATTAGGCTTTTATTATATAGGATAAGCAAAATTGTTACCTATATTGAAAAATATGCAGCTTTTGTCTACATTGGTTCAATATGTTTTTAATAGCTAGAACTGACCATTGACCTTCAATTGGCCATCACTGGTCATCAAATATTTATTGAGTATGTATTATGTACCATGTACTGTGCATAGTCATACCATGGTTTTTCTGGCAGTTCAGGTTCTTCAGGATTGCTTTGCAAACAAGGTTTAGGATTCTGGCTCATTTGCAAGTTGAGAAAGGCCTGAATACTGACCAAATATGCCCTTAGGACTAACATTCAATGTCCACAGGGAAATCCAGTTTTATAAGCCTGTTACTATTGCATGAAGCATTGCCAAGAGCAGACAGCTTTATGGCATTATGCTAACTAGCTCCTGCAGTAGAGGCTCCTCCTCACAGGAGCAGTGGTGGGTCCCAGGCAGCTCCATCTGCCTATGTAGAAAACTTAGCCATTTGTTGCTTACTAGAGCAGTGCTGCAATGAGAGGGCTATGACATGGGACCGTAGGAAGACCCCCTACCCCCAAACCAAGAATCTGGAGGCAGATATGAGTGTCCCCTTCCTACTGGCCTGAGCATCTGTCTCAAACCACCTTATTTGTGGGTTTTCTTCTTTTGCCTTTAGGTACCCTGTTGATGTTTGTGGATTTCCGTTTCTGAGAGGAACTGCAGGAGCTCTAGAGGTTAAAGGACTTGTCTTTGTCACCCAGGAAGTCCAAGGCAGAACCAGAAAGACACAGCTCAGCAATCCTGCCGCCCATTAGAGTCTGTCTTAGTTACAGTCAGAGAACTTCAGGTTCCCATGTGCCATTAAAAGAAATACGCAGTGGCACTGCACAGGCTTTGGCATGTGTGAAATTTCACACCTCAGAGATAGCATTTCTGTGTGTGGCCAGACTGCTTTCTTGCAGTTTGTTAAAAAGTGTGAGTTATTCTATACCAAGATCTTTGTCATAGTTATTTAATTTCTTTTCCACGGAAACATTTCTCCATGTTGTCAATCACCTAACTACATAGAAGCAATTACTGGATCTTTTTGTAAAAAGTATGTTTTTCCCTCCGATTATAAAAGTATTACATGTTTATTGTAAAAAAAAAAAAAGGCAGGAAAGCATACAGAAAGAAATGGAAACTGCCTGTAATTCCATCACTCATATATAACTACTGTTGACATTCTGTGGAATTTACTTTTAATCTTTTCTCTATATAGCTATAATTTTTAAACAAAATTGGGATCATACTACTTCCTATAAATTTATACATTTAAATTCTATTTTATAGAGAAAATATATTCAAATATTCAAAAACATCATTTTTAATAGTTGCATAATGTTTTAGCAAGTGAATGCACCATTCTATTTAACCAACCTCTGCACATTTAAGTTTTGTCCAGTATTTTACTATCGTAAAATATGCTTTGTTGAACATCTTCAATATGAATTTTTCCCCTACCAGGATTATTTCCTTAGAATAGATATTGGAGTAGAATTACTACATCTAAGGACATGAACTCCTTTAAAAGTCCTTTATTCTCCAGAAGGCTTGGCCAACTCACCTTTTTGTGAAAATTATGGTCACACAGGCCATTTCACAAATATTTTTTAAAAGCTTTCCCAATTTAATAGGCATAAAATGGTATTTCTTTATTGTTTTAAGACCACTTGATTATTGCTGAAACTTTGCCTTGTTGTACTATAAGTTTCTGGGCAGAAAAAAATCCTTGCAAGCTTTGGTTCTATTTTATGGTTACAATTTATTCCAAAGTTTAGCTATTCAGAATTTTCCTTTTATGAAGATGAGGAACTTTTTCAGCAACTATTGCTTATGGAGTCTTAAGTGTGGAGGGTTCCTGGAAGCTGCCAATTATTGTAGATATACTTACTAGTAGCTTTATTCAGTGGCAATTTTCATAGATAAGGAAAATGCCCGTGATATTTTTGCAAAGACTATTACAGTTTGGTCTTGAAATCATGCTCCCCAAAGACTCCTTCAGTGCTTATTTGGCATCAGGTGTTTCAAATTTATGTTTTCCTTGAGGTTTTGCACTCAGTCCTCTCCTCTCGTCTTGAAATTAAATTTAAGTCAGTAAGATATATCTACCTGCTGCGTTGTGTTTCACCAAAACAGAACAAGACATGGGTCTTGGCTTACAGAGTTTTACAATTTAGATGCCTACATATATAACTAGATTAAAATGCCTATAGTTCCAAGTGTTGTTTTGGGAGTAAAAAGTTTTAGAAGGCCACTGCAGGGTGTGAGTTATGCCAATCATGAGATCTAGGGAGGCTTCTTATGCTGAGTTTGGAAGGGATGGCAGATTTTTTTCCTGCAGGATGACAGAAAGAAAAAAATTCTGGTCTCACATGCACTTATAGAACCTTTGCACTTGCTCATAGAGAGGTGGAATCTATATCCTCTCCCCCTGAGACTGAGTGGGCCTTTAAGACTGCTTTGAGGAACAGAATGTGGTGGAAGTAATATTGCAGGATTTCTGAAGTGAGATCAGACAAGATGACTCGGCTTCCTCCTGGCTCTCTCTCACTTGAGACGTGAACCTTTGGAGCTACCATGTGAGAAGTCTGACCACACTGGATACCTGAGCCACCATTCCAGAGAGATCAGAGAGAGAGCAAGGAGGAAAAGAGAAAGCTAGAGAAGCCCCAGCTGTTTCAGTCCTCACCTGTTGGATTCTTCCCAACTTAGGCTCGCCAAATGTGAGGGGAGGAGACTTTAGATCAGTGGTTCTCAACATTGGCTGCACATTAGCATCACCTGGGAATCTTTTTAAACTCCTGATTTCTGGGCCTCATCCTCCGGAAATTCTGTTTCTTTGTTATGAGGTGAGGCCACAACATTAGTAACAAAGAAACAGAATTTCCGGAGGATGAGGCCCAGAAATCAGGATTTTAAAAAGATTCCCAATATATCCCAAGAAACCAGAAACACCAATCAGAAAGGATATATGCACCCCTAAGTTCATAGCAGCACAATTCACCATAGCTAAGATCTGGAAACAGCCTAAGTGCCTATCAGTAGATGAATGGATTAGAAAACTGTGGTACATCTACATGATGGAATACTATGCTGCTCTAAAAAGGAAGGAACTCTTACCATTTGCAACGTCATGGATGGAACTGGAGAGCATTATGCTAAGTGAAATAAGCCAGTCAATAAAGGAAAAATACCACATGATCTCACTCATTCATGGACAATAGACACCATTATAAACTTTTGAACAATAATAGATACAGAGGCAGAGCTGCCTCAAACAGATTGTCAAACTGCAGCGGGAAGGCCGGGGAGGGTTGGGGGGCAGGAGGTAGGGGGGTAAGAGATCAACTAAAGGACTTGTATGCATGCATATAAGCATAACCAATGGACATAAGACACTGGGGGATAGGGGAGGCTAGGGGACTGTCTAGGGCGGGGGGATAAAATGGATACATATGTAATACCCTTTGTAATACTTTAAGCAATAAAAAAAAATAATAAAAAAAAATAAAAAGATTCCCAGGCGAGTCTAATGTGCAGCCAAGGTTGAACACCACTGGTTGAGAACCACTGCTTTAGATTATTTCAGCCCTAGTCACAGTCTGATTACATCTACTTGAGACAACCTGAGCAAAAGCCACCCAACTAAACCCAGTCAATCCTCAGAACCATAAGAGTTAACAATAGCATGACTGTTGTTGATTTAAGCCACTACATTTTGAGGTGGTTTGTTACCCAACAATAGATAACTGGAGCCCCAAATGTAGAAGAAAGAGCATTCCAGTCAGAGCATTTTTTCCTTTCAGCTTTCAGTTTTGTTTTCCACTGTCCTTTCTATGCAGATGACGACAGCTCTATGTGGGTATCCTACCCAAACTGCAAAATTAGTGTTTTTATTAATAGCAACACTACTGTCCCAGTCACTAGGCTGTCCATCTTAGTGTTTTCATTGATGTTTCTTCTCCACAAATTTGACATCCAGTTCCTTCCCACATCCTGAAATTTTCCTTCTGTAGTATTTTGTGTCTCTTGTAGCAAAGCCGTCACCATGTTTCCATACTCTCCTTCTATTCAAGTGTAGGTGCCTCACATGGCCTAGCAAACACCCCCAACTTGTCTCCAGGTTCTTCCATTCTCTCCTGCCACGATAGTTTTACCACAGAGCAACTCTGATCATGTCATTTTTTTTGTTCAAAAGCCTCTAGTAGCTGATTGCTCCACCTCCCCCAATTTCTTACCAATGTATGGGTAAAGTGAGAAAACAAACAAACAAATGAACATAAGATTTCCAATTTGACCAGAAGATGAAATGATACTCAGTGGAGAGTAAGGAAGGTAGGTAAAAAAGCACAGGTCATTTGTATTTTATGTCAGTCTCCACTCACCCCAGTACTCTAACAGTAAGTGTCCTACATCCTGGGGATTTGTTAACCTGCCTAGACCAGTGGTCGGCAAACTGCGGCTGGGCAAACCGCGGCTTGCGAGCCACATGCAGCTCTTTGGCCCCTTGAGTGTGGCTCTTCCACAAAATACTGGCTCTTCCACAAAATACTGCATGGACCACAAAGTTTCAATCGCACTGTACGTGCGCGCCCGCATGTGGTATTTTGTGGAAGAGCCACCTCAAGGGGCTAAAGAGCCGCATGTGGCTTGCGAGCCATGGTTTGCCAACCATGGGCCCTAGACTATATTCCTCTTAGTCACCCAGTCACTCACTTTTCCATCTGCACGGCCAGCTCAGGGTAGGACTAGAAAGGGGCTCTGGGGAGAGCATGGAACCAGGGGCTCTAGGGTGGCTGAAAGCTAGAGATTGGGGAAGGTTCAGTGGTGTGCACCCAAGGATCTAGCCCATCTGTTGAAATAAAATCAATTTCAGGGAGGCCTAGCAGAGGATAAGGAGCACGATCCATAGAAAATACATCTGCATCTGAGGCCTAGGACAGTGTAGGCAGAGAGTAAAATTATAGGCACAGGGTTGCCTAGGGTGGAACATGGCGTGTGGTGGGGGTCAGTATGAAGTCAATGACATTCCATGAAGCAGTGAGGCAGGGTAAGTTTCACTGCTTAGCGCGTCAGGCTTGGCTCTCTCCAGGAAATTTTACATGATCTTTCTCCCCTCTTTTTTAAAAGTAGAAGCTACAAAGCACCTGATCCCATCCTTAGTCTTTCTTAAATCACAGGACTGAGTATTTGGTATCAGCAGAGCAGGGCAAAGAGGGTCAAGCAGGTGGAACGGCAGCAAAATGCCAGGAGAACTAACCAGAAGTCTGGTTACGCACTGCAACTTTGCCGGGGTCCAACCCCAGCGGGTCCAGGGGTCCCCAAAGGTGTGGACGGAGTCGGCGAAGAAGGAATGACACGGGGACAGTGTTCAGTTGATCAGCAACCTAGCCAGGATCTCTAGCCCGGATCTCCAGCCAAGTTCTGGTCTGGATCTCCAGAGAGGTTCTGCTTTGGATCTCCAGCGAGGTTCTGTAGCCATGTTCCCTCCCTAGGTTCTCCAGCCAGGTTCTGTCCAGGCTCTCCAGTCAGGTTCAGTGTCCAGGTTCCAGTCAGGTTCTCCTGCCAATCTCTGTAGTCAGGTTCAGTCCAGGATCCTTTGCCATGTTCTCCCGCTAGGCTCTGTCTCTAGGCTCCGAGGCCAGTCCCTCTCCAGGATCCTCCGGCATGCTCTCTCCAGCGAAGTTCTTCTGTCTCTAGGCTCCGTGTAGGTTCTGTCTTCTTGATTCTGTTCTAAGTTCTGAGTGTTTCTGTCTTGTTACAACTGTATTTATACCAGTTGATTCAATCCTATCAATCTCTATTACAAAGGTTAGGGCGTTTCTTATCTCCATTCCAGGGAGGAAAGATTATGTAGTTTAAGCATGATTGTTCGTAGTTAAAGGGATTAATTACCCGCCTGGCACTTAGTTGAGGGGTTTTATTCCCTCCCTAACTTCAGGGGAAAATCCCTACCTGGGGATTCAACCTTTCTTGGAGAGGTGACCTTGGTTAAAACACAGCGCCAAGAAGGTGAGCAAACATATTAAGAACCGTATACCATATATGCCAGGTCCCTTGAAACAGCAAGGATGGACCGGCTCCCGGCACAACTTCTAAAATTAGTCATCAGTCCCACAGTTCTGGTGTCTTCAACAATTTGAAGAAATGGCAAGAAATCTGTTTCCCTTTGGTTAAGTGAAATCTAGGTAGTTCCCATATGGAATTACCACTATAGATTATGACTTGGTCATATTATGTGAATCAGGGAAAGCTTGCAAAAGGCTCTCTGTACAGATCATGACAAAGGTCTCTGAAAAATGCCAAGCCTGGGGAGCTTGAGGTTGGCGATGGCTACACAGATGGTGATGATGGGTATTTCAATCATTTAGTATTCATCAACAGCTATTATTAGCTGAGTCCCTGCTGTGTTACATGCTACACTAGGCTAGGGAAATAACAGAAAAAGCACAGTCCCTGGCCTCAAGGAATATAGTTGCTTAGAGGAGATGGACCAACAAAAGGTGATTTCATCACAGTAGGAAAGTTCCAGATAGGACACCTAACTCTGACCTGGATATCAGTGAAAAGTTTCTGGAGAGAATCTTATGCCTTGTTGCACACAGGAAGCCATCTGTGTTCCCCAAACCTAGGCCAGAAAGATCTCAGCACAGAAATCTGGTACAAAAAGTCTGTATGGTCCTTTGAATCTCAGGAATTTAGGGGGTTCTTGACATTTCAGGGAGCAACTCACCCCAGGATTATAGACCTCCTGGCTATACCATTGAAGGTCTCTGTTTGAGTGGCTCTCACTGGTGATGTGTCCATCCGCTGGTGGGCATAGTCAGCTAGGACTCACAGTGGCTGAGCATCTAATTTTCAGGGAATTTCAGGAAGCATGGGGTTAATAAGCACCTGCACCCTCTATCCCCAGAAATCTAGAGGCAGCCACCAGGTTGAATCCAGAAGCAAATTAAGGCAGACTTTAGTGAAACACCCCATTGTTCACTCTTCACATACCAGCAAAGCTGTTTCTAACTCCTAGCACTCCCCTTGTCCAAAGGAAGAACAGATGCTAGCTTGACAGGTCAGAGTCCTGGATATTCATTGAGCCATACCTTATTGGTGAGCATGGTTACTGTACTTTAAAGGCACACACCTTGGGTTCCACATTCTCTCTTTTTCTTCTTACATTGTTCCTAGGGAGGTCTTGGTTTTTGGGGCCTACTGCATTATGCTTCCTGCCTATATGTGGTGAGCAGACCCAGGCCATCCTGCCATTTCAGCTGGACCTGGCCATGCCTTTCTCTCCTTGAATATATAGTTAAGCAAATAAATTAGATTGGGCCTGTTCTCTCGTTGGCACATGTACCTGAATTGCTCCCTCTAGATTTAGATTCAAGACAAGGTCAAGTGAGGGGTTCTTGCTTAGACCTCAGCCATCGGATACAATCATCCTTTCATCATCATTTGCACATCAATCACTAACAAGACTAATAAAAAATGGTATTTCTTGTTCTCATCCTGCTACTCATCCTTATATGGGATCCCAAGAAGCAAGCTGATTGGCATAACAGTATTTTAGTTATCCTGGGTCCCTGGCTATAATACCATTATAATATTTACAATGATACTGAAACCTTAACCCCAGCCTTTAATGGTCTTCTGTTAAAGGGAAAGCAGAGCCTTTTATTTATGGGCACTTTGGTCTAAAGCCCAAAGTCCTTGGGATCTTCCCAGGCATATTGGCTCAGCTCCAGAAAACAGCAGTGAGCAAACAGATCAGGAAGCTCAAAGCTGAGGGTGAAAGCTGAGGGCTCAGCCTTTCCTTGAGCATAATACACTGTGGCATGAGTCTGGCAAAGTTTTCAGCTGGAAGGTCTGGATCAACTGGTTCCAGGAGGTGGGTATGTGTGGAGAGGGGGAATGGAAGGGCAGGAATCATGTAAGTCTTCCTTAGACTGATCTTTGAGGGGACTCTTACCCCTGGATGAATCCTGGACAAAAAAGGTTGTGTTAGGCCAAATAATGACTCCCCAAAGATGTTTATGCTTCATCCCTGGAACCTGTGAATGTGTTAAGTAATATGGCAAAAGGGACTTTGCAGACATAACTAAGGTTATGGATCTTAAAATTAGAAGATTATCCTGGATTATCTGGGTGGGCTCAATGTAATCACATAAACCCTTTAAAATAGAACTTTCCCAACTGAAGAGAGAGGGATGAGGCAGAAGAGAAGGCAGGAAAAATAAGGCATGAGAAAGACTTGAACTTCTGTTCCTGGCTTTGAAGCTGAAGGGGCATGAGCCAAGGAATATAGGTGGCTTTTAAAACCTAAGAATGCCCCTGACCAACAGCCATCAAGAAAACACAAAACCTCAGTCCTATAGCCACATGCAACTGGATTCTGCCAGCAAGCTGCACGAGCCTGGAAGTGACCCTCCCCCAGAACCTCCAGTGAGGAGCACAGCTCCACTGACACCTTGATTTGGGCCTGTGAAACCCGTGTCAAACTCTAGACCAACAACTAGGAGATAATAATTGGCTGTTGTTTTAAGGCCCTATACTTGTGATAATTTGTCATGGCAGCAACAGAAAAGCAATACAGGTGGAAGGCTGAAAGGTATTACTAAATTGTATGACCTTGGTCCTGGAGTATACTTGGCCATACTTTCTTAAAGGACTGGTAAATGGGAATCCTAAAACACAAACTGTGATTCTCATAGGAATGCTCTTATGGTTCTAGTTCTGAATAGAGAACTGTGCTTCTTGCTCAACACTGTTGTCATTGATGGTATCTAGGCCTCCTGTGGCAGTCCTGATTCTATTCACCTACTGACAGGTAACTTTCTGCGTGAGGAGACCTCATAGTCACCCTGGAGACTTCCAAGCAGAAAAAGTGATCCATGGGCAGAGATTAGGTATGTCTAGTGCAGTGGTTGGCAAACTGTGGCTCTCGAGCCACATGCGGCTCTTTGGCCCCTTGAGTGTGGCTCTTCCTAAGCCTTGGGAGTACCCTAATTAAGTTAATAACAATGTACCTACCTATATAGTTTAACTTTAAAAAATTTGGCTCTCAAAAGAAATTTCAGTCGTTGTACTGTTGATATTTGGCTCTGTTGACTAATAAGTTTGCCGACCACTGGTCTAGTGCATCCAGGGACATCATACTCAGTGCCTTAGAAGGAGAGAGTGATGGCAATCAAGGATAGCATCTGTCTTAAAGGGTGTGGTTCTAATCCCTGAGGATAGAGACATCAACTGAGAAGTTTTCAAGTCTTCCTGGAGACTAGGTCAGATGGAATTATGTCAACTCTGAACTGTGGGATTAGCCAAGGACAGGCCTAATCCTTCCTCAGAGGCCCCCGGGGACAGTGCTTGGACCTCAGTGAACTAGAAGGTGGCCCTTCTCAGATAAGATCCAATCAGTCAGGAGGATGTTGGTGCAGCTGGGTCGCAATCAGTCCACTTTTCTTATTAAAGAGGAGCAGATTTATCTGATGAGCATAGGGTAGTACTCACTCAATTCTCACCAAAGTGGCCAGCCTCTCCAACTCAAACTCCCCCAACTTGACCTAGTGATCCAGGTGGCAGGAGTGATGACAATTTAGGAAGAAAATCAGTCTCTATCCCTTCACCAAAGCTTTCTGACAAATGAATAAATTAGAAGAAGAAAATCAGGATTAAAACCTTTCAACTAAAATCCTAAATGAAGATTCAAATGGCAACCAAACCAACAGGAAATAAGAGCCAAGGAGATTTCACTCATACTATTTTTAAGCAAATGGTAAACCTCAAATATCAGTTAGCAGAAAAAACTCAGTATGGAACCCATGCAAAAAAAGCATCTACAAAAAAGGCCACAGTAGAGAAAAGATGAATGAAAATAATTCTGAAATTTTACTCTAAGAAACAGAAGAATAACAAAACCTAGACTGGTGAGGGCATAGCGCCAAGCCCTTTCATGCTCTGCTGGTGGTGACATAAATTGGCCCAGCAATTCTGGAATACAGGAGGATGGGAGGAAGGAACGTTTTAAATGAGGTTTCCTTTGCCCCAGCAATCCCACTTCTTGTAATTTTCTCCAAAACAATAATTGCCAAAACATACAGCAGTCTAAAGATAAGGATTTCCATCGGGGCTTTGTTTGTAATAGTGAAAAGCTATTAAATATAAATATTGAATACTTATTGAAATAGTCATCAATAGGGTAAAATCATTGGTTAAAGAAATTATAGCACTTCCATACAGATAATATCTAAATGATGATGTACATCTTTACTTGATGACATGGAAATTTACATATGGCATGTAGACTTGAGTGCTAAAGAGGGGATAATAGAACAGCATGATCCATTTGTGTAATATTTTAATAAGCGTATATAGAGGGATGTCTGGGAGGATATTTACCATAACAGTTGAATTTTACTTTTTTGTATATTTCAATATTTATAATGAGCATGGATTTTTAACAAAATAAAGCTCTTTTCCAAAATAAAAAAAAAACCCACAAATGTGGTAGAAACCTACTCTATCTATCAGATATGATGAGATCCTTGGTTAACTAGTTGGAAAATGTAAGTTGTGGTAAAACGTTACACAATGGAATACCACGTGCCTGTAAAAAAGAAGGAACTCTTACCTTTTTTGACAATATGGATGGACCTGGAGATTATTATGCTAAGAAAAATAAGCCAGTCAGAGAAAGACAAATACCCTATGATCTCACTATTATGTGGGATCTATTGAACAAAATAAACTGGCTAACAAAATAGAATCAGAGGCATGGATACATGGAACCGACTGACAGAGGTCAGAGGGTAGGGGATGAGAGGACTGGATGAAAGAAGATGAAGGGATTAGCCAAAGAACACATATGCATAGCCCATGGACACATAGCCCATGGATACATAGCCCATGGACACAGTGTGATGATGGCTGGGGGGGGGGGGAGGGCGCTGGGTAGAGGTGGGCAAAGGGGGGAAATGGGGGATATCTGTAATGG
This sequence comes from Myotis daubentonii, assembly GCF_963259705.1. Lineage (NCBI taxonomy): Eukaryota > Metazoa > Chordata > Mammalia > Chiroptera > Vespertilionidae > Myotis > Myotis daubentonii. Next base: position 111,257,720 of record NC_081840.1, read on the forward strand.
TGTCAACAGTAAATTAAAAAAAATAATGTTATGTGTTAAACACTTTGTTTTAATTTAAAGCATATAAGTGAATAGCTGTTCACTAATTTTTTATATAAAGATAAGACATTTTCTTTTTTACATGCCATAAAACTATAATCTGAGTACAAAATTCTTCTAGATTTCCCCCCATAATATTTGCTAATATTTTATTTGATACTGATTTTTAACCCACCATTATCAAATCAATACTTATTCCCATTATTCCCCTTCCTTACTTGCTTCTAGATTAAGAACAAAAATGTTGCAAGCTTGCTTTTTCACCCTTCTTTTTAGCAGGGATGGCCATGTATCAAAATTCTGGTCCTTGAGGCGTTAGCAATCTACTGAGGGTTTCTGGGCTGCATTTAGCTTTCAGCTTTGCACCTAGCAGTCCAGTCAGCTACCAACATTTTATTCCTTTATTCCTGTGCTAATGCCTTTACTCTGATCACTCTACCATGGACCTGCCCCAGCCACTGGGCTGGCTGTGCTAGACCTCACTGGGGATTCTGTGAGACTCCACTCCACTGCATTAGTTGAAAACCAGCACTGCATCTGCTGGGTACCGCTGCTCCTGAACACGCCACCTCTGCCATCGGTTACTGCCACCATCATAAACACCACTGCCAATGCCCCAGGCAACATGGCGCCAAACCTGTACAGTGGTCTATAGCAAAGTGAGGAGATAGCACTTCCACCCCTCGATGTAACACACTCTGTTAGAGGATCCCCAGGGTGGGCTGCTTATATCCCACAGTCTCATGTTGTGACTTAAGTCACAAGATAATGTCTGAGTGGTAGGCACCCAGCTATATTTGGAATGTCCTCTTCTCCCTGAAAATCAAGGCTCTAATAATGGGCTGACGTGGTACACTTACTAGTAACTCCTTTGCTGAGCGAGGTCTCTCCCAGCGGACTGACTCTTTAGCCCTCATGCTAGTAAACCCCTCACAAGTTCTCTGTAGACAGGTTGAGATTTTACTGGTATTTGTGTAGATTTTGGGGGTGGAGGTGGGAATGGGGAAAGCAGGTAAAAATTCTTGTATTTTTACTTTTAAACAAATAAACCTTATTTAGGACAAAATTAATACATACTCTCTATGGAAAGAAATGTAAAAATACATCTTTTCATCATCTGTAACCAGTCTGCTTCAGGGGGTTATTGTGTTGGAAATAAGGCTTAGAAAAAAGACACAGTGAAGCAATCCCAGCAACAACACAGAGCGGGTAACTATTAAGGAATCAGCTCTGGATAGTTGACCTCCCCAAATCAGTTTTAAGTGCGAGAAGCCGTATAGCCTCAGAGGCCAACCCCAGAACACTGCCACCCAGAGGCTGAGCCACAAACTGACTCTTTGCAAAACACAAAATAAGGCAGTCTGGGAAACAAATACGGCCTGCTTTAAAATAAGGACTGTGGTTTACAACACAGAGGAACAGTGTATCGCAGGGAAACTCAACACTCTCCTGAATACCTGGGAGGACTAAGGCGAGCCAGACTGAAGAAAAGAAGAACCGAAGGACCTTCACTACTGCAATTTTTTTTTTCTTTTTTCACCTTTTAACTAAGAAACCAATTTTTTCTTCTCCTTTTTTTTCTTTTTTTTCCTTCTTTTCCCATCACCTGATTTTACCCTTTTAATTACTACTTTCTTATTTTTAACCAGTATTATTACTGCTACCATTTTACCATTTTTTAAAGTGCCATTTTATTTTCTCTTTATTTTATTTTGGGATTAGTGTTCTCCATTCTATTTTCATCGTTATATTATTGGTTGTTTCTAGTTTGCATCCATCTCCAGGGAGCTGTTGCTGGAATTTGTTGGGATTAGTGGCAGTTCTATAGGAGTATTCTCCTCATATAAAAAGTCTCTTCCCCTCTTCCACTTCATTCTCTCTTTTCGCTCTTTTCTTTTCTCGCTTTTATTTTGCCCCCTTCTTTTTCCCAATTTCATTTTTGCACTCCTTTTTTTGGTCCCTACTTTTCTTTTCTTTTTTCTCTTTTATCTTTTTCTCTTCCTTCTTCCTTATCCTCTAATTCTCTTAATTTGGGTGATCACCTTTATTTGGGGTTATTAATATCGTGAATATATTTGTGTTTAGTGCCTGGTACGTGGTGCCTTGTTGTGTTGTATTTTGTGCCTTTAAATCAACCCAGCAGATCCAAACAACAGCAGCCTCCTGTGCAACACACCCTCTGCTGAGGAGCAGAAGCTGTACGTGAAACCTCGCCCCACCAGCCAGAAGAGCCACCACAGGTGTGAACAGCACCCACCAGAGGAGCTGCTGCCAACTGAAGAGCAGCTGCTACCGCAACCGCCCGAAGAGCAACCACAGACCAAGGAGTCACTGCCACCCAGGGAGCAGCCACTGAACAACTCAACGTCTAGATATGTCAGTGAGATCAAACATGGGTAGACAAAGAAACCCCCAAAGGAAAGAGAAGGAGGACTCTCCAGAAAAGCAGCTAAGTAATACAGAGGCATGCAACACGACAGAAAAAGAATTCAGAATAAAGGTCCTAGAGTGCATAAACCAGATGGAGGAAAAAAATCAACAACTTCTGCAAGAAGCAAGAAAAAACAGATGAAAAAGTCAACTACCTATGCAAGAAGCAAGAAGAAACAGATGAAAAAATCAATAACATATGGAAGAAGCTAGAAGAATCAGATGAAAAAATCAACAACTTAAGTAAGACCCAAGAAGAAATGAAGAGTGATATAGCTGCAATAAAAAACACCATTGAAAGTATCAACAGTTGAAACCGGTTTGGCTCAGTGGATAGAGCGTCGGCCTGCAGACTGAAAGTACCAACAGTAGACTAGGAGAAGCAGAGGACCGAATTAATGAATTAGAAGACAAGGAAGCAAAACACACCCAAAATGTACTGCAATTGGAGAAAAAAATTAAAAGACAGGAGGAGAGCCTAAGGGAGCTTTGGGACAACATGAAACGAAACAACATACGAATAATAGGGGTGCCAGAACAACAGAAAGATGAACAAGGATTAGAAAACCTATTCAAAGAAATAATATCAGAAAACTTCCCTGAGGTGGGGAAGAAAAAAGTCACACAAGCCCAGAGAGTCCCAAACAAAGTGAACCCGAAAACACCCATACCAAGACACATCATAATTACCCTGGCAAATGTTCAGGACAAAGAGAGAATCTTACAGGCTGCAAGAGAGAGACGGAAAGTTACATACAAGGGATCTCCCATTAGATTATCAAATGATTTCTCAACAGAAACACATCAGGCCAGAAAAGAATGGATGGAAATTTACAAAGTGATGCAAAGCAAAGGACTGAATCCAAGAATACTCTATCCAGCAAGGCTATCATTCAAACTTGAAGGGGAAATAAGAAGCTTCACAGACAAAAACAGGCTAAGGGAGTTTATCACCACCAAGCCAGCAATGCAAGGAATGCTAAAGGGACTGGTATAAAAAGAAGAAATAAAAAGCTCAGAAAGAAAACAGCCACACAAATAAAGAAATGGCTACAAACAAGTACCTTTCAATAATAACTTTAAACGTAAATGGACTAAATGCTCCAACCAAAAGACATCGAGTGGCTGAATGGATAAAAAAACATGACCCATACATCTGCTGTCTACAAGAAACCCACCTCATTAGAAGGGACTCACACAGACTGAAAGTGAAAGGATGGAAAAATATCTTTCAGGCAAATGGAAAGGAAAAGAAAGCTGGGGTAGCAATACTTATATCGGACAAAATAGACCTCAAAGTGAAGGCCATAACAAGAGATAAGGAAGGCCACTTCATAATACTAAAGGGATCAATACAACAAGAAGATATAATCCTGGTAAACATATATGCACCCAATGCAGGAGCACCCAAATTCATAAAAAAAAACTCCTGGAAGATATCAAAGGAGAGATCGACAACAATACAATCATAGTAGGGGACTTTAATACACCACTGACAGCACTGGATAAGTCCTCTAGACAAACAATCAGCAAAGATACAGCAATCCTAAATGGCTCACTAGATCAGATGGACTTAATAGACATCTTCAGAACACTTCACCCCAAAGCCAGGGAATATATAATCGACTCAAGTGCACATAAGACATATTCAAAAATAGACCATATGTTGGGTCACAAGCAAAGTATCCCCAAATTCAAGAAGATTGAAATCATAAAAAGCATCTTCACAGACCACGATGGCATAATATTAGAAATAAACTACAATAAAAACAAAACAAACAAACAACAAAAAAAGACACAGTGAAGAAAATAAAATTCACCTGTAATCACACTACTTTAAAATAATCACAAATAATGTTTTGATGGTTTTTATTTCTCCATTGTTTTATATTAAGATCACACTTTTATGTAACTTTATAGGCTGCTTTTTAAATGACACACCATTATATCATAACCATTCTCCCATGATACTAAAAATTATTTATAAACAAACTATAATGATTATATAATATTCAATGTTTATGAATTAGTTAGAAGTCTTTTGATTGAAAGTCATAGAAACCTACTCAAGCAAGCATAAATTTTTTAGAAATGAAAGACATTTGTTGTAGGAATCAGGGATATTTCCTGGAACCTGAAGGCAGAGATATCAGGACTAGATTATGAACAGAGACTGGACTAGCATGTCTGGAAGCCAGGAGGTCCCTCTGTCCAGCAAACATCTGCTTTCCTCTATGCTTCTCCAGTTTCCTCTGTTTTTGTACATCAGCTTTTGCAAAATGTACAGCCTCGAACTATTCCTGTGTTTACATGCACAGGAACTCCTGAGAGAAACTGATCTCTCTCAGCTCTTGTGTCAAATATTTTAGGAGAAGCTGTGATTAGTTCTGATCAGGTGCTGACCCTGGTCCCATCAACAGTGAGGAGGGGTCCAAGGTCATTGGTAAGAACCTGGCTTCTCCTGTTGAAATATGAACATGAAGCGTGAGTGATAAAGGAGAGGGAGCTCCCTTAGCTCCCTCTGTCCGAATGCTGGGACAGGTGGAGTCTGTCAGACAGCCTGTGTCAATATGCCATAGTTCACCACGCCACTTCCCTGTCGTGTTGAACAGCACATGCAAATACAAACTGAGTTGGGGATGAGATTGATGTGTCTGTCATCTTACTCTACTCCCCAAGCTCCCAAATCCTGCTTGGCCAGGTTACCAACTCATACTTACAGACAGGTATTAATGGAACTAACAGAAAGAACTCTTCCAGGTTAGCAAAGGTTGCTGTTGGACGTCTCAGACCCAGGCAGGGAGCATTCAGCTCTCCCCTCCTGGAAGAGCGTCAACTTGCCCATAATATGAGAAGCCTCTCATTCAGCAGAGTTAATGACTGGCAAGTTTTAACAAAGGAAAGGAAATATATCTTTTCATCATGTGTAACCAGTCTGCTGCAGGGGGTTATTGTGTCGGAAATAAGGCTTAGATTTTCGAAGGAGTTGAATGGTTTTATGATCATTAATAATATTCGCCGTCATGCATGTGTGGATTTCATATTTCATGGTAGGGCCTGATTGCCTGGGGGGGTCAGGAAGGCATATTTTCTAGCATTACATGAATTGGTTTCAAAGACTTTTACCTTCTTCTGAGGCATTAATTGTTGGTCACTGATGTGATGAAACAATCAGAAATTGCTTTTCTCGGGTTTGTTCCTGAGGTCTCACTGACTTACCCAGAACCTTGGGTGATGCTCTGGTTCCGTGGCCCTGGCTCAAGGCTGGGAGGAGGCAGGCACTGGCACTGAGGTCGGTATCTATTGATACTGTTCTAATTTCCACAGATTGAGAAGTGAGGGAATTTCCACCTCACATGGGAAGGAATCTTTCCCAGACACCCTTCCCCCCATCGGAGTTCTTTTCAGACTCCAGTGACAAGTACTGGCTCACGTACCATTGTTTCCCTTGCTGCATGGAAGGTTGGCAAATGTGGCTCTTGGGCTCCCTCCTGGACACCCTTCTGTATGGGAGGCTGGCTTGGCCAGCAAGAAAGTGCTGGGTGGGCAATTGTGAGGGTGCTCCACCCTACTAGGCACAAACCTTGGGGCTAGGCTTTTGGTGAGACACAAAACAAATACAGGGTGTGGTATCCACACTCAAGGAGCTCCATATCAGTTAAATGCAACCAAAATAAAGGTACTGACTCTAAGTTAGAAAAGAAACAAAAGGATGGAGAAACCAGTATGTGCTGGAATAGCCTGAACTGACTTTTGGAAGTAGGGGAACAGAGCAGGAGGCGTGAATGGATGATGGGATTTTTAAAATGGAGGATAACCCTAGCTGGTTTGGCTCAGTGGATAGAGCGTTGGCCTGCAGACTGAAGGGTCCTGGGTTTGATTCTGCTCAAGGGCACATGCCCTGGTTGTGGGCTTGATCCCCAGTAGGAGGCAGGCAGGAGGCAGCCAATCAATAATTTCCTCTTCTTGTTGATGTTTCTATCTCTCTCTCTCTCTCCCTTCCTCTCTGAAATCAATAAAAAAATATATTTCTTAAATGGAGGATAGTCCAAGCTGGGGGAGCACACGCAGGCTAAGATCTGAAGCAAGGAGACTAGAATGTAGAGCACATAGGGCACCATGGGGTGGAGGTAGCCTGGCTGAGTGGAAGAGGTTCCCTGGGCCAGTCCAGAAGGAGGCCATCTCCACGGAGTGACTCCAGGTCTCAAGGCCCAGAAAGATGGGCATGGAAATTACTGAGTTCAGAGGTATTTATGACCCATAGAAGGTTCTTGAGCAAAAGGGCCAGCTGGCCAAAGGCAGAGCTATTTTAGGAAGATGAATCTGATAGCGGCACGGTATGGAGTGAGAGGCGAGAGAGGCTTTGAGAAACATGTTAAGAGGCTATTGTAGTGACCCAGGTACACACTAGGCAAGAAAGGTCTGTGCATGTCCTGGCACTACCAGCTCAGGGCTTTGGGTGAGACACATGGCTTCTGGGTGGGGTGAGGAGTATGAAATTCAGCAAGAGCCTGATGGGCTGTGTGGGTATTCAAGAGGACTGAACCTGAGAGAATCAGCCTTTGGGGGAGCCGAGGGAAACCTCAAATGCATGTTTAACCCCGTGACAGTCCTATGGGGCCAGAGAAATCTGTAGTTTAGGAGAGAGTGATCGGGATGTTGGGGACAGCCTCAAGCTGGCAGCAGGGGAGATCTGCGCACTGCTCTGAATCCAGGCTTCTCGAAGTAGATTAGATGTGATGTCTCCCTGGATCATCCAGGGGGTTCGGCTGAGGGAGTGAATCAGGCCTGGCTGGCTCGCAGACCAGGGCAATGACCCTGGAGTCTGAGAGAAAAAGGCAGGCCCAGAGGCACGGTGAAACATTCTGGGCAGATACTAGGGCAGAACATGGACACGCAGCCTCTGGGAAGGGAACCATGCATTGGGCCTCAGAGTGGACTCTGGGACAACCTCAATGAAAGGACTTTAGGGATGAGTGGATCCACTCTTCATTATATAGAAGCAGAAATAGGCTCAGAGAGCAGGGCACTTGCCAAAGGTCAAAGATGACTGAGTCCTACCACCCATCCCAGGTTAGGGGGACTCTGACAGGCAACCGCCCAGAAAACAATGACTTTACCTGCCCCATTTACAGCTCTTACCTACCAGTGTGGAGGCTGGGAAGTTGAGCCTACATTTGCCGGCTCAGACCCCACTTTGCCAAGACATGCGTTGGCCCCAGTAAGGTAACAACTGGCTTCTCTTTCTCAAGTAAATCCCATGTTGCTCTGAGCAGGATTCTCTCTCCCATGGGACACTAGCTCTCTCTCCCACTTGGCATCCTGCCAGGACTCTAGTCTGAGGCAATTAGCATCAGGTCCCCTGGACAAGAGAGCGCATAGGCTGCATTAAGAAGGCCATAGCTGTGCTAAGAAAGTAGCAACCAGTTTCTTGGCCTCTGGGCCCTTTGGGGTACTGTTTTCCTCCCTTAGGAGCCAAACCTGTTCTTGGCATTGAGTAGAACTGTGAATGTCCAGAGACTTCCCTGGGGGTCCAGGTGATCTGCCTTTGGCTCAGCATTTGGGAGAGAAGTGGCTCAAATACAACATCACTTGGGTACATGGCTCACAGCAGCACTCAGACTGCTGGGCTGGAACTTGGCATAATCAATGTATTCACAAATCACAAGTTTTAATAACAAGATCAGGAAATTGGAGCACTGGCTCTCAACCCTGGCTGCACATTGTAATCAACTGGTAAGTTTTTAAAATTCTGATGCCTAGACCCTGCACCCAGAGTTCCTGCCTTCCCTGGTTTAGGATGTAGTCTGAGCATCATGATTTTTAAGACCAACATGCATCCAAGAATGAGAACCCCTGAAGTAGAGAGATTGAGAGAAATCAATTTTATATTGCAGGGAGTAAAAATATGCCCTCCAATCATTCTGCTTTTTATAGGTGCTAAGGTTCATCCATGGTTTTGCTTTAACTTCTGGTAATAGCATAGCAACTTTCCTTTGCAGAAGCACCCTTCCTATTTCTGTCCACTCTCCCAGCCCCCTCAGATCCTGGGGTGGGTACACGGCCCAGATGGATTCAGTGAAGCTCCGTGAGCTTTCTCTGAAGCTATGGAGAAAGAGAAACTTTCTCCTGGACTGGAAGCTGGTAGCCTGTGGGCCTGGAGTTCCTGGGGCCACCGTGGAGATAGGGTGGGCCTGGAAATGAAGCCAACACAGGGAGAGCAGAGATAATGAAAAGACACACTAGTGACATCACCTGAGCACCTCATCTCAGCCCTGTTTGAAGCCAGATACTCATGGATTTCACCATTTTTAAGTCAATAAATAGCAAGTTTTGTTTAAATTTGATTTGAGTTTGTCAGCTGTGTCTATAAGAATCCTAACGATGTTTCTCAAAATCTTTAAAATAAGCTCTGATGGATGTAAAGTTTTCTTCGTTCTCTTAAGTTAGTTCTGCTTAAATAGGTTAATGATCAGAGCGAGGCAATAGTTTGGACTCAAATAGATCTGGCTCTTTAATTCCTACCTCACAGGTTTACTGTGGAGATCATATGAGATAAAATGTATGTAATGAGTGGTCCAACAGGGTGTCTTACCAACATTTTATGTGTTGTTGTTTTTTTGTTATATTTTGATTCTTTTGAGAAAAGCTGTCAGCTGCATCTCAGCTGGGTTGGAGCAGGGATCACCTCACCTACCCCTCTTAGTTATGCAAATTACAGACCAGCCCTGGGGAAAAGGTATTTGTAACGGGACTTTAATTGGATATGGCAAAGCCAGATGATCTCCTGAGGATGCAGAACTTTGGGGAACAGGATAATTAATTTGCAGAAAGCACCCAGAGACCCTTCTGGAAGGAAAGAACTAATAGTCCAACTCCTCTCTAAGACCTGGGGCTGGTGCCCTGATCAAAGCCCAGTGCCAGGGAAGAACAAGAAGATCCCTCACATAAAGGTCCCATGAGAGCAGAAAGAGACCAGCAGGCTGGTCTGCATAAGCCATAAAGCAGAAATGGGAAAGAATGGTTCTGGGTTCAGAACCAAGGCATGCTGGAGCCTCCGGTATTTACCCCTTCCAAAGGAGAACTCCACTGGCAGCTGTGCGTGAAACAAGCAATCACTCCCCACCATGGCAGCAGCCACACAACTGTCATAGTGGCAGCAATATTAGCAGCAGTCATAGCAGGTGGTTATTAAACCACTATGCTAAGTACATTTACATCATTACCTTCTTTAATAATCCCAACAATCCTAGCAATTTGGTACCATTATTATCCCAGGTTACAGATGACAAAGCTAGAACAGGAAATATTAAGCACTTTGCCCAAAGGAGACTAACTTCAGAGCCCATTCCCACCACTCCTTGGCCATCAGTCTGCCCTCTACCTATGATCTCCTTGGCAAGCAGCCTCACTAGAACAGCTTCTCACCCCAGCCAAGGCTGCGGGAAGAAATGGACAGCACTAGGACTCTGAGGGCCTTGGCCATTTTGGAAAGGAGAATCGCCTATACACCAAAGGGCCTATTCCATGATGGAAGTCAGAGAGGAACAGTTACTATTCCCCTTGGAAACAGCTCTTCTGCCCCAGGTAGCTTCTCTACACCAGTTAGAGCTCTTCCCATGCCAGGACAAAACAATAGGTCATGATAAAGACCTAGTCTTTTCTCCCTGTATCCCTCCTCCCTTTCTTCCTTTAAGTAACAGAAATTCCTCATCAAGTGTTAACAGTCTAAACACTACATCTCCCAGCCTCCCTTGCAGCTAGGTACATATTGTGACTATTTGTTTAGCCAAGGAGATGTGAGCAGAGGGATGTGTGCCACTTTGGGCTCTTAGCTTAAAAGGATTGGGTTTCCCTTCCCCAGTGCCTGCTGGCTTTTGTTTTAGGTGTTTTAGGCGGGAAGGAGTAACAAATGAGTCAGATGCCTCGGACATGGAAGCCACATATTCAGGAGGTACTTCACCAACTCTGTATTGCTGGTATCCAGACTTTTATGTGGAAGAGAAATAAGCATCTGAAACTTCGATCTTATATAAGTCACCATATCTTTTTTTGTTTCTGTGTCTAACTAATCTTATATTCTAATTAATATAAAGTTCATACTGACTGGAAAGTACAATCCCCTAAGAAACACAAACCCCACTTAGGACACATGAAAATTCCTAGACAAATAAATATTTTCCTAGGGGAAAGAGTCCTGAAGGAGATGCACTGGAGTTTCTGATAATACAAGCATGTGGTTGGCCATGAACTATAAGAAGGGTTATTAGTTAGGATAGACTAGGTTATGCTGTGTTAACAAGCAACACCAAAAGCTCTGTGGCTTAATGCACAGATGCTTATTTCTTACTCATGCAAATCCACCATGGGTCCAGGTGATTCTTCAGGGAAACCCTCCCTCATGTGGTGACTTACTGACCTGAGCTCCTTCTACCTTTGGCTCTGCTGTCTTCACACAGGCCTTCTCTGAGATCACTGCAGCAGGAAAAAAGAGCATTGGAAGTCTCACACCATCAGTTAAATGCTTCAGTCCAGCAGTGACATATATCACTTCCATTCACAACCAGTGAGTGACCAGAGCTGGTATATGACTGTAACTGCCCAGGGCAAGCCAAAGAAGGATCTTCCTCCTGGTGCCAGAAGAAGAGCACCACTGAGCATGGGCGAGTACATGAAGTCTGACCCACAGTGGCCTCTCCAATTATACATGGAACATGCTCAGCACAGGGGGTCAGTGCTCAATAAATAGGGAAAAATGGGGAGATGAGGCGAAAAGCCATAAGCAAGGAGGAGGAAAAAAAGGAGAAAGAGGAGAGAAGCATGGAAGAAATGCATAGAAAGAAATTAGATTCAAAGCAAGAAGGCCAATGGTGTGCTTGAACTTGCTTGCTCATGAGAGTCAATTGCTGAATTTTTAGGAATTTTGCAAGCCAGTTGCTAAACATAGTGATTATTAAAAATTAAAATATATAAGCTTACAATTAAACAAATTATATCAAAGATAAAGGTAATAAATACTCAAATCACTTCCTAATTCTCTTACTACATGTTATGATTATCTATGTCTTGGAGAGCGTTTTCCATCCGTGGTAGCATGGTGTGCTACTAAACAGCTCTTCCCAACCTTGTCCAAAGCCATGATTTGGTAGCTGGTGGGAGTATTTCTCTGTGGAAATCAGCAAATGCTACAAATCAGGGCTTTTGTCTCCTAGTAAGCTAGTTGTTAAACATTTATCAGCCTGGGTTGGCCTTCCTGTCTCTGCATCTAAACTGGGAGTTTCAGTGAAGCCAGTAAGTGTGCTCTGATTTCCCCAGAGCAGTACTGGGGCCAAAAATCCCCATTTATCACCAGTGACTGGTTGATAGCAGGGAGTTAAGGGAGTGCTGATGGGTGAGCATTTCCATTGGAGTTCCTATGGGAATGGGTTGCAGGGTCAGCAACCCTAAATCATAGCATTTTGCAAATACAAACATTCCCTTCCATGACTGCAAAGTGTGGCCTTCATTCAGAAGCCTAAACCATTGTTCTGTTCCCAGGAACCAAAGGCTGGTGCTGAATAGTAATAATCACCTGCGAGTAGTCTATTGACCAGGAGGGCTGCCTGCTGCCTGTAACTCCTAGTAACAGGGAGCCCCTCTGAGAGCCATCCTTGCACAGGCTCCACAAAGAGGTGGTGCCTCTTTCTCTCTTAAAGCCTTTTACTGGGTCTCTAAGACAATAGTCGTCGGAACTGAGTCAAGGCTGACAACTCGAATGGCGGTGAGAGGCCCGAGTTTATGTGAACAACTCAGAATCTAGCTGTGAGTGTATGGGGCTTGTTTTTATAGCTGCCGTAAAAATTCTTACACTTGCTACTTTACTCTCCCCCGCCCCCCTCAAAGCCCTGAGCCCTCTCTCCTCCCCCGCTGTACCCAGCTCAGCCATTACTGGCCATTACCCCCCAGTGCTCAGGCCTCTTTGAAAGCACTATTAGATGTCAGGATGGTTTATGGATCTCGTCTTCTGACTCCATGTGCTGCATTACTCTAAAAGCTCGATCATCAGATGCAATTGCAGAGGGGTGAATGGAGGGGGTTATTTTTTGATGCATGAATGTTTAAATGGATGGAAATGCTATGCTGGCAATTTCTACTTCTTTATAGTTTTCTCATTTTTACAAATCAATTAGGATGTTTTTAGTTATATTAACTCACATAGCCTCAAGATTCCGGTCATGGACGCATCACTCTTCTAGTGGACAGTTAAATTTGCTCAAGCCTCCATCTCATGTACCAAGGAAATGCACTGCCCTTCCCAGGATTTCTGAGGGATCCCAAGAGGTTTCATGTTCTCCTGGTAAACTAACTCAAATTCAAATTCCCGATCTTTCCTAATTCCTGACCTCCTCTTGCCTTTCAGTAACCATGCTATTTTCTAAACTTCCAGTAACTTTCATTTTTAAAGTTCCACTAACTTTCTTGGGCCCTGGCACTCGCCATTCCTTGGGCCTGCTCTCTCACTCTTATTATCTCCTTTCTAGATCTTTCCCCCATTCCAGGGCCTTAGAGACTCTTTTAGTCTGGTTGCCAGGACAAAACTGTGACCTTTTCAGAGTAAGCTAGCCCTCTTTGGTTTCAATTTTCTTCCATTTAAACTCTCCCATTCAGAAGCAGAAAGCCCGTGAGGAAGCCCTCATCAACAGAGCAGTCCACCAGAGAATCACCCTGAGCTGACACCTCTAGCAACTCACACAATAGGGGGAGGTTTTGAAATGTTCAGTTTTTAAAAATCTTGTTTAAGAAATAACTGAAAACATCCTTGCTGTGAAAAATTCAAACCACACTGACAGACCAACCACCTCCCCCCTGCCTTCTACCATCCTACTCCTCTCAGGACATAACCACTCTTTGTTCCAGGTGTTGCATCCCAGGCCCTTTACCATGTGTTTACATACATTTGGAAATTATATCGTTTTGATATGTGTGTTAAAAATATTTATAAATTCATTATATATGTGTTGTTCTATAAGTTGCTTTTTCAATGATAACTACCCTTCTTTTAGATATGTCCCTGCCAGCGTCATTCAGAAACAGCAGCCTGCAGTTAGGAAACCACCATCATGTCCACCAATAGGGAGATGGTAAGTTGTGCTTAGTGCGCACCTGGAACCTCTGTGCAGAAGGGAGTAGCCCACGGCCAGCAGGTAGGACTGAGGGAGGCAGGTAAGAAAAGGTGTCAGAACCTACTGCCCACCCTGGATTCCTGTGTTAAGTCTCAATGTCCTTCCTCAGACTCAGACCTGGGCCCCTCCCACTTGGCTCTGGAGTGCAGTACAGAACCCCAACACCCTTCTTCCTCCCTGACCCCCAAACAAGCCCAGGATCCCCTTGGATTAAAAAGTTTTGCCACTGCTGTCTCTGGAGACCCAGATCTGGGACAGAAATTCCCAGCGTGGAAAATCCTCCTGGTGCCTGGTCAGCATTGCTCACTTCCTCTGGGATGGCGGCTCCCGAGGCAGGGATTGCCCCCAGCCTAACTGCAGAGTTTCTCTTCATGATCCCACTCTGTGGTCAGCAGTTTGTGTGACCGAGCCATCCTGGGTGCCCTCAGCCTAGCCCTGGAATGATGACTTTGGTATGTTTTTTGTCCTTTGAGCTCCACCCTGGAGTCTAGGCTTAGTGCTCTATGTAAATCCCCACAGGGTGCTGGGCAGGAAACAGAAGCAGAAGCCCAGCGTGTGGCTGGCCAGGCTGGGAGCCTGGGTGTGCAGGGGGAAGAATTATTCCTGGCATAGGGAGGACTTTCCAGATTTCTCCTTGGGCTTGGAGACCACTAGATAAGCACACCCACAGAAAGCAACACCAGGGTGCTGGTGGTGGTAGTGGTGGGGAGAGGCCTCCCAGAGCAGGTCACATTTGGTGGTGTGCTCATCAGGGTGACCCAGCCTGGTGTTGAACCAGAGTGATTTTCAAGTAGAGCCAAAGTGATTGCTGGGACAGTCATGTCTGAAGATAAACAGGAGTGACCTAGCTCCCCAGGAAGCTGCCTTCACACCCTTTCCCCTCACTGCCCCTGCCCTGCTGGGTCCTCACTTCATCTGTACTTAGCACACTGGATCATGGTGGTCCATGTAGACAATTTGCCAGGTCAACACCTCCTCCCTCACGGGACTGTGTTGATAAGTGGGTAGAGAACTGTGGCTCAGTGCTGAGTTCTTTTCACCAGGACTGCATGAATGGGGCCGAAAAGACCCACTGGCTGCCAGGGCAGTTGTTATGCCTAGCGCAGGTCTGGCTCCAGAACAGGGCATTGGCTAACCTGCAGGGTGTCCATCAGAGGCTGCAGCTGAGGGACCAGGGGTGGTGAGATATAGGGTGAAAACATGCTTCCTTGCTTTCCTCTTCTACTTGCCATTCTGGCCACAGACCCAGACACCTGATCACTCTCGCTTTATGCTCAACACATGACCCCTCAAAACTGGTTCTGTGTTACCTTGAGGTTACAGACATATCATCAGGAGGTCCCAAGCATAAATAACACTTAACTCACTTCCTAACTACTCTGTTACACTAACCTATTTCATTGTTTTCATGTTACTTAGAAACACCTAAAATGACTGATTGATATGTTCAGCGTGTGTCCCTAACTAGGAGACAAATCTCATGGGGACAGGGGATCTGCCTGTCTTATTTCCTCTTGCAACCCTGGAGCCTGGCACATACTGTGTGGGTGAGAAAGTGGGAAGTGGTGAGGAGTGAGGGCCATCAATCAATGTTTACCCCAATACCCAAGTGCAGAAATCAAGCTCACCTTTTTAAGAGTACTATCAACTCATCTGTCAGATCTGCAAGTAAACATACTAATTTGAAGGGAGAAGGAAAGTTGTGGGGAAAGAGAATAGGCTGTAATAATGAATCAGAACTTGTGCAGTTCTTCACACACCCACAAAACACACACACACACACACACACACACACACACACACACACACACACACACTTTGAAAACTGGGGTTTACAATGGTCCTGTTCTCCCCTTAACTGGCCATGGCATTGGTTGTACCAGCCTCAGCCCTGACTGGAAGCAGAAAAACCCCAAATAGGCCTGGCCTAGCTGGTAAGTTCTTAAATTTAGTGATGGGAGGAGGCTGAGGGGGTTGGATGGGGAAACCTAGGAAATTTCCTGTAGACTCCTGGGACTTTTATTTTATTTTTTAGAAATATAAAAGTAGTTATAAAAAACTAAAGAAGAAATTCACTCTATGTTCCTTCCTCAAGTCTCTTCTTTCTTGAGGTGATTCCTGCCATGTTGTAAGGTGTCCGGCAGGGGCAGCCTGGAGGACACAGGAATGCACATGCCTTCTACTGACTGAGGGGAGCTCCACTCTTCTGCTTGTCTGACTTAAATCTTCCCTTCCAGGGGCAATCTTCTCCAGGGGCTCTCAGGGGGGTGGGGGTGGGGGTGGTTGCTCTGTGAAAAGCAAGGTTCTGTTTCTAATTGAAGGCTGGCATTCAACCCAAAGGAAGGAGATATTAATCACCACAAATAGATGCAGATTACTTCTCTGGGTTTTGTAAATTCCACACACCTCTTGTTTCCCTGCTGTGGCCCTGCCAGAAATGAAAACCTTTCTTTGGTGGAGAAGCAGGACCTGGCCAATGCTGTGTTTGGGCTACAGAATTAGGAGGGAAGTGTTGTTTTAGGGTGTTGCCAAGAGCGAGAGTTGTGATTTGAGCAGCAAATTCAATTACACTCAGCTTTTCACTTTTTGAAAATAAGAAATAACATTTAGGACATATTTTATTCTGTTGGTATTTTACTTATTTATTTGGGCCAGGAGGGGTAATTTAAGTTAAATTCATTCCGTGGACCTTGAGTTATGGGAGAGAAAAAAAATAAAGTTTCTATTACCAGGGGGCTTTTGTGTGCAAGCACAGACACAGGAATGCACACACGTACTATGTACACATGTACACACACATCACTTTGACTAGTCACACAGAGATGTATAGCTAGTCATTTAGGATGAACACTCTGTAAGCTGAGAAAATTATTTAAAATAATAAAAATAGAAGCAATTTAAATATAAATTTTCAAATATGTTCCCACAAGATAAAATCAAAGTATAACAGAGTGATACTATATATTACTAGACCATCTGGAAACTTGGCCTTTTATTCAACAGGCTGTTTATGACAACCCACTGAGTGCCAGGCCCTATGTAGGTACTGTTTCTACTGAGAGGTGAAAAATAAGGACTCAAACTGTTTGGCTTAAATCCTGGGGACAGGACAAGAAAATGTATTGGGTATTACATGAGAGGTTGGCAATAGGAGGAAAATGAATTAAGGAGAAACTTATCAGGAGAGTAATCAGAAATTGTCTGGACAAATAGAGTAAGTAAGAAAAACAGAGGGCAATAAGGTATCACCAACTGATAAAAATTAAAATATTAAAAAACAAACATTTGTTGAATGAATAAATACACAAAGAAGAGCCAGATCCTAAGATGGGAGAATGGGGCACCCCTAGTGACTTGGCCTTCTGGGTCAGGCCACCTTCCCAGACAGAGGCAGGGCCATCAGCTCACAAACAATATGACTTCTCAGAAAGATCCCATACAGACCCGTGATTCCAAGACATTTCTCCAACTGCTCATAAATGTGTTCTTTCTAGGCATTAAAATAAATATGAAAAAATTGGGGAGGATGAAATACAGAAAGCTGAGCTTAGAAATCATTTGGATGGAGGAATCCTATATAATAGAGGTGATATGCAAATTGACCATCACACCCTAACACAAGATAGCCACCCCCATGTGGTCAAAGATGGCCACCACAAGATGGCTGGCAGGGGAGGGCAGTTAGGGGTGATCGGGTCAGCAGGGGAGGGAAGTTGTGGGCAATCAGGCCAGCAGGGGAGGGCAGTTAGGGGCAATCGGGCTGGCAGGGAAGGGCAGTTGGGGAGGGCAACCAGGCCTGCAGGGGAGGGCAGTTGGGGGTGACCAGGTCGGCAGGGGAGGGCGATTGGGGGCAATTGGGCCAGCAGGGGAGCAGTTAGGCATCAATCAAGCTTGCAGAGGAGCGGTTAGGGGGTGATCAGACTGGCAGGCAGAAGTGGGTAGAGGCAATCAGGCAGGCAGTCAGGTGAGCGGTTGGGAGCCAGCAGTCCCAGATTGTGAGAGGGATGTCTGACTGCTGGTTTAGGCCTGATCCCTGTGGGATCGCTGTGGGATTGGGCCTAAACTGGCAGTTGGACATTTCCCAAGGGGTCCCAGACTGGAGAGGGTGCAGGCTGGGCTGAGGGACACCCCCGCCCCTAGTGCATGAATTTCATGCACCGGGCCTCTAGTCTTCTGTATGCTATGTCATGCTATGTCATATGTACACAAAAGAAACAATATTCCTGAAAAGCAAAGCTGTGGGCAACCAGTTCTAGCAAGGCCTGAGTTGTAACAAGTGATTTCCTGCATCCAACATGTGCTTCAGGCTTGTTATGTAGACATCTCCTCTGATCTGACAGCTCAGCAGGTCATCAAGTGTAGGCAAAGGCCTGATCTTTCAAGGTTTCATGACGTGGTGTTATCTGGTCCTTTCTCCCCTGTGTTTTCTGCTGATAGTAAGTTGGTGAAATATGGGTTCCATGTTAGTTACCTGTAGTTGCTCAAATCAATTACCACTGACTTGGTGACTTAAACAACAGAAATTTATTCTCTCACAGTTTTGGAGGTGAGAAATCCAAAATCAAGGTGTCAGCAGGACCACATTTTCTTTGGATACTCTAGAAGAGAATTCATTTTCTGCCTCTTCTAGCTTCTGGTGGCTGCCTAGCAATCCTTGGCATTCCTTGGATTGCAGCCATATTATTACAATCTCTACCTCTGTCTTCATATTGCCTCCTCTTTGCCCGTCTCTCTCTTCTGGGTATATGTTATAAGGGCACTTGTCATGGGATTTAGGATCCACCCAGATAATCCAGAATGATCTTCTCGACTCAAAATTCTAACCTAAATAACATCTGTAAAGACCTGTTTTCCAAATAAGATCACATTCGCAGATTCTGAGGATTAGAACACAGACATACCTGGGGCCCCCTATATACCATCACAGAATTGTCCATGGTGCTGGTAAACTTTTCAAAGAGGCTGACTTTGAGGGAATTCTGTAAGAAACTGGAGGGAACACAATGCAGCAAAGGTCCTAGGAAGACAGAAAGAGGACAATGGTCCCAAATATGAGCACAAGACATACTTTAAACTTCCTTTTGACTTTTTTCTCAGGCTTCCTCCATGAATATTATAACCCTTCAAGTGTCTGCCTGCTAAAAATCAGAACTATCTCAGCTAAATTGAAAATCACAGTCACTTGACTATGAAATCTTTTCCACTCTGCCTGTGCAAACCTTCCTCCCTTAGTCCTCCACTCCTATTTCATAGAGGAAAGGCTCTAGCAGCTTGTGTGTTTTTAAACTGTCAGAAGCTTACTTATTCTCAAGAACAAGTGTCTAGTTGATTGTATGTGAAAACTTCATGCTGCATTTGGCATTGTACATTAAAGAGAAGTTGATAGGAGAAGAATTCAGTTTAACAATAATAATAAAAAGCAAAACAAGACCTTTAAATAAAATAACCAAGGGAAAAAAATGGGTTTGTGGGGAGAATGGTGTCTATTTATCATGGCAAATTTATATGTAGAGTAAATGCTGGGAATTAGAACACAGACGAGGCCATCAAAGGCCTGAGGAGGCTCCCGCAAGCTGGGGCTGCTTTTCATTGAATTGTCTCATTTGCCAGCTAGAGGTATAAATAAATTCCTCCAGTGTCTTTGTTGTCTGACAAGATGGAAAGCAGAATGACTCTTGATGGGGCAGCGGGTGGGGTTTGGAGAGAGGAAGGGTGACCCTGACAGCCCTTGCAACCAAGGGAAGGGCTGGGAAGGAGTCTGCAGTGGAAAGGGAGAGCCAGCAATGAAGGTGAATGCTCCCTTTCATGGCAGCAACGGGCTGAGGGCTACACTGCGGGCCAGAAAGGGGCCGGGATCCCGAGCCCAGAGGCTTTGCTCTGAGGCCAGATGTATGGCTTTATCATGGCAAACCCCACTTTACAACACCACAGCTTATACAGGAGCAGCGCTCCGGAGCCACAAACCCTTCCTTGGGGTGCACTCAACCACCAGTTTCAACCACAGTACCCTGGTTAGACTCCATGTTGTGATTATTTGCAAGGAGTTTTATATGAAACTTGTTACAATGAATAGAAGTGCCAAAATTTTGAATAATTAATAATTTTTAAATAAGAGGATTGTGGGAAGATGGCAGTTGTGGCAACATAGTTGCTTTTTAAATAACAGCTCTATTGAGATATAATTCATATATTATACTATATGACTCAGTAGTTTTGAGTATATTCAGTCATGCAACCATCACCACAATCAATTTAGAACACTTTAATACCCCCAAATTAAACCCTGTACCCATTATCAGTTACTCTCCTTTCTCCCCATACTCCCTACTCCTAGGCAACCACTAATATACTTCCTGTCTCTAGAGATTTGTCTATTCTGAACATTTCACATAAATGGAATCATATAATATCTGTCATTTACTTAGCATAATGTCATCAAGGTTCATCCATGTTGTAGCATATGTCAGAATTTCCTTCCTTTGTAAAGCTAAATAATATTCCATTGCATAGAATCTCACATTTTGTTTATCCATTCATTTGCTAATAGGCTTTTGGGGTTTTCCACCTCTTGGCTATAGTGAATAATGCTACTATAAACATTTGTGTACAAGTTTTTGTGTGAACTTATGTTTTCATTTCTCTTAGGTATACCCAGAAGTAAAATTGCTGGGTCATAAGGTAACTCTAAGTTTAATCTGTTGAGGAACTGCCAGATTGTTTTCCAAAGCATCAGCAGCATAATTTTTGAACTTCTCGATGTCCTCCATAACAATAGACAAAGCAATGAGGGTAACAAAACAAAAAGTTCACAAACATCAATAACAATGTTTCTAAAAGTGAGGTCTCCAAACCAGAAATATCTGTATCACCCGGGAACTTGTTGGAAATGCCAGGTGTGAGGGCCTATGGTAGACCTCTGAATATGTTTTAATAAGCCTTCTAGATGATTCTGGTGATGCTGACCCTAAAGTTTGAGAACCACTGATCTACAACAAATCTAGGTGACTAGGTGTCATAACAAGCTCCAAAGTCTGAGCAGGTAGGTGCAAACTACTTACAGCTGAGAGACTGTGATTTTGGCAATTATGTGGGGGGAAGAGAGAAGATGAAATGGGCTCCAGTTAGCGCTGAGAAACAGAGAATTCACAAATAGCCTTGGGAATATTGATGGCCCAATCTGAGAACGTCAGCCAAAAGCTGGAGGAAGTTTTATGGGTTCCAATTTTCATGTGACTACAAGATCCTGGGAGGTGGAAGGTGCTGAAACACTCTAGGTTTTCTAAATGTTTTTAAACTAATAAATCAAACTTTGTTGTAGGATAATGTTCTGTGTGTGGAGTGAGGGGGAATACCTACTGGGATCAGAATTTAATTGAGAATCACAGCGGGGGATGAAAGGTGGGGGGTGAGTGGGGGAGGGAAAATAATTGGAGAATATATATATATATATATAATTTTGTGAAAATAGTGGAAGAATTACCAGGGTAGTGAATCTAGAAAAGTTATCCCAGCCTACCTTCTCCTCCTAAAAGTACAAAAAAATTTGTCATTAAAATGAACGACAGAAAATAATCATGAGCAAAACCCACACAGTCATTCTAAGAGAAAAGAAAATACAGGGCAGAATACTGTCCCTAGAGATAATGAAGGCATGCTAGGAAGACATGCCCAAAAACAGGTAAAACTTATAGCTTAATATATTAACTGAACTAAAATAAATTAAGGAAAATCATGTTATGAAAGAATAGTTCTAACAAGATTATATTCTAATAAGCTTAGAAAAACTTAGAAATTAAGTAATTGAGAAAAGAGAAGTGACAGAACTCAGGAAAGAATAAGAAATAAAACACATGATTTTATAAATCAGGTTAAAATGGAAGGGACATGTTTCAACTATCTACTGCTACATAATGAATTACCCCAAAATTTAGTGGAATGAAACAATTGCACCAGGCTCATGGCTTCTGACCTTAGCTAGACTGAGACAGCTGGAGCAGGTTGACTTCCAAGATGGGTTCTTCAGTTATAAGTCTGGCACTTGGCTTGGATGGCTGGAGAGCAGGTTCAGCGAGGACTGATGACTGGAATGATGACAGGTGGCCTATCCAGCATATCATTCTCAGGGTAGCTGCGCTTTATACATAGCAGCTCAAATTTCTAAGAGTGAGTGTTCCAAAGACCAAGGCAGACCAATTTGGCCTTTGCTGACCTAGCCTTGGAAGTCACATAACATCACTTCTGTTGTGCTCTGTTAGTCAAAGCTATCACAGGCTCACACAGATGTAAAGGGAAGAGACATAGATTCCATCTCTTGTTAGGAGGCATGTTAAAGAGTTTTTGTCCATTTTTTCAACTTTATTAAAATGTAATTTGCATACAATAAATTCACCCATTATTATTTTGCAGTTTGATGACTTTGGATAATTAGATACAGTCTTATAACCACCAGCATGGTCAAGATATAGAACAATTCCCTCACCTTAAAATGTTTTATCATGCCTTTCTGTGGCCATGTTTTAAAACCACCACAGAACCTAAATATGAATGAACACCAGTTGCAAAGAATAAAAATTTTTTAACTAAAAAGAAATAAGGAGGAGACAGAAGATGGCGGCGATATAGGCAGACGCATCCCAGGTGGTGTCCCGGAGCAAATGGAGTGAGCAGCTGAAACTAATGACACCCACCCCGAATTGGCGAAATTGCTCAGCTGGTGAGACGGTTTGCAGCCGGGAAGGGCAGAACTCCCCTGGAAAGGTAAAAAAAACAGGGATTTGGGCAGGAAAGTTTGCCAGACCTCTGAGCCCAGAGGGTCGGAGGGAGACCGTGTGACAGACAGCCGCGTACCTTGGGACAGGCACAGCCCCTGACTGGAGAAAGGAGAACCGCGGGATTCCTGGAGCCGCCAGGGAAATTGAGAGCTGGGTTCTGTGATCATGGAGGACTGAGCCTAAAGGGGGCAGCCTGAAGAGCTGACCAGACCATGCAGTGCCGGTAAGAGAAGAGCTTACAGAAACCAAGCCTTCCCCATTTCCGCGGCAGGCTTTTGTTTGTTTTCACTGAATCCTGTTCATAAGACATTTCGGATACAGACACTCACCTGTGCTGAAGAGAGGGAGAGGGTGCGGAGGAGTGGAATCTGGGGAGAGACTGAGGAGAGAAGGGGGGCCGGGAGAGGTGGCAGCGAATTGAGTGCTGAGACACCCCTGAGCCCAGGACTGGGGCAGCCATTCTCTCTGGAGAGTGAGACTCCTCCCCCAGACCCCAAGCAAGGAGCACAGCCACACCCAGATCCCAGATTCCACCCTGAACGAGATCAAGGATTAAAATAATCTGATCAGTCCCTGGGAGTTAACAGGGTCTGGCCTATAGAGGGATTTTCAATCCCAGCAACAACACAGAGTTGGTAACTATTAAGGAACCAGCTCTGGATAGTTGACCTCTCCAAATCAGTTTTAAATGCGATAGAGAAGCCATATAGCCTCAGAGGCCAACCCCAGAACACTGCCACCCAGAGGCTGAGCCACAAACTGACTCTTTGCAAAACACAAAATAAGGCAGCCTGGGAAACAAATACGGCCTGCTTTAAAATAAGGACTGTGGTTTACAACACAGAGGAACAGTGTATCGCAGGGAAACTCAACACTCTCCTGAATACCTGGCAGGACTAAAGGTGAGCCAGACTGAAGAATAGAAGAACTGAAGGACCTTCACTACTGCAATTTTTTTTTTCTTTTTTCACCTTTTAACTAAGAAACCAATTTTTTTTCTTTTTTTTCTTCTTTTTTTTCTTTTTTTTTTCTTCTTTTTCCATCACCTGATTTTACCCTTTTAATTACTACCTTCTTATTTTTAACCAGTATTATTACTGCTACCATTTTACCATTTTTTAAAGTGCCATTTTATTTTCTCTTTATTTTATTTTGGGATTAGTGTCCTACATTCTATTTTCATCGTTATATTATTAGTTGTTTCTAGTTTGCATCCATCTCCAGGGAACTGTTGCTGGAATTTGGGATTAGTGGCGGTTCTATAGGAGTATTCTCCTCATATAAAAAGTCTCTTCCCCTCTTCCACTTCATTCTCTCTTTTCGCTCTTTTCTTTTCTCGCTTTTATTTTGCCCCCTTCTTTTTCCCAATTTCATTTTTGCACTCCTTTTTTTGGTCCCTACTTTTCTTTTCTTTTTTCTCTTTTATCTTTTTCTCTTCCTTCTTCCTTATCCCCTAATTCTCTTAATTCGGGTGGTCACCTTTATTTGGGGTTATTAATATCGTGAGTATATTTGTGTTTAGTGCCTGGTACGTGGTGCCTTGTTGTGTTGTATTTTGTGCCTTTAAATCAACGCAGCAAATCCAAGCAACAGCAGCCTCCTGAGCACCATACCCTCTGCTGAGCAACAGCAGCTGTACGTGAAACCTCGCCCCACCAGCCAGAAGAGCCACCACAGCTGTGAACAGCACCCACCAGAGGAGCTGCTGCCAACTGAAGAGCAGCTGCTACCGCAACCGCCCGAAGAGCAACCAAAAACCAAGGAGTCACTGCCACCCAGGGAGCAGCCACTGAATGACTCAACGTCTAGATATGTCAGTGAGATCAAACATGGGTAGACAAAGAAACCCCCAAAGGAAAGAGAAGGAGGACTCTCCAGAAAAGCAGCTAAGTAATAGAGAGGCATACAACATTACAGAAAAAGAATACAGAATAAGGGTCCTAGAGTGCATAAACCGGATGGAGGAAAAAATCAACAACTTCTGCAAGAAGCAAGAAGAAACAGATGAAAAAGTCAACTACCTATGCAAGAAGCAAGAAGAAACAGATGAAAAAATCAATAACATATGGAAGAAGCTAGAAGAATCAGATGAAAAAATCAACAACTTAAGTAAGACCCAAGAAGAAATGAAGAGTGATATAGCTGCAATAAAAAACACCATTGAAAGTATCAACAGTAGACTAGGAGAAGTGGAGGACCGAATTAGTGAATTAGAAGACAAGGAAGCAAAACACACCCAAAATGTACTGCAATTGGAGAAAAAAATTAAAAGACAGGAGGAGAGCCTAAGGGAGCTTTGGGACAACATGAAACGAAACAGCATACGAATAATAGGGGTGCCAGAACAACAGAAAGATGAACAAGGATTAGAAAATCTATTTGAAGAAATAATATCAGAAAACTTCCCTGAGGTGGGGAAGAAAAAAGTCACACAAGCCCAGAGAGTCCCAAACAAGGTGAACCCGAAAAGACCCACACCAAGACACATCATAATTACCATGGCAAATGTTCAGGACAAAGATAGAATCTTACAGGCTGCAAGAGAGAGACGGAAAGTTACATACAAGGGATCTCCCATTAGATTATCAAATGATTTCTCAACAGAAACACATCAGGCCAGAAAAGAATGGACGGAAATTTACAAAGTGATGCAAAGCAAAGGACTGAATCCAAGAATACTCTATCCAGCAAGGCTATCATTCAAACTTGAAGGGGAAATAAGAAGCTTCAAAGACAAAAACAGGCTAAGGGAGTTTATCACCACCAAGCCAGCAATGCAAGGAATGCTAAAGGGACTGGTATAAAAAGAAGAAATAAAAAGCTCAGAAAGAAAACAGCCACACAAAAAAAGAAATGGCTACAAACAAGTACCTTTCAATAATAACTTTAAATGTAAATGGACTAAATGCTCCAACCAAAAGACATCGAGTGGCTGAATGGTTAAAAAAACATGACTCATACATCTGCTGTCTACAAGAAACCCACCTCATTAAAGGGACTCACACAGACTGAAAGTGAAAGGATGGAAAAATATCTTTCAGGCAAATGGAAAGGAAAAGAAAGCTGGGGTAGCAATACTTATATCGGACAAAATAGACCTCAAAGTGAAGGCCATAATAAGAGATAAGGAAGACCACTTCATAATACTAAAGGGATCAATACAACAAGAAGATATAATCCTGGTAAACATATATGCACCCAATGCAGGAGCACCCAAATTCATAAAAAAACTCCTGGAAGATATCAAAGGAGAGATCAACAACAATACAATCATAGTAGGGGACTTTAATACACCACTGACAGCACTGGATAAGTCCTCTAGACAAACAATCAGCAAAGATACAGCAATCCTAAATGACTCACTAGATCAGACGGACTTAATAGACATCTTCAGAACACTTCACCCCAAAGCCAGGGAATAAACATTCTACTCAAGTGCTCATAAGACATATTCAAAAATAGACCATATATTGGGTCACAAGCAAAGTATCCCCAAATTCAAGAAGAATGAAATCATAAAAAGCATCTTCGCAGACCACGATGGCATAATATTAGAAATAAACTACAATAAAAACAACCCAAAATACTCAAACACCTGGAAGCTGAATAGCATGTTATTAAATATTGATTGGGTTTCCAATGAGATCAAAGAAGAAATTAAAAACATCCTGGAAACTAATGACAATGAAAACACAACAATCCAAAACCTATGGGACACAATGAAAGCAGTCCTGAGAGGGAAGTTTATAGCTCTACAGGCCTATCTCAAAAAAAAAAAAAGAAAAAATGGTAGTAAATCATCTATCTCTACAACTCAAAGAATTAGAAAGAGAGCAACAAGAAAAGCCCAGAGTGAGCAGAAGGAAGGAGATAATAAAGATTAGAGCAGAAATAAATGACATAGAGACCAAAAAAACAATACAGAAAATCAATGAATCCAAGAGCTGGTTCTTTGAAAGGATAAACAAGATTGACAAACCTCTAGCCAGACTCACCAAGAAGCAAAGAGAGAGGACCCAAATAAACAAAATCAGAAATGAAAGAGGCGAAATAACAACAGACCCCACAGAAATACAAATGATTGTTAAAAAATACTATGGACAGCTCTACTCCAACAAACTAGACAACCTGGAGGAAATGGACAAATTCCTAGAAAAATACAACATTCCAAAGCTCAATCAGGAAGAATCGAAAAATCTCAACAGGCCAATAACTATGGAAAAATTGAAGCAGTCATCAAAAAGCTTCCATCAAACAAAAGCCCAGGACCAGACGGCTTCACAGGGGAGTTTTACCAAACATTCAAGGAAGAACTAAAACCTATCCTCCTCAGACTACTACAAAAAATCCAAGAGGAAGGAACACTTCCAAGCCCATTCTATGAAGCCAGCATCACCCTAATACCAAAACCAGGTAAAGACAACACAATGAAAGAGAATTACAGGCCAATATCCCTCATGAACATAGATGCCAAAATCCTCAACAAAATCTTAGCAAATCGGATCCAGCAGTACATCAGAAAGATCATACACCATGACCAAGTTGGATTTATTCCAGGGATGCAAGGATGGTACAATATCCGCAAATCAGTAAACGTGATACATCACATAAACAAATTGAAAGAAAAAAACCACATAGTCATATCAATTGATGCAGAAAAAGCGTTTGACAAAATTCAACACCCATTTTTGATAAAAACTCTCAGTAAGGCAGGAGTAGAAGGATCATACCTCAACATAATAAAAGCCATATATGACAGGCCCACAGCCAACATCATACTCAATGGACAAATACTAACACCATTTCCCCTAAGAACAGGAACAAGACAGGGATGCCCCCTCTCACCACTCCTGTTCAACATAGTACTGGAAGTGTTAGCCATTGCAATTAGGCAAGAAGAAGAAATAAAAGGCATCCAAATTGGAAAAGAGGAAGTAAAACTGTCCTTATTTGCAGATGACATGATATTATACATACAAAACCCTAGAGACTCCATCAAAAAGCTACTAGACTTAATACATGAATTTGGCAATGTAGCAGGATACAAAATTAACCCCAAGAAATCTGAGGCATTTCTATACACCAATAGTGAACTTTCAGAAAGAGAGATTATAAAAACAATCCCGTTTACCATCGCACTAAAAAAATTAAGCTACCTAGGAATAAACTTAAGTAAAGAGGTAAAAGACCTCTACTCAGAAAACTACAGGACGTTGAAAAAAGATATAGAGGAAGACATAAACAGATGGAAGAACATACCGTGTTCATGGATTGGTAGAATCAACATCATTAAAATGTCCATACTACCCAAAGCAATCTATAAATTCAATGCACTTCCCATTAAAATACCAACGGCATACTTCACAGATCTAGAACGAACTTTCCAAAAATTCATCTGGAATAAAAAAAAAGACCCCGAATAGCTGCAGCAATCCTGAAAAAGAACAAAGTAGGTGGGATCTCAATACCAGATATCAAGATGTATTACAAAGCCACTGTTCTCAAAACTGCCTGGTACTGGCACAAGAATAGGCATATAGATCAATGGAATAGAATAGAGAGCCCAGAAATCGGCCCGAACCAATATGCTCAATTAATATTTGACAAAGGAGACAAGAACATAAAATGGAGCCAAGATAGTCTCTTCAATAAATGGTGTTGGGAAAATTGGACAGATATATGCAAGAAAATGAAACTAGACCACCAACTTACACCATACACAAAAATAAACTCAAAATGGATAAAGGACTTAAATGTATGACAGGAAACCATAAAAATTCTAGAAGATTCCGAAGGCAACAAAATCTCAGACATATGCCGAAGCAATTTCTTCACTGATACAGCTCCTAGGGCACTTGAAACTAAAGAGAAAATGAACAAATGGGACTACATCAAAATAAAAAGCTTCTGCACAGCAAAAGAAACCATCAACAAAACAACGAGAAAACCCACTGCGTGGGAAAACATATTTGCCAATGTCATATCTGATAAGGGCCTAATCTCCAAAATTTATAGGGAACTCATACAACTTAAGAAAAGGAAGGTAAACAATCCAATCAAAAAATGGGCAAAGGATCTAAATAGACACCTTTCAAAAGAGGACATTCAGAAAGCCAAGAGACATATGAAAACATGCTCAAAGTCATTAATCATCCAAGAGATGCAAATCAAAACAACAATGAGGTACCATCTCACACCTGTCAGACTGGCTATCATCAACAAATCAACAAACGACAAGTGCTGGAGAGGATGTGGAGAAAAAGGAACACTTGTGCACTGCTGGTGGGAATGCAGACTGGTGCAGCCACTATGGAAGACAGTATGGAGTTTCCTTAAAAAACTTAAAATTGAACTCCCATTTGGCCCTGTGATCCCACTTCTAGGAATATATCCCAAGAAACCAGAAACAACAATCAGAAAGGATATATGCACCCCTATGTTCATAGCAGCACAATTCACCATAGCTAAGATCTGGAAACAGCCTAAGTGCCCATCAGTAGATGAATGGATTAGAAAACTGTGGTACATCTACACGATGGAATACTATGCTGCTCTAAAAAGGAAGGAACTCTTACCATTTGCAACGGCATGGATGGAACTGGAGAGCATTATGCTAAGTGAAATAAGCCAGTCAATGAAGGAAAAATACCACATGATCTCACTCATTCATGGATAATAGAGACCATTATAAACTTTTGAACAATAATAGATACAGAGGCAGAGCTGCCTCAAACAGATTGTCAAACTGCAGTGGGAAGGCCAGGGAGGGTTGGGGGACAGTAGGTGGGGGGTAAGAGATCAACCAAAGGACTTGTATGCATGCATATAAGCATAACCAATGGACATAAGACACTGGGGGATAGGGGAGGCTAGGGGACTGTCTAGGGCGGGGGGGAAAAATGGACACATATGTAATACCCTTTGTATTACTTTAAGCAATAAAAAATCAATAAAAACATTTTTTAAAAGAAAAAAAAGAAAAAGAAATAAGGAAAGTGAAAAATAATTTAAGAAAAAATGGCACACACAGAGACGTGCACATACGCATACATTAGGCAAAGATGACCCAATCAATGCATGTGGAATGGAAATCCTGAAGATGAAAACCAAAACAACATGCAAAACAAATAAAAAAAATATTTAAATTTTAAATTAAAAAAAGAATAAAACAGACTTGAAACTTCATAGTGAAAGGTGAATCTCATATCTTGGAAAATGAACCTACAATGGCCAACATTCTAATAAAACTACTGGACTTCAAAGAAAAAAATTGCAAAAGAGAGCAAGTCACTTAGGGAAAAAAATCAGATTGTCATCAGACTTCGAATCCAGCATGTTATGCCAGAGGACAATGAAGCCACATAAACTACTCAAGGAAAGAAACTTTGAGGTAAGGTTTTTATAGCAACCAAACTGACCTTTAAATATGAAGACAGAGACATCTGTTAAGAACACACACAAAATTCAGGGGATATTGTCCCCTGAGTCCTTTCTGAGGTGTCTACTAGAGAATGAGTTTCAAAAAAACAAATAATTAGAGAGGTACCACAAACAGACTGGTCATGAGCATTACAAATATATTTTCCTGTAGAATTAAGACTAAATGACAGTTTTTAGGAAGAGAAAAACAGTATTGATGACTTTGTGTCCTGGTAATTTAAATAGAGTGTAACTGCCAAAAATGGAGGGGAAAATGCAGAAAGTATATCAAAAGTTCAACATGCTTGCAAATTGCTTTGTAGGTTTTAACTTAAAATAAGAGGATATAACCTCAAATTAGATGCTGTGGAGATGGTGTGGAGGAGAAAGAGGAAGTTACTAGATAATTTCAAGATTGCACATAGGGAGCCCAGCTGGTATGGCTCAGTAGTTGAGCATTGACCCATGAATCAAGAGGCCATGGTTTGATTCCTGGTCATGGCACATGCCCAGGTTACAGGCTCAATCCCCAGTGGGGGAGGGGGGAGGGGGGGGGAAGAGGGTGTGTGTGCAGGATGCAGCCGATCAATGATTCTTTCTCATCATTGATGTTTCTATCCCTCCCTCTCCCTTCTTCTCTCTGAAATCAATAAAAACATACTAAAAAGAAAAGATTGCACATGGGGAGGGGGAACTAATAAACAGTATTCTGAAAAAGAAGAGACTAGGGGTATAAATTTTAGAATGAATATAAAGGTAACTATTAGAACAAAAATATAAACTTGCATAGCCGAAACCGGTTTGGCTCAGTGGATAGAGCGTCAGCTTGCGGACTGAAAGGTCCCAGGTTCGATTCCGGTCAAGGGCATGTACCTGGGTTGCGGGCACATCCCCAGTAGGAGATGTGCAGCAGGCAGCTGATCGATGTTTCTCTCTCATCGATGTTTCTAACTCTCTATCTCTCTCCCTTCCTCTCTGTAAAAAATCAATAAAATATATTAAAAAATATATATATAAACTTGCCTAAATTAAAAAGATATAACCCCCAATACAAAAAGACCAAATAAAATAAACCATAAAGACAAATACTGTATTTCTAAAAGATATACCTAAAATACAAAAAAAAAAATGACAAAACTTTTGAAGCTAGCATATCAGCAGCAATGGCAGCAGGTGTGAGGTGATAGCTCACTGTGGTTTTGATTTGCATGTTCCTGATGATGAGTGATGATGTTGAGCACTTTACATTTGTATGTCTTCTTTGTGAAAATGTTTATTCAGTTCCTCTGCCCATTTTAAAATCAGATTGTTTGTCTTTTGCTATTAAGTTGCATGAGGTTCTTTCCATATTTTGTATATTAAACCCTTTACAGATATGCAAATATTTTCTCTCATTCAATAGGTTGCTTTTTCATTTTGTTTGTGGTTTCCTTTGTTGTGCAGGTTTTTAGTTACATACGGTCTCACTCTATTTTTATTTTTTTGAATTTTTTTTGTAATAAAAGTAAATATGTGTATGTGTGTCTGTGAAAAATAAAATAGAATGGGTTGAAGGCCCTCCCTAATAGTATTCAATCTGTTTGCTTGGGTGAATAAGAAAGAAAGTGTCCTAAAATTATACATGACACATAGTTATGTCATGCATGTAAATGCCAGCTGTTGCATGTGAGATATCCCTGCCATCTGATTTTCCCCCACTTAACATATATTGTAGACGTGTTTCCATTTCTGCACATAGACATCTATGTCACAATTTTAATGGCTCCATCACTTTCCATTGTACAGAAGTGTCATAGTTGTTTTAATTACTCCCCTATTGATTGATAGTTGGGCTGTTTCCAAGTGCTCATTAATATAAATAAGGTTTGTAATGAACATCCTTCCTCATACATCCTTTGACATTGTATTTCCTTCAGATAAGTTTCGAGAAGTGGGACTACTGTGTGAAACCGTCCCTGAAGGTTTTTAGAGCAGACCTTTGAAAAGATGGGCCCACTGCACCCGCCCTGGCTGAGCCCCGAGGGGTCCTGTAGTGGTTCCAGGCCCAGGAATTTGGTCCCATGCCCGCCAGAAGCTGAGCTCCCTCCCTCTAGGCAGAAAATATGCCCCACTCAGATTCTGATTCAGGAGGTCTGCAGTGGAGTCCAGAACGTGAATTTTTAAACAAATTTCTGGCCAATGGTGATGCAGGTGGTCCAGGCTCACACTGGTAAATGAACACTTATCAATTGTCTCCTCTCAGTCTCTCCTGAGAAGCTCTAAAAATACTCACCCCCGGTGTCCCCCTGGGGAACTTCTATTTCAGCAGATCCGAGATAGTGCTGGCATGTGTACGTGCTGAATATGTGGAGGCATGCACGCGATCATATCATAATGCAGGCTGAGCCTCTCCTTTGTGCAGTCGTACTTTTTCCTTGCTCTGTTTTTGCTTGCCTCCTTTCTTTTCTTCCCCCCCTTATCTTCACCTCACCCTTATCCCAGGCAACCTGAGTTAACAACCATGTAAAACTTCATTGTTAATATGGCTTTCTCTGTGCTAATTTAACATAGACAAAAATACTATGCATTACGTATGCATATCAGCCAAGGTTCTCAGCAAGTAGCAGAAACAAATTCTGGCTGATTTTAACAGAAAGGAAGTCTCTTAAAAAAGACACGGTTCACAGATTCTCTGTGTGGGTTGGAGAAACATCCTGAAGGCTGTACACCCAGGGACATGCCCCAAATCATGGGCAGATCCAGTGAACACATCACTGTGACAGCCAGGCCCTGTGGCAAAGAACCAGGGAGGCAAACGCTTCTCCACCCACAGCCGGACAGCAGCCTTCGGGGAGGGTAGGTGGGTATTAGGTGCTCTTTGTCTCCCAATCACACTTGGTTACAAATTCAGTTGTGCCCTGACTCGATTCTTTTAACCCTTGCTGGCCTCCTCCAAAGGTGCTGTGAGTGCCCTGCCCCATTTCTGTGTCTGTCTCTCTTCATTTCTCATGTTGTACTGACTCTATGATCCCTAGGCTACTTAAGGCCAAAGTTCTGAGGATGACTGGGGGGCCACCTTCTAGCAGTTCTGTGTGGCCTCCCGAGCTGTGGCATGTGTCTACCACAGGCTCTGTAAGAGACTTTGTGGGGTGTGTTTCATAGGGCGCCAGAGGGAAGCTAAGCCTTGTGACCTGGGAAGAGCAGGTCTGATCTGGGAAGTATTGACTAGGCTTGAAGGTGGGCAAAACTCAAAGCACACCGTGGTTCCAGCATCAGCACCCGTGGCATCAATGCATTTTCTGTAGTCATTTCATGCACTGCTTTGAGGCATGCAAGAATCCATGGCTGTTAGGTCTTCACTTTTCTTGGCTGGCCTTTCTCATTCTAGAAGTAACATTGGTCATGGACACTGGCCTGGACACTGCTGGCCCAACTGAATCAGCACAGTGATAAAGGTCATTACTTGAAAGCAAAACTAGGACAATTCAACAGGTAATAGGTGCAAAACAAACCCATCTCAAGATGTGTTTATCAGCTTCTTGCTGGGGATTCTCTGGGGCGAGGTGGGGGGCGCGGGGGAGGGATGGGGAGTTGGGCTTAAAGGAAGCAAATTTCAGGCAACAACAGAAGAGGAAAATCCTGGTAGAAAAAAGCATTTCATTTTGTTTGTGAGACCACTTGGGGGTTATTGGGATAATAATTCCCTGCAGGAGGTTGAGGGAGGGTATTTTTATGTCAAGAATGTAATAACCAAGTCCAAATCTCTTGTAACATGTTTAGAAACACAGAGGCATCCTGTTAGGTCCTCCAGGAAACACACATCAATAGTGAGAAGTGCAAGAGATTATTGGTATGGTGCCTGTCTGGAATAAAGAGCAGGTCCTAGCCTGTTTGGCTCAGTGTTTAGAGTGTCGGCCTGTGGACTGTGGAGTCTCAGGTTTGATTCCGGTCAAGAGCATATGGTCGGGTTGTGGGAGGCAGCCAATCAATGATTCTCTCTCATCATTGAGGTTTCAATCTCTCCCTCTCCCTTCCTCTCTGAAATCATTTTAAAATAATTATATATATATATATATATATATATATATATATATATATATATATATATATATATATATATATATATATAAAATAAAGAATGAGGGCAGGAGTGGGTGAGCAAGAGGAGGCTGGGAAGCCTTCAGATTGCCAAGCAGGTCTGAGCCCTGTGGAAGAAAAGGGGCAGAGGAAGAACTGGGTGGCAAGAGCCTCAGGCTCTAGGTCAGCTCCAAGAGGACTTCTGCATGGGACAGCAAGGGCGGGAACTAGAATCCCTTCCAGACTTGTCATTGCCAGGGCTGCCCAGGAAACGCATCCCCACAGGCCCTGCCACCAGGAGCTGTCAGCTACCTGCTCTTCTCACAGAGAGCAGAAGGGATACCGAAGTGGCACACCTTCATGGCTGCCAGCAACATTTCCAATAATATGTTATAATTTTTTAGATTAAAGCAATATACTATTTCATAATCATTTAAACATGTAGAGAATATAAAAAGAAAAGGAAGTTGCTTTTATCCCTGTAGAGATTTTCTATTTGTAATATATACAAATAAATGTTATTTTTATTTTAAGATAGGATCCTACTCTATGTACTATTTTAAACCTTTTTAACTGAAAGCATATTATGAACACATTCACATTCCCTTTTAATGTACATAAATATATGTATTTTCTAATGACTGCATAGGGCTCTTTTTTACAACTGTACCTTACTCTGTGTAAGTGGTTTCCTGTGGTCAACACTCTGAATGTTTCACATCCTCTGTTACTGTAGACATCACTGCAGTGATAATCCTGGTTCATGTGTTCTGTTCTTGGAGGTCTCCAGGGTTACCAGAACCTGCCTCAGTGGCTCTCTGAGGCTACATTGTCTTGACAGTTAGGATGTTGCTTTACCCCGGGGCTCCCCTGAAGTGTTGCCAAGGATGCAGGAATGCAAAAGCAAGAACCTCAAAAGAAAAGCCACTGTACCAGGTGGCTCTGAGGGCCCTTGTGGGACAAAGAGGTGGGTGGGGCATCATGGCTCAGGGAAATCAGATTCCTTTCCTCCTGGTGTACTCCTACCAGGGATCATGGCCCTGTGGGGCTGTTTATTATGTCATGTGTCTTGTTTTGGAGGTCAGAAGCCCACCTGCTGCTTTACAAGATTTAGTCCCTCAATTCCAATGAGGAGAATGAAGGGAAGAAAGTCCTCATAGATGGAGGGTGATAGGCAGGGTTACACCATGATAAGAGGGGCTTTCCCCTGCCTTCACCTGGGAACAACCTCCAGCTAAGCCCTCCAGGAACATTCATAGTATCTTCAGTTTCCATGCTGACTTGCAGGGCTAGCTCCCATGGCGAGCCTAAAGGATTATAGTTCTGTTCTTCAGACCCTCTAGGTACCAGGATAGAACCTGACCCAGGCACTGGCAAAGTGCCAGGTGGTGGGTGCACCGAAGTTGGCGGTCAGAAGCCAATGGGAGCTAGAAAGCAAATACAAAACAACTCTGCTGTTCTTAGTTTTCTTACACAAGAACTTAAATTCTGAATCAAGCATCATTCTACTGCTCTTATAACTTTCATCTCAATCATTTCAGGAGTTTCCCTCTGTCCTTCTCCCTGGGCTTGGAACTAAGTTCTTGAGCTTACATAGCATCAAGTGGGAGAGTTCTAACTGGTTCCCAGTCTTTGTGGTGTGTCCGCCCGACATCTGCTAAGCTGACCGTCACCCCCGCTGACCCTGCACAGATGTCCACCGAGACTTGTACACTCTCCATCTGGTCCATGCTGGTCACTGCATTCTTCCTGTTTCCCTGTGTTTTCGAAGTTTTCTGCTTTAAATATGTGAACAAAAAGTTATTAAAATATTGTTATTTAAATGTATTTTTAATATTGCTGTATGTTGCTTTTCTGTCTTAAAAGTGTGGGTCTGGGGTGGAAAATGGGCAGGATTTGCAACAAGCTCTAGATAAAGGTCATTACTTGAAAGCAAAACTAGGACAATTCAACAGGTAATAGGTGCAAAGCAAACCCACCTCAAGATGTGTTTATCAGCTTCTTGCTGGGGATTCTAGGGGGAATCCATGGAGCCCTGGATTTCTGTGCAGGAAGGTGTGATCAGAATGTAACTAAGCAAACAAAGCTGCCCTTCCCTGTGGCTCTAGAGCCCACCTGGCTGAAGCAGGTGGCAATGCACCAAATGGGGCTGTATCCCAGGAGAACACAGAAATATATTCGGCCTTCCAGGAGAACCCAAACTATAAATATGCAAATGTACTCCCTCCAAACAGATTCCTAGTTTGGAGATTATGGTTTCTGGAGCCAAAAACACTTTTGTTCTGTGTCTCTGACATTGTCCAAAGGAGAGGATGACCTGGCCAGCCCACATAAATGTTCTGGTTCTGTGAGCTGGCCCTAGTGTGGAAATGGGTCTTTATTGATTTTAAAGAGAGAGGAAGGGAGAAGGAGAGGGAGAGAGAGATAAAAACATCAATTAGAGAGAAACATAGATGGAGTCCATAACCCAGGCCTGTGCCCTGACCAGGAATTGAACCAGTGAACTTTTGATGCATGGGATGATGCTCAACCAATGGAGCCACACCGGTCGGGCTAGACTGATGGAGTGTGATGATGGCACTGTCCATTAAGATAAGCCCACCTTTTACAAACCTTTCTAAAAAGCAGTATGTCAATTTGTATCCAGCCTTTAAAAAGTCCAGACCTTTTGATCCAGTAATTCCTCTTCTAATAATTGAAAGAAATTCACATGCAGATTTATACACAATAGTGTACATTATGATATTAGCCAAAATGTTACAAAGTGGAAACAACCTCAGGGTTCAATAATAATCAAAATAAGATTAAATAAATCATGGTGTACCCATACATTTAGCCTCATATGAAGCCATTAACAATGATTTTCAAAGAATTTTATTCACAATGGGAAATGTTCATAATATAGTAAGTTTAAGACTGGGATTCAGAAGTGTCTATATAGTATTATTTTAATTTTATAAAATTATTACATGCATATTTCTAAGTAAAATATTAAAAAATAATATTTAGGTATTTATAGCTGGCAGTTTTTATTTTCTTCTTTGTATCCCCTATCAGAGAGACAGTTTTTTTGTTTATTTGTTTGTAAAAATAATTGAATCTATTTGTTATTTTACCAAGCTCACCACTTTATTTTATGACAGTAATTTGGAATTCAAAGATCTATTAGAAAAAGCACATACCAGGCTAGCCTAGCCATGAACATTAGACAAGTGACTTCATTTCTCTATACCTGAGTTTCCTCATCTATTTCATGGCTATCCTGATTATTTAATAAGACTAGAGGCCTGGTGTATGAAATTCTTGCACTCAGGGGAGAGGGGTAGTCTCTCAGCCCGGCCTGCACCCTCTTGCAATCCGGGAGCCCTGTGATTGATCGCCCCCGCAGAGGGAGGCCCTGCCCACCCGCTGCAGTGCTGCCGCTGTGTAGCCTGTGCCTCCCTCTTTGGAGTGATCATGGAGCCCCCCAATTGATTGCCCTACAGGCCAGTGGCCTGGGCCTCCCTCGGCAAGGTGATCATGGAGTGATGGTGGGGACCCCCAATCAATCCCATTGCTCCCACCTTGGCTGGCCTGGCACCAGTGGGTGTCATAGCATGGTCGTCAGGACAGTTGTTCCGCTATTTGGCCATTCAGTTAATTTGCATATTATGCTTTTATTATTATAGACTAGAGGCCTGGTGCATGAATTCATGCACAGGTGGGGTTCCTCGGCCTGGCCTGTGGGGATCGGGCCAAAACCGGCTCTCTGACATCCCCCGAAGGGTCCTGGATTGTGAGAGGGCAGTTCTCGGGTGATGCACCCTGGAATCGGGCTCCCTCCTCTCTGGTTCCAGGGTGTTACCCGAGAACTGCAGCTGCCAAGTCACTGCAGTTCCTGTGTTGAGTATCTGCCCCCTGGTGGTCAGTGTGCATCATAGCAACCGGTCAACCAATTGGTTGTTCAATCATTTGGTCACTTAGGTTTTTATATATATACTAGGGGCCCGGTGCACGAAATTCGTGCGCTGGGTGGGGGGGGGGAGTGTCCCTCAGCCCAGCCTGCCCCCTCTCACATACTGGGAGCCCTCAGGCGTTGACCCCCATCACCCTCCAATCGCAGGATCGGCCCCTTGCCCAGGCCTGACGCCTCTGGCCTAGGCGTCCGGCCCGAGCAGCGGGAACCTGCAGTGGCAGCGGGGGGGCACCGCGATCACGTGGGCTCCGCCCCTGCTCCTGCAGGATGCCTCTGACTGAGGCGTCGGTCTGGGCAGCAGGGACCCACAGCTGCAGCGGCCCCGCGATCGTGGGCTCCGCTTTAGGCCCAGGCAAGGGGCCCCTAACTCCTGGGACTGCCAGCTTCGACCGTGCCCAGCTCCCATCGCTGACTCCACCCCTACTTCCTGCTATCACTGGCCAGGGCGGAAAAGGCACCTGATTCTCCTATCATGGCTGGGGGGCAGGGCAAAGGTGGCCCCAGGGCCGCCTTTGCCCTGCCCCCCAGCTCTTAGCTCCCCACTGGGTTTCCGATCACTGTCAGTGGCAGGGGGCTTCTTCCTGCTTTCCCTTTCGCCTCCCTGCATTGTGCCTACATATGCAAATTAACCGCCATCTTGTTGGCAGTTAACTGCCAATCTTAGTTGGCAGTTAATTTGCATATATCCCTGATTAGCCAATGAAAAGGGTATCGCTGTAGGCCAATTACCATTTTTCTCTTTTATTAGTGTAGATAGATTAGAGGCCTGGTGCACGAAATTCTTGCAAGGGGGAGGGGGGTCCTTCAGTCCATCCTGCACCCTCTCCAATCTGGGACCCCTCGGGGGGTGTCCGACTGTCAGTTTAGGCCCGATGCAGGATCAGGCAGTTGGACATCCCTCTCGCAATCCAGGACCGCTGACTCCTAACTGCCCACCTGCCTGCCTGCCTGATCACCCCTAACCATTCTGCCTCCCCTAACCTCTCTGCCTGCCTGCCTGATCATCCCTAACTGCTTCCCTGCCTGCCTGATCGCCCCTAATTGCCTCTGCCTCAGCCCTCACCACCATGGCTTTGTCCAGAAGGACGTCTGGAAGGATGTCCAGTCTATCTGATCTAATTAGCATATCACCCTTTTATTAGTATAGATAATAAGTATAAGGTGATGAGCATGTAGTAAATGTTCAATAAATGTTAGATTCTTTCCCCTGCTTCTCTCTTCTCCTCTTCTATTTTAGTTTTACCATTAGCAAGTAATAAGAAGAATATGGGTATTGAGATCTGTGTACCGTTATATTATTTCTTATAAATTAATTGAAGAGCCTGATGGTTGTGGTCTTTAAAAGCACATGTTTCAAAAAGGAGGAAAATACCTATGCTTAAGGAAGATGTTATGTAACAAGAGGAGGTTTCAGAGAGAATGCAGATGTTCTTAGCTACTATTTTCATCTGTCTCCTATTAAGAAGAAATGCCATCACACCAGAAGGAAGGAAATTGAAGGCCAAGATAGGAGAACAGATAGTGGAAAACTATGGTAACCAAATACACAAATTGGACTCTGCCTCTCTTTTGGCTGCAACATGAAGTTACATTCCATAGGAGGCCACTGTTCAAATATTGCATATCTGTCTTAACACATGGAATTTCTCTTGGACCCCTTAAACCACAATGAGAGCACTGAGGGTCAGGGGAGTATGGATGGGAGAGGATTTGGGATAAAGAGGTCTTTAGAGAGAATGGTTTGTGTGCTGAGGTATTTCCCATTGAGAGAGAAAAAGAGAGAGAGAGAGAATGAGTTCAAAGGAGAGCAGTTTGGAATCTGAGGCTGAAGATGGGACATGGGAAAGTGGGGCCTGACTCCTGCCTAAAAAAATCTAAAAAAATAAGAAGGCTTGAAAAACTTGCTGGGCCTAGAAAGTGAAGACCCTACAAAAGTACCAAAAAGGAGCTTTTCTGTGGTGACTTCTCAGTACCACCCCACACCAGAGGAGTCAGATTCCAGGTCTGCAAGCTGAGGGAGGAGGAGAAAAAGTTAAAAAAAAAAAAAAAAAAGAAAGCCCAGCAAAGGCTTTCACCTGCTGTGAGCTTCCTGACTGCCTCAGCCCTGAGTGATGAGGAAGATTTAACATTAATCAAAGCTTACAGTATTGCTCATTATATAGGAGTAGATTTTGAATATCTAAATGAACACTGTACTTGGTGACTGAAATTGATTATAGAACTTTTATTTCTCACGAGTGATCAGAAAGTTATGTGAGTGACGAATTTTCATCCACCAACAGCAGAAGGCTATCCCTCACTGAATTAATTTTAAGGAACAAATGAAGACAAAATAAAGTTGTTTTCCTTATACTTCAAAAAGTCATTTATACCAAATACACTACCT
This sequence comes from Myotis daubentonii, assembly GCF_963259705.1. Lineage (NCBI taxonomy): Eukaryota > Metazoa > Chordata > Mammalia > Chiroptera > Vespertilionidae > Myotis > Myotis daubentonii. The sequence goes on from NC_081840.1 coordinate 111,297,938, forward strand.
AGCTTGCTTAAATGAGTTTAAGTCAGCCAGTCCAAACAAATGACCTCCCAGATGACCATAAGAGTCACCTGTAAAATCTTTGAGATAGTCTAGAAAATAATAGTAGCCAAAAGAATGAAAATGGAAAATATAATCCTGATTTTAAAATGAGGGCATAGATGAAATTTATAACTTGATTGATAAGTACCACCAGTACCAACAACAATATAGATGGGATTATTAAACAGATGGTTTTCTGAATATTTTACAAAGAAAGTGATGTTTGCCAGGAACTAGTGCTGACTCACTAAAAAGAAATCTAATCTCATTTCTGTGTTGTATGAATTATTAGCTTAGTGGATTGGGAGGATGTCATTGGCTTGTGCCTTATTTCTGTGAGGTCTATTCTAAATCCCTCATGATTCCCTTGTGCAAAGGTGGAACTGTGTCAGTGGGGACTAGGAGGTAGATTTGTAGTTGGTTAGACCAGTGGTCGGCAAACTGCGGCTCGCGAGCCACGTGCGGCTCTTTGGCCCCTTGAGTGTGGCTCTTCCACAAAATACCACATGCGGGCGTGCACGTACAGTGTGATTGAAACTTCGTGGCCCATGTGCAGAAGTCGGTATTTTGTGGAAGAGCCACACTCAAGGGGCCAAAGAGCTGCACGTGGCTCGCGAGCCGCAGTTTGCCAAGCCGCAGTTTGCTGACCACTGGGTTAGACAATCATTCTCTGGGAGTGTTGACTAATGAATTCCTGTCACCCTGGAGACAAGTCTGTGGTGGCATTCCAGTGGGCTTTGTTCTGGTTCTGTCCAGGTTAATATATTTTATTGATAACTTGAAAGATGACACTGAAGCCAATTTTATCAAAAAGTGTGGAAGACACTCAGGTAGAAGAGATAGTGAACACATGTGAATGATTATAAATTTTTTAAAACTTGCAGTCATATCTGCTGACACATTTTGGCAATGGAGTTTGAAAAATCTGCAATCATGACAAGGACTGCTTAAGTCTGATTCAAGTGCAGTCTTTCACTCTCAGACAAATGCCAACTTGCACAACCCACTGACAATGCGGGCCCCCTTGGTGACATCATTCTCTATGCCACCTTCTCCAGGGTCAGCCTCTATCCTATTCCCATTAACTGTAATGACACCCCAGCTCCTCCCCACAAACAGGTCCCAAAATTGTGAGGCAAACCTCACTGCGGCCCTTGAGTTCCTCAAGATCTTCCCAGGCTTAGGCCCCTTCCCTGGGCGTCCTGCCACCTCAGGGCCCATTATCAGTATCCCCAGCGCTCTGTGAAGAGAGCCGAAATTCCTTTCCCTCTTTCCATTAAGTGTCTACTTGTTCCAACATCCTAATCCCATATGTCCATGTACAAAAATATATGTACTTCCCACCAGTGCAAAATCTCACAGGAATAAATGTCAAGTCTGTGTTGTTTAAAAATTCAGTTACACCAGTTCAGAATGGGGGAGACTTGTCTTGACAGGAGTCTATATTGAGCCTTTGGGCAATTTGCCTAAAGTCAATTTACTTAGAGCCCCAACTTCTGAAAACATATCTTAAGAGTACATTTGTGGCTCTCAAGGATAAAAATCACTCCAACTATATAAAGCATTTAAAATGCTGGATGACTCCTCCTGTTTTACCTTTTAAAAATATTTTATTAATTAGTAAGCTAATTTTAACACATTTCTACGTTGATTTCACATTTCTGTAAGTTATTTTTAAGATACAGTAAATCACTTGGCAATTTCTAATAAAGTTCTACTCATAGGTAGATGCCCTAGAGAAACCAGTATGTATTTACACGAATATGAACAAAAGTTCACTCTGGTTTTATTCTTTTAAAAACACACACACACACCCCCCCCCCCACACACACACACACACCCCCCCCCCCACACACACACACACCCCACACACACACACACACAAACAGTACAAGCTTGCTTTTTCTTATGTAGCAAATGTCAATTATTGAAACAAAGAGATTTCAATGGAAGTTCACCTTATAGATGCATAAATAATTAACTTCCAATGTTCTATAAAAGTAAAACACATTAATAATTACCTGTGAATAGCTCCTACAACTTGATATTTTTGTAATTCAATGGACAAGAAAGGCTCAAGAATCTCATTATGCCTCGCTGATAAAATAGATTTGCTCTGTACGATGTCATTTATTGTGTTAGTATTAATATCATTTTATTGGTCTCAGATATTTTGCTGTTTTACTGTCAGGGTGGGGAACCTTTTCTTGCCGAGGGCCATTGGGCATCTCTAAGATCATTCACGAGCCATACGAAATCATCAGCTTAAACATTAGCTGCTGCGTGTGGGCAAACATCTGACTAACTCACCCCTAACGCCGTGGCAGGGCCAGACCAAAGGATTTCGCGGCCTTACTCGGCCTGCGGGCTGGATGTTCCCCACCCCTGTTTTACCGGATCCTCTATCAAGCCGCACTTTTTCTAACTATTTTATACTAAGAATTTGAACACCCACATCACAAATAAAAAAGTAGACATGGCTCATAAACATGGGTAAAGATTTTCAACCTTATTCATAATTTAAAAAAATAAAATAAAATATCACTTTTTCCTTATCAGATTGGCAAAGGTAAAGAATTTGATAATATACAATGTTTAGCAAGAGTAAAGAAAACAAGTAATATTACATTTTAATGATACAGACCCTTTGGAATACAATGTGTACTATCTATCCAAATTTAAAATGCACATGACCTCTGACTTACTAATTCCATTTCTAGGAATCATGAAGGGTTTTAATTTGAAGCCCTCAATATTGCCTCCAAGAAAGACAATTATTCTGTCCTTAAAAGCCTTGAAACCTGGCATTGACTTAGCCTCCTTACAAATGAAAGTCTTTTCAGGCATCCATTTCCAGAATAGGAAGGTTTCATATGGAATATTTCCTCTGCTAAGTAATTTTCCTCCACAATCAGTTTATCTAGAGTTTCTGAAAACTTCAGCTGCCTTCAAATTAGCACTCACAGATTCACCACTCACTTTCACATTATTAATGAATAACATTTTTTGAATCTTTAACCACCCTGAGGTAACAATAAAATCAACATGTAGTTGGGTCCAGCCTTTTCTTTCAACATTGCAAACAAACTTTTTGTTTTGATCATAATCTTCTTGATGTTGAGAGGGATGCATTTCTGTGTCCGGTTTTTAACCTAATCATTAGAAGCTTCTCTATGTCTGATATTGGCCCTCTTCAAACTTTTGTTCGTCCGGTTGATTTAATGAAGCAGATCCTTTAACAGCTTCCGTCACTTTGTGCTTTTGTTGAAGATCGTAGCTGTGGTGGGATGGGACATACCTGACTGGTGAATAATAACCATCACGGATTTCCACTTTCATACTTCTTAATAACTTTTCATCTTATTTTTAGGTCAGTCACTCCATGTGGCCTCTTCCTGGCAACATTAGCAGTGGATTTTGTAAACTCTTACGGACAATGTTTTTCCTGAGAGTCCATTCTCATCCTCTCCCGTGATGTCCACAGTCGAAGATGTCAATGCAATGAAAGTGGCAAAGTAGTAGGCCAGGGCGAAGGTCACCATGCACTTCCTCTGGGACGGCAGCTCCGGGTCAGAGGGCCATTGCCAGGGTGGGCAGAAGGCCAGCCACTGCAGGATTTTCCCATCGAGGGGCCCCTCCCCGGGGGAGGTTGTAAACGCTTACAATAAATTTCTACACTTTGGCCTAAACATCTTTTAGTCTGTGAATTTTATTCTTCAAACTTCAAAGGACAAGAATCCACAATGAGAGTCGGAACCCACCAAACTCTGCGTCTCATAATGTTGCTATGGGTAATGCTGGGTAAAATTCCCAGCTGAGCCTGGGCTCCTAGTTCTGGCCGTGTTACTTCTTTCCCTGTGATTAGGGGAAGGGAAGATATTAATATATTACGCCCATTGTTCTTGGACAAGGTGGGCTGAGTCACAGTGCTCTTTTCTGTAAGCTATCTGTCTGGGAGCCCTGATGAGAATAAGCATTAGCCATTAATCCCTTGGTGAGAGACCCTTTGGTTAAGGGATCCTGTTTGCTTCTTGTTTGCTCCATAAATAGACTAGGGATAACTGTGCGACTTTGTGTCCCACATAAGATAGAAGAAAGGAATAAACAGATTGCATCCTGGGTCATAATATCTGTTCTAGAAAGAAGAATGAGAGAAATAAATACTCCTGCTCCCTTTTCTGGAAGAGTTGCTCAGCTCAAGCATAGAGTGAACAGCTGTGTGGATAATGCTTTTATTATTTTCTTTTCTCTCTTTCTTTTTTGATGCTACATTTGGTATGAATTAGCCAGTCTGAAAGCTCATCTTGGCTTTGAGGAAGAAAGCCCTCAAGTTTGGCAGGCCCTGAAACAGATGTCTCTAGCATTTTAGCTAATAAACCCACTAGCCTCTGGGGGAGCAAGATGGCACGTCAAAAAGGTCAGAAGCACAGTCTCTGGAGTCAGACCAACTAAGGGTTGAATCCTGACAAACTGTTTTACTTCTTCAGGCCTCAGTTTTCTCATCTATAAATTAAAATTGATAACTACTTCACCAGGTTGGAGTTGAATGAGATAATATGTCTAAAGCCCCTGGTACATAATAGTCTTTATGTTATTGTTACTCTGATGATAAGAACACAGAGGTTGTGGGAGTTTGGAGATTTAAGAGGAAATATATAGTGGAAAATATTCAATAACAATCTCAGAACATGGAGAGGTCTGGAATTTTTGAATATGAGGACTAGTTGAGGAAACTGAGGCAGTTTTACCTGGAAGAGAAAGAATTGTCAAATATTTGAAGAACTACATTGTATTCCAATAGGAGTTAAAAAGCCACCTGACAGGATGTGCTGTGCTGGATGGTCCTTTCAACTCTAAATAGAACTCCGGACGCAGAGGGCTCTGCGCTGAAGACAGCAGAGATCGGAGTGCTAAGGCCATGGCTCACGGTTGGCAGCTAATGATGACCAGGCATATTGGATGGAGTGGGCTGAGCAGACACAAACCCAGCCCTCTGGCTGGGCCAAAAAGACCTGGAACCCAGAACATCCCAGGGAAGGGAGCAGGTAGTAATTTACCCCAATTGGACCGTAAGAGGCCTTTTGGAAAGACTCTAATGCTATTCCTAGTATTCTGTGCACTTTGGAGAGGCCACCTCAGGTCAAAGAAGCCTCCTCCTGGGTGGAGTAGTTTGTTTCTCTGTGGTCTGGCCAGGAAGCGCCAAGCTGGGTGGTCGAGAGGCTGGCCGCCTTGGCTAGGAGGCTGCATGACTGGCCAACTGAGACGCCTCCAGAGAGCAGACTGACCCGCTGTGACAGGTCAGTTCTTCAGCCACTGTTGCTGCCTGCAGAGCATCCTCCTGCAGCCAGCTGATTTTCTCATTGCTAGGCTTGTAAATGGAGTGATTTATGACTGTGCTCATCCATTCTGGCCCTGGGTATACATGCTTTCCCTTCCAGGCTGGAAAGTGAATAATGAATTAATCACTCTGCCTCAGGTTCAATACAGAACTGAGTGTGTGCAGACTTTATCGTCCTGTGCTAGCCAAGTCAAACTCTTAATTTGCACTCCTAATCCATTTGAGTTTGTGCACTTCTGCCTGTTCCTGGGAAGCTGCAGCCTCATGGCTTCTTGCTCTCCGAGGAAGCCTCACTTCCCCCTCCCTCAAAGAGTGAATGCCAGAGATTTCTGGGTACTCAGAGAAGCCAAGCCACTTCCTCAGAGACTGCTCTCTGGGATTTCTCCTGTCTTGAATGGGGCTGTTTAGAGGATTTCTCCAATGTGCATGGCACAGAGAAGGCACACAGAAAATGTTTGTTGAATGAATTACCCAGGCTCTTCAGACATAGATGTTTATCAAAACTAATGTAGTAGATTATCTTTTCCCTTGTTCTGGTTCTGCAGGGCTTTGGGGAAAGACTTTTTACTAGGTCCCAGTTCTGATGAGATCTGAGTGAGGACATGAGGCAAATTTTTTCTCGGGTTCACTGGGAAGCCGTGGGAAGTGAAGCATGCATTTGAAGATTTGGATCTTTCCCAGATTAGCCATTTTTCTTCATCTCCCAGAAACCAAAGTCATAATCAGTTGCCTTTTACCCAATGCTGGAATATAAAAAGCAGTGGAATGGGAGGAGAAAATGGCGGCCGAATAAGCAGACCTGTCGTGCACCTCATTCCCATGGCCAGGCTGAAAATACAACTAAATTGGAGAACATCCACCCAGAATTAACAACTGAGGCCCAGCTGAGGAGAGACAGAAAACAAGGAAGGACAGAAAACACCTAGAGACAGGTAGGAAGGTTGCGAGGTTGCGAAAGGGGTGGCAGGCTGGCGGGCTGAAGGAAGAAGAGGAAGCTGTGTTATGGGAAAATCTATTCCCTCAGAAAAATAGAAGCCTGGCCCAGGCTGAGCATCAGAGCTGCATCCCATGGCAGCAAGCATAACATCCAACCGTGAATAGGAAAAGCCGCAGGGCTCCTGGCTCCTGGGGGAGTCTGTACCTGAGGCCACAGCCAAGAAAGGCTGCCTCGAAAGGCAGGCCCCTGTGCAAGGTGGTGCTGTGAGGGGAAGGCAGCAAGGTACTGAGGGGAGAGAAAGCTGCAGTTCCGTTGTCGTTTTTGATTTCCTAAACCCAGAACACAGGACTTTTCTATTGCAAACACTCATGGGAGGCTGTCCAGGTGTGGGGAGTGGGGCGGGGTTCAGACTTGAGGTGCCTGAGGAGAGGTGGGGATGGAAGCAGGGCAGGGAGCCATGGCCAGGAGTCCTGCATTGGAATGTTCTTAGGCTTCCAAACCTAAACGGCCATTTCTCCACAGAGGAGCTAGCCCCTCCCAGTAGCCTCAGGGCAGGTGATACAGCCTGCATTCTGAGCTGTACAGAGGAAACAAAGGCAGAGGCCAAGCTTGTAGGGCTGAACAGTCTCAAGGAGCCCTCAGTGACTGGATTGGAAGAGGGGCCTTCTGCTCCACTACTCTGGGAACCAGACTGATAAAAACTCCAGGGTCCCAGCTGATCCCATTGGTCTCCATACAGGGATTTCGGTCCAGTCAAGGCAGAGTAATATTTTGGGCCACTCACAGGGGAGTAGCTCCGGGACAGGAAAACACACCCATCATATTCCCTGAAAGCAAACTAGCACCAACCCCACTTAAACACCTGTCAGAAACAAACCTTTGAGTGATTAAGATTGACAGCTGGTGGACAGGAAAAGAGGGCAGAGTGGCCCCTCCTGCTTGCAGCCAAGGCCTGTGGAGACAGACACAAGCAGTGGACCAGTGGATCACTTGAAGCTTCAAGCAGGGTGCCAAAAGCCAAAAGACAGTGCCGGACAGTGGTTAGCACCTAAGTACCTAACAGGAAGCCCAGAATTGACAGAAAGAACAGAAGAGTAGGGTCCTAAGTCAGCTCTCATGGGTCATTAAAAATTGGCTAAAGTGAACAGCACTTCACTTTTTTATTTTTGCACCTTTTTCTTCTTTTCTTCTCTTTTTTTCCCTCCTGTTTTTCTTCTCCTTTTCCTTTTTGGTTTTCCCCTTTCATTTCTTTTTCCCACATTAAAAAATTGATCTTCTTTATCTATCTGCTTTATTGATTTGTTATTATTCTAGTCTCTGTTGGTTTATTCATATATCTAATTTCTTCTCCCTACTCCTACTCAATTTCCCCTTCTCTTTTCTTTTTTTTACTACTCAATTTTTTTCTCTCTTCTCTTGCTCTTTTCTTCTTCTCCTAATTTTTTAACTTGTTTCACTTCCTAAATGTAGGCCTATCTGCTCTCGCCTCTGTTCTCCTTCTCAAAAATTTTTTATTGTCTTCTCACTTTTTCCCCCTCCCTACTCTATTCAAAACCGTGGTCCTTCCTCTATTTCTCCAATTTCTTAACCTTGTTTTCTTTATTTAAGCTCTGCATCTACAGATTCTTCCCCCCTCCCCTTGTTGGGTGTTTTTTGCTTGTGCTTTTTGGTTTATTTGTTACTTTTATTGTGTTTTCTCCCCATATTTTTTCTTTCTATTTTTCCCTATCATTCTTGCTCTCTTTTTTCTTTCCTAAGTCTCTTTACTTTGGTGATCACTTTTGGTTGGATTATAGGGGTCTCATGTACATTCCTGTTCTGTTCCCCCTGTGTGGTGTCTTATCTTATATATTGTGCTATTTGGTTAGTCAGCACCTCCACAATGGCTGGCATAATGTGGTAGGGAGAAAGCCCCATAATCAGGCACCCTGAGAGGAGACTCCATTCATGAATGGGACAATAACATTCAAGACCCAACTACATCAAGAGAACCCAAATATCTCAGGTAGGGGGGCTCCCTAGAACACCCAGCCCAGGAGACCTATGAGACTGCACCACTGGGTACCACAAAACATCTGTTACATAAGACCAACCCCCAAAATCTGGGTGACATAGCAGTTTTATCTAACACATAGAAACAAATGCAAAAGTATGGCAAAAATGGGAAGGCAAAGAACAACTTCCAAATGAAAGAAAAGGAGGAATCACCAGAAACGGAGGTAAATTAAATGGAAGCAAGTAATTTGTCACAAAAAGAATTCAGAGAAATGGTTATAAGGATGCTCAAATGTCTGGATGAGAAACACATGCAACTCAATGAGAATTATAAGGAACTGAATGAGAAATGCAACAACATGAGTAAGAATCAAGAGGAAATGAAGAATGATATAGCTGTAGTAAAGCACACAAGAGAAGGTTTCAACAGTAGACAAGAAGAAGCTGAGGACCAAATCAGTAAGTTAGAAAACAAGGTAGGAAAATAAAACAAAACACCCGAGCAGAGCAGCAACTGGAAAAAAATTAAAAAGCAGGAGGAAAGTCTAAGAGAGCTTTGGGACAACACGAAATGTAACAACATCCACGTAATAGGGGTGCAAAGGAGAGGAAACTGAGCAAGGAATAGAAAACCTGTTTGAAGAAATAATGACAGAAAACTTTTCTGATATTGGGGGGAAAAAAGTCACACAAGTCCAAGAAGCACAAAGAGTCCCAATCAAGATGAACCCAAAAAGACTGTCACCAATACACATCGTAATTAAATTGGCAAAGGTAAAAGACAAAGAAAGAATCTTAAAGGCTGCAAGAGAGACAGAAAGTTACCTACAGGGATCTCCAATTAGACTATCAACTGATTTCTCAACAGAAACACATCAGGCCAGAAGGGAATAGAATGAAATATGCAAAGTGATGAAAAGCAAGGGACTGAATCCAAGAATACTCTGTCCAGCAAGGCTATCATTCAAAATTTTTTTTTCTTTTTTTCTTTTTTTTTTTTCCCCCGCATCTCCCACACCCCTTTCCCCCCCAAGAATAGTCAGTCCATTCCCTTTCTATGTCCCTGATTTTATTATAATCACCAGTTCATTCTGTTCATCAGATTATTTATTCACTTGATTCTTAGATTCACTTGTTGATAGATGCATATTTGTTGTTCATAATTTGTATCTTTACCTTTTTCTTCCTCTTCCTCTTCTTAAAGGATACCTTTCAGCATTTCATATAATCCTGGTTTGGTGGTGATGAACTCCTTTAGCTTTTCCTTATCTGTGAAGCTCTTTATCTGACCTTCAATTCTGAATGATAGCTTTGCTGGATAAAGTAATCTTGGTTGTAGGTTCTTGGTATTCATCACTTTGAGTATTTCTTGCCACTCCCTTCTGGCCTGCAAAGTTTCTGTTGAGAAATCAGCTGACAGTCGTATGGGTATTCCCTTGTAGGTAACTGAGTTTCTTTCTCTTGCTGTTTTTAAGATTCTCTCTTTATCTTTTGCTCTTGGCATTTTAATTATAATGTGTCTTGGTGTGGTCCTCTTTGGATTCCTTTTGTTTGGGGTTCTCCGAGCTTCTTGGACCTGTAAGTCCATTTCTTTCACCAGGTGGGGGAAGTTTTCTGTCATTATTTCTTCAAATAGGTTTTCAATATCTTGCTCTCTCTCATCTTCTGGCACCCCTATAATTCTGATGTTGGTGCGCTTGAAGCTGTCCCAGAGGCTCCTTACACTATCCTCGCATTTTTGGATTCTTTTTTCATTTTGCTTTTCCGGTTGGATGTTTTTTGCTTCCTCGCATTTCAAATCATTGACTTGATTCTTGCGCTCCTCTGGTCTGCTGTCGGGCGTCTGTATAATATTCGTTATTTCAGTCTGTGTGTGCTTAATTTCTAGTTGATTCCCCAATATAAGATCGAGGGTCTTATTAGTTTTCGTGTAGAGCTCATTAAGTTTATCGGCAGCTTCTAAACAGTTCTTGAGAGACCTTAAAAGTGTGGTTCTGAACTCTATTTCTTCCATTGACAATTTTGTCCCATTTCTTTGTCTCCGCATTTTGTTATGCTTCCTTGGTGCACCCCCTAGTGGTCTTTGTTCGCAGTCTTATAGATAAATCTTGATTGTTGTAGCTAATTCCAGGGAGGGTTTGACCTCCAGGCCAAGTGGCTATGAGCTATCATTCAAAATTGAAGATGAAATCAGGAGCTTCACAGACAAAAAAAAAAAAAAAAAAAAAAAAAAAGCTAAGGGAGTTTATTACAACCAAACCAGCAATGCAAGAAATGCTAAAGGGACTGTTGTAAAAAGAAGAAATAGAAGGGAATAAGGAACACAGGCATAAAGAATAAAAATGGAAACAAACAAGTACCTGTCAATAATAACCTTAAACATAAATATACTAAATGCTCCAATCAAAAGACACAGGGTAGCTGAATGGATTAGAAAACATGACCCATATATATGCTGTCTACAAGAGACCCACTTCAATACAAAGGACTCACACAGACTGAAAGTGAAGGGATGGAAAAAAATTTCAGGCAAATGGAAATGAAAAAAAAAAAAAAAAGCTGGGGTAGCAATACTTATATCTGACAAAATAGACCTCAAAGTCTATAACAAGAGATATGGAAGGCCACTTCAAAAGATTAAAGTGATTGATACATCAAGGGGCTATAACCCTTGTAAACATATATGCACCCAATACAGGAGCATCGATATATATATATATATATATATATATATATATATATATATATATATACACACACACACATATACATACTTCTGGAGGATATCAAGGGAGAAATTGACAGCAATACAATCATAGTATGGGACTTTAATACCCACTGAAATCACTGAATAAATTTTCTAGACAAAAAATCAATAAGGAAACAGCAATCCTAAATGACACTCTAGAACAGATAGAACTAATTTACATCTTCAGAACATTCCACCACAGAGCTATGGAATATACATTCTTCTCAAGTGCACATGGGACATTTTCAAAGATAGAACACATATTAGGACACAAGATAAGTCTCTACGAAATCAAGAAGATTGAAATCATGTCAAGCATCTTCTCAGACCACAATGGCATGAAATTAGAAATCAGTTACAATAAAATGCTCAAAAACAATCAAATACATGGAGGCTAAATAGCATGCTATCAAACAATGAATGGGTTACCAAAGAGATCAAAGAACAAATAAAAAACATCCTGGAAACAAATGAAAATAAACATACAACAATCCAAAATCTATGGAACACAGTGAGAGCAGTCCTGAGAGGGAACTTCATAGCACTACAGGACAACCTCAAAAAATAAGAAAAACTGGCAATAAGTTATCAAATACTACAACTTAGAAAGAGGACAACAAGAAAAGCCCAGAACAAGTAGAAGGAAAATAATAATAAAGATCAGAGCAGAAATAAATGACATACATAGACACCCAAAACAAACAAACAAAAGATCAAGAAAACCAAGAACTTGTTCTTCAAAAGGATAAACAAGATTGATGAACCTGTAGCCAGACTCACCGGGAAACAAAGAGAGGGGATCCAAAAAAACCAATATTGAAACGAAAGAGGTGAAGTAACAACTGACCCCACAGACATGCAAAGAATCGTAAAAAAAAAAAAATACTGTGAATGACTTTATTCCAACAAACAGGGCAACCTGGACAAAATGGACATATTCCTAGAAAAATACAACCTTCCACCCTAACTGGTTTGGCTCAGTGGATAGAACATCGGCCTGCAGACTGAAAAGTCCCAGGTTCGATTCTGGTCAGGTGCATGTACCTTGGTTGTGGGCATATCCCCAGTAGGAGGTGTGCAGGAGGCAGCTGATCGATGTTTTTTTTGTGTGTTTTTTTAAAATATATTTTTATTGATTTCAGAGAGGAAGGGAGAGGGAGAGAGAGATAGAAACATCAATGACGAGAGAGAATCATTGATTGGCTGCCTCCTGCACATCCCCTACTGGGGATCGAGCCCACAACCCAGGCATGTCCCCTTGACCAGAATAGAACCTGGGACCTTTCATCCACAGGCTGACGCTCTATCCACTGAACCAAACCGGCTAGGGCTGATGTTTTTCTCTCATTGATGTTTCTCTCTATCCCTCTCCCTGCCTCTCTATAAAAAATCAATAAAAATATATTTTTAAAAAAAAGAAAAAGAAAAATACAACCTTTCAAAACTCAATCAGGAAGAATGATGAAATTGAAGCAGTAATGAAAAACAAAACAAAATAAAACAAACAAACAAAAAACAACTCCCAGCAAACAAAAGCCCTGGTCCAGACAGACTCACAGGGGAGTTTTACCAATATTTAAAAAACTAACAACTATTCTCCTCAAACTCTTCCAAAAAAATTGAAGAGGAAGGAACATTTTCAATCTCTTTCTATGAGGCCAGCATTACCCAAATTCCAAAACCAAATAAAGACACCAAAAAGAAAGTGAACTACATGCCAATATCCCTGATGAACATAGATGCTAAAATCCTCAAATCGGATGCAGCAATACATTAAAATGATCATACATCTTGATCAAGTGGGATTTATTCTGGGAATGCAAGGCTGGTACAATATTCACAAAACAATAAATGTGATACAGCATATAAAGAAATTGCAAGATAAAAATCACATGATCATATCAATCGATGCAGGAAAAGCATTCAACAAAATCCAACACTTTTTTTTTCTTTTTTTTAAATTTTGTTTTATTGCTTAAAGTATTACAAAGAGTATTACATATGTCTCCTTTTTTTCCCCCCTTGACATTCCCCCGGCCTCCCCTACCCCCCAGTGTCTTGTGTCCATTGGTTATGCTTATATGCATGCGTACAAGTCCTTCGGTTGATCTCTTACCCCCCCTCCCCCCCCAACCCTCCCCAGCCTTCCCACTGTAGTTTGACAGCCCCAACACTCTTTTTTGATAAAAACTTTTAGCAAAGTGGAAACACAATAAAGGCCATATATTAAAAATCTACAGCCAACTTAATACTCAATGAACAAAACCTAAAATCATTTCCCCTTAAGAACAGGAACAAGACAGGTATTTCACCACTCTTGTTCAACATAGTCCTGGAAATCCTGGCTATAATGATCAGACAAGAAGAATAAATAAAAGACATCCAAATGGAAAGAAGGAGGTAAAACTGTCATTATTCATAAATGACATGATAGTATATGTAGTAAACCCTAAAGACTCCATAAAAAACCTATTAGACTTAATAAATAAATTTGGAAACATAACAGGATACAAAATTAACACCCAAAAATCCATAGCCTTTTTATATACCAATAGTGAACTCTAAGAAAGATAAATTTTAAAAAAATCCCATTTACCATTGCAACAAAAAAATTAAGGTAGTTAGGAATAAAATTAATCAAGGAGGCAAAAGTCCTGTACTCTGAAAACTATAGGACATTGAAAAAAGAGAGAGGAAGCTATAAACAAGTGGAAGAATATACCATGTTCATGGATTGGTATAATCAACATCATTAAAATGTCCATACTACCCAAAGCAATCTAGAGATTGAATGAAATCTCTATGAAAATACAAATGGCTTATTTCACAGACGTAGATCAAACACTCCAAAAATATATAAGGAACCATAAAAGACCCCAAATAGCTGCAGCAATCTTGAGAAAGAAGAACAAAGTTGCAGGAATCACAATAGCAGATATCAAGTTACACTACAAAGCCAGTGTGCTCAAAACAGCCTGGTACTGGCACAAGAACAGGCATGTAAACCAATGGAACAGAATAGAGACCCCAGAAATTGACCCAAGCCACTACGCTCAATTAGTATTTGACAAAGGAGGGGAGAACATACATTGGAGCAAAGATAGTCTCTTTAATAAATGGTATTGGGAAAATTGGGCAGGTACATACAAAAAAATGAAACTAGACCACCAACTTACACCATACACAAGAATAAACTCAAAATGGATAAAAGATTTTAATGTAAGATGTGAAACCATCCTATATAATAAAAGGCTAATATGCAAATTGAACGAATGGTGGAACAGCTGGTCGCTATGACGCGCACTGACCACCAGGGGGTAAACATTCAGTGCAGGAGCTGCCCCCTGGTGGTCAGTGCGCTCCCACAGCCAACCTCCTGTGGCCGGCCAACCTCCCACAGCTGGCCAACCTCCCGCGGTCACTCCCCCCAGCAGGCCAACCTCCCATCATCCCTCCCCCGGCTGGCTGCACCCCCCTCATTGGCCCCGATGCGGGGAGGGTCTGGCTGGATTGTCAACCCCCTGCGGTACCTCCCCCTGGCCAGCCAACCTCCTTCAATCCCTCCCCCTGGCCGGCCAACCTCCCGCGATTCCTCCCCCCCGGCCAGCTGCCCCCTCATCGGCCCCAGTGGGAGGAGCAGCTGACCAAACTCCCTCCCCCTAGCTGGACAACCTCCTACAGTCCCTCCCCTTGGCCAGCAGGTCCCCCTGATCAGCCCTGATTGCTGGACAGGCCAAGGGATCCCACCCATGCATGAATTCTTCCACCAGACCTCTAGTAAAAGTTCTATAAGAAACCATAGGCTCCAAAATCTCAGACATCTCTCATAGCAAAATGTTTACTGGTACATCTCCTAGGACAATGGAAAGTAAGAAGAAAATAAATAAATAGGACTACATGAAAATAAAAAGCTCTGCACAACAAAATAACAAGAGATCTCACTATGTGGGAGAACATAGCACTGGTATGTCTGAGAAGGGGTTAATCTCCAAAATATATAGGGAATTCATACAATTTAGCAAAGGCAGACAATCCAATTAAAAAATGGGCAAAGGACCTAACTAGATACTTCTCCACAGCACACATACAGATGGCCAAGAGACATATGAAAAAATGCTCAAAGTCACTGATATTCAGAGAGATGCAAATTAAAATAACAATGAGGTATCGCCTCACACCTGTCAGAATGGCTATCATCAACAAATCAACAAATGACTAGTGCTGGCAAGGATGTGGAGAAAAGGGAACCCTGGTACACTGCTGGTGGGAATGCAGACTGGTACAGCCATTATGGAAAACAGTATGGAGTTTCCTCAACAAATTAAAAATGGGACTCCCATTTGACCCAGTGATTCCACTTGTAGGAATATATCTTAAGAAACCAGAAACACTCATCAGAAAGAATATATGCACCTCTATGTTCATAGCAGCACAATTTACAATAGTTAATATTTGGAAACATCCTAAGTGCCCATCAACAAATGAGTGGATAAAGATCTATGGTACATTTACACAATGGAATACTATGTGGCAATAAAAAGGAAAAACTTTTACCATTTGTAGCAGTATGGATACACCTGGAGAATATTATGCTGAGCAAAATAAGCTAGTCAGAGAAAGATAAGTATCACATGATCTCACTCATATATGGAATCTAAGGAACCAAATAAACTGATGATCAAAAATAGACCCAGACCACCTGCCTACCCCCCACCACCACACCACACCACCACAAAAAAACATAGACTCAGAGACACAGAAGTATGAACAGACTGTTGAACCTCAAAGGGAAGGCAAGGGAGGATGGGTAGGAAGAGATCAACCAATGAACTTGTATACATATATGCATAACCTGTGGACACAGACAACGGGGGGGGGGGGGAGGGGGAAAGGATGTGAGTGGGCTGGAAGAGATTAATGGGGGGGGAAAGAAGGACCTATGTAATACTTTCAACAATAAAGATTAAAAAATAAAAGGGAAAAATAAAAATAATAAAAATTAAAAATAAAAAGCAGTGGACCTTTGGGGTTAGCATGAAAAAGTTTGACTCAGGCTCATACTGATGTGGTCCAGGAAGGGGACACATCTAGTCTAGGGTATGTCCTCCTAGGCCCAGAGAAGCAGAGATGCTGCCTTGCCCAGCTAATAATGCAATTTTTCCATAGCATAGCCCTGGACCTGCAGCCTAGAACAACCCCCACACCTGAGCCTCTCTTTCATGGAGTTTTCTTCATTGTTCTGTTCTCTGAGACCTTTCTTCCTGCCTTGCTGCTTGTTGGGGTACCTTCTTCCCTCACTCTCTAAGATCTACCTCTAAAGCTATCTCCTCATGAAACATTTCAGACCTCTTCACATTAGTGTGGGTTTTTTCTTTCCCTTTGACTTCAGCCACACATTGTCCCTCACTGAACCTTTGTCTAACTTTGATCCATTTCTTATGTCCTGGCCAATTGAGCATGGCTTCTTCATTCTCACTGTAGTCACAGGTAAAAATGTAAGGACAAGAAAAATCTGAGGACAGACCCCACACTTGCCATCAGACACCTCCTTACAGACCAGATACAACTGCTTTCTTTTGTCCACTAAACAACAACATTTAAAACATTTATAGAGCCCCTACTCTGCCCAGGCACTGGAGTTGCAACAGTGAACATAACTTTATCTCTTCTTTCTCTCTTCTCCAGATTCTGGCCACATCAACTTTCATAGTGCTCTGAAGCCTTCCATGATCCCTCCTGCCACAGGGCCTTGATATATGTTTTCCTATATTCTTGGAACATTCATATTTGCCTTCTCTTCTAGTTTATGCATTCTGATCTTTCAGAGCTCAATTTAAACACCAATTCTTTAAGAATGGCTATTCTGGAACCATCACCAACACCACTACATCTTTCCCTTGCCCTTTGGGCTGACCATTTCTGCTGAAATTCTAATCACAATTATAATCACAATGATTAATTATATAGTCATTTGCTTAGTACTTACTTCACCAGAGATGTAACCTCCCTGAGGGCAGGGCCAAGGCTATTTCGCTCACTGCTCCACTTTCATTGCTTAGAACAGGACTTTATTTGTCCTGTCTCCCATATTAAATGTTGAGTGATCCTTCTCTTGTAGCTCCAAAGAAGTTGCCCAGGGTCAGTCACAAGCCAAGTCTGACATTAGCCTGCACAAGAGTTCCTCTCAATAGGCTCAGAACCAACACATGCAGTGGCCAGCTTCAGACAATAGTACAGTAGGATTCAATAAGCTTCACAAGCAGCATATCCAAAGGAATATCTTCATAGATACCAAACCCTTCCACTTCATGTGGTCAGTTCCTGCACAGTAACTCACACGCCATGGTCAGGGCTGAGCCTCAGAGTCAGCCAGCCTGAGGGTCAATCCCACGCATGAATGGGCCAGTAGCAATCAACACTCAATTCAATAGTCGAGCTCACATACCTCACAGAAAAAACATTCCTGCAGCACCCAGCTCAGGTAATCAAAGAGACTGCACCCCACAGGACACTAACTACATAAGACCACCACTTGAAGATTGAAAGTCATAGCAGATTTAGCTAATACATAGAAACAAACATGAAGAGGCAGCCAAACTGGAGAGACAAAGAAAAGGCCCCAAATGAATGAACAGGAGAAATCTCCAGAAAAAGAGCTAAATTAAATAAAGGCAAGCAATTTATAGATATAGAGTTCAAAGAAATGATTATAACAATGCTCAACAGCATGAAAAAGGACATAGAAACATAGAAACCATTAAAAAAGACCAGTCGTAAATGAAGAATACAGTATTTGAAATGAAGAATATACTAGAAGAAATAAACAATACATTGGATGAAGCAGAGGATCAAATCAGAGATTTGGAAGACAAGATGGGAAAAAAAAAACACCCAGCCAGAGCAGAAAAAAAAGAAAGAGAAAAAATGGTAATTTAAGGAGCCTCTGGGACAATTTCAAGCATACCAACATTTGCTTCATTGGGGAGCCAGAAGGAGAAGAGAAAGAGCAAGATATTGAAACCTATTTGAAGAAATAATGACAGAAAACTTCCCCTACCTGATGAAATAAATAGACATTCAAGTCCAGGAAGCACAGAGAGTCCCAAACAAAAGGAATCCAAAAAGGCACATACCAAGACACATCATAATTAAAATGCCAAAAGTTAAAGACAAAGAGAGAATTTTAAAAGCAGCAAGAGAAAAGCAGTTAGTTACTTACAAAGAAGTTCTCATGAGACTGACAACTGATTTCTCAACAGAAACATTTCAGGCCAGAAGAAATTAGCATGAAGTATTCAAAGTAATGAAAAGAAAGAACTTACAACCAAGACTACTTTGCCAAGCGAGGCTATCATTTAAAATTAGAGAAATAAAGAGCTCCTAGACAAAAATAAAATATAAAATAAAATAAAGTATCTAAAGGGCTAAAGGAATTTGTTAATACCAAACAAGTATTACAAGAAATTCTAAAAGTTTTGCTTGAAGATGAAGGAGTAGGAAGAAGAGGAGGAGGAGGATAAAAAAGAGGAGGAAGAACAGAGGAACATAATTAAAAGAATAAAATGGCAATAAACATGTACCTACCAATAATCTCTTTAAATGTAAATGGTTTAAATGGTACATTAAGAAAACAAGACCCATATATATGTGGTCCAGAAGAGACCCACCTGAGAATGAAAGATACACACAGACTTTTTAAAAAGTGGATGGAAAAAGATATACCATATAAATGAAAAGAAAAAATAAAGCTGAGGTAGCAATACTTAATATCTGACAAAATAGACTTTAAAACAAAGGCTACAGTAAGGACAAATCAGGATAGTACATAATGATAAAGGGAATAATTCAAAAGAATATAACCCTTGTAGACATCTATGCACCCAACATAGGAGGATCTAAATATATAAAGCAAATCTTGATGGACATAAAGTGAGATATTGACAGTAATACAGTCACATTACAGGATTTTAACACCCCATTATTATCAATGGATAAATCTTCCAGACAGAAACTCAACAAGGAAATGGTGGCCTTAAATGACATACTAGATCAGATGGATTTAATGAATATTTTCAGAGCATTTCACCCCAAAGAAGCAAAATATACATTCTTCTTAAATACACATGGGACATTTTCTAGGATAGACCACAAGTTAGAACACAAAATAAATCTTAATAAATTTAAAAACATGGAAATAATATCAAGCATCTTCTCTGACCATAATGGCTTGAAACTAAAAATGAAGCATAAGAAAAAAATTATAATTACTCAAAGACATGGAGGTTAAATAAGATGTTATTAAACAATGAATGGGTTAACAATGAGATCAAGGAACAAATCAAAAGATACCTTCAAACAAATGAAAATGAGAACACAACAACCCAAAATCTATGGAACACAGTTAAAGCAGTCCTAAGAGTGAGATTCATAGCATTATAGGCTCAAGGAACAGGAAAAATCTGAAATCAACAGTCTAACTTTACACTTAAAGGAGCTTGAAAAAGAACAACAAACATATCCCAAATTAAGAAGAAGGAAGAAAATAATAAAAATCAGAGCAGAAATTAACAAAGTAGAGTCTAAAACATCAATAAAATAGATCAATGAAACCAAGAACTGGTTCTTGGAAAACCATTCACCAGACTCATCAAGAAAATAAAAAGAGAAATGACCCAAATACATAAAATTAGAAATGAAAGGAGAGCAGTAACAACGGACACCAAATAAATAAAAGTATTGTATGAAAATACTATGAACAACTATCGGCCAAAAAATTGGGCAATCTGGTAGAAATTAATAAATTTCTAGAAACATGCAATTTTCCAAAACTGAATCAGGAAGAATCAGAGAATCTGAATAGACAGATTACAATTAGTGAACTTGAAGCAGTAATCAAAAACTTCTAACAAATAAAAGTCCTGGACTGGATGGCTTTACAGGAGATTTTAACCAAACATTCAAACAAAAATTAACTCCTACCTTCTCAAACTATTCCAAAAACTTCAAGAGAAGGAAAGACTAGCAAGCTCATTTCATTAAGCCAGCAACATCCTAATTTCCAAATCAGGTAAATATACTACAAAGAAAGAAAATTATAGGCCAACATCCCTGATGAACATAGATACTAAAATCCTCAACAAACCAGATTCAGCAAAACGTTACAAAGGTCATGCACCATTATCAAATGGGGTTTATTTGGTGGATGCAATGTTGGTACAATATCCACCAATCAATAAACATATAAACATACCTATAAACAAATGCTTTTCCCGCAACATGATCACATCAATAGATACAGAAAAAGCATTTGATAAAATCCAGCACCCACTTATGATAAAAACTCTCAGAAAATGGGAATTTAGGGAACATACCTCAACATAATAAACACATATGTGACAAAGCCACAAACAACATCATACTCAATAGGCAAAAATGAAAAGCATTTCCCTTAAGGTCAGGAATAAGACAGGATTTCTTCTTTAACCACTCTTATTCAACATAGTTCCAGAAGTACTAGACACAGCAATCAGATAAGATGAAATAAAAGGCATTTAAATTGGACAAGAAGTAAAACTGTCATTATTTGCAGATGACATGATATTGTATATAGAGAACTCTAAAGATTCCACAACAAAACTACTAGAAGTGATCAGTGAATTCAGTAAAGTAGCAGGATACAAAATAAATATCCACAAATCAGTTACATTTTTGTGGATATCAGAAAGGGGGGAAAATCCCATTTACAATTGCTTCAACAAAATAAAATACCTAGGAATAAATACCAAGGGTGTAAAAGGCCTGTACTTAGAAATTATAAGACACTGAAGAAAGGAATTGAAGACTGTACAAATAAGTGAAAGTATATACCATATCCATGGATACAAAGTATTAACATAATTAAAATATCCATACTATCCAAAACAATATATAGATTTAATTCAATTCCTATAAAGATATCAATTTCACAGAACTAGAACAAATATCCAAAAATTTATATAGAACCATAAAAGACCTCCAAAGCCACAGCAATCTTGACAATGAAGAACAAAGTTGGAGAAATTATGCTAATTGATATCAAACTATACTACAAGGCCATGGTAATCAAAACAGCATGGTACTAGCATAAAAACAGACACATAAATAAAGGGCACAGAACAGAGAGCTCAGAAATAAACCAATGACTTTAGAGTCAATTACTATTGGACAAAAAGGCAAAACATACAATGTGGTAAAGATAGTATGTTCAATAAACTATTGGGAATATTAGACAGAGACATGCAAAAAATAATGAAACTAGACAGCATTATAAGATCATACACAAGAATAAACTCAAAATGGATTAATGACTTAAATGTTAGCTTTGAAAACATAAAAATCCTAGAAGAAAATGCATGTAGTAAAATCTCAGACATTTCTTGTAGCAATGTTTTGTTTTGTTTTCTGCTGCTAGTATATCATCTCGAGTAAGAGAACCAAAATAAAAAAATAAATAAATGATTCTATGTCAAACTAAATATTTTTGCACAGCAAAATAAACCATCAACAAAATGAAAAGACAACTCACTGCATGGGAGAACCTGCTCACCAATACATCTAATAAGGGCTCAATATCCAAGATTTTTAAATCTTGGCGCCAAAATAAAAAAGCCAAAACCAATCAATAAATGAGCAAAAGACCTGAATATACACTTCTCCAAAGAGGACATATAGATGTCCAGTAGACATATGAAGACATGCTCAATGTCATGAATCATCACAGAAATGCAAATTAAAACCACCTTACACCTGTCAAAGTGGTGAATTTCAACAAATCAACAAACAAGTGTTGGCAAGGATGTGGAGAAAAGGGAACCCTGTGCACAGTTGTTGGGAATGCAGATTGGTACAGCCACTGTGGAAGGCAGTATAGAGTTACCTCAAAAATTTAAAAATGGAACTGCCATATGATCTAGCAATTCAATTTCTGGCAATTTATCCAAAGAAACCCAAAACACTAATTATATACAATCCTATGTTCATTGCAGCATTATTTACAATAGCCAAGATTTAGAAGCAGCCCAAGTGCCCATCAGTAGAGTGGGTGAAAAAGATGTGGTACATTTACACAATAGAATACTACTCAGCCATAAAAAAAGAAGAAAATATTACCTCTGCAACAGTATGGATGGACCAGGTGAATAATATGCTAAGTGAAAAAAGCCAGTAAGAGAAAGACAAGTACCGTATTATTCCACTCACATGTGGAATCTAATGAACAAAGTTAACTAACAAACAAAATAGAAACAGACTCACCCTGGCCAGGGGCTCAATGGTTAGAACGTTGGTCCATGTACTGAAGGGTCACAGGTTTGATTCCCAGTCAATGGTTTGTACCTTGGTTGTAGGTTCATTCCCACCCAGGATGGGGTGCATGTGGGAGGCAATAAATCGATATGTCTCTTTCACATTGATGTTTTGCATGCTTTCTCTTCTCCCTTCCAATATGTCTAAAAGCAATGGAAAAATATCCTTGGGTGAGGATTTTTTTAAGTAGAAACAGATTCATGGATAAAAAACAGACTGCCAGCTGTTAGAGGAGTGGGAGGGTTGCAATGCTGGGTTAAACAAAGGTAAAGAGATTAAGAAAAAAACCTCATAGACAAAGATAATAGCATGGTGATTAGCAGGGGGGGACGAGGGGAAGAAGAGAGGGTATAGGCGGCTGAATGGTGATGTACAGAGTCTTGACTTGGGGTGCTGAACGCATAATACAATATCCAGATGATGTATTTTGGAATTGTTCACCTGAAACCCATATGATTTTATTAACCAATGTCACCCCAATAAATTCAGTAAAAACAAACAAACAAACAAAAAATGGAAATAAAATAATAAAATAAAATAAAAAGTGTTCAGTGATCCTTGGCTATCTGCTAAGGGAGGCAGAGGCCAAGGGGAAAAAAAGAGAAGAGATAAACTACAGAAAACAAAGACTGTGTATGTACAAAAATAACATTTACAAAAATGAAAAGTTACCATTAATATCTTCAGAAATAGTTTTCTTCAAAAAAAATGACATTTTACTTACAAAACAATAAATATTGCTGTAATAAAAGAAATGGAACAAAAATTTTAAAAAAAAAAAACACAGTTAAAAAGGACAGTTTAAGGGAGCTGTGAGCCATGAAATGTAATAATATCTGCATTATGGGAGTACCAGAAGGAGAAGAAAATGAGCAAGGGATAGAGAACCTGTTGAAAAAATAATGGCTGAAAACTTCCATAACCTGGTCAAGGAAAAGGTCACATAAGTTCAGGAAGCACAGAGAATTCCAAGCAAACATAACACAAAGAGGCAGACACCAAGATACATCATAATTAAAACACCAAAAATTAAAGACAAAGAGAGAATGTTAAAGGCAGCAAGAGGAAAGCAATTTGTTGCCTACAAAGGAGTTCCCATAAACCTATCAGCTGAATTCTCAACAGAAACACTACAGGCCAGGAGGGAATGACATGAAATATTTAAGGCAATGAAAAGTAAGGATCTGAAACCAAGACTACTATATGCAACAAGGCTATCATTCAAAATAGATGATGAAATATGGAGCTTATAAGACAAAACAAACAAAACAAAAAAACAAGGCTAAAGGAGTTTATCACCACCAAACCAGCATTGCAAGAAATGCTAAAGGGACTGCTGTAAAGAGAAAAAGAGAGAAGAGAGAGAAAGAAAGAGAAAGAGAGAGAGAGAGAAATAAAGAATTAAAATGTCAATACATAAGTACCTATCAATAAAAACCTTAAATGTAAATGAGTTAAATGCTCCAATCAAAAGGCAGAGTAGCTGAATGGAAATGAAAACTTGACCCAAATATATGCTGTCTACAAAAGACCCACCTCAGAACAAAAGACTCACACAGGAGAGAATGAAGGAATAGAAAAAAAAATTTCCATGCAAATGGAAACAAAATAAAATAAAAAGCTGGGGTAGTAATACTCATATCTGACAAAATAGACTTTAAAATGAATGCCATCCTGAGTGGAAGTCCTACAACTAGGAGGAAAGAGAAACGCACACGGACACTCAGAGGAGGCGCAGTGCTGAAGTCAAATTCTGAGGTGCGGAGTGCGCGGAGCAGGCTGGCGGCGGAGGGCGCGGTTGGCGTTTTCAATCAGGAGGGAGTCGCAGACTCTGAGCTCCAGATACAGGCGAGTCTTTAGGGACCCACACTCAAACGGGAGAAGCGGGACTGTCTGGCTTCGGTCAGAGCGAGTGCAGCTTTCTCTTCCAGCTTTGCAGCAGGTGCTGGGACTCAGAGAGGCAGAGCCCCTTAGGACAGGACTGAGAGCCGCCATAACTGCTCTCTCCGGCCCACCCTGTTGATCCTGTGGGACCCGCCCCGCCCAAGCCCTGCACAGAGGCATTTGCCGGATAGCCTCAGGCAAAGGCTAGATTAGCACCTCCCTAGAGGACAGAAGTTCTCTCACTGCTGACACAGCTGATTCTCATAGCCACTTGGCCTGGAGGTCAAATCCTCCCTGGAATTAGCTACAACAATCAAGATTTAACTATAAGACTGCGAACAAAGACCACTAGGGGGTGCACCAAGGAAGCATAACAAAATGCGGAGACAAAGAAACAGGACAAAATTGTCAAAGGAAGATATAGAGTTCAGAACCACACTTTAAAGGTCTCTCAAGAACTGTTTAGAAGCTGCCGATAGACTTGATGAGATCTACACGAAAACTAATAAGACCCTCGATCTTATATTGGGGAACCAACTAGAAATTAAGCATACACGGACTGAAATAACGAATATTATACAGACGCCCGACAGCAGACCAGAGGAGCGCAAGAATCAAGTCAATGATTTGAAATGTGAGGAAGCAAAAAACATCCAACCGGAAAAGCAAAATGAAAAAAGAATCCAAAAATGCGAGGATAGTGTAAGGAGCCTCTGGGACAGCTTCAAGCGTACCAACATCAGAATTATAGGGGTGCCAGAAGATGAGAGAGAGCAAGATATTGAAAACCTATTTGAAGAAATAATGACAGAAAACTTCCCCCACCTGGTGAAAGAAATGGACTTACAGGTCCAAGAAGCGCAGAGAACCCCAAACAAAAGGAATCCAAAGAGGACCACACCAACACACATCATAATTAAAATGCCAAGAGCAAAAGATAAAGAGAGAATCTTAAAAACAGCAAGAGAAAGAAACTCAGTTACCTACAAGGGAATACCCATACGACTGTCAGCTGATTTCTCAACAGAAACTTTGCAGGCCAGAAGGGAGTGGCAAGAAATATTCAAAGTGATGAATACCAAGAACCTACAACCAAGATTACTTTATCCAGCAAAGCTATCATTCAGAATTGAAGGTCAGATAAAGAGCTTCACAGATAAGGAAAAGCTAAAGGAGTTCATCACCACCAAACCAGGATTATATGAAATGCTGAAAGGTATCCTTTAAGAAGAGGAAGAGGAAGAAAAAGGTAAAGATACAAATTATGAACAACAAATATGCATCTATCAACAAGTGAATCTAAGAATCAAGTGAGTAAATAATCTGATGAACAGAATGAACTGTTGATTATAATAGAATCAGGGACATAGAAAGGGAATGGACTGACTATTCTTGGGGGGGAAAGGGGTGTGGGAGATGTGGGAAGAGACTGGACAAAAATCGTGCACCTATGGATGAGGACAGTGGGTGGGGAGTGAGGGCAGAAGGTGGGGCGGTAACTGGGAGGAGGGGAGTTATGGGGGGGAAAAAAAGAGGAACAAATGTAATAATCTGAACAATAAAGATTTAATTAAAAAAAAAAGAAAGAGAAAAAAAATAAAAAATAAATAAAATGAATGCCATCACAAGAGACAGTAAAGGTCACTACATAATATTAAAGGGATCAATACAACAAGAGGACATAATCCTGGTAAACATATATGCACCCAATATAGGAGTAACTAAATATTTAAGAAAACTTCTGAAGGAATTTAAAGGAAAGATTGACAATAATACAGTCATACTAGGGGACTTTCACACCCTACTAATTTAACTGGATAGATCTTCCAGACAAAAAATCAACAAAGAAATGGTGACCATAAATGACACACTATATCAGATGGATTTAATTGATATTTACAGAACATTTCATCCCAAAGTTGCAGAATAAACATTCTTCTCAAGTGCACATAGGACATTCTCAAATATAGACCACATGTTAGGACACAAAATAAGCCTCTACAGGTTCCAGAAGATTGAAATCATATTAAGCATCTTCTCAGATCACAATGGCATGAAACTAGAAATAAAAACACTCAAAAACATTTTTTAAAATGGAGACCAAATAGAATGTTATTAAACAACTAGTGGCCTAGTGCACAAAATTCATGCACATTAAAAGGGAATTAATTATAGGAAATATTTTAATATTGCTATTTGCCCCTTTTCTATAATAAAAGTGTCAGAGATGAAAGAAAATTAGTAAAATGTGTATGAAAATAATATATAAATTTATTAATAAACAATCACAACATGATATAACAATAAAGACATGATATAAAAACAACAAAAACATGATGTAAAAACAACACTAATACAATGACTGGTAAATTGATTAAACTTATTCTAATATCTCCCTGTAAACCACATTAAGAGTGAAAACACTTTCAGAGTGCTTGACTAATTTCCCTTGTGATGAAGTATTTACAACTTTAACTTTAACATCACACACTCTTCAAACTTGAGATAAAGCAACATATAACTGACCATGTGTGAAAATGGGTCCAGGTAGGAATATTCCTACTCTGTCTAGAGTTTGTCCTTGTGATTTATTAATAGTCATCGCAAATTCTGGCATCACGGGAAACTGTCTTCGAATTAATTTGAAAGGGAGGCCAGTATCAGATCAGGGTCTGGGGTTCAGGGGAATGGGATTCCTGGCTGGAAGGCTGCTGACAGCCAGCTCTCCAAAAGCTGATTCCATGAGGAATGGGGCTTGCTCCTCCCTCCTGTCAGGGTCTGGTTTGAAGGCTGGCAATGCCCCCTATTGTGCAAGACCCAGAGTTCTGCCGCACCCCGGCCGGGGCCGAGAGCTCCCTCTTGCTGCTGCCCCGCCCATGCTGAGGCTGGATGGGAGCTCCCCTCCTGCCAGCAACCTGCTGTTCAGTTGTCCATTCAGTCGTTTAGGTCATGATGGCCTCTGGTTTTTATATATGAGGATGCATATTTTACTAATGAGATCAAGGAAGAAATTAAATACTTCCTTGAAGCAAATGAAAATGAACACACAACAATCCAAAAATCTATGTGATACAGAGAAAGCAGTCCTGAGAGGGAAGTTCATAGCACTATAAGCCTACCTCAAGAAAAAATAAAAATCTGTAATAATCTAACCTTACAACTAAAATAATTAGAAAGAGAACAACAAAAAAAGTCCAGAGTAAGTACAGGGAAGGAAATAATAAAGATCAGAGTGGGAAAAGATGGCTTAGAAATCTTTTAAAAATACAAAAGATCAACGAAACCAAGAGCTGGTTCTTCGATAAATAAACAAGATTGATGACCTCTAGTGAGACTCATCAAGAAAAATGAGAAAGGACCCAAATGAATAAAATCAGAAACAAAAGAAGTGAAGTAACAACTAACACCACAGAAATACAAAGGATTGTAAGAAAATATTACAAAAACTATGTGCCAACAAATTAGACAACCTGATCAAAATGGACAAATTCCTAGAAACACACAATCTTCCAAAACAGAATAAAAAGGAATCAGAAAACTTGGATAGACCAATAACAAATAATGAATTGAAGCAGTAAAAAAACAAAAACAAACTCCCAACCAACAAAAGACCTGGACTGGATGGCTTCATAGGGGAGTTTTACCAAACATTCAAAGAATAACTAACAACACCTCTCCTCCTCAAACTATTCCAAAAAATTCAAGAGGAGGAAAGACCCATGCCATTACACTTAATTAATATTTTACAAAAGAGGCAAGAGCATACAATGGAGTAAAGACTATCTCTTCAATAAATTGTGTTGGCAAAATTGGACAGGTACATGCAAAAAATGAAACTAGACCACAAACTTACACCATACACAAGAATAAACTCACAATTGATAAAAACAAAATACTTAAATGTAAGTTATTAGACCATAAAAAGCTTAAAAGAACCATCACCAGCAAAATCTCAGACATCTCTCACAACAATATATTTGACAATACATCTCCTAGGGCAAGGGAAACAAAAG
The DNA here is from genome assembly GCF_963259705.1 of Myotis daubentonii. Classification (NCBI taxonomy): domain Eukaryota; kingdom Metazoa; phylum Chordata; class Mammalia; order Chiroptera; family Vespertilionidae; genus Myotis; species Myotis daubentonii. The sequence continues at coordinate 111,326,236 of NC_081840.1, forward strand.
AGAAAATGAACAAATGGGACTATATCAAAATAAAAGCTTCTGCACAGCAAAAGAAACCATCAACCAAATGCAAATGGGTCCCATTGTATGGGAGATTATGTTTGCCAATGATATATGTGATAAAGGGTTAATATCCAAAATATATAAGGAACTCTTACAACTTAAAAAAGAAAGACAAACAATTCAATGAAAAATGGGCAAAGGACCTAAACAAACACTTTTCCAAAGTGGAGATATTAAAAAATGCTCAAAATCACTAATACCAGAGAGATGCAAATTAAAACAACAAGTAGGCATTACCTCACACCTTTCAGAATGGCTACCATCAACAAACAACAAGTGCTGGTGAGGATGTGGAGAAAAGGGAACCCTAGTACAATGCAGGTGGTAATGCAGACTGGAGCAGCTATTATGGAAAACAGTATGAGTTTCCTCAAAAAATTAAAAATGGAACTCCCATTTAACCCAGTAATCCCACTTTTACTAATATATCCTAAGAAACCCAAAACACCAATCAAAAAGAATATATGCACCCCTATGTTCATAGCAATGTAATTTACAATATCTAAGTCCTGGAAACAGCCAAGTGCCCATCAGTAGATGAGTGGGTACATTTACACCATGGAATACTATGCAGCAATAAAAAAGAAAGATCTCCTACCCTTGAGACAGCATGAAGGGACCTGGAGAGTATTATGCTAAGTGAAGTAAGCCAGTCACAGAATGACAAATATCACATGATCTTACTCAATATGTGGAATCTAATGAACAAAATAAACTGATGAGCCCTAACTGATTTGGCTCAGTGGATAGAGCATCAGCCTGCGGACTGAAGGGTCCCAGGTTCGATTCCAGTCAAGGGCATGTACCTTGGTTGTTGGCACATCCCCAGTAGGGGGTGTGGAGGACACAGCTGATTGATGTTTCTCTCTCATCAATGTTTCTAACTCTCTATCCCTCTCCCTTCCTCTCTGTGAAAATCAATAAAAATATATAAAAAAATAAACTGATGAATAAAATAGATCCCAAGGCATAAAAACATGGAACAGACTATCTAATCTCAGAGAGAAGGCCAGGGAGGGTAAGTGGGTGGGAAGGGATTAATCAAAGAACTTGTATGCAAATATGCAAAACCCATGAAGACAGTCAATAGTGTGGTGAAGGCCTGGTGTGGGGGAGCACATACAGGCTAGAAAGGGTTAATGGGTGGGAAGGGGAACATCTGTAATTCCTTCAACAATTCCATATAATAAAAGGCTAAAGACATCATCAAGATGGCAGCATAGGTAAACACCTGAAATTGCTTCCTCGCATAACCACTTCAAAACTACAACTAAAAGACAAAACGGACATCATCCAGAGCCACAGGAAGGTTGGCTGAGTGGAAATTCTACAACTAGAAGGAAAGAGAAAAGCACACTGAGACTCAGAGGAGGTGCGGAAGTAAAGTGCAGAGGTACAGAGGCGCACGTGGAAAGGGCTGGCAACTGAGGATGTGGTTGTCTTTTTCAATCAGGAGGGAGACACAAGCTCCCGACTGCTCTTAACTCCAGTTCCGGGCAAGTCTCTGGGGACCTAGACTCATACTGGGAGAAACTGGACTGTCTGGCATCGGGCAGAAGTCCAGGGCAGCTTTCTCTCAGAGGTGCTTGCAGCGATTACCTTGGGACACTGAGACCAGGGCCTCTTAGGGCAGGGCTGAGTACCAGCCATAGCCATTTGCTCCACACTGTTGATTCTCTGAAACCCCACCCAAGTTGTGCACAGAGATTTTGCATATGAATGCCTGGCCCTTTGCAATCTAAAATTACCTAACAAACTGCAGCTGGGTCAGAGAGACTAAGAACATCCAAAAGAAGGCCCTAAGCCCCACAGCAGCTTGCATTGCTTCACAGCTGGGCCTCATCTGGGCACCTCCAAACCCCAAACAAGGAAGAGGAATCTGCAGATCTCTCCATAGCTCCTGCTGGGTAGCTTCAGGAAGAGGCTAAATTTGCACCTTCTTAGATCCAAGAGCCAGGGTGGTCAGAGTGGGAGCATCCAGATTACAACTCCTCAGATTCATAAGGGACACACTCAGGGGGTAGACTCAGTGAGCACCAAAGCCCCACTGAAGCAAGTCTTGCCCCAGAAGGGTGACTCCAGCACAGAAGTTCTCCCATTGTAGACACAGCTGAATCTCACAGCCAATTGGACTGGAGGTCAATTCCTCCCAGTGATACCAACAACAATCAAGGCTTAATTACAACAAGACTGTGCACAAAGCCCACCAAGGGGTGCACCAAGGATGTCCACCTCAGGTAATTGGGGAGGCTGAGCCACTGGGCCCTATAGGACACCTAGCACAGAAAGCCACTCTATCAATACAGGGAAGCAGCCAAAATGCGGAGACAAAGAAACAGGTCACAAATAACAGAAATGGAGGAAAGCAAACTACTGGATATAGAGTTCAGAACCACACTTCTAAGGTTTTTCAAGAATTTTTTAGAAACCGCTGATAAATTTAGTGAGACTCTCGAGGATATGAAAAAGGACCAACTAGAAATTAAGCATACACTGACTGAAATAAAGAATAATATACAGAGATCCAACAGCAGACTAGAGGATCCCAAGAATCAAGTCAAAGATTTGAAATACGAAGAAGCATAATAAACCCAACTGGAAAAGCAAAAAGAATCCAAAAATATGAAGATAGTGTAAGGAGCCTCTGGGACAACTTCAAGCATACCAACATCCGAATTATGGCGGTGCCAGAAAAAGAGAGAGAGAGCAAGATATTGAAAACCTATTTGAAGAAATAATGACAGAAAACTTCCCCTACCTGGTGAAAGAAATAGACTTACAAGTCCAGGAAGCACAGAGAACCCCAAACAAAAGGAATCCAAAGAGGACCACACCAAGACACATCAGAATTAAAATGCCAAGAGCAAAAGACAAAAAGAGAATCTTAAAAGCCGCAAGAGAAAAACAGTTAGTTACCTACAAGGGAGTACCCATAGGACTGTCAGCTGATTTCTCAACATAGGCTATGCAGGCCAGATGGGAGTGGCAAGAAATATTCAAAGTGATGAATAGCAAGAACCTACAATCAAGATTACTTTACTCACAAAGCTATCATTCAGAATTGAAGGTCAGATAAAGAGCTTCACAGATAAAATAAAATAAAAAAAGCTAAAGGAGTTCATCACCACCAAACCAGTATTATATGAAATGCTGAAAGGTATTCTTTAAGAAGAGGAAGAAGAAGAAAAAGGTAAAGATACAAATTATGAACAACAAATCCACATCTATCAACAAGTGCATCTAAAAATCAAGTGAATAAAAAATCTGATCAACAGAGTAAACTGGTAATATAATAGAATCAGGGGCATAGAAAGGGAGTGATCTGACAATTCTCAGGGGAAAAGGGGTGTGTGGGGGTGTGGGAAGAGACTGGACAAAAATTGTACACCTATGGATGAGGACAGTGGGGGAGGGGGTAAGGACCGAGGGTGGGGTGGGAACTGGGTGGAGGGAAGCTATGGGGGGGAAAAAGAGGAACAACTGTAATAATCTTAACAACAAAGATTTATTTTTTTAAAAAAAAGCTAATATACAAATTGTCCCCTCAGGAGTTTGACCAACTGGGAGTTCGACCATTTGCTATGACATGTGCTGACCACCAAGGGGTGGCACAGAATGAAGGAAGGCCCCAGCTGGCAGCTGGCAGCCGGGGAAAGGAAGGCCCCAATTGGCCCTGATCACTGGCCAGGCCTAGGGACCCTCCCCGTGGACGAATTTCATGCACCGGGCCTCTAGTAAAGAATAAAAAAATATATAGATTAGCTACATATGTAAGTATATTTCAGTGTCCCTCTTTATATTATCTTCTATCTAAAGCCTGCTAATATGTCTTCACAAAGCTTAAAATGCAGTATATACTGTATGGTCCTAGTGATTTAAAAAACATAAAAGTATAGTTACAAATATTATGTTATTACTACAAGGAAATTTATAAAACTGAATTTTATTTTATATTTTATAAATTTATGTATTTTCCAAACTTTCTCTAATGAGCATATATTAATATCCTATCTAATAAAAGAGAAACATGGTAATTAGCTGTACGTCCGCTACCCTTCCCATTGGCTAATGAGGGCAATATGCAAATTAACTGCCAGCCAAGATGGCAGCCAGCAGCCAGGCAGCTTGAAGTGAACATGAGGCTTGCTTGCTTCAGTGACGGAGGACTCCAACGTTCCCCGCCTGAGCTGCCGGCCTCTGAGCTTGCAGTTTGAAACATTGTTACAAATATAGAAGCTAAAAAAAACCCCAGAAACCTGCTTTCAACCAGCCGGGATCTCAGAGCTGGAGTTGAAACAGTGTTTTGATTATAGAACCCAAACAAACCAGATACTTGCTTTCAGCAGCGGTGGCCTAAGAGCTGGAGCCAAGCCTCAGAGCTAAGGTTGGCCCAGAATTAAAAAAGAAAAAAAGGAGCAGTTGGGAGCTTCAGTCACCCGCCAGCCTGAAAACAGCCCTCAGCCCCTCACCCAGACTGTCCAGGCACCCCAGTGGGGACCCCCACCCTGAAGGGTGTGTGACCAGCTGCAAGCAGCCATCATCCCCTCATCCAGGCTGGCCAGGCACCCAAGCGGGACCCCCACCCTGATCCAGGACACCCTTCAGGGCAAACCAGCCAGCCCCCACCCATGCACCAGGCCTTTATCCTATATAGTAAAAGGGTAATATGCCTCCCAGCACTGGGATCAGTGGAGCCACGAGGCCTCCCGGCACTGGGATCAGCATGACAGGGGGCAGCGCCCCAACCCCCTGATCGGCCCTGCTCTGTGGGTGATAGAGGGCGGTGCCCCAACCCCCCCTCCCCCCACTGGCCCTGCTCTGTGGGTGATGAGGTAGAGCAATAACCTCCCCATCGGCCCTGCCCTGAGTGTGACAGGGTGCGGTGCCCCAATCCCCTGATCAGCCCTGCTCTGTGTGTGACAGGGGGCGGTGCCCCAACTCCCCTATTGGCCCTACTCTGTGAGTGACAGGGGGGAGCTCCTCAACCCCCTGATCAACCCTGCTCTGTGCGTGACAGGGTACAGAGCCCCAACCCCCGTGATGGGCCCTGCTCTGTGCGTGACAGGGGGTGGCGCCGCAACCTCCCCATCGACCCTGCCTTGAGTGTGACAGGGGGCAGTGCCCCAACCCCCCAATCGGCCTTACCCTGAGCGTGACTGAGGGTGGAATCACAACCTCCCAATCGCACTGCTCTGTGCATGACAGGGGCGGCTCCCCAACCCCCGTGATGGGCCCTGCTCTGTGCGTGACAGGGGGTGGCGCCACAACCTCCCCATCGACCCTGCCTTGAGTGTGACAGGGGGCGGTGCCCCACCCCCCAATCAGCCCTACCCTGAGCGTGACTGAGGGTGGAATCACAACCTCCCAATCGCACTGCTCTGTGCATGACAGGGGGCGGTGCCCCAACCCCCAATCAGCCCTGCTCTGAGCCCGACCAGGGGCTGCACCTAGGGATTGGGCCTGCCCTCTGCCACCCGGGAGCAGGCCTAAGCCAGCAGGTCGTTATCTCCCGTGGGGTCCCAGACTGCGAGAGGGCACAGGCCGGTCTGAGGGACCCCACCCCTCCCCCCTGAGTGCACAATTTTTGTGCACCGGGCCTCTAGTCTATATAATAAAAGCCTAAGCGACCAGTATGGTGGAATGACAAGTCGCTATGATGCGCACTGACCATCAGGGGACAGATGCTCAATGCAGGAGCTGCGCCCTGGTCGTCAGTGCGCTCCCATGGGGGAGAACCACTCAGCCAGAAGCTGGACTCAAGGCTGGTGAGTGCAGTGGCGGTGGCAGGAACTTCTCTCGCCTCCATGGCACCGCTAAGGAGAAGCGAGCCAAGCGGAAAGGAGTGAGCAGGCAGACAGTAAGGAGCAAGGAATCCCAGATTGCTAGAGGGATGTCTGCCTGCCAGCTTAGACTCAAAGCTGGCAGGGGAACATCCCCCAAGGGGTCCTGGACTGCGAGAGGGATGTCCAACTACAACCCCTGAGGGGTCCTGGACAGTGAGAGGGTGCAGGCCAGGCTGAGGAATTCCCCCCTACCCCCAAGAGCAGGAATTTCGTGCACTGGGCCTCTAGTTTATTATCAAAATAGTTGCAATTTAAAAAATTGGCCTATCTAATTTTGCATGTATCATATAATCACAATCATTAAAACTGTAGACAACAAAAGAAGGAAAGGGATTGTACCAAAATGGTTATTTCTGAGGGGTGAGAACATGTTTTTTCCTTCTTTCAACCCTTTCATATTTTTGTAATTACTAATATAACAAAATACCAATTTTCTTTTTTCATCAATAAGAGTTACAGATTTTTTTTAAAACCTCACCAGAGGATATTTTTCCATTCATTTTTCAGAGTGGGAGGGAGAAGTGGAAGGGTGGGAGGGTGGAGAGAGAGAGAAACATCTAAGTGAGAGAGACACATTGATTGGTTGCCTACTGCATGACCCCTCCATCCCCTGGCCAATGCTCTAACCATTGGGAAAACTAGCCAGGGCGATTATTTTTTTAAATGAGGTCCTTACCTCACTGTATGTACCAAAATCCATTCCATGATTTTACAGAGTTAATTTTTCAAATTGTACAGAATTTTAAAAATATGAAAGTAAACCTCTTGAAAGGGATTGTTTCTACACTAAGAGGAATACTAAAAGAAATCACACAAAAAAAGGATTGCTATATAAAAATTCTGTAAAGCACAAAATCATAGTAGTATCTCAAGTCCCAGGGGTGTAACTCACACTCAGAAAGAAATGCTAGCATAAGGCTCCTTCTCCCTTCAGCCCGTTTGACTTAATATGCCTTCCGCTTCCTCTCCTTGGTGGTTCAGATTGGCCCCTGGTTATTCATTTCTACTGCCACCTCTCCTGTAAGATAACCTGAAGGGTTCTAGTTCAATAGGCACCTTTCTTGACCTTGACATAAAGCAATTACAATTCTTAACACTCTCCATCCATCCATCTTTGCTTCCTGCCTCTCCCAGAGGTCAAAGCTATCCTTCCTTTATCCCTCTTCCTGGCAGAAGGCGAGAGGCTTCTCTTTCAGCTTGGCCAAGAACACCTACCGAGGAGCCCGTGTGGCTGTCCCCCTCTCCCCAGACAGGCATCTTTGTCTATGGTTGCTGCTCTGTGTCCAGGAGCGAGGCAGACCATCTGCTGATGCCTGCCGCCAGCTGCTGTCTCCTCTTAGCTTTCTCTTTTCCCCTGAGGATTCCCTGACTTTCAGGCACATGGTATTCTCTCCTGCCCTTGCTCAGCCTGGGTCCTTCTCTATAGGGAACTTTCCCAATCTCTCCCCGTCACTTAGCATCGACCTGATTTGCCCTTGGGGACTGAGGTCTGTATTCCTCCCTGAATGAGTTTCATACTGTGATATGTGCCATCATATAGAACTTTAGAAAAGAGTACATCCTGGTACTTGAGACAGCTGACTAAGGACATACAGCTTCCACCAGGAGGAAAATAGATCCTGCAGCTCTAAGTCCCAAGGGATCTTGGTTTTAATTCCCCAAATGGAGTCCCAAACCTGTGAATCATGCCCACCCAGGTGGAAATTTTACTTTGGTATAGATTTATGAAGAGATAAAAAAAAATGCAGGCACATGCGTGTGCGTGCACACGCGCGCACACACACACACACACACACAGTGGGGCAAGAGTAAGTTTATAGTTGTTCATATGGAAAATAATAGAATAATTAATAAATAATAATATAAGAATAAACTTTGTGTTTCGTGTATTCACAACTATAAAACTACTTTTGCCCTCAACCTGTGTGTGAGTGTGTGTGTGTGTGTGTAATGTTCATTTAGAGAAGAGTCTTTTTTTCCACGTTTTTAAATCAGACACATCCTGTTAGGGTCTGGAAAAAAATGCTATCTCCCTCAGAAAGTCTCTGATCTTTGAGATAAATGTGATTGTTCCTCCTTCTCAAATCCCTTTGTCCTGTATTCATACATCTCCCGGGAAGAACAGATGCAGCTCACCCCCTGCTACGAGGCCCATCCATCCCCTCCCATTCTCAGCCTGCTGCTGAGACTTCAGCATACACAAGGCTCAGCTTGGTCAACTTACAGCATGAACTGAATTGACCCAAGTGAAGCTGCTTCCAGGCTCAGAGCCATCAAAGTAATAATTCTCTGTGAATTCCTGCTGGCTGGCTGAGCAAAACTCCTATCCAGACCACAGAGTTCTGTTGCCCAGAGCTCTCTGGTGCCCTGCATCTCCATCGTGACCTGATCTGTGCCAGGCTCAGGACACAGGAGCCTGGCATGGTTCTTGTAACACAAATGGGTTACTCGCACAGCTCATTTTTCGTTTTCCCCTCATTTTAGGTCAGGTCCCTAGAAGCAGAACCTGAGAGAGGGTTCTGGGGCAAGTGATATATTGAGGAAATGTTCTCAGAGGAAACCTGAGAGTGAGGAGTGAGAAAAGCAGGAGAGGGGGCAGGGGAAGAAGCTCAGCAAGGAGGCCAGGGGAAGTCTAGCCACAACCTTTTTATCCCTGGGAAGCCCTGGGGCATCACGTGAACAGAGGCAAGGGGCTGGGTTGTTAGCCTCCCGGATTGGTCAGCCATTGGCCAAGATACCTCCTGAGGGGACAGGACTTGTAACCTCCCACACCTCCAGCCTCTAGCAGCCAAGGGCACGCCTCCAGGCAAGAGTATAGGTGTAAGCTATTAGCTGCTAACACCCACAGCACACAGGAGATGGGTGTACCATTCTAGTATAGGGGATCTGGGTGAGATACAAACAACATATGTTACACCCCCTGCTATAGACTGAATATTTGTGCCACTCCATTCATATGCTATGGACCTAATCTCCAATGTGGTGTTTGGAGATTGAGCCTTTGAGAGGTAATTAGGTTTGGATGAGGTCATGGGGTGGTAGCCTCCATGATGAGACTGGTGCCCTTATAAAGGAATGTAGAGACTAGAGCTCGCTCTTGGCCATGCGAGGATACAGTGAGAATACAGCTGTCTACGAGCCAGGAAATGTGTCCTCACCATCACCCCATCATGCCGGCACCTGGATCTCAGACTTCCAGCTTCCAGAACTGTGAGATATAAATGTTTCTTGTTTAAGCCATCCAGTCTATGGGATCTTGTTATGGTGGCCCTAACTGACCAGGATACTTCCCCTTACTTTTTTTCTACTGCACACAATTTCTTTTGACAGGCCCTTTACTAGGCTACTTTGACTTTTGTTTAAACCTTCATAGTTGGACATGAACACAATCAACTAATTCCCATTTTAATGAATAATGTTGAATCCACAGACTACTTAGTTCCATGATTAGACAAGGGATTATTTTGAGTTTTCATCACTGAATTTTAGAGACCATATACTCTTGTTTCTTCATTTCATAGATGAAACTGAGGCACAGATAGGATTTACTTTTTCCAGCACATTTGGGAACAAAAAGAAGCCTGAGGCTGCCCAACTTTCAGGCAAGAGCTCTTTTGCTATACCTCTATTCCTCCTCATGGCATTTCATTGTAAGTATTTTGCTAAGGTTTTTCCAATTAATCATTATTGGAAATGACCATTAAATTCAACGCTTAGGAAAAGTTGCATGCCAGGAATAGTATTCCTTTCTGAGGTTTTTGCCTTAGATGAGGACATGGAATTAAGCCAGATATAGAACCTACTTAAACCAAACTTGAACCTTCTGGAGTTCATTTATTTATTCTTGGCAACATGCAGCTTCCTGATTCTTGGATAGTTTCTGGCTCAATTAGAAGGAAAACTCATGAGACTTTTTGTGCATTGAGTAGCTCTTACAAAACAATCTTTTGAAGTGTAAAGTGTAAATGAATAGGAAACAGAAGACTGAAGTTCTCCTCAAATACACATGGATGTAATCATTAATGGAACAGCACACTAGGCAAAACGCATAACTGTTTCTTGTACTCTAAAACACTACAGAAATAGTTTTGTGCTCAGCAGATCCCAAACATGCTAGAGTTTTCCCTTCATCTGGGCCTCTCCTTAACTATGTGGTAACTTAGGTTAGTGACAAAGGGCACCAGAGAGAGCATGGCTGGGCTAAACCCATTCCCTCTGTTTCTCAAGCATTTCTATTGTAATATGCTCTACATGTAGAGGTTCTTTCTGCTCCCAAACCTAAACTGGTCTGAATAACCCATCATGAAATCAATCTTGAGGCTAAAATAATGTGATCATCTAATCTCATGACAATTGAGGGCCAATTAGGAAGACTGCTTTTCCTAAAGAAATAATACTCTGAGGGGCAGGACTTGTAACTTCCCACAACTCCACCTTCCAGCAGTCAGGGGCACACCTCCAGGCAAAAGTACAAGTTTGAGGTATTAGTTGCCAACACTCACAGTAGGTGATTTCTTTTGACATAGATTAAACATTTTTGCTTCTTATTTGACCTTCTGTCCTCTGGAAGACCAGCTGGTCTCTACCCTGGTCTACTCTGCAGCTCTCTCCTAGCCAAAGTTCAGCTCAATGCTCTAAGACAGGGGTCCTCAAGCTATGGCCTGCGGGCCACATGCAAATACAAATATTGTATTTGTTCCCGTTTTGTTTTTTTACTTCAAAATAAGATATGTGCAGTGTGCATAGGAATTTGTTCATAGTTTTTTTTTTTAAACTATAGTCCGGCCCTCCAATGGTCTGAGGGACAGTGAACTGGCCCCTCTTTAAAAAGTTTGAGGACACCTGCTCTAAGATTTCTTACCAAGTTCCTCTGTGCTGTGTAGTAGAAAAAATAGCCCTCTTCCTTAATATCTGGATTACCCATGGAAGCAAAGAGCAAATATAAGCAATTGTCTAATACCTAGAAACTCAGTTATGATTATTCTAGCCAATTGGTTCCCAACTCACCACATTCATCACTCTTCTGTAGCACGACCCAGAGGCAGTATTTTAAATTCTCCCTCCACTCCACCACCCATAAATACAACAATATTTCAAGACAATTTTTAGTTCTATTCACAAGCTTTTAAACATTCTGGTCTCCCTAATATTTTGAAAGATGGTAGGTACATCATCGCTGAGTACATAAAGCACAGACTTTAGAGTCAACTGTCCTAGGTTTAAACCCTGGCACTACTCCTCATTAGCTTTGTGGTCTTGGGTAAGTTACTCAACATTTCTGAACCTAATACACCAGAATAACACTGTTTAGCTTGCTGGAATTGTGAAGGACAAATGAATTAATGTTCCAAAATGGCCAGTCCATAGAAGGTGCTCAAAAACTGGAAACAATTACAATTATTACTGTTTTCATTGCAGATCGGGCAAGAGAACCCAAATCTTCTGAAATCCTTCTGTTGGCAGCTGATGGCAACCTCTGAACCATTCCTCTGAGCTGATACCACAGGAACCTTGCTGCACTTCTCTCCTCCAACCCCCTCAAACTCTGTCACATGGAGGAGAGTGTAGACTCATGAGGGGCTGAAATGACTTTCTCAAGCATTCCCAAAATGGGGTAGGCCCTCCTGAGTAAGGAGACACTGGAATTAGCACTTTTTACTTGTTATTTCTCCAAGTTTTGAGTGGAGATGGGGGACTATTTTGAAGCATCGACTCTTTTCCTTCTCCTAACTCACGTTTATACCTCTGCCTTTAAAAACATCAGCCATTGGCTGCTGCATGGTCTAGTTCCCACCAGAGGTGCTAGCCAAATTTCCAGGTATTTCTAGTTAGATGTTATTAGGGGCCTTGAAATGTGGGTCTGGAGTTTGGAAAAGGGGTAAAAGATGGAGGAGGCATAGATTTAGACACTGTCTTAGTCAGCTTGGACTGCTATAACAAAAATGCCATAGACTGGGTGGGAAAACAACAAATTTTTATTTCTCACAGTTATGGAGACTAAGAAATCCCAGCTCAAAGAGCTGGCAGATCTGGTGTCAGATGAGAGCTCACTTCCTGGCTTATAGACAGCTGTCTTCTCCGTGTATCCTCACGAGGCAGAGAGAGGAGGAGCTAACTCTCTAACTCTTCTTATAAGGACACTATTCTTATCACGGGCTCTAACTACCTTCATGACCTAATTACTTCCCAAATTTCCCACCTCCTAATATATTACATCAGGAATTTTGGAGAGACACATTCAGTCCACAGAAGATATCCTCGGGTACAGCCTTTGAGGTGATAATAGAGCGAATAGATCATATATAATATGCAATATGATATAATAGTAGCAGCCAAGAAAACTTTGAAAAAAATAATGAGGGAGGAGTTCAACCTAGAAGATGTTAAAACATACTCTAAAACCAGTTTGGGAAAAAAAATCTAGTACAGTTCCTAAGAAAACAAAATAGGCAGTCCAGACCATAGTACAGACATAACTTCATATGTCATCAGTAAATGGTTCCAGGTCATGTTGTTGGCTAGTTATTTTAAAAATCTAATTAAGGATAAACTAGATTGATGAACCACTGACCAAATTTACCAAGATATAAATAGAGAGGACCCAAATAAACAAAATAAGAAATGAAAGAGGTGAAGTAACAACCAATCCCACAGAAAGAGAAAGAATTATAAAAAAAATACTATGAACAATTCTACTTCAACAAATGGGACAACCTAGATGAAATGGACATGTTCTTAGAAAAATACAAGCTTCCAAACTCAATCAGGAAGAATAAAAAAGCCTGAATAGGCCAAAACTACCAATGAAATTGAAGCAGTAATCAAAAAATGTCCAGCAAACAAAAGCCCTGGACTAGATGGCTTCACTGGGGAGTTTTACCAAACATTCAAAGAAGAACTAAAACCTATCCTCCTCAGACTATTCCAAAAAACTCAAGAGGAAGACACACTTCCAACCTCTTTCTATGAAGCCAGCAAAACCAAATAAAGACACTACAAAGAAAGAGAATTATAGGCCAATATCCCTGAAGAACATAGATGCTAAAGTCCTCAACAAACTTCTAGCAAATCAGATCCAGCATTACATTAGAAAGATCACATAAAATGACCAAATGGGATTTATTCTGGGTATGCAAGGCTGGTACAATATCCGCAAATCAATAAGCGTGATGCATCACATAAACAAATTGAGAGATAAAAATCACATAGTCATATCAACTGATGCAGAAAAAGCATTTGACAAAATCTAACACTCCTTCTTGATAAAAAAAAAAAAACCCTCAGCAAAGTGGGAATAGAGAGCTCATACCTCAACATAATAAAAGGCTTATATGAAAACAGCCAACATCATACTCAATGAAAAAAAACTAAAACCATTTCCCCTAAGAACAGGAACAAGACAGAGATGCCCACTCTTACCACTTCTGTTCAACATAGTACTAAAAGTGCTAGCCATAGCGATCAGACAAGAAGAAAAAAATCAAAGGCATCCAAATTGGAAATGAAGAATTAGCACTCTCATTATTTGAAGATGACATGATATTATACATAGAAAACCCTAGACTCCATCAAAAAACTATTAGACTTAACAAATGAATTTCACAATTTTAACAGGATACAAAATTAACACCCAGAAATCTATGGCTTTTTTATAAATCAATAATAAAATCAAAGAAAAGAGAAATTTAAAAAACAATCCCATTTGCCATTGCAACAACAACAACAAAAAAATAAGATACCTAGGAATAAACTTAAACTAAGGATGTAAAAGACCTGTACTTGGAAAATGACAGGACACTAAAAAAGAGATAGAGTGAGACATAAACAAATGGAAGAATATATTGTGTTCATGGATTGGTAGACTCAACATCATTAAAACGTCCATACTACCCAAAGCAATCTATAGATTCAGTGCTATCTCCATTAAATACTAATGACATATTTCACAGACCTAGAACAAACGCTCCAAAAATTCACATGAAATAAACAAACAAACAAAAAACAAATAGCTACAGCAATCCTGAGAAAGAAGAACAAAGTAGGAGGGACCTCAATACCAGATATCAAGCTGTATTACAAAGCCACTGTTCTCAAACTGCCTGGTACTGGCACAAGAACAGACATATAAGCCAAAGGAACAGAACAGAGAACCCAGAAATCAACCCAAGCCATTATGCTCAAATAATATTTGACAAAGGAGGCAAGAGTATACAATGGAGTCAAGACAGTCTCTTCAATAAATGGTGTTGGGAAAATTGGACAGACATATGCAAAAAAAAAATGAAACTAGACCACCAACTTACACCATACACACAAATAAACTCATAATGGATAAAGGACTTAAATGTAAGATGGGAAACCATAAAAATCTTAAAGGAATCCACAGGCAGAAAAATATGTCGTAGCAGTATCTTTACCGATACAGCTCATAAGACAATGGAAACTAAGAAGAAAATAAACAAATGGGACTACATCAAAATAAAAGCTTCTGCACTGCAAAAGAAACCATAAAAAAACAAGCAAACAAACAAATGACAACAAGAAAGCTCACTGCATGGGAGAACATATAGGCCAATGTAATCTCTGATAAGGCTTTAATCTCCAACATTGACAAAAGGAAGATAAACAATCCCATCAAAAAATGGGCAAAGGATCTAAATAGACACTTTTGAAAGAGGACATACAGAAGGCCAAGAAACATATGAAAACATGCTCAAAGTCACTAATCATCCGAGAGATGTGAATCAAAATGACAATGAGGTACCATCTCACACCTGTCAGAATGGCTATCATCAACAAATCAACAAATGACAAGTGCTGGTGAGGATGTGGAGAAAAAGGAACCCTCGTGCACTGCTGGTGGGAATGCAGACTGGTGCAGCCACTGTGGAGAACAGTATGGAGTTATCTCAAAAAATTAAAAAGGGAACTCCCATTTGGCCCCGTAATCCCACTTCTAAGGAACATTTCCCAAGAAATCAGAAACACCAATCAGAAAGGATGTATGCACCCCTATGTTCATAGAAGCACAATTTACAATAGCTAAGATTTTGGAAACAGCTTACTTGCTCATCAGTAGATGAGTGGATTAAAAAACGGTGTTATATCTACACAATGGAATACTACACTGCTGTAAAAAAGAAGGAACTTACCATTCGCAACAGCATGGATAGACATGGAGAGCATTGTGCTAAGCAAAATAAGTCAGTCAGAGGAAGATAAGTACACATGATCTCACTCATTTGTGGAATATAATGAACAACAAAAATAGATTCAGAGACAGAGAAGCATTGAACAGACCATCTAACCTCAGGGGAAGGCAGGAGAGGGTGACAGGGGAGGATAAAAATTCAACCAAAGGACTTGTATGCATGCATATTAGCATAACCAATGGACACAGACAGTAGGGGGGTAAGGGCATGAGTTGGGGGGTGGGAACAGCTGGGGAAGGTCAATGGGGGGGGAAGGATACATATGTAATACTGTAGTTAATAAAGAATAAAAAATAAAAAATATAGAACTTCCATTTGACCATGTGATCCCAGTTCTAGGAATATATCTGAAGAAACCAGAGATGTCAATCAGAAAGAATGTATGCACCCCTATGTCAGTGATGGCGAACCTTTTGAACTCGGTGTGTCAGCATTTTGAAAAACCCTAACTTAACTCTGGTGCCGTGTCACATATTGAAATTTTTTGATATTTGCAACCATAGTAAAACAAAGACTTATATTTTTGATATTTATTTTATACTAGAGGCCCGATGCACAAAATTTGTGCACTCGGGGGGGTGGGGGTGGAAGGGTGCGTCCCTCAGCCCGGCCTGTGCCCATTTGCAGTCCAGGACCCCTTGGGGGATATCCACCTGTTGACTTAGGCCCACTCCCCGGGGGATCAGGCTTAAGCTTGCAGTCAGACATCCTTCTGGCACCAGGGAGCACTCGGGGGATGTCCGACTAAAGGCTTAGGCCCCCAAGGGTCGGGCCTAAACTGCTACTTGGACATTCTTAGTGCTACCACGGAGGTGGGAGAAGCTCCTGCCACCATCACTGCACTGGCCAGCCATGAGCCAGCTTCTGGCTGAGTGGCACTACTCCTCAGTCTGACCTAAACCCTAGAGATTAGTACTTCATTTTACAACTTTTTCTCGGTTTATAGGCAGCAGCAAACTCAGACCACACAGTTGGGTGTGCGAGAAATGTTGCTTTCTTTATTGTTTAGTAACCAAACCTAACTTCAACTTCAGCCCCCATTCTGCCAAGTGAAAAAACAAAAACAAAATATTATTTAACTTAGGTTCCCCACCCCTTCTCTGGAGTTGTACTTCCATGTCAGACAGTTTATGTCTCAGGCAGAGGTGCCAAAGAACCGAGCAGGGTCAAGAACATCTGGACCTCAGTCTTCTGTCTGGGCTGGCCCCCACCCAGCTGCCCTTGACCCTCACCTCAGAGCTCAAGTCCATGCTGATCCCTGGTATATTCTCCTCATCTGGGCCTTGAGGCCTCTTGAGTCCAATGTGCTCTCCCCCTCCCTCCCTGCCACCTTCTCTCTCTCACATAAAGAGGTATTGGGTTTTCTGGGGTGAGGTCCACTGACACCTTCTCAGCCCCGTTGCACGGACACCATCTTGGTGCCTGGGTCACGGCCACAAAGCTGTGTGGCTACTCTCAGACCCTCTGTCTCCTGCTGCCTTAGGGAGTGACTCAGTGGGAGGGGCGGGTCACAGTCCTTTTTACATGGCCGCCAACAAACACTCAGAGTTCCTTCCCTCTAGGTCTCCTTCTCCTCCTCACCCCAGTCCAGGCACGTCTATGTGCAGGGCAGGGGAGGGTGGGAGGCAGGCGTGTCTCTGACCCGGCACACAGGCTTCCAGATCCACTGCTCCCCCAGGAGGTCTTCCACGCTCTGGACCTCGACACCCAGAACCTGCCCCCTCTCAGCTGCAGGTCTTTGCCCGCAGAGGTCAAGTCTGTTTAGAGCAGTGGTTCTCAAACTTGGCTGCACATTAGAATCACCTGGGAATCTTTTTAAAATCCTGATTTCTGGGCCTCATCTTCCAGAAATTCTGTTTCTTTGTTACTAATGTTGTGGCCCCACCCCATAACAAAGAAACAGAATTTCTGGAGGATGAGGCCCAGAAATCAGGATTTTAAAAAGATTCCCAGGTGATTCTAATGTGCAGCCAAGGTTGAGAACCACTGGTTTAGAGGCTTGAAGTCAAGAAGTGCCTCTTTGTTTTCTGCTTTCTGGAGGCGGTCAGCGTGGAACATTCCTGCCTGGACTGGGGAGGGGTCTCTGGGTGTTAAGAATACCAGGAGGGGGAGCACAGACTCCACCGAGGGCTCCGAGAGGGGAAAGCAGCACCCCCTCACCTCTAACCCCAGGACATTTCTTTAGAAGCAGAAGCCTCATCCTGTGCAGGGGTGCTGGCTGCCTCAGTTTCTCAGAGACAACGAATTTGATGAACGTCTTTTCCCCACTGCAGTAGCTGCTTCATTTGTTCGTTCTTGCATTTTTCATTAGCTGCCAAATCACCCCTGTGGCTGCAAACCTGCTGTGCCTGACTCATCCAGTGGGGAGCTATGGGAGCTGTGCAGGGACAGGGGAAGGGGGAGGGGGGCCCGGCCTGCAGAGAGGGTCAGTGGTGCCTGCCCGGCTGTCTCAGAGGATGTGGCTTAGGTTAGGTCCTGTCCTTTGGCGACTTTAGGAGGGGAGGCTGTGTCCTCTGCTCCCCACTTTGACTCAGGGGTGGAAGTTCTCCTTGCTCTCTAGCCTCATAACTCAGTAGATCATAGTGGGATGCGGCAGGCAGGCAGGCGGCTTCTGCAGCCTCACATGGGCGCGGGCCTGCAACCCAGGACCAGATCAGGTCGCAGGCGGCGGCAGGCGGCTTTTGTGGCTGTACACAGACGTGAGCAGGCGGCTTCTGTGGCTGCACATGCTGTGGGAAGGCGGCTTCAGTGGCTGCACACGGGCTCGGGCTGTCGGCTTCTGCTGCTGCACAGGGGCACGGGCTGTCGGCTTCTGCTACTGCACAGGGGCCCGGGCAGGCAGTTTCTGGAGTGTCCGGGGTTGCCGCCTGGCCTGCTCCCGGGCCCTTCTGCCCTCCCATCACCATGGCGATCTCGGGCGCAGGCCAGCCACCTGTCCTGGGAGTCTGGGGTTGCTGCCTGGCCTCCGCCCTGGCCCTCCCACCCTCCGATTGGGCCCTCTCGCCCTCCAATTGCCATGGCAATCGCTCCACGCAGGCCAGCCGGCAACCCCAAACGGCATTCTGATGGCGATCACTGGCTGAAGGCGGCCTTTGCCCACCCCCCAGCTCTTGCCTGCTGCCTGGGTTGCAGATCACCATTCTTCAGTCCTTCCCCTTTAGCCTCCAAGCATTGCGCTACATATGCAAATTAACCGCCATCTTTGTTGGTGGTTAACCACCATCTTGGCTGGCAGTTAATTTGCATATTGCCCTGATTAGCCAATGGGAAGGGTAGCGGTCGTACAGCTAATTACCATGTTTCTCTTTTATTAGATAGGATATTTAAATGCCATTTAACAAAGAAAAACCAACCAAAAAAATGAGTTCGCATGTCACCTCTGACACGCGTGTCATAGGTTCGTCATCACTGCCCTATGTTCATGGCAGCACAATTTACAATAGCTAAGATCTGGAAACAGCCAAGTGCTCTTCAGTAGCTGAGTGGATTAAAAAGCTGTGATATATTTATATCATGGAATACATATGCAGCTGTAGAAAAGAATCTCTTATCCTTTGAGACAGCATGTGCCAAGAGCCGGTCCATCCTTGCTGCTTGACACAGTCGCTGCAGGGAAGAAACATCTGCACAGCATATGATTCAAGGGACCTGGTGTATATGGCATACTGTTCTTAATATGTTTGCTCACCTTCTTGGCGCTATGTGTTTTAACCAAGGTCACCTCTCCGAGAAAGGTTGTTTCCCCAGGTAAGGATTTTCCCCTGAAGTTAGGGAGGGAATAAAACCCCTTAACTAAGTGCCAGGCGGGTAGTTAATCACTTTAACTACGAACAATCATGCTTAAGCTACATAATCTTTACTCCCTAGAATGGAGATAAGAAACGCCCTAAACTTTGGAAGAGAGATTGATAGGATTGGAATCAACTGGTATAAATACAGATGTAACAAGACAACAGGACACAGAACCTAGAGACAGAACCTAGCGAGAAAACATGGCAAAAGATCCTGGACAGAACCTGGCTACAGAACTTGGCTGGAGAAGCTAGACAGAACCTGGCTGAAGAACCTGGCCACAGAACCTGGCGATCGAACCTGGCTGGAGAACCTAGCAAGAGAACATGGACACAGAACCTGGCTGGAGATCCTGACCAGAACTTGGCTAGAGATCCTGGCTAAGCTGCTGATCAACTGAATGCCGTTTCTGTGTCATTCCTTCTTCGCCAACTCCGTCCACACCTTTGGGGACCCCTGGACCTGCTGGGGTTGGACCCCAGCAAGCATGGAGGGACCTGGAAAGTATCATGCTAAGTGAAATAAGTCAGTCAGAGAAAGACAAGTACCATATGATCTCACTCATATGTGGAATCTAATTAACAAAATAAACCAATGAATGGAGTAGATTCTGAGATATGGAAGCATGGAACATAGTGTGGAATCTCAGAGAGAAGGCAGCGGAGGGTGAATGGGTGGGGGTAATTAACCAAAGACCTTGTATACATATATGCATAACCCATGGAAACAGACAATAGTGTGGTGGAGGCCTGGGGCTGGGGGTGATGGTGGGCTGGAGGGGGCCAATGGGGGGAAAAGGGGACATACGTAATACTTTCAACAATGAATAATTATTTTTTAAAAAGATAAAACGAGAAAAACTTTAAAATAAGTTCAAAAAAAAATTAAAGACTCAAAGAGAACTTTCTACAGATATTCAGAGCTCTCTTTTTATATGCAGCTATCTATTTTCTAGTCTCTGGCCTGTAAATTCTAGCGACTTTGGCATACCACTTCATCTCCTCAACACAGGAGATTGCTGGGCTCTGCGTAGTTTCCCTTTGGCTGCAATGTGACCTGGGATCTCTTTGGTCAGTTAGGTGGGGCAATCATAGGACTTGTATCCATTCTCACAAGGATCACTGTTTTTCTATTTCTGATATCCAGTATCTTGTAACTACTGTTTATTTTTTTTTCTGGGTCTTCCTTAGTTGTTTTAGGCCAGAAAATAGCTGGCAGCAGAAGTCATACCTTTGCCTCAGTATTTATCCATTGCAGTGTGAACAGGGATCAGGTACATGCCCTTGCAATCAAACATACCGTGGTTCAGATCTTGGCTCTGCCAGTTCCTTGGGTAATGTTGACCAAATTATTTCACCAATTAAACTTCATTTTCTTTATTTAAAAAAGACACTAAATAATGCCTAACTGTAGGATTGTTGTATGGATTAAATAAAGTCATTCATGGAAAGTGACTAGCACTGGGTAATAGGCTCAATTATGTAATTTAATGACCAAATTAATGCAAGTAGGATTATTTTTAAACTAGAGGTTCAGTGCATGAAAATTCGTGCACTTGGGGGGGGGGTCCCTCAGCCCAGCCTATACCCTTTTGCAGTCCGGGAGCCCTCAGGGGATGTCTGACTAATAGCTTAGGCCCGCTTCCCCTGGCAGGGGGCCTAAACTGTTAGTCAGACATCCTTAGCACTGCCATGGAGGTGAGAGAGGCTCCTGCCACCGTGGCTGTGCTGACCAGCCACGAGCCAGCTTCTGGCTGAACGGAGCTCCCCCTGTGGAAGCACACTGACCACCAGAGGGCAGCTCCTGCGTTGAGCATATGCCCCCTGGTGGTCAGTGCACGTCATAGTGACCGATTGTTCCCAGTTGTTCCGCTGTTAGGGTCAATTTTTATTATATAAGATGGCCTCAAATTTCTTCATTGTCTGCTCCAGCTATGTTCCTGTGGACAATCCTAGCATTACTCTTGAGCTCCCAAGAAGGGGGTGGGGGTTTGGCATAACCAGCTCTAAAATTCTTGTACCAATAGAGGGGAGCAGTCACATGGAGAACTTCTAGTAGCACATACTAGAAACAGTTATTTGGCTGCATGAAGCATTATAATGATCTTTTCTTTGTGGCAGATTGTCTTTGCTAATGAGGTTGGGTTTGAGCCAATGTTAAATACAGTTTGCATGTACAGATCGCATACCAATTGGCAGAAACAGGACTTGGAAACATTTCGGGTGTCAGGACAAGCCAACTATGATGAAAGCTTTGCTTTAGATAATCTTTTATTCCCCCTGGCCTCCATTTTTATGAGTTCTTTATATATCGAGGATATATAATATTCTTATCTTATTTGATGCAAGTATACACTTTTCATTTGTTATTCAATTCTGTTTTTAAGTTCAAATAGGTTTTAAATGGAATTTTAAATTTTTTATGCAGTTGAATTATGGATTTTAAAAAAAATTTCCCACTGCTTTTAAGCCTAGAAAAACTCCATCCAGCAATTGAATAAGCATTTATATTGATTTTTCCCAGGTTTTAACATTTTATTTTTTATTCTAATTAGAATTTATTTTGATTTTGATGTGTGGTATGAGGTGTGAAGGTGTTTGATCTGAGATAATTAACACTAGCTACTACAACTGCCAAACCCAGAAATCTCAATACCTTAACACAACAAAACCTTAAGTCTTACTGAGGTCAAGCCGACTGTGGCTCAGGTGGCATTCCTGTGAGATATGTCTCCAAGAGGTGACCAGGGACCTAGACTGCTCTGCCAACTCATTCTTTCACTTCCAACTAAGGGGTGGCAGGTAGAGGGGGCCCCTTAGAGTATTTGGTAAACACTAACTGCTTTTGCCTCAAGACTTAATTAGATTTTTAAAAATAGCTGGTGGCCTCTTATTTTTTAATGTTTTATTATTATTATTATTGTGGTTTAAAGTATTACCTATGTCTTATTTTTCCCCAATTGACTTCCCCCCGGCCATTCCCATCCCCAGCACATACCCTCACCCCACTACTTTCTGTGTCCATTGGTTACGCTCATATGCATGCATACAAGTCCTTTGGTTGATTTCTTACCCTCCCCCACACTCTCCTCTTCCTTCCCTCTGAGATTGGATAGTCTGTTCAATGCTTCTCTGTCTCTGAATCTATTTTTGTTAATCAGTTTCTGTTGTTCATTATATTCCACAAACGAGTAAGATCATGTGTACTTATCTTCCTCTGACTGACTTATTTTGCTTAGCACAATGCTCTCCATGTCTATCCATGCTGTTGCGAATGGTAAGTTCCTTCTTTTTTACAGCAGTGTAGTATTCCATTGTGTAGATATAACACCGTTTTTTAGTCCACTCATCTACTGATGAGCAAGTAAGCTGTTTCCAAAATCTTAGCTATTGTAAATTGTGCTTCTATGAACATAGGGGTGCATACATCCTTTCTGATTGGTGTTTCTGATTTATTGGGATATGTTCCTAGAAGTGGGATTACGGGGCCAAACGGGAGTTCCCTTTTTAATTTTTTGAGATAACTCCATACTGTTCTCCACAGTGGCTGCACCAGTCTACATTCACAACCAGCAGTGCACAAGGGTTCCTTTTTCTCCACATCCTCGCCAGCACTTGTCATTTGTTGATTTGTTGATGATAGCCATTCTGACAGGTGTGAGATGGTACCTCATTGTCATTTTGATTCACATCTCTCGGATGATTAGTGACTTTGAGCATGTTTTCATATGTTTCTTGGCCTTCTGTATGTCCTCTTTCAAAAGTGTCTATTTAGATCCTTTGCCCATTTTTTGATGGGATTGTTTATCTTCCTTTTGTCAAGTTGTATGAGTTCCTTGTAAATGTTGGAGATTAAAGCCTTATCAGAGATAACATTGGCCTATATGTTCTCCCAGGCAGTGAGCTTTCTTGTTGTCATTTGTTTGTTTGTTTTTTTATGGTTTCTTTTGCAGTGCAGAAGCTTTTATTTTGATGTAGTCCTATTTGTTTATTTTCTTCTTAGTTTCCATTGTCTTATGAGCTGTATCGGTAAAGATACTGCTACGACATATTTTTCTGCCTGTGGATTCCTTTAAGATTTTTATGGTTTCCCATCTTACATTTAAGTCCTTTATCCATTATGAGTTTATTTGTGTGTATGGTGTAAGTTGGTGGTCTAGTTTCATTTTTTTTTACATATGTCTGTCCAATTTTCCCAACACCATTTATTGAAGAGACTGTCTTGACTCCATTTTATACTCTTGCCTCCTTTGTCAAATATTAATTGAGCATAGTGGCTTGGGTCGATTTCTGGGTTCTCTGTTCTGTTCCATTGGTTTATATATCTGTTCTTGTGCCAGTACCAGGAAGTTTTGAGAACAGTGGTTTTGTAATATAGCTTGATATCTGGTATTGAGGTCCCTCCTACTTTCTTCTTCTCTCTCATGATTGCTGTGGCTATTTGGGGTCTTTTTTTATTCCAGATGAATTTTTGGAGCATTTGTTCAAGGTCTGTGAAATATGCCATTAGTATTTTAATGGAGATTGCATTGAATCTATAGATTGCTTTGGGTAGTATGGAAATTTTAATGATGTTGATTCTGCCAATCCATGAACACGGTATATTCTTCCATTTGTTTATGTCGTCCTCTAACTCTTTTTTTCAGTTTCCTGTAGTTTTCTGAGTACAAGTCTTTTATGTCGTTAGTTAAGTTTATTCCTTGGTATATTAATTGTTTTGTTGCAGTGGTAAATGGGATTATTTTTATTTTTAACTCTTCTTTCTGTGAGTTCATTATCTATAATAACAAAAGCATAATATGCTAATTAGACCAGATGTCCTTCAGGATGAAGCTGCAGTGGTAGGTGCTGAGCTCCTTGCATGAATGTTGAGCATTGGGCCTCCAGTTGGTGTATAAAAAAGCCATAGATTCCTGGGTGTTAATTTTGTATCCTGCTACATTGCCAAATTCATTTGTTAAGTCTAGTAGTTTTTTGTTTCAGTCTTTAGGGTTTTCTACATACAATAGCATGTCATCTGCGAATAAGGAGAGTTTTAATTCTTCTTTTTCAATTTGGATAACTTTTATTTTTTCTTCTTGTCTGAACTCTATGGCTAGCACTTCCAGTATTATTTTGAACAAGAGTGGTGAGAGTGGGCATCCGTGTCTTGTTCCTGTTCTTAGGGGAAATGGTTTTAGTTTTTGCCTATTGAGTATGATGTTGGCTGTAGGTTTGTCATATAAGGCTTTTATTATATTGAGGTAGGATCCGTCTATTCCCACTTCGCTGAGGATTTTTTATCAAGAAGGAGTGTTGAACCCTAACCAGTTTGGCTCAATGGATAGAGCGTCAGCCTGCGGACTCAAGGGTCCCAGGTTCAATTCCGGTCAAGGACATGTATCTTGGTTGCAGGTACATCCCCAGTGGGGAGTGTGCAGAATACAACTGATCAATGTTTCTCTCTCATCGATGTTTCTAACTCTCTATCCCTCTCCCTTCCTCTCTGTAAAAAAATCAATAAAATATATTTTAAAAAAAGGAGTGTTGTGTTTTTCAAATGCTTTTTCTGCATCAATTGATATGACTATTTGATTTTTATCTCTCAATTAGTTTATGTGATGTATCACATTATTGATTTTCAGATATTGTACCAGCCTTGGTCATGGTGTATGATCTTTCTAATGTAATGCTGGATCTGAATTACTAGAATTTTGTTGAGGATTTTAGCATCTATGTTCATCAAGGATATTGGCCTGGAATTCTCTTTCTTTATATTGTCTCTATCTGGTTTTGGAATTAGGGTAATGCTGTCTTCATTGAAGATGCTTGGAATTGTTCCTTCATCTTGAATTTTTTGGAACAGTCTGAGAAGGATACATTTTACTTCTTCTTTGAAGCTTTGGTAAATCTCCCCAGTGAAGCCATCTGGTCCAGGGCTTTAGTTTGCTGGAAGTTTTTTTTATTACTGTTTCAATTTCATTGGTAGTTATTGGCCTATTCAGATTTTTTTATTCTTCCTGATTGAGTTTTGGAAGGTCATATTTTTCTAGTAATATTTCTATTTCTTCTAGATTGACCAGTTTGTTGGAATAGAGTTGTTCATTGTACTTTTTTACAATCCTTTCTATTTCTGTTATTATTTCACCTCTTTCATTTCTGATTTGCTTTATTTGGGTTCTCTTTCTTTGCTTCTTCTTGAGCCTGGCTAAAGGTTCATCAATTGTTTATCCATTCAAAGAACCAGCTCTTGGTTTTATTGATCTTTTGTAGTGTTGTTTTAGTCTCTATGACATTTATTTCTGCTCTGATCTTTATTATCTCCTTCCTTCTGCTCACTCTGGGCTTTTCTTGTTGCTCTTTCTAATTGTTTAAGTTATAGAGTTAGATAATTTATTATCAGTTTTTCTTGTTTATTTGTTTATTTGTTTTAGGTAGGCCTGTAAAGCTATGAACTTCCCTCTCAGGACTGCTTTCACTGTGTCCCATAGATTTTGGGTTGTTGTGTTTTCATTGCCATTTGTTTCCAGGATGTGTTGAATTTCTTCTTCTTTGATATCTTTGGTAACCCAATCATTATTTAATAGCATGCCATTTAGCCTCCAAGTGTTTGAATTTTTTGATATTTTTAAATTTGGTTGATTTCCAAGATTATGCCATTGTGATCTGAAAAGATACTTGATATGATTTTAATCTTCTTGAATTTGAAAAGACTTTGCCTGTATCCTAATATATGGTCTATCTTTGAAAATGTCCCATGTGCACTTGAGAAGAATGTATATTCTGTAGCTTTGGGGTGAAATGTTCTGAAGATGTCAATTAAGTCCATCTAATCTAGTGTGTCATTTAGGCTTGCTGTTTCTTTGTTGAATTTATTTTTTTGTCTAGAGGATTTATCCAGTGATGTCAGTGGGGTATTAACTTTCCCTACTATGATTGTATTGCTGTCAACCTCTCCCTTGATATCTTCCAGAAGGTTTTTATGTATTTGGGTGCTCCTGCATTGGGTGCATGTATGTTTACCAGAGTTACATACTCTTGTTGTATTGATCCCTTTACTATCATGAAGTGGCCTTCCTAATCTCTTGTTATGGCCTTCACTCTGAGGTCTATTTTGTCAGATATAAGTATTGCTACCCCAGCTTTTTTTCACTTCTATTTGCCTAAAAGATATTTTTCCATCCCTTCACTTTCAGTCTGAGGTGGATCTCTTATAGACAGCATGTCTTCTTATCTATTCAGCCATTCGATGTCTTTTGCTTGGAACATTATTCCATTTACATTTAAGATTATTATTGATAGGTACATGTTTGTAGCCATTTTTATTTTTTATGCCTGTGTTCATTCTTCCCTTGCTATTTCTTCTTTTTACAATAGTCCCTTTGGCATTTCTTGCGTTGCTGGTTTGGTAGTGATAAACTCCCTTAGGCTTTTTTTTTTTTGTCTGAGAAGCTCCTTATTTCCCCTTTAATTCTGAATGATAGGTTTGCTGGATAGAGTATTCTTGAATTCAGTCCCTTGCTTTGCATCACTTTATATACTTCATTCCATTCCCTTTTGGCCTGATTTGTTTTTGTTGAGAAATGACTTGATAATCTAGCAGGAAATCCCTTGTAAGTAACTCTCTGTCTCTCTCTTGCAGCCTTTAAGATTCTCTCTTTGTCGTTAACATTTGCCATTGTAATTACCATATGTCCTGGTGTGGGCCTTTTTTTGTTTTTCCTCTTTGAGACTCTCTGTGTTTGTGTGACTTTTTTCTCTCCCTAATCAGGGAAGTTTTCTGTCATTATTTCTTCAAATAGGTTTTCTAATCCTTGGTCCTTTTCTTATCGTTCTGGCACTCCAATAGGCTCTCCTCCTGCTTTTTAATATTTTTTCTCCTATTGCTGTACAGATTGTGTGTATTTTTCTGTCCTGATTCTAATTCAGTCCTCAGCTTTCTCTAGTCTACTGTTGAATCCTTACATTGTGTTTTTATTTTATCTAGATCATTCTTTATTTCCCCTTGATTCTTACATATATTGTTGATTTTCTCATTCAGCCAGTATAGAAACTGTATGACCCTTACTCTGAATTCTTTTTCTGACATATTGAATGCCTGCATTTTATTTAGTACCTTTTCTGGCGACTCCTTTTCTTTCTTTGGAAGAGGGGTGTTTCTTTAAGGTCTTCCCATTTTGCTCTCACAGAACGATCTAGGCACCGAGTTGCACAGAGTCTGTGGCTGCAGCTGTGGGCTTGGCAGAAGGGTTGCAATCCCTGAGACGCTCTGGAGGGCCCATGCGCCGGGATGCATGGGGCCCAGAATTAAAGCAGTGGGCTTGGCAGGTGGGTCACGCAGTCTGAGTCTCACTGGCAGGCCCAGTTGCTGGACGTGAAGGGCTCAGGGTTGAAGCAGTAGGCTTGGCTGGTGGGTTGCGCAGTCCTAGACTCACCAGTGGGCCCAGTTGCTGAGACGTGTGGGGCCCAGTTTGAAGTGGCGGGCTTGGCAGGCAGGCTGTACAGTCATAGGGCTCAGGGTTGAAGCAGTGGGCTTGGTGAGTGGGTCATGCAGCCGTGGGCTCCGGGATTGAAGCCGTGGGTTTGTTGGGCTGGACGTGCATTGCGGGGCCTGGGGCCAAAGCGGCGGGCTGGCAGGAGGTGAGCCTGCTCCGAAACTCACAGGAGCCTGTGTCCAGGGAGACTGGAGTCCCAGTGTCTGTAGGTCTGCAGCTAAGATAGCAGGTCTTTGGCTGGAATGGCTGTAGGGTTCGAGGTGGTGTCTGAGGCCAGTCTGGGTGGTGGTGAGGCTGGGCTCCTGGTCACAGCAGCTCTCGCCTTCAAGATGGCATGATTACTGTGTCAGAGCCAGCCACCCCAGGAGTGATTGCAGCAGTAGGAAGGGCTCCTGTCTAGGAAGCCTGGACCACAAGCACCTGAAAGTCCTACAGGATCTAATTCACACACACACACACACACACACACACACATACACACACACACCACATGTCCACACACTCCCCTTTCGTTCCCTCCCTCTCTTACACTCTTTCCCAACTGCCGATCTGCTCTAGGAGATATATCTGTAAACATTGCTAGTAGAGATGTCTGAGATTTTGTTGCCTATGGTTCCTTCTAGAATTTTTATGGTTTCCTAACTTACATTTAAGTCTTTTATCCATTTTGAACTTACTCTTGTGTATGCTGTAAGTTTGTGACCTAGTTTCATTTTTTTGCATGTAACTGTCCAATTTTCCCAACACTATTTATTGAAGAGACTCTCTTGACTCCATTGTACCAGTATTCTCTTGCCTTTGTCAAATTGTAATTGAGTATAATGGCTTAGGTCGATTTCTGGGGTCTTTGTTCTGTTTCATTGATCTATATGCCTGTTCATGTGCCAGTAGCAGGCTGTTTTGATTACAGTGGCTTTGTAATCAGAACTTGAAATTTGGTATTCTGATTCTTCCAACTTTGGTTTTCTTTCTCAAGATTGCTGCAGCTATTCAGGGTCTTTTCTTATTTCATATAAATTTTTGAAGCATTTATGCTAGATCTGTGAAATATGCTGTTTGAATTTTAATAGGGATTGCATTGGATCTCTAGATTGCTTTGGGTACTATGGACATTTTGATGATGTGGATTCTACCAATCCATGAACATGGTATATTCTCCCACTTGTTTATATCTTCTTCTATCTCTTTTTCCAACATCCTGTAGTTTTTTGAGTACAGGTCTTTTGCCTCCTTGGTTAAGTTTATTCCTAAGTATCTTAATTTTTTGTAGCAATGATAAATGGGATTGATTGTTTATTTTCTCTTTCTTTTTTTTTTTTTATCCTCACCCAAGGAAATTTTTCCATTGATTTTTAGAGAGAGTGGAAGAGAGGGTAAGAGAGAAATATTGATGTGAGAGAAACATCAATTGCTTGCCTCCTGCACAAGCTCCGACCAGAGCTCAGGCCAGGGAGGAGTCTGCAAATGAGGTTTGTGCCCTTGACTGGAAACAAACCAATGTCCCTTCAGTCTGCAGGTCAATGCTCTAGCCACTGAGCCAAACTAACAGGTGCTAGTTTCTCTTTCTGAGAATTCATTATTGGTAAATAAAAAAGTTATCGATTTCTTTTTTTAACTTTTTTAAAATTAAATCTTTATTGCTCAGATTATTACAGTTATTCCTCTTTCTCCCCCCCCCATAGTTCCCCTCCACCCAGTTCCCCAGCCTCTCCCCTTACCCCCCCACCACTGTCCTCATCCATAAGTGTACGATTTTTGTCCAGTCTCTTCCCGCACCCTCCACACCCCTTTCCCTCCGAGAATTGTCAGTCCACTCCCTTTTTATGCCCCTGATTCTATTATATTCACCAGTTTATTCTGTTCATCAGATAATTTATTCACTTGATTTTTAGATTCACTTGTTGGTAGATGTGTATTTGTTGTTCATAATTTTTATCTTTACCTTTTTCTTATTCTTCCTCTTCTTAAAGAATACCTTTCAGCATTTCATATAATACTGGTTTGGTGGTGATGAACTCCTTTAGCTTTTTTTTTTTTTTTTTTTTTTTTTTTTTTTTTTTTTTTTTTTTTTATCTGTGAAGCTCTTTATCTGACCTTCAATTCTGAATGATAGCTTTGCTGGGTAAAGTATTCTTGGTTGTAGGTTCTTGCTATTCATCACTTTGAATATTTCTTGCCACTCCCTTCTGGTCTGCATAGTTTCTGTGGAGAAATCAGCTGACAGTCGTATGGGTATTCCCTTGTAGGTAACTAACTGTTTTTCTCTTGCGGCTTTTAAGATTCTCTTTTTGTCTTTTGCTCTTGGCATTTTAATTATGATGTGTGTTGGTGTGGTCCTCTTTGGATTCCTTTTGTTTGGGGTTCTCTGCGCTTCCTGGACTTGTAAGTCTATTTCTTTCACCAGGTAGGGGAATTTTTCTGTCATTATTTCTTCAAATAGGTTTTTAATATCTTGCGCTCTCTCTTCTTCTGGCACCCCCATAATTCATATGTTGGTATGAAGTTGTCCCAGAGGCTCCTTACACTATCTTCATATTTTTGGATTCTTTTTTCTTTTCCAGTTGGGTGTTTTTTGCTTCTTCATATTTCAAATCTTTGACTTGATTCCTGAGATCCTCTAGCCTGCTGTTGGATCTCTGTATAATATTCTTTATTTCACTCAGTGTATGCTTAATTTCTAGTTGGTCCTTTTTCATATCCTCGAGGGTCTCACTCGATTTATCGAGGGTCTCACTAAATTTATTGGTGGTTTCTAGAAAATTCTTGAAAAACCTTATAACCGTGGCTTTGAACTCTATATCCAGTAGTTTGCTTTCCTCCTTTCTGTCATTTGTGACCTGTTTCTTTGTCTCTGCATTTTTTATGCTTCCCTGTGTTGATAGAGTGGCTTTCTGTGCTAGGTGTCCTATAGGGCCCAGTGGCTCAGCCTCCCCAATTACCTGAGGTGGACACTCTTGGTGCACCCCCTTGTGAGCTTTGTTCACAGTCTTATTGTAGTTAAGCCTTGATTGTTGTTGGTATCAGTGAGAGGAATTGATCTCCAGGCCAATTGGCTGTGAGATTCAGCTGTGTCTACAATGGGAGAACTTCTGTGCTGGAGACACCTTTCTGGGGCAAGACTTGCTTCAGTGGGGCTTCGGTGCTCACTGAGTCTGCCCCCTGAGTGTGTCCCTTATGGATCTGAGGAGTTGTAATCTGGACGGTCTCACTCTGACCACTGGGTACACTGGCTCTTGGATCGCTAAGGAGGTGCTAATTTAGCCTCTTCCTGAGGCTACCCAGCAGGAGCTATGGAGAGATCTGCAGATTCCTCTTCTTTGTTTGGGGTTTAGAGGTACCCAGATGAGGCTCAGCTGTGAAGCAATGCAAGCTGCTGTGGGGCCTTGGGCCTTCTTTTGGATGTTCTTTGTCTCTCTGACCCAGCTGCAGTTTGTTAGGTAATTTTAGATTGCAAAGGGCCAGGCCATTCATATCCAAAAGCCTCTACACACACCTTGGGTGGGGCGGGGTCTCAGGGAATCAACAGGGTGGAGCAAACAGCTATGGTTGGTCCTCAGTCCTGCCCTATGAGGCCCTGGGTCTCAGTGTCCCAAGGTAATCACTGCAAGCACCTCTGAGAGAAAGCCGCCCTCGACTTCCGCCCGATGCCAGACAGTCTGTTTGAGTCTGGGTCCCCAGAGACTTGCCCAGAACTGGAGTTCAGAGCAGTTGGGAGCTTGTGTCTCCCTCCAGATTGAAAAAGACAACCACGTCCTCAGTTGCCAGTCCTTGCCGCGTGTGCCTCCGTACCTCTGCACTTTACTTCCACACCTCCTCTGAGTCTCAGTGTGCTTTTCTCTTTCCTTCTAGTTGTAGAATTTTCATTCAGCCAGCCTTCCTGTGGTTCTGGATGATGCTTGTTTTGTCTTTTAGTTGTATTTTTGAAGTGATTGTGCGAGGCAGCAATTTTAGGTGTTTACCTATGCCGCCATCTTGGTTTCTCGCCATCGATTTCTGGGTGTTGATTTTGTATCCTGGTACATTGCCAAATTTATTTATTCAATTTAGTGGAGTCTTTAGGGTTTTCTATGTACAATATCACCTTATCTTCGAATAATATGAGTTTTACTTCCGTCTTTCCAATTTCGATGCTTTTTATTTCTTCTTCTTCTTCTCTGATACCTGTGGCTAGAACTTCCAGTACTATGTTGAATAGGATTGGTGAAAGTGGACATCCCTGTCTTGTTTCTGTTCTTAAGAGAAATGGTTTTAGTTTTTTCCCATTGAGTATTATGCTTGCTGTAGGTTTATCAATTATGGCCTTTATCATGTTGAGATATGCTCCCTGTATTCACAGTTTGCTGAGAGTTTTTATAAAAATGGGTGTTGGATTTTGTCAATGCTTTTTCCGCATATGTTGGTAGGATTATGTGATTTTTGTAATTAAGGCTTGATGTAATTTACTTACAGGAGATTACTCTACTATCCCCACTTTTTTGTTTTAAATTGGGAACATGCAAGTGGGACATTCTTTGAACTTATTGCATGATAAGCAGCTTTACTATGAGATGAACCATCAGTAAAAAATAGTTAATGCTCTAGGAATAAGTTCCTGCCTAGTACAACTAAATTCCCCTGAATATTCACTTATTTTAATTTGCCAATTTAAATCAGTCTAAAATAAAGCTTATTTTCTAACTTTGTTTGTGCTTGGGTATGGACAGTAAATGACACTAATTGGATTTCTGCTATCAGTCTTTGAGTATATTGATATAAGCTTTGTTAGGGTGGCAAAACGCAAATTATTTACTTAGATATTTGAAGGAAATCTCCTTCTGTTTTTTCTCCCAGAATAATTTCTAGGCCACATTTAGGAAGTTTCTTTTAAAAACCGTTTTCTTTCTTTTAAACAGAGCAACAAACTTGGTTGCTTTTCAGATGCTGGCTAATACCGCCATGCATACATATTAAGTAAAAGTAACTCTCTTTTTACTTATGGTGACTTATTAATGATGAGATTTAATGCTTGAATAATAACTTTTAGTTTACCTCATAAATAGTAGCAGAAGTGATTTAAAAATTTCTCCTTTTTATTAAGCTTAAAATTTACTTTTAAACAGTATTCTTTTTGGCAAGTGCTCATTTGCATCCATATGCAAATTTTTACTTTGGCCTTTGCTAAGATCCGATTACTTATAAAAAATATTGGTTTCTCATATAACTGAGTTTATGTGAGACCTTGATTATATTATAAAAAGCTAATTTATTAAGTAATTAAAGATGCACCATTATTGAAAAAGCAAAGCAAGCAAACTTATATATTTGACCTATGAAGTACAAATGCTGCCCCATCCCCCAGCCTATCTAAAGAGCAGGCTGTCAGGGCTCCTGTTTTAAAATTCCACTCCTGAATAATCCAGTTTTGCTTAAGATGTATTCAGCAACTTTGTCTTGCTTTCACTTAGAGGTTGAAACCTTTATAACATCTAAAATATATGTATATAAATAGAATATAGCTATTAATCTTTATTTGATAAAGCTTCCCATGTGATTTTAAGTATAGTTGATTGGCCTAATTTAGTTCAAAAATATTTCTTTTAAGAATAGAGTAAATCCTTGAATCATTCCAAAGTCCTTAAAATGTCCCAAGGCTATATCTTGGTTAAAGTCTTAAAATTTAACTTGGAAAGACCATCAAATATACATAGCCCAAATATTATATTATATACTTTGTAATTTTTCTAAAATTATCAATTAAATTTAATCTGGTTTTTATATTAAAATTTTGGTCCAGACCATAGAATTAATCCTCTTTCTTTAATTAGGCCAATAAAATATTATATCTTAGGTTAAAATTTTACCACACATAGTACATATAAGGACTCTAATATATTTTGAAATACTAATTTCTCCAGAGAAAATACAAGAATTATTTTCTTCAAAATTAAATTTCTATACTTTATGCATTTGTTACCACAACTATATAATTTCTCCCAACTTAATTTAAACTTTAAACTCTTCGAAGTCTTAAATTTTAGGTGGCAAATTAAATACTTAGCATTTCTTAGATTAGTAATACCTTCACATTTTTAAGGATATATTTCAAATAAAATACAAGACATATTTAATTAATAACTAAATTTTTCATATGAGGCAAACTCATATTAATATTTCAGTATTTTGTTATTTAAAAATACCTAGATGTTAAATAAGTTTTATTATTTAATTCAGTAAACTCCAAAGGTTTAAGTTGCCAAAGACTTTGGAAAACTATGTTTCTGGCTGGCAAAAGGAGGGGGAAGCAGGGAAGCAATTCTCCAGGTCGCTCCACTTGAATTATAAAACCACCACATTTTTCCTTAGAGATAACATCTAAGGTTACTGCTGCGGGAAACACAGCTAACCCCCTCCTTCCACAAAGAGCAAAGCCAGTCTCCCCCCAGGCTACTGGACCCCCACCATCAATATACCCATAATTATCACTGAAAAGCTTTACTGCAAATCCTTCATTTTAGTTACATCTATTTATTTATTTATAACAATTTTGAGATTTTAAAGCCCATTATTAGCCAAGGCATTTACGTTGGCAAATTCTGTAACAGAGATAACTTACTGACTTTCAGTGGCTTTAATGTTAACATTTGAACGTGGTCCATTATTACTCAAGAACTACCCATTATTATGGAAATACTAATCTTATTGCCCAAATACAGCCTGTATATTTTCCTTCTGTCATTTTTGCCATCTTTTAGAGGGAAAACAGTCTTGAGTTTATTCTATAGCATCTGCAAAGATAGTGGGCTCAGCTTTAAAAGGCCATCCAAAATCGGGCAGGGCACGCCTTTCTCTTAAGCTAGCCTTTTTCTCTTCATGAGTACAGAAATCCCAGATGTATCCCCAAATTCTGCCAAATTTTAAATAACAGACTGGGAAATAAAAAACATGGTGAAAATGAGACTTTTAATAGCACTCTCAAGGATGGGTGTCCATTTTACAGGATCACCAAAAGACCTAATAATTAATGGGCTGGGTTTTTTTCTTCTTTTTGTTATCTCTACCTCCCTTTGTCTCCTAGGACAGGTACCCTGGCCATGTGTCTCCCCACTCCCACATCCTGTTTGCTCTGGGGAAATTCAGTAAATGGCCTGGCCACCTAAGTTTCTTTTCTTATTAAATTAAGTAAAAGGCATGCTTAATAGACTAACAATAAACAACAAAGACAGATAAAACAACAATCAAGAGACAAGTGCTTATAAGATATAGACAAGACTTAAAAAATTAGAGTTCTTTTCATGGATCTTTTCCAATTCCACTCTCCATAGAATTGACTGGCCTCCAAAGCTATTCTTGCCAAAATCTGCCTTTCCCAAGGTGTCACATGGCAACCTTCAGACAAAGCATCAAAGAATCTTCTGCGAGAGAACTGGCAGCTCCACCCTCTCTGGCCATTGAGCCTCTCCACACCAGAGGTGGAGGATCCAGGGCGTTTTTAGTTATTACAGACTTTTGATCCCCAATACAAATTAGGCATAATTCAATTTGAACAAGAACCCACATAGTAAAAGATGACAAGGGCACTCGTTTTCCTTGAGCTTGATTTAAGTAAGTACCTTTTGACATTTTAATTTCTTTATCCTTGAGCATACAAGCTGAAAATTTACAAATGATATTTTTGCCTTTTAATTGAATTCTTCCCCATTATAATCTGGCTTGAAAAAGACATTACTGCCCACTTCGGATGGCGACTTCCAAAGCTTGGTGCAAGCTTTACGTACAGTGAATCTCCGTACCTTTTTTCGGTGATCCTCACCTCTCCAGGTGATTTTCCTTTTTTCGCTCTGGCGAATCTTCTCCAGATGTCCCTCATATGGAAACCAGAAATGCTGCAATCTTTTGCAGCAAGGATTCAGAATCTGGAGAAGGGGCCACATGCAAATGGATATACTAGATAAGAAATATAAATTTGGAAATTATTGGGGGAACCAGACGGAGACCTACTCTCTAGTAGAGTGGCTCCGTGAATCTCCAGACCCATAGCTTTTTATTTACTAGAATATACATTTGCCCTTTAGCAAAGCAAACAGAATAGATGGTAAGGTTTGATAAACAATAAAGGATTATCAGGTTAGAGGATTGCCCTCAGCCATTCAGCCAGCAGTATGCAGATTTTTCAGCCCTTGGTGAATATCAAAGTCCATCAGCCTTCTGGCAGACTTCTCAAATTTACATGTTAATTACTGTTAGTCTTTGCCTCCAGCAATTCAGCAACCCTATGTCTTTTGATTGGAGCATTTAATCCATTTACGTTAATAGTAATTATTAATAAGTACTTGTTTATAGGCATTTTTATTTATGCCTGTGTTCCTTCTTTCCTTTCTACTTCTTTTTACAACAGTTCCTCTCACATTTCTTGCATTGCTGGGTTGGTGGTAATAAACTCCCTTAGTTTGTTTGTGTGTGTTTTTGTTGTTTTTTTGTTTGTTTGTTTTGTCTGTGAAGCTCCTGATTTCCCCTTCAATTCTGAATGATAGCCTTGTGGATAGAATATTCTTGAATTCAGTCCCTTGCTTTGCATCACTTTATATACTTCATTCCATTCCCTTCTGGCCTGATGTGTTTATGTTGATAATGGGAAATCTCTTGTAGATAACTTTCTGTCTCTCTCTTGAAGCCCTTAAGATTTCCCCTTTGTCATTAATTTTTGCCATTGTAATTACAATGTGTCTTGATGTGGGTCTTTTTGGGTTCATATTGTTTGGGACTCTCTGTGCTTGTGTGACTTTTCTCCAAGTCAGGGAAGTTTTCTGTCATTATTTGTTCAAATAGGTTCCTAATCCTTGCTCCTCTTATTGTCTTCCTGGTACTACTATTATATGGATATTGCTTTGTTTTATGTTGCCCCAAAGCTCCCTTAAACTCTCCTGATTTTTAATTTTTTTCTCCAATTTATCTTCAGATTGGATATTTTTCTACTCTGTCTTCTAACTCACTAATTAGGTCCTCCGCTTCTTCTAGTCTACTGTTGAAACTTCCACGATTTTCCTTATTGCAGCTATATCATTCTTCATTTCCTCTTGATTTTTACATATGTTGGTGAGTTTCTTATCCTGGCAGTTTAGCATCTTTATAATCATTACTCTAAATTCTTTCTCTGACATATATCTTGCCTCCATTTTATTTATTTAGTTCCTTTTCTGGCAATTCCTTTTCTTTTCTTTGGGGATCTTTTCTTTGTCTCCCCTATTTTTCTGTCACTGGCTCTGGGCTCCCTGTTTGGGGTCTGAGAGTTGAAGTCCCTAGCGTCCCAATGAACTGGGACTCAGTATCCTGGAGTCTGGGTTTGCCTTGAGTTTCGCATCTTTATTCTCTCTTCTCTGAATTGTACTCCTTTCTCTGAATTGTACTCCTTCCTCCCACTGGTTCCCTCAGTTGTCTGCTCCTGATACTTGGGGTCGGCGGTGACACATCCACAGTTCCTCTGGTGTGCGACTCCCTGTGAGGGCCCATATCTCTGTGGCATGCAATTCACTCTATGGCCCCACACCTAAGGAAGGCTGGTGCTCTAGGTCCCTCTGGCAGAGCACATGCAGTGTGGTCCTGTGATCTGTGGCTGGGTGTACCAGGTCACACCGGCAAATCTAGTCCTGGGCTGGGGTAGAGTGCCACTGGGAAAGGGCTCTGTGGGGACCAGAGGTGGAGTGTGCACTGGGGGAGGGCTCTCTCTGGGCCAGGAGTGGAACATGCACAGGCAAGGGCTCTGTCCTTGGCTGGGGATGGATTGTGCACTGGGCAATGACTCTGTTTGGCTCAGGGGTGTGGGCATGCCAGGCTGCAGCTTTGTACTGGGACCAGGGATGGAGCCGGACAGGGGTTCCCCTGGCTTGCACTCATAGCACGGACTTGAAGTGTGCGATCCTGGGACACTGGGTCTGGGCTCTGCAGAGGAGGCACAGCTTGAGAGATCTCTGTGGCATGCACTCACTGAAGATGTCTGGGAGCACACCATATGGTATGGCACTGCTCACTGCCAGGGCTTGATGGTGTTCCCATATGGGTTATGGCTGGCAAGTGGATCCCTGCACAGGTCCTGGGTGGTGTCTGAGGTCAGTCTGGGGATTGGTGTGGCTGTGTTCCTGGCCTCTGGTGCTTCCCACTTCAAGATGTCATGGGTGCCTACTGGTTTTCACAGCCCATAGTTACAGGTTGAAGGTCTGGTGTGGGGTTGGGACTCTTTGCTCCTCACAGGCAGCCTCCACAGAGATGATCTCCCTCCTGATTTAAAAAGCAGCACACTTGGGTGCTGGTGCAGCCATTCTGCACCTCCACTCTTCCAACCAGTCTCAATGTGCTTTCTTCTTTACTTCTCTAGTTATAGGACTTACATTCAGTCATCTTTCAGGTGGTTCTGGACGATGGTTGTTCTGTATTTTAATTGTAATTTTGATGTGGTTGTGAGAGGCAATGAGTATAGGCGTTTACCTACATTGCCACTTGGTTCCTCTCTGCGAAGGAACCATCTTCTGTATATCTTTTGATATCACCTTTTATTGCTTATTTGACTCAGTCATTTTGTAGTAGAATGTTGTTTAATCTCCACATATTTGGGACCAAGTGACTTTATTAATGAATTCTATCAAACATTCAAAGAAGATTTGATATCTCTCCTTCTCAAACTCTTGCAAGAAAAAAAAAAACTAAAGAGGCAATATTTCTCAAACTCTTCCAAAATATTGAAGAAGAAGCAATGCATTTAATGAGGCTAATACAACCCTGATACCAAAATCTGTCAAAGATAACACACACAAAAGAAAACTTCAGATTAATATATCTGATTAATACAGATGCAAATATCCTAAACAAAATATAATAATACATTAAATCAAGTATAATAATACATTAAAAATTATACATTACAATCATATGGGGTTCATTCCAAGGGTACAAGGATGGTTCAACATATGCAAATTAAGTAATGTAACACACCACATTAAAAAAACAAAGGATAAAAACCATATGCTCTTATCAATAGATATAGAAAAAGCATTTGATAAAATACAACATCCATTTATTATTAAAACACTCAATAAAATGGGCATAGAAAGTAAGTACCTCAACATAAAAAAGGCCATTTATAACAAACCCAAAGCTAATATCATACTCAATGGTGAAAAACTTAAAGCTCTTCCTCTAAGACCAGCCAAGGCAAGGATGTCCACTCTCACCACTCTTATTCAACACAGTACTAGCCAGAGCAATCAGGGAATAGAAAGAAATAAAGAGTATCCAAATTGGGAATAAAGAAGTAAAAGTGTCACTTTTTGCAGATTACATGATTCATTATTAAGAAAACCCTAAAGGCTTCACCTAAAAAACTATTAAAAACAATAAACAAATACAGTAAAGTTGCAGAATACAAAATCAATGTACAAAATTCCATTGCTTTCTTATATACTAGCAATGAAACTCCTAAAAAAGAAAATTCCTTTTGCAATTGCAACCAAAAGAATAAAATACCTAGGAAGAAACTTAACAAAGGATATGAAGAACTTATATCCTGAAAACTATAAAGCATTATCAAAGAGATTGAAAAAGGCCTCTGGGCCCACCCAGACCAATGGAGGATGCTCTACTAAGGCAGTACAAGAGGAGAACCAAGATGGCAGCATAGGTAAATGCCAGTACTCACCATCTCCCACAACCACATCTAAATTACAACTAAAATACAGAACAATCATCATTTGGAACCACCTAAAAGCTAGCTAAGTGGAAGTACTACAACTAGAGAAGAAAAGAAGAAAATATATTGAGACTGGTAGTAGTGGCAGAGGCATGGAATGGGCTGGTCCAATACTCATGTGTAGTGTGTTTTTAATTTGGAGGGAGATCATCTCTGTAGAGGCTACCCATGAGGAGAAAGGGATCCAAGCTCCACACCAGATCCCCAGCTCAGAGTTCCAGAGCTAGGAAAAGAAGTCCTCATAATTTCAGGCTGTTAAAACCAGTAGGGATTGTGGCTGAGAAAAACAGAGGATGCGGGAGATCCAGGTGTTCCTTTTTAAAGGGCTGGTGCATAAACTTACTCAGACTTGATCCCTCTGAGCTCCAGAACTGGGAGTCTTTGAGACACCCAGACATATAGGGAGGTACTGGATTGTTTCCCATCAGTACAGGAACTTGGGGTGGCTTTCTCCCAGACAGAGGTGCTTACAGGGGTCATTGTTACTGTGCTGGGACCTCCCCCTTCACAGGGCTGACTTGCAGCATATCTGAGTCTCCAGCAGCCTGGCACACACAGTTTTCTCTGTCCTGGTGATTCCAAGACCCCGCCCCATTCAATTTGCAGCTTCACCTAAGCTGTTTGCAGTGGCTTTTCCATATGAATGGCCTGTCTGGGCTCAGAATTGAGACTTTGCTAAAATCTTTTAAGCAAGCATCACCTGGCATCAGCATGCCACATACCTATCAATAAGAGGCCCAAAACGGGGCACTAGCAGCATCCTGCCATGTTTCACAGCTTGGCTTCTCCTGGACACTTCCAAGCTGAATACAAAAAGCACCCATCTGCAGATCACTCAGTAGCTCTTGCCAGGTGGCCTCATGGTTGACTTTGTACCTCCAGTGAGGCCCCAGAGCCAGTGCACCCAGTGAACAGCTTCAGACCATACCAGATTATAACTCTAAACATCTACCCTAAAGGGGTAGACTCAGTGAGCACCAAAGTCCCACTGAAGCAAATCCTGCTCCACAGGGGTGTCTCCTGCACAACAGCTCTCACACTCTAGTCGCAGCTGGTCCTCACAGCCAATTGGCTTGGAGGTCAACTCCTCCAAGTGACGCCAACAGCTATCACAGCTCAACTACAACAGGACAGTGCACACAGCCCACACAAGAGCCCACCTAGAGTGCCCAGCTCAGGTGACTAGGGAGGCTGAGCCACTGGGCTCTACAGGATAACTACTACACAAGGCCACTCTACCAATTCTAGGAGACATAGGAGCTCTACCCAATACATAGAAACAAACACAAGGAAGAAGCCAAAAGTTTGAGACATAAAAACATGTCAAATGAAAGAAATGAATGCAAGCAAACTACTGGATACAGAGTTCAAACCTTTGGTTGTAAGGTTACTCAAGGATCTTAATGAGAGCTTCAAGGGACTTAAGTGAGACTTTCAAAGACCTTGGTGAAAATGTCAAAGACATGAATAGGGACCAGTCAGAAAGTAAGCATACACTTACTGAAATGAAGAATAATTCACAGGGATTCAACAGTAGAGTAGAGAATGCCAACAATCAAATCAGCTATTTGGAATATGAGGAAGCAAAAAACACCCACGAAGAAGAACAAAAAGAAAAAAGAAACCAAAAATTATGAAGCTAGTGTAAGGAGCCTCTGGGACAATGTCAAGCTTACCAACATTCGCATTATGAGGGTTCCAGAAGGAGAAGAGAGAGAGCAAGATATTGAAAACCTATTTGAAGAAATAATGACAGAAAAGTTCCCCTACCTGGTGAAAGAAATAGACTTACAAGTCCAGGAAACACAGAGATTTCTAAACAAGAAAAACCCAAAGAGGCCCACACTGAGACACATCATAATTAAAATGCCAAGAGCAAAAGACAAAGAGAGAATGTTAAAAGCAGCAAGAGAAAAATGGTTAGCTACCTACAAGGGAGTGCCCATACAACTGTCAGCTGATTTCTGAACAGAAACTTTGTAGGCCAAAAGGGAGTGCCAAAAATTTTCAAAGTGATGATGATTAGCAAGGACCTACAACTAAGATTACTCTATCCACCAAAGCTATCATTTACAATTGAGGGTCAGAAAAAGAACTTCACAGACAAGAAAAAGCTAAAGGA
Organism: Myotis daubentonii; assembly: GCF_963259705.1. Classification (NCBI taxonomy): domain Eukaryota; kingdom Metazoa; phylum Chordata; class Mammalia; order Chiroptera; family Vespertilionidae; genus Myotis; species Myotis daubentonii. The sequence continues at coordinate 111,367,457 of NC_081840.1, forward strand.
GTTCATCACCACCAAACCAGTATTACATGAAGTGTTGAAGGGTATTCTTTAAGAATAGGAAGAAGAAATATAAGATTAAAAAGATAAACAAAAAAATGACAATAAATACATACCCACAATTGAATCTAAAAAATCAAAACAAATGAACAAGAAATACAATTAACAAAATAAACTCATGAATAAAATAGAAACATAGGTATGGAAACATAGAATAGACTAACGAATCTCACAGGCAAGTGGGGAGGTCAGTAGGAAGAAATTAACCAAAGATCTTAGCTGTTTACACTGACAGTAGTGTGGTGAAGTCCTGAGGCAGTTGGGAACTGGGTGGAGGGGGTAATGGGGGTGGGGAAGGGGGACATCTATAATATTCTAAACAATAAAGATTTTTTTAAAAAGAGATTGAAAAAAATACAGTGAAATGTTAAGGTATTAATGTTCATGGATTGGAAGAATCAACATAGTTAAAATGGCCATATTACTTAAAGCAAAATATAGATTTAATGCAAGCCTTATTTAAATCCCAATGACATTTTTAAAAGAAGTAGAACAAAAACAGATCCAGAGACAGAGAAGCATTGATCAGACCCTCAAACCTCAGAGGGAAGGTAGGGGAGGGCGGGGGAAAAGGGGAGAGATCAACCAAAGGACTTGTATGCATGCATATAAGCCTAACGAATGGACACAGACACCAGGGGTGTGAGAGCCTGAGGAGGGAGTTGGGGGGGGGCGGTAATGGGGGGATAAGGACACATATATAATACCTTAATCAATAAAGAAAAAAATTTTTTTTAATTATCAGATTTGTCTGAAACCAAAAGGACCCCAAATAGCCAAAGCAATCCTAAGTAAAAGAACAAAGCAAAGCCAGAGGTATCACACCATCTGACTTATCTGACTTCAAATTATACTACAGAACAATGATAATCAAAACAGCATGGTCTTGACAGAAAAAAAAAACCCACAAAAAAAACAAAGACACAGACCAATGGAACAGAATTGAGAGCTCAAAAATAAAACCATATGTATATGGGCAAATAATTTTTGATAAAGGAGCCAAAAAACATACAATGGAGAAAAGAAAGCCTCTTCAATAAATGGTGCTGGGAAAATTGGAAAGCCACATACAAAAGAAGGAAATTCGACTGCAGTTTGTCCCCATGTGCAAAAAATAATTAAATATGAATAACAGAGCTTAATACAAGGTGTGAAATAATAAATCACATAGATAAAATGATAGGTACTAAACTTATGGAGCTTGGTCTTAGAGAAGATTTGATGAATTTGATTCTAAAGGCTAGGGAAATAAAGGGAAAAATAAACAAATAGGTCTATATCAACCTAAAAAGCTCTGCACAGCAAAAGAAACCACAAAACAAAAAGGCAACCAACCTCGTGGGAGAAGATATTTGCAAACATTAGCTCTGACAAGGGGTTAATACCAAAAATATATAAAGAACTCATATAACTCAACAACAAACAAACAATCCAATTTTAAAATGAGCAGAGAAAAGATAAACTGGGAATTCAACAGTGACCACCTGATTGATAGGTCAAAGCTCAACCACTGAGCTATACCAGCTGGGCTTTGAGTTTTTGTTCTTGATCTGTGAGATATGCCATTGATATTTTAATAGGAATTGCATTGAATCTATGGATTGCTTTGGTTAGTAAGGGCATCTTAATGATGTTACTTCTTTCAAACCATGAACACAGAATATACTTCCACTTGTTGGCTCCTTCCTCTATTTCTTTCTTCAGTGTCCTACAGTTTTCCAAGTATGGGTCTTTTACCTCCTTGGTTAAGTTTATGCCCAGGTCCCTTGTGGGTTATTGTTGTTGTTGTTGCAATAGTAAATGAAATTGTTTTCTTAGTTTCTATTTCTGAGAGTTTGTTATTGGTTTATAAAAATACCACCAATTTCTGGTTATTTTGTGTCCTGCATCTTGACTGAATTCATTTATTAGATCTAGTAGTTTTTTGGTGGGGTCTTTGGGGTTTTCTATGTACAATATCATGTCATCTGTAGATAATAAGAGCTTTACTTCCTCCTTTCCAATTTGGATGTCTTTTATTTCCTCTTCTTGTCTGATCACTGTGGCTAGGACTTCCAACACTATCTATACTAATAATAGCCTAGGTGGCATCTCACCCTCATGCATCATGCCCTAGTGTTGTCACAAGATGGCTGTCACAAGATGGCTGTGGACACAGAAGAGGTGGGGCCTGGTGGCCACTCCTCACAGTGAGGCCTGGGGGTCCTGTGGCTCCACACGGCACAGAGGAAGCAAGTCCCGGCATCTCTGCTGCCTCGTGCGAAGGAGGTGGGTCCCAGAGGAGGAGGTGGGTTTCAGTAGTGGAGGGTAGTTGTGGGTGATCGGGCCAGCAAGAGTGGGCAGTTATGGGTGATTGGGCCAGCAGGGGAGGGTAGTTGTGGGCGATCGGGCCAGCAGGGGAGGGCAGTTGTGAGCGATCAGGCCAACAGGGGTGGGCGATTGGGGGTGATCAGGCTGGCAGGGGAGCAGTTAGTCGTCAATCAGGCCAGCAGGGATCGGGCCTAAACCAGCAGTTGGACATCCTCTGAGGGGTCCCAGATTGCAGAGGGTGCAGGCCGGGCTGAGGGATACCCTCCACCCCCATGCACGAATTTCATGCACCGGGCCTCTGGTGTTGAATAAGAGTGGTGAAAACAGACATCCCTGTCTTGCTCCTAATCTTAAGGGAAGCACTTTTAGTTTTAGTCCATTGAGTATGATGTTGGCTGTGGGTTTGTCATATATGGCCTTTATTATGGTGAGGTATGAGACCTCTATTCCTACCTTGTTGAAAGTTTTTATCATAAACTAGAGGCCTGGTGTGTGAAAATTTGTGCACTGGTGGGGGGGTGGTCCCTCAGCCCAGCCTGCTCCCTCTCACAGTCCTGGAGCCCTCAGGGGATGTCCTACTGATGGCTTAGGCCTGCTCTGCCGGCCGTGGTGGCTGCGAGGCCTGAGTCCTGGGCCTCGAAGCTACTGGGACTCATGGCTGGCTGATCCCCGGGTCTTGCAGCCACTGGGGCTCACAGCTGCTTGAGCCCTGGGCTGTGGCTTTTTTTGGATGGACCTCTGGAAGACGTCTGCCCTAATTAGCATGTTACCCTTTTATTAGTATAGATGAGGTGGATTTTATCAAATGCTTTTTCTGCATCTCTTGATATGATCATGTAATTTTTACTAATTATTTTTATTGTCTAAAGGTTTACATATGTCTCTTTTTTTCCCAATTGACTCACCCACCCCAGCCATTCCCACCCCAGGCAAATACCCCAGTGTCTGTGTCCATTGGTTATGCTAATATGCATACATACAAGTCCTTTGGTTGATCTCTAACCCCCTCTCCCCTGCCATTTGTCTCTGGATCTATTCTTGTTCATCAAATTATATTCCACATATGAGTGAGATCATGTGATATTTATCTTTCTCCGATTGGCTTATTTTGCATAGCATAATGCTCTCCAGTTCCATCCATGCTGTTACAAATGGAAAAAGTTCCTTCTTTTTAATAGAAGCACAGTATTCCATTATGTAGATGTACCACAGTTCTTTAATCCACTCATCTGCTGATGGGCACTTAGGCTGTTTCCAAATCTTAGCTATTGCAAATTGTGCTGCTATGAATACAGGGATGCATATATCCTTTCTGGTTGGTGTTTCTGGATTCTTGGGATATATTCCTAGAAGTGGGATCACTGTGTCAAATGGGAGTTCCATTTTTAACTTTTTGAGGAAACTCCACACTGTCTTCCACAGTGGCTGCACCTGTCTGCATTCCCACCAGCAGTGCATGAGGGTTCCTTTTTCTCCACATCCTCGCCAGCACTTGTTTGTTGATTTGTTAATAATAGCCATTCTGACAGGTGTGAGATGGTACCTCATTGTCATTTTGATTTGCATCTCTCGGATGATTAGTGACTTTGAGCATGTTTTCATATGTCTCTTGGCCTTCTGTATGTCCTCTTTCAAAAGAATCTATTTAGATCCTTTGCCCATTTTTTGATTGGATCATTTATCTTCCTTTTATTAAGTTGTATGAATTCTCTGTAAATTTTGGAGATTAAACCCTTATTGGAAATATCATTGCAAGTATGTTCTCCCATCCAGTGGGCTTTCTTGTTGTTTTGTTGATGGTTTCTTTTGCTGTGCAGAAGCTTTTTTATTTTGATATAGTCCCATTTGTTTATTTTGTCCTTAGTCACTATTGCCCTAGGAGCTGTGTCTGTAAAGATACTACTATAACATATGTCTGCTATATTGCTGCCTATAGAGTCTTGTAGGATTTTATGGTTTTCCATCTTACACTTAAGTCCTTTAGCCATTTTGAGTTTGTTTTTGTGGATGGTGTAAGTTGGTGATCTAGTTTCACTTTTTACATATATCTGACCAAATTTCCCAGCACCAATTATTGAAGAGACTGTCTTAACTCCATGGTATGCTCTTGCCTCCTTTGTCAAATATTAATTGAGCATAATTTCTTGGGTGGATTTCTGGGTTCTCTGTTCTGTTCCATTGGTCTATATGTCTGTTCTTGAGCCAGTTCCAGGCAGTTTTGAGAACTGTGGCTTGGTAATATTACTTGATATCTGGTATTGTGATCCCTCCAACTTTGTTCTTCTTTCTCAGTATTGCTGCAGCTTTTCAGGGTCATTTTATATTCCAGATGAATTTTTGGAGAGTTTGTTCTAGATCTTTGAAATATGCCACTGGTATTTTAATTGGAATAACATTGAATCTGTAGATTGCTTTGGGTAGTATGGACATTTTAATGATGTTGATTCTACCAATCCATGAGCATGGTATGTTCTTCCATATGTATATATCTTCCTCTATCTCTTTTTTCAATGTCCTGTAGTTTTTTGAGCATAGGTCTTTTATGTCCTTAATTAAATTTATTCCTAGGTATCTTAATTTTTTTGGTGCAATGGGTAATGAGATTTTTTTTTCATTTCTCTTTCTGTGAGTTCAGTATTGGTGTATAAAAAGGCCATAGATTTCTGAGTGTTAATTTTGTATTCTGCTACATTTCCTAATTCATTTATAGGTCTAGTAGTTTTTTTATGGAGTCTTTGGGGTTTTCTATGTATAGTATCATGTCATCTACGAATGAGGACAGTTTTACTTCTTCTTTTCCAATTTGGATGCCTTTTATTTCTTATTCTTGTCTGATTGCTATGGCTAGCACTTCCATTACTATATCAAACAGGAGTGGTAAAAGTGGGCATCCTTGTCTTGTTCCTGTTTTTAGGGGAAATGAGTTTAGTTTTTGCTCATTGTGCATGATGTTGGCTGTAGGTTTGTCATATAAGGCTTTTATTATGTTGAGGTCTGATCCTTCTGTTCCCACTTTGCTGAGAGTTTTTATGAAGAAAGGGTGTTGGATTTTGTCAAATGCTTTTTCTGCATTGATTGATATGATTATGTGATTTTTGTCTCTCAGTTTGTTTATGTGATGTATCACATTTATTGATTTGCCGATATTGTACCATCTTTGAACCCCCAGAATAAATTCCAGTTGGTCATGGTGTATGATCTTTCTAATGTAATGCTGAATCAAATTTGCTAGAATTTTGTTGAGGATTTTAGCATCTATATTCATCAAGGATATTTGCCTGTAGTTCTTTTTTTGTGTGGTGTCTTTAGCTGGTTTTGGAATAGGGTGATGCAGGCTTCATAGAAAGAGCTTGGAAGTGTGTCTTCCTGTTGAATATTTTGGGATAGTCTGAGGAGGATAGGTGTTATTTCTTCTTTGAATGCTTGGTAGAACTCCCCTGTAAAGCCATCTAGATGAGGGCTTGTTTGCTGGAAGATTTTTGATTACTGCTTCAATTTATTTGGTAGTTATCAGCCTATTCAGGTGTTTTTGATTCTTCCTGATTGAGTTGTGGGATCTTGTATTTTTCTAAGAATATGTCCATTTCGTCTAGGTTGTCCATTTTGTTGGAATAGAGTTGTGCATAGTATTTTTTCATAATCATTTGTATACCTGTGGGATTGGTTGTTACTTCACTTCTTTCATTTCTGATTTTGCTTATTTGAATCCTCTCTCTTTGCTTCTTGGTGAGTCTGGCTAGAGGTTCATCGATCTTGTTTATCCTTCGAAAGAACCAGCTCTTGGTTTTGTTGATCTTTTGTATGTTTTGTTTGTTTGTTTGTTTCTATGTCGTTTATTTCTACTCTGATCGTTATTAATTCCTTCCTTCTGCTTACACTGGAATTTTCTTGTTGCTCTCTTTCTAACCCTTTGAGTTGTAGGGTTAGAAATTTATTATCATTTTTCTTGTTTTTTTGAGGTAGGCCTGTAGAGCTATGAACTTCCCTCTCAAGACTGCCTCCATTGTGTCCCATCAATTTTGGGTTGTTGTGTTTTCATTGTCATTTGTTGCCATTATGCTTTTTATTTCTTTTTTGATATCCTTGGTAACCCAATCATTATTTAATAGCATGCTACTTAGCCTTCAGGTGTTTGATTTTTTTATTGTTTTTATTGTAGTTTATTTCTAATATTTTGCCATTGTGATCTGAGAAGGTGCGTGATATAATTTCTTTTTTAAAAAATTAAATCTTTATTGTTCAGATTATTACATTTGTTCCTCCTTTTTTCCCCCATAACTCCCCTCCTCCCAGTTCCCACCCCACCCTCCACCCTCACTCCCCACCCACTGTCCTCATCCATACGTGCACGATTTTTGTCCAGTCTCTTCCCGCATCTCCCACACCCCTTTCCCCCCCAAGAATAGTCAGTCCATTCCCTTACTATGTTCCTGATTCTATTATAATCACCAGTTCATTCTGTACATCAGATTATTTATTCGCTTGATTCTTAGATTCACTTGTTGATAGATGAATGTTTGTTGTTCATAATTTGTATCTTTACCTTTTTCTTCTTCTTCCTCTTCTTAAAGGATACCTTTCAGCATTTCATATAATCCTGGTTTGGTGGTGATGAACTCCTTTAACTTTTCCTTATCTGTGAAGCTCTTTATCTGGCCTTCAATTCTGAATGATAGCTTTGATGGATAAAGTAATCTTGGTTGTAGGTTCTTGGCATTCATCACTTTGAATATTTCTTGCCACTCCCTTCTGGCCTGCATAGTTTCTGTTGAGAAATCAGCTGACAGTCGTATGGGTATTCCCTTGTAGGTAACTGAGTTTCTTTCTCTTGCTGCTTTTAAGATTCTCTCTGTGTCTTTTGCTCTTGGCATTTTAATTATGATGTGTCTTGGTGTGGTCCTCTTTGGATTCCTCTTTGTTTGGGGTTCTCTGCACTTCCTGGACTTGTAAGTCTATTTCTTTCACCAGGTAGGGGAAGTTTTCTGTCATTATTTCTTCAAATAGGTTTTCAATATCTTGCTCTCTCTCTTCTTCTGGCACCCCTATAATTCTGATGTTGTTTCGCTTGAAGCTGTCTCAGAGGCACCTTACACTATCTTTGAATTTTCGGATTCTTTTTTCATTTTGCTTTTCTGGTTGGGTGTTTTTTGTTTCTTCACATTTCAAATCTTTGACTTGATTCTTGCGCTCCTCTGGTCTGCTGTTGGGTGTCTGTATAATATTTTTTATTTTAGTCAGTGTATGCTTAATTTCTACTTGGTTCTTTATCACAACATTGAGGGTCTCATCAGATTTCTTGAGGATCTCACTACATTTATCAGCAGTTTCAAAAAATTATTGAAAGACCTTAACAGTGCGGTTTTTAGCTCTATATCCTCCATTTCTGTCATATTTCTTTGTCTCCGCATTTTTTATGCTTTCTTGGTGCACCCCCTTGTGGTCTTTGTGCGCAGTCTTGTAGTTAAGCCTTGATTGTTGTCAGCAGTACTGGGGGTCATTTGACTTCCAGGCTAACTGGCTATGAAAGTCAGCTGTGTGTGCAGTGGGAGAACTTCTGTGCTGGATCTCTAGGGCGGTGCTAATCTAGCGTTTGCCTAAGGCTATCTGGCAAATGCCTCTGTGCAGGGCTTGGGCAGGGCGGGTCCCCGGGGATCTACAGGGTGGGCGGAGTGAGTAGTTATGGCTGCTCTCAGTTCCATCCCCAGGGGCTCTGCCTCTCAGAGTCCCAGCCACAGTTGCAAACCTCGGAGAGAAAGCTGCCTTCCAGTTCTGACCAAAGCCAGACAGTCCCGCTTCTCCCGTTTGAGTCTGGGTCCCTAGAGACTCACCCAGATCTGGAGCTCAGAGTCTGAAACTCCCTCCCGATTGAAAACAACAACCAGCCCACTCCGCATGCACTCCGCACCTTAGTATTTCACTTCAGCACTGCGCCTCCTCTGAGTCTCGGTATGCTATTCTCTTTCCTCCTAGTTGTAGAACTTCCACTCAGCCAGCCTTCCTGTGGTTATGGATGATGTCTGTTCCGTCTTTTTGTTGTATATTTGAAGTGGTTGTTCGAGGCAGCAAACTCCAGCATTAACCTATGCTGCCATCTTGGTTTCTCTCTCGTGATATAATTTCTATCTTCTTGAATTTGAAGAGACTTTGCCTGTGTCCCAATATGTGGTCTATCTTTGAAAATGACCCATGTATACTGGAAAAGAATGTATATTCTGTGGTTTTGGGGTGAAATGTTCTGAAGATGTCAATTAATTCCCTCTAATCTAGTGAGTCATTTAGGATTGCAGTTTCTTTGCTGATTTTTTTGTTTAGAGGATTCATCTAGTGGTGTCAATGGGCTATTAAAGTCCCCTACTATGACTGTATTGCTATAGATCTCTCCCTTTATATATTCCAGAAGTTTTTTTATGCATTTGGGTGCTCCTGTATTGGGTTCATATATGTTTAACAGAATTATATCTTCCTGTTGAATTGCTCCCTTTAGTATAGGTAGTGGCCTTCCTTATCTCTTGTTATGGCCTTCACTTTGAAGTCTAATTTGTCAGATATAAGTGTTGTTGCCCCAGCTTTTTTTTTTCATTTCCATTCGCCTGAAAACTTTTTTCCATCCCTTAACCATCAGTCTGTGTGAGTCCTTTATTCTGACGTGGGTCTCCTGTAAACAGCAGATATATGGGTCATGTTTTCTTATCCACTCAGCTACCACATGTCTTTTGATTGGGGCATTTAATCCATTTACATTTAAAGTTAGTAGTGATAGGCACTTGTTTGTCACCATGTTTATCCTTTATGCCTGTGTTCCTTCTTCCCTTCCTATTTCTTCTTTTTAGCATTTCTTGCATTGCTTGTTTGACGGTAATAAACTCCCTTAGTCCTTTTTTGTCTGTGAAGCTCCTAACTTTGAAGTACCTCAACTTTGATTGATAGCCTTGCTGGGTACTGTAGTTTTGGATCCAGACCCTTGCTTTGCATGACTTTGTATATTTCATTCCATTCCCTTCTGGCCTGATGTGTTTGTTGAGAAATCAGTCAATAGTCTGACGGGAGATCTCTTGTAGGTAACTTTCTGTCTCTCTCTGGCAGCCTTTAACACATTGTATGCGGGAAACGTATTTATACGTTTTACGTATTTATATGTTCTACCAGTGTAGTAGAGCCCAGGACACATATTAATATATTTTTTATAGACTAGCAGTAGAATGAGGGTAACGTATAAATACGTAAACTAAAGTTATCGTAATTTTACTGAACGTTGCCATTTGAGCAAAAAATTAGCAAAAATGGACCACGCCACCTGTTAGCGCGCGATAAAAACTACCCGCAAAAATGTGTTAAGATTCTTACTTTGTTGGTGGTGTTTGCCAATTTAATTATATTGTGTCTTGGTGTTGGTCTTTTTGGGTTCATCTTCGTTGGGACTCTGTGAGCTTCTTGGACTTGTGTGAGTTTTTTCTTCTTCCCAATATCAGGGAAGTTTTCTGTCATTATTTCTTCAAACAGGTTTTCTAGTCTTAGCTCAGTTTCTTCTCCTTCTGGCATTCCTATTATGTGGATGTTGTTTTGTTTTGTGTTGTTCCAAAGCTCCCTTAGGCTCTCCTCCTGTTTTTTATAGTTTTTTTTTCTAGTTGCTGCTCTGCTTGGGTATTTTTTCCTACCTTGTCTTCTAGCTCACTGATGCGGTCCTCTGCTTCTTCTAGTCTACTGTTGATGTTGTGTTCTTTATTGCAGCAATGTCATTTTTCATTTCTTCTTGGTTCTTCTTCATTTCCTCTTGATTCTTACACATACTGTTGAATTTGTCTTCCAGTCTTTTCAGCTTCCTTATGACCATTGCTCTGAATTCTTTCTCTGACATATTGCTTGCTTACATTTCGTTTACTTCCTTTTCCGGTGATTCTCTTTTTCTTTCATATGTGGGCTGTCTCTTTGTCTCCACATCATTGCTCCTCTCAAGGTGTCTGGTTATGTAGCTCTCTCTCTTCTGCGTTGACTATCTCCAGGCAATCTAGGACCTTTCCATCCATGGCTTGCTGCACCAGCTGTGTTTAATTTGCCAATTCCAGTTATTAGATTCATCTGTTCCTTCTATCTGCTCTGTGAGAAGGTGCAGGACCCGTCCATGTATTCGGTGCCACTTTGTCTCCCCCTGGAAAAACTTTTTTAGGCTCCAGCAGTAGGGGAGGCTGGAGTCTCAGTGTTCATGGGTTTTCAGCTGAGGCAACTTGTCCCTGGGTGTTGGGTTGTAGGGTTCTGGGAGGTATCCGAGTCTCCCCAGGTGAAGGTAAGGCTGGGCTTCTGATCACAGCTTCTCTCCCCTTCAAGATGGCATGGTCTATGAGGCAGAGCTGGCCACTCCAGGAGAGATTTCAGCAGTAGTAGAGGCTGCTCAGCCAGGGGAGCCTGGTCTGCCAGTCCCCAACAGTTCTGTGGAATATAGCTGTCCCTCACTCACAAATACAGACACTCCCCACACGTCCACCTACTCTCCTTTCACTGTCTCACTTACACAGTATCTCACAGCCTGCCATCCCATTGGCCACCATCTTGGATTCTCTCTAATCATGTAATTTTTATTTTTCACTTTATTTATATGATGTATCCCCAGAATAAATCCCACTTGGTCATGCTGTATGATTTTTTTAATGTATTGTTAGACCCAATAAATTTAAAATTTTCAGAAGATACTTAGAGTTGAGGTTTTCTGTTACTTATAGCTGAAATAATCCTACTTGCTGCCTGATGGCTATAGTCAATTCCTGCCTTCTTTGTGTATTCTGGGGACCAGGGATCTCCCAGAGGAGCTGTCTAGTTACAGAAACTCCAGTGGGTCAGGTGGAGGGAAACCTATACTCTGGAAGTGAAGGCTGAAACTTCTGGGGTTTGGATCTATTTTCTAGAAATGTTCACAATTTCAGGAGAACCTGCTTTTTCCTTTCTCCATAGGTTATATGTTTAAGCTGAGCTTCCTTTGTACTTTAGAGATTATTTCCTATGACTGAGAAGTGAAGAAGGAGACTGGAAAGGGGATGACATAACAAAGAAGCCTTGCTAAAACAAAACAAAAAATAACAAACAAACCAACAAAACAAACAAAAACAGATACAAACAACAGAATAGTGGTTACCAGAGGGGAAAGAGTGTGGAGAGAGGGCATCAAATATATGGTAATGGAAGCAAACTACACTTCCGGTGGTGAGCAACCAATAGAGTATACAGATGTTGACTTTTGTACACATGAAAATTATATAATGTTATTACTCAATGTTACCCAATAATTTTTTAAAAAAGGAAAAAAGAAACCACTAAAACTTTACATTTCTCAGATAGCTAAATCCAAATAAGACATAAATTAAAGGTTTCTAAGAGATATTTGCTTTCTTTTCCTGCCTAGATCATAATAATGAGAGCTGCAGCAGCCCTATTGTGATCATGAGGGAAAAATCCAAGAGAAACAGAGACTCAGATCCATGATTTTGAACCACTAACACAACACCACTACCCAAGTCTCTGTGTGCGGGAAAAATAGTAATATAGCCTTTATGTTGAAGTTCTATGACTGTTATTATCAACTGAATCTAATGCCTAACTGATAAACTCTCCTTCACTTAGGGCTGGGGTAGGTAGCTGAGTACACACCTATTTGATATGTTCCCTCCTTTCTCTCTTCTGTCTTTCCTCTCCTCCATTTCTTCCTTCCCTTTGAGCTTGCACTATGCACCAAGCTTGTGAACATGCAAAGGGAGAGGGGAGTGAAAATTTGGGTACTTTGTGGATAACCTGCCACCTGCTGTGTGGGACAGTATTAGCTCCAGAGAGAAGCCTGGGTCTCACAGGTGCTTTCTAAGGTTCACACCTCTGCATGTGGATTCTTTCTCTTCTTCGAAAGACAGGAGGTAGAGAGGGAAAAGGATAAATCTCTGAGTCTGACAGACCTTGGTTTGAAACCCCCAGTTGGATGTGAGATCTTGAGTAAATCACTGAGCTTAAGTTTGAACTCTTCTGTGCAATGAGTTGTTGCAAGAAATAAAATGACACAACAGTAGCTCACTCACAGGAGAGGCTCAAATGAGGGGTGTACTAATAAGAAAGGAGAAGGGGATGGATATTGGGTATGTATCTGGTAGTCTCTGCTATAAATGGGGAAAATAGGACCGAATTCCTGATTCCTTGTTGAAACAGAGCAGTTCTCTGAGATCTGGGAATTGCTTAATATTGTTTTTGGCTTCGCTTTGATCTGGGAATGAGATGCTTCCCCTGCATTTGCTCCTGTCCCTGCCATGACCAGGAAGGGCTGTCCTCACTCAGTGCTTGTGCTCATGATTCCTGCAAGATGGTTGGAGAGAATCCATGTGTCAGGACAGCTGGACCACAGTGTCCCTGCAATGGCTGCACACCTGTTAGAAACTATAGTTAGAACAGTAAATCTTGGGGCAAGGAAAAGAGAGAAGCCACAAAATAAAAGAAAAAAGGGAAAGGCACAGCCCAGAAAATGGAATGTTACTCCCCTACAGCAAAGCCACAGTGTTCTCTGGTCCTTAAGAAGAAGGTATTGCCTGTGGCATCAGCCTGGAATTAGGAAAACTGTCTGACATGATTTTGGAGTTGTAAACTCTGCCTGAGCTGGCACAAAGGCTTGCTGTGAGAAGCCCTTAAAAAGCCCTTCTGCAGTTGGGGCTCCTGAACCTTTTGATTATGGCACCCATAGGCAGAATATAAGGCTTTGTGCTCTCCCCTCCTCTTCAGTTTCCACTAGAGGAAAACTCAAGGATTACAAAGAAAGGGAAGAAATAAACAAGTGGGGCTTATCATGTTGCCAGCAATATAAATGACTTACTTGTTAGTTTTTGCATTATAAAACAATTTCCTAAACACTTAAAAACACATAGTAATTTTATTTTACTTATTAAGGTATCCAATATTTAGAAGCAGTCCAGTTCATATGACATGTTTTTCACAGGCAATAAGGATGTGACTCACAGTTGAGCATCAAAGTCACATGGTCTTGAAGTCTATTATAGGAAACTTATAGATTAAAAATTATTGATGGAAATCTGGATCATTATTGACTGTGAAATAACCTAACAACCCACAAAAAGCTAAAAGGATAATGTTAAATAAAAGAGACTTTTATACTCTCCAGGTCCCTCTATGCTATCTCAAAGGGTAACAAATTCTTTTACCTACATAGTATTCCATTGTTTAAATGTACCACATCACCCACCCGCCCCCACCCGCACTCATCTAGTGGTGGGCACTTGGAGAGTATTATGCTAAGTGAAATAAGCCAGTCAGAGAAAGACAACTATCACATGATCTCACTTACTAATATACTAATATGTGGAATCTAATGAACAAAAGAAACTGATGAACAAAACAGATCTAGAGACATTGAAACATAGAACAGACTGGCAAATTTCAGAGGGAATGTGGGCAGCAGGAAGAGATTAACTAAATAACTTATATGCATTTATGTATAGCCCATGGGCAAACAATAGTTCAATGAAGGTCTGAGGAGGGGACATCTGTAATACTATAAATAATAAAAATAAATTTAAAAAAATAAAAAAGAGTTTTCTAATTAAAAATAGCAAGGCTAGTGCAGCTGGTGTGGCTCATTGGTTGAGCATCGACCCATGAACTAAGAGGCTACTGGTTCAATTCTCTGTCAGGGAGTGCAGGAGGCAGCCAATTGATTTTTCTCTTTCATCAATTTTTCTATCTCTCTACCCCCTCTCCTTCCTCTCTCTCTAAAATCAATAAAAACATATTAAAAACTGTTTGCTTTTAAAGGAAGGCCTTGTAATGAAAAAAAAAAAAACACGGCCAGTTCAGGGTAACACTGATGATATATTGACCATGCATTCTTCCCCCAAAATGTGGAATTTTAACCATCTGAAAATGTACGTGCAAGGTAGGAGTCTGACAACATTAATAAGTATTGTGTGCAGCCAGATTTCTGAGCAAAGGACACAAGAAAATCTTAGGTCATTTCAGTTTATGACTCACTCATTAGGTTACCAGTAAGTAACTCTTAGTTGTCCCAAAATATGGGCATCCATAGAAGCATGAATCACTTGACTGTAAAAACTGAAAAAGAACATGCACTTTTGGGTCCCTGAGGCCCATTGGAGAAGCCCTATGGCCTGGCAGGGAGCCTCTGGCCATTTGTGGAAACTGCTTTGAGAAGTAGGTCTTTCCTAATCAAGGCCTTTCCTCCTTAAGTATCTCTTTTCCATATTATGAAATATTTTCTCTCTACTACATTATTCCCATTAATACACAAACATGCTGGAATGATTCCCATCTTAAAATTTACCTCCTTGACTTCACATCCTCTCCAACTACCACCACAATGCTCTCCTTACTGTTACAACAAAACTATTCAAAAGATTTGTCTATATTCAGTGTCCCCAATTCTTCTCCCATTGGTGTTGACATATTCTAAAAGACTTTTGTCTCCATCATTCCACCGAAGCAGATTTTGACAGGGTTACCACTGACTTCCACAATAGATGCCCTGTCATCCCGTTAGTGTGTTCAGTAGGGTAACCAGCTCATTCCTATATGCCTGGGACTTTCTTAGGTTTTAAAACAGAGCCTTGCTTGCATTCCAGGAACCACTTTTTATTAAATTTTGTTTTATTGCTTAGAGTATTACATATGTCTCCTTTTTTCCCCTTGACCTTCCCCCTGCCTCCCCTACCACCCAGTGTCTTGTGTCCATTGGTTATGCTTATATGCATGCATACAAGTCCTTCGGTTGATCTCTTACCTTCCCCCCCACCCCCTGCCAGCAATCCTCCCCGACCTTCCCGCTGTAGTTTGACAGTCTGTTCGATGCTGCTCTGCCTCTGTATCTATTGTTTTCAATTTTGTTTTATTGCTTAAAGTATTACAAAGAGTATTACATATGTCTCCTTTTCTTTTTCTCCCCTTGACCTTCCCCTGGCCTCCCCTACCCTCCAGTGACTTGTGTCCATTGGTTATGCTTATATGCATGCATACAAGTCCTTCAGTTTATCTCTTATCCACGCCCCACTTCCAATCCTCCCCAGCCTTCCCGCTGTAGTTTGACAGTCTGTTGATGTTGCTCTGCCTCTGTATCTATTATTGTTCATCAGTTTATAATGGTGTTAATTATCCATAAATGAGTGAGATCATGTGGTATTTTTCTTTCATTGACTGGCTTATTTCACTTAGCATAATGCTCTCCAGTTCCATCCATGCTGTTGCAAATGGTAAGAATTCCTTCTTTTTTACAGCAGCATATTATTCCATTGTGTAGATGTACCACAGTTTTCTAATCCATTCATCTGCTGATGGGCACTTAGGCTGTTTCCAAATCTTAGCTATGATAAATTGTGCTGCTATGAACATAGGGATGCATATATCCTTTCTGATTGGTGTTTCTGGTTTCTTGGGATATATTCCTAGAAGTGGGATCACTGGGTCAAAAGGGAGATCCATTTTTAACTTTTTGAGGAAACTCCATACTGTCTTCTATAGTGGCTGCACTAGTCTGCATTCCCACCAGCAGTGCACAAGTGTTCCCTTATAGCCATTCTGACAGGTGTGAGATGATACCTTGTTGTTTTGATTTGCATCTCTCAAATGGTTAGTGACTTTGAGCATGTCTTAGTGACTTTTCATATGTCTCTTGGCTTTCTGAATGTCCTCTATTGAAAAGTGTCTATTTAGGTCCTTTGCCCATTTTTTTTATTGGATTGTTTATCTTCCTTTTAAGTTGTATGAGTTCCCTATAAATGTTGGAGATTAAACCCTTATTGGTGATAACATTGGCAAATATGTTCTCCCATGCAGTGGGCTTTCTTGTTGTTTTGTTGATGGCATCTTTTGCTGTGCAGAAGCTTTTTATTTTGATGTAGTCCCATTTGTTTATTTTCTCTTTAGTTTCCAATGCCCTAGGAGCTGTATTGGTGAAGAAATTGCTTTGGTATATGTCTGAGATTTTGTTGACTTTGGATTCCTCTAGTATTTTTATGGCTTCCCATCTTACATTTAAGCCCTTTATCCATTTTGAGTTTATTTTTGTTTGTTTAAAATACCAATGGCATATTTCACAGACCTAGAACGAACTCTCCAAAATTTATATGGAATAAAATAAAGACTCCAAATAGCTGCAACAATCTTGAGAAAGAAGAACAAAGTTGCAGAAATCACAATACCAGATACCAAGTTATACTACAAAGCCACTGTGCTCAAAACAGCCTGAATACTGGCACAAAAACAGGCATATCTATATAGATAAAGCTGTAATATGCAAATAGACTGAACCGCAGAACAACCGAACAATCAGTCGCTATGACATGCGCTGACCACCAGGGAGCACACACGGAATATAGCAGGCATCGGCAGCAGGCGGCAGAGCATGGAACATGGCAGGGGTCGGCCGCAGCATGATGGTGGAGCAGGTGAGCTGGGGCACCAGACCAAGGCGGGGCACCAGTCACTGTCATCAAGGTGAGCCTCTGGTGGTTATTGAAAATTCTTCGCTCCCATGCACTGTGGTCCTGCCCAGTGCTTGCACCTGCTGCCAGCGCTGGCCCCACTCACATCTGCTGCCAGTACCAGAGTCACTGCCTGCACCCACTTCTGGCTTCCGGCACCAGCCCTGATTGCTTGGTGCCATTAGCGTGTGCAAGTGGCGGCTGCCAGCCCTGATTGTCTCTCAGGAATTCTCCACCTCCCCCTGCTCCTGAGGGGCAATCAGAGCTGGCAGCCACCTCTCACACTTGCTGCCGGCGAGGGCCCCACTCACACCCACTGATGGCACCGGCCCCGCTCGCACCAGCTGACTGCGTGCAGTGATTGGGGCTGGCACCATCAGTACATGGGAACAGTGGTGGCAGGAGTAGGGGCTGCCAGCAGAGAGGGGCCTGGGGAAGATGGCAAGAGGGGCCAGGAGGGGGCATGGAGGATGGGCCGAGACCTGCCCCTCTGCCCACTGCAGCCTTGCAGCCCACAGCTTCTTTCAAGGTGCACGAATTTGTGCACTGAGCCCCTAGTACAGCAGTTCTCAACCTGTGGGTCGCGACCCCTTTGGTGGCCAAACGACCCTTTCACAGGAGTCGCCTAAGACCATCCTGCATCTCAGATATTTACATTACGATTCATAACAGTAGCAACATTACAGTTATGAAGTAGCAATGAAAATAATTTTATGGTTGGGTCACAACATGAGGAACTGTATTTAAAGGGCCAGAAGGTTGAGAACCACTGCCCTAGTAGATCAGTGAAACAGAACAGAGACCCCAGAAATTGACCCAAGCCACTATGCTCAATTAGTATTTGACAAAGGAGGCGAGAGCATACTTTGGAACAAAGACAGTCTCTTCAATAAATGGTATCGGGAAAATTGGACAGATACCTGCAAAATAATGAAACTAGACCACCAACTTACACCATACACAAAAATAAATTCAAAGTAGATAAAAGACTTAAATTTAAGATGTGAAACCATAAATATCCTAAAAGAATCCATAGGCACCAAAATCTCAGACATCTTTCATAGCAATATGTTTACCAATATTAGTACATCTCCTAGGACAATGAAAATTAAGGAGAAAATAAACAAATGTGACTATATGAAAATAAAAAGCTTCTGCATGGCAAAAGAAACCATCAATAAAACAAGAAAACCCACTTAATGGGAGGACATATTTGCCAATGTGATATCTGATAAGGATTTAATATCCAAAATTTATAGGGAACTCATGCAACTAAACAAAAGGAAGATAAACAATCCAATCAAAAAAAATGGGCAAAGGACCTAAATAGACACTTTTCATAAGAGGACATACAGAAGGCCAAGAGACATATGAAAACATGCTCAAAGTCACTAATAATCCGAGAGATACAAATCAAAATGACAATGAGGTACCATCTCACACCTGTCCAAATGGCTATCATCAACAAATCAACAAATGACAAGTGCTGGCGAGGATGTGGGAACCCATGTGCACTGCTGGTGGGAATGCAGACTGGTGCAGCCTCTGTGGAAAACAGTATGGAGTTTCCTCAAACCATTAAAAATGGAACTCCCATTTGACCTAGGAACATAGACCCAAAAATCAGAAACACCAATCAGAAAGAACATATGCATCCTTATGTTCATAGCAGTGCAATTTACAATAGCTAAGATTTGGAAATAGCCTAAGTGCCCATTAGTAGATGAGTGGATTAAAAAACTGTGGTACAGAAGATGGCAACCGGCAGGAAGGTAGGGAGGGAGAGAGTGTGAGAGAGTGAAGGAGCGATAGAGGAGTGTGTGGACGTGTGTGGTGTGTGTGTGTATCAGCTAGGGACAGTTTGATTCTGCAGGTCTTCCAAAGGGCTGCCAAACCAGGCAGTCTTAGAAGGCGGAGCCCCACTCCCAGCGCAGACACTCCTGGGCGGCCAGTGCGGGCACAGAGACTACGCCATCTTGAGAAACAGAGCTGCTTGAGACTAGGATCCTGGCCTCAGCACCACCCAGTCTGGTCTCAGATGCAAACTAGGACCCTGCAGCCACCAGGGACAGAGACCTGCGACCACAGCTACAGACCCACAGACACCAAGAATCCAGACATCCCCGCAGCAGATTTCTGTAACAGAGCCCATCCCCCTCCCCATAGGCTCAAGGGTAGCGCCATAGTAACTGATAGACCTGCCCTTCACACAGTGGCAGGAATTTGAGCCTGAGAACTTTCAGACACTAGGAGTCTGCTCCCCGCAGCACCTCTGCAGGAACTTGAGCCTAGGAGTGCTCAAACACTGGGAATTTGTTCCCCGCAAGGCAATCGGGCGACCAAACCCGAAGCCCATGCAGGGTGGTAGTGCCACCTGACTTTGATTCTGGGCAAGTGCTCACTGAAGTCCCCCAAGCTGACCGGGACCCCGATTCTCCAGGTGGGAGGCAGCACTAAGCACCAGTGACTTGACTCTGTTTCTTATCATGCGCGCCTGGAATCCGTGATTCCCAGTACTGGATTCTTGGGGAAATCTGACTCCTGGCACCACTAGGGGGCTCTGATTTTCAACACATGCCAGGGGGGTCTCTGTTTCAGCATGGTGCAGGCAGGGTCCCTGATTCTAGGTGCACACATGAGGCCACACTGAGCACTGGTAACGCTGCCTCTGGGTGAGCCTGGTTCCCACCAACCCATGACAGTCACACATCTTAGTGTCAGAGCTCTTCAGGGACACTAGGGTGGTGCAAAGCTCCCACTGCACATAGCCCAGGCCAATGCAACTCGAAGTTTGAATCTTCTGCTGATAGTCAAAATGGGGAGACGGCACAATCCCCAGAGGAAAGAAAATAAGGAGTCGCCAAGAAAGGAAATTAGTGAAATTGAAGCATGTAACATGACAGAAAAAGAATTCAGAGTAACAAATGGATGAGAAAATCAACAACCTATGCAAGAAACAGGAAGAAATGAAATGATATAGCTACAATCAAAAACACCATTGAAGGTTTCAATAGTAGACCAGAAGAAGCAGAGGACCGAATTAGTGAGTTAGAAGATAAGGTAGAGAAACAAGCTCAATCTGAACAGCAACTGGAGAAAAAATTAAAAAGCAGGAGGAGAGCCTAAGGGAGCTTTGGGACAACATGAAACGAAGTAATATACGCATAATAGGGCTGCCAGAAGGACAAGAAGAGCAGCAAGGATTAAAGGATTAGAAAATCTATTTGAGGAAATAATGACAGAAAACTTCCCAGATATGGGGAAGAAAAAAGTTACACAAGTACAGAGAGCCCCAAGCAAGATGAATCCCAAAAGACCCACACCAAGACACGTCATAATTGCAATGGGAAATGTTCATGACAAAGAGAGAATCTTAAAGGCTGCAAAAGAGAGAAAGAGAGTTACCTACAAAGGATCCCCCATCAGATTATCAAATGATTTCTCAACAGAAACATAAAGCTAGAAGGGAATGGAAGGAGGTATACAAAGTGTTGCAAAGCAAAGGTCTGAATCCAAGAATACTCTTTTCAGCAAAACTATCAATCAAAATTGAAGGGGAAATCAGGAGCTTCGAATACACACACAAAAAAAGGCTATGGGAGTTTATCACTACTAAGCCAGCAATGCAAGAAATGCTAAAGGGAATACTGTAAAAAGAAGAAATAAAAAGGTAAGAAAGAACTCAGGCACAAAAATAGAAATGGCTACAAACAAGTACCTTTCAATAATAACTTTAAACGTAATTTGACTAAATGCTACAATCAAAAGACATCGAGTGGCTGAATGGATAAAAACACATGACCCACATATATGCTGTCTACAAGAGACCCACCTCAGAACAAGGGACTCATACAGACTGAAAGTGAAGGGGTGGAAAAATATCTTTCAGGCAAATGGAAATGAAAAAAAAGCTGGGGTAGCAATACTTATATCTGACAAAATAGACCTCAAAGTGAAGACCATAATAAGAGATAAGGAAGGCCACTTCATAATACTAAAGGGATCGATACAACAAGATATAACCCTAATAAACATATATGCACCCAATGCAGGAGCAACCAAATACATAAAAAAACTCCTGGAAGTTATCAAGGGAGAGATTGACAACAATACAATCATAGTAAGGGACTTAAACACACCACTGACATCATTGGATAAATCTTCTAGACAAAAAATCAGCAAAGAAACATCAATCCTAAATGACTCACTAGATCAGATGGACTTAAGTGACATCTTCAGAACATTTCACCCCAAAGCCACAGAATATATGTTGTCCTCAAGTGCACATGGGACATTTTCAAAAATAGACCACATATTGGGTCACAAGCAAAGTCTCCCCAAATTCAAGAAGATTGAAATCATACCAAGCATCTTCTCAGACTGCAATGACATAATATTAGAAATAAACTACAATAAAAACAATCCAAAACACTCAAACACTTGGAAGCTGAATAGCATGCTATTAAATAATGACTGGGCTAAAAATGAGATCAAAGAAGAAATTAAAAACACCCTGGAAACTAAAGACAATGAAAACACAACAATCCAAAATCTATTGGACACAATGAAAGCAGTCCAGAGAGGGAAGTTTATAGCTCTACCTCAAAAAAAAAAAAAAAGAAAAAAAAGAAAAAAAAAAGAAAAAATAATAGTAAATCATCTAACTCTACAACTCAAAGAATTGGAAAGAGAGCAACAAGAAAAGCCCAGAGTGAGCAGAAGGAAGGAGATAATAAAGATCAGAGCAAAAATAAATGACATTGAGACAAAAAAAAAACCACAATACAAAAGATCAATGAAACCAAGAGCTGGTTCTTTGAAAGGATAAACAAGATTGATGAACCTCTAGCCAGACTCACCAAGAAGCAAAGAGAGAGGACCCAAATAAACAAAATCAGAAATGAAAGAGGAAAAATAACAACAGGCCCCACAGAAATTCAAAGATTGTTAAAAAATACAATGAACAATTCTACTCCAACAAACTAGACAACCTGGAGGAAATGGACATATTCCTAGAAAAATTTAACCTTCCAAAACTCAATCAGGAAGATTCTAAAAATCTCCATAGGCCAATAACTATGGGAGAAATTGAAGCAGTCATCAAAAAGCTTCCAGCAAACAAAAGCCCAGGACCAGACGGCTTCACAGGGGAGTTTTACCAAACATTCAAGGAAGAACTAAAACCTATCCTCCTCAGACTACTACAAAAAATCCAAGAGGAAGGAACACTTCCAAGCTCATTGTATGAAGCCAGCATCACCCTAATACCAAAACCAGGTAAAGACAGCACAATGAAAGAGAATTACAGGCCAATATCCCTCATGAACAGAGATGCCAAAATCCTCAACAAAATCTTAGCAAATCGGATCCAGCAGTACATCAGAAAAATTATACACCATGACCAAGTAGAATTTATCCCAGGGATGCAAGGATGGTACAATATCCGCAAATCAATAAACGTGATACATCACATAAACAAATTGAGAGAGAAAAAAACACATAGTCACATTGATGCAGAAAAAGCATTTGACAAATTCCAACACCCATTTTTGATAAAAACCCTCAGCAAAGTGGGAATAGAAGGGTCATATCTCAACATAATTAAAGTCATATATGACAAACCCACAGCCAACATCATACTCAATAGACAAAAACTAAAATAATTTCTCCTAAGAACAGGAACAAGACAGGGATGCCCACTCTCACCACTCCTGTTTGACATAGTACTGGAAGTATTAGCCATTGCGATTATACAAGAAGAAGAAATAAAAGGCATCCAAATTGGAAAAGAAGTAAAACTGTCCTTATTCGCAGATGACATGATATTGTACATTAAAAACCCTAAGGACTTCATCAACAAACTATTAGACTTAATAAATGAATTCGGCAATGTAGCAGGATACAAAATTAATGCCAAGAAATCTATGGCATTTCTATACACCAATAATGAACTTACAGAAAGAGAGACTTAAAAAGCAATCCCATTTACCATCGCACCAAAAAAATTAAGATACCTAGGAATAAACTTAACTAAGGAGGTAAAAAACCTATATGCAAAAAATTACAGGACACTGAAAAAAGAGATAGAGGAAGACATAAACAGACGGAAGAACATACCATGTTCATGTATTGGTAGAATCAACATCATCAAAATGTCTATACTACCCAAAGTGATCTATAGATTCAATGCAATCCCCATTAAAATACCAACTGCATATTTCACAGATCTAGAACGAATGTTCCAAAAATTCATCTGGAATAAAAAGAGACCTCGAATAGCTGCAGCAATCCTAAGAAAGAAGAACAAAGTAGGTGGGATCTCAATAACAGATATCAAGCTGTATTACAAAGCCACTGTTCTTAAAACAGCTTGGTACTGGCACAAAAACAGACATATAGATCAATGGAATAGAGTAGAGAACACAGAAATCGACCCAAAATACTATGCCCATTTAATATTCGACAAAGGAGGCAAAAGCATACAATGGAGTCAAGACAGTCTCTTCAATAAATGGTGTTCGGAAAATTGGACAAATACATGCAAAAAGATGAAACTAGACCACCAACTTACACCATACACAAAATAAACTCAAAATGGATAAAGGACTTAAATGTAAGATGGAAAACCATAAAAGTACTACAGGAATCCATAGGAAGCGAAATTGCAGGCATATGCCGAAGGAATTTCTTCACTGATACTGCTCCTAGGGCAATGAAAACTGAAGAGAAAATAAACAAATGGGACTACATCAAAATAAAAAGCTGCCGAAACCGGTTTGGCTCAGTGGATAGAGCGTCGGCCTGCGGACTGAAAGGTCCCAGGTTCGATTCCAGACAAGGGCATGTACCTGGGTTGCGGGCATATCCCCAGTAGGAGATGTGCAGGAGGCAGCTGATCGATGTTTCTCTCTCATCGATGTTTCTAACTCTCTATCTCTCTCCCTTCCTCTCTGTAAAAAATCAATAAAATATATTTTTAAAAAATAAATAAATAAAATAAATAAATAAATAAATAAAAATAAAAAGCTGTTGCACAGCAAAAAACAAACAAAAACAAAAAAAAACACAAAAAAAACCCATCAACAAAACAACAAGAAAGCCCACTGCATGGGAGAACATATTTGCTAATGTTATCACCGATAAGGGTTTAATCTCCAGCATTTACAGGGAACTCATATAACTTAACAAAAGGAAGATAAACAATCCAATCAAAAAATGGGCAACGGACCTAGATAGACACTTTTCGAAAGAGGACATACAGAAGGCCGAAAGACATATGAAAACATGCTCGAAGTCACTAATTATATGAGAGATGCAAATCAGAACGACAATGCGTTATCATCTCACACCTGTCAGAATGGCTATCATCAACAAATCAACAAACAAGTGTTGGAGAGGATGTGGAGATAAAGGAACCCTTCTGCACTGCTGGTGGGAATGCAGACTGGTGCAGCCACTGTGGAGAACAGTATGGAGCTACCTCAAAAAACTAAAAATGGAACTCCCAGTGATCCCACTACTAGGAATATATCCCTATGTTCATAGCAGCACAATTCACCATAGCTAAGATTTGGAAACAGCCTAAGTGCCCATCAGCAGATGAGTGGATTAGAAGACTGTGGTACATTTACACAATGGAATAATACGCTGCGGTAAAAGAGAAGGAACTCTTGCCTTTTGCAACAGCATGGGTGGAACTGGAGAGCATTATGCTAAGTGAAATAAGCCAGTCAGAGAAAGATAAATACCACATGATCTCACTCATTTGTGGATTATAGAGAACAATACATGGACTGATGAAAAGGGACAGATCCAAAGACTGAGAAACAGCAATCAGGCTATCAAGCCCCAGAGAGATCAACCGAAGGACTTGCATACATGTATATAAGCCAAACCAATGGACATGGACAACAGGGGGATGGGAGCATGATTGTGTGGGGCGGGGGGGGGGGGGGGTTAATGGGGGGATGAGGACACATTTGTAATACCTTAACTAATAAAAAAAAATCAACAAAATATATTTTTTAAAAAATATCAGGATGAAAAAGGCATAAAAAAATAATAAAAATTAAAAAAAAAGTTAAAAAAAAACAAATCCACAAACAAGAAGTGTTGGAGAGGATGTGGAGAAAAAGGAACCCTTTCGCACTGCTGGTGGGAATGCAGACTGGTGCAGCCATTGTGGAGTACAGTATGGAGTTTCCTCAAAAAACTAAAAATGGAACTCCCATTTGACCCGGTGATCCCACTTCTAGGAATATATCCCAAGAAGCTAGAAACACCAATCAGAAAGGATATATGCAAGATTTGGAAACAGCCTAAGTGCCCATCAGCAGATTAGTGGATTATAAAACTTTGGTACATCTACACAATGGAATACTATGCTGCGGTAAAAAAGAAGGAATTCTTGTCATTTGCAGCAGCATGGATGGAACTGGAGATAATTATGCTAAGTGAAATAAGCCAGTCAGAGTGAGATAAATACCACATGATCTCACTCATTTGTGGAATATAGTGAACAACATAGGCTGATGAAAGAGGATAGATCCAGAGACAGAGAAGCAGTGATAAGACTGTCAAACCTCAGAGGGAATGTAGGGGAGGGTGGGGGTAAGGGGAAGAGATCAACCAAAGGACTTGTATGCATGCATATAAGCCCAACCAATGGACACAGACAACAGGCGGGTGAGGGCATGAGTGGGGGGGCGGTTATGGGGGGAATGAGGTCACATATGTAATACCTTAATCAATGAAGAAATTGAAGATTGAAAAAAAAAGCTGTGGTACATTTGGAATACTATGCTGCTATAAAAAAGAAAGAAATCTTACCATTTGTAACAGCATGGATGGACCTGGAGAGCATTATGGTAAGTGAAATAAGTCAGTCAGAAAAAGCTAAGTATCACATAATCTTACTCATTTGTGGAATATAATGAACAACAGAAAATGATAACTAAAAATAGATCCAGAGACAGAATCATCAAAAAGACCATCCATCCTCAGAAGGAAGGCAGGGAGGTGGGGGTGTAAGAGATCACTCAAACAACTTGTATGCATATAAGCATAACCAATGGACACAGACAATTGGAGGTGGGTGAAGGTGGGGGCTAGGGGACAGGGGCAGGGTGGGAGGGGACAATGGGAGGAAAGGAGGACATATGTAATACTTTCAACAATAAGGAATTAAAAACTAACTAAATAAATATATAAAATAAAAAATATAATGGGGGGAAAAACAGCGAGGATTGGGGTTCAGTGACAGGAAGGACACTGGAAACACAGCTGTTACTCTTAAAGGGCCAGCACACAAACTGAACTTAAAAGGTCCTCTGAGCTCCAACACCAGGTCAAGTCTCTGTGGGAACCAGACACATGCTAGGAAGAACTGGATTGTCTGCCATCGGGGCAGGAACGTGGGGGCAGCTTCCTCCATGATGGGTGTGCTCACAGGACTCATTGTGCTTGGACCTCTCCTGTGCCAAGGCTGACTGGCAGCCATATCTGAGTCTCCGTCCACCTATCTCACACTGTTTGCTCTGCCCTGGTCACTCCCTGAGACTCTATCCCACCCAATTTGAAGCCTTATCCAAGCTGTTTGCAGCAGTTTTTCCATATGAATGGCCTATCTTGACTCAGGCTTAATATTTTGCTAATATCTCTCTCACACAAGTAGCAGCTGGTGTCAGCATGCCCCAAACCTACCAATAAAAGGCCCAAGATCTGTCACTACCACCAGCATGCCTTGCTTCACAACTGGGCCTTGCCTGGGCACTTCCAACCCTAATACAAATAGCAGTCATCTACAGATCCCTCTGTAGCTCCAACAAGATGGTCCCAGGCATTACCTGACTTTGCACCTTCCTGAAGACCCTAGAGTCAGTGCACCCAGTGGACAGCTTCAGACCATACCAGATTACAGCTATACACATCCACAAGCGACACTCTCAAGGGCTAGACTCCATGAGCATCAAAGCCCTATTGAAGCAAGTCCTGCTCCATAGAGGTGTCTCTTGAACAGCAGCTCTCCCACTCTAGTCACAGCTGGTCCTCATAGCCCATTGGCCTGGAGATCAATTCCTCCCAGTGATGCCAACAGCAATCAAGTCTCAACTGAAACAAGCCCTCAAAGGGTTGCACCTAGAGTGCCCAGCTCAGGTGACTGGCGAGGCTAAGCCACTTGGCCCTACAGGACACCTATTATACAAGGCCATTCTACCAACTCCAGGAGACATAGCAGCTCTACTTAATACATAGAAATAAACACAGGGAAGGAAACAAAATGTAGAGACAAAGAAACATGCCACAAATTAAAGAAATGGAAGAAAGCAAACTACTGGATATAGAGTTCAAACCCATGGTTATAAGGTTACTCAAGATTCTTAATGAGAGCTTCAAGGGACTTAGTGAGACTTTCAAGGATCTTAGTGAGAATACCAAAAAAAATTGAAAAGGACCAGTCATAAATTAAACATACACTGACTGAAATAAAGAATAATATACAGGGACAGAGAAGATGGCTGCTGATGGGAAGGCAGACTGCAAGACAGTGTGAGAGTGAGAGAATGAAAGGAAAGTGTGTGGATGTTCTGAGAGTGTAAATTTGTGGGTGAGCAATAGCTATACTCCAGGGGAGTGTTGGAGACTGCTGGATCAGGCTCCCCTAACAGGGCAGCCTCCACTGCTGCTGAAATCTCTCCTGGAGCAGCCAGCTCAGCCGCGGAGTCCACACCATCTTGAGTGGCTGTTATCGGAAGCGTACACATCCAGAGACCCCGCAAATACGACATCCAGGGACCAGCTAAGAACCCAGGAACACCGGATCTCAAGCAGCGAGAATACATGGACTCAGAAGAGCCCTGCTCCTCCTCACAGAAAGGTCAGATTTCGCCCAGTTAAAGGTGTGGTTTGTAATTCTGGTTGGAGAGAAAAACGCGTGCAGGGGAAGTCTGGCCCCACAAAGTCCGTGGCCATTGGGGCCAGCGTGATCCGCGAGTGTGAAAGGGGTCCCACAGGGCTTCTGGCAGAAGGGAACTCTAAAAATCAGCCCATAGCTGGACTGGGAGCAAAAAGACAGCCTCGGATTTTGCCAGTGTGCTGGCTGCTTAGTGCCAGGGGAGAGAGGATGTGCGGAAGAGACGTTGGGAAAATTGTGCACAGAACTGGACAGTGGAGGGCTGTGAGCTTGTGCATTTACTCTGGCTTTTTTTTTTCTCCTTAAATCTTTGCTTTTGATTATTAAACCCAATATATTGGATCGCCCAATTGGAGTCACTCAGAGAGACTGCAGGGGAAAGTTGTTTTTGTGGAACCTGGGAATCAGAGTGGGGAGTAACAATCAAGGAACCAGCTCTGGGGCAGTGGATTCTCCCAAACCAGTATTAAGTGCGATAGGGAAAACAAAATCTAAATACTGGCTAGAGAGGAATTATAGCCTCGGAGGTCAATCCAGAAACACTGCCACCCAGTGGCTGAACCACAAACTGACTCTTCTGTAAATACAAATAAAGGCAGTCTGGGAAACAAAGAAATACTGCCCACTTTAAAATCAGGACTGTGGTTTACAACACAGAGGAACAGTGTATCGCAGGGAACTTCAACACTCACCTGAATACCTGACAGGACTAAGGCTTGCCAAACAGAAGAGTAGAGGAAGTGAAGGACCTTCACTACTGCACATTTTTATTTTTTTCACCTTTTACTTAACTAATTTTTTTTTCCTTTTTCCTCACCTGATTTTACCTTTTTAATTATTACATTTTTATTTTAACCAGTATTATTACTACTACCATTTTACCTTTTTTATAAAGTGTCATTTTATTTTCTCTTTATTTTATTTTGGCATTAGTGTTCTACATTCTATTTTCATCTTTCCTTTAGCATCATTTTACTCTATCTCAACTTTACCCTTATGCCAAAACTCTCTTCCTCACTTTTCCCCTTTTGTTGTCCTGTTTCTCTTACCCTATTCCTGCTTTAGATTTTCCCTATTCCTTCTTTTTACCCCCTGTTAAAATTTCACCCTACTTATATATCTAATTTCCAATCCCCTGCTCTAAGTCCATATACACCACTCTCTTCTCTTTCTTCACTATCCAAATTATTTTTTTCTCTGTCGTTTTTTGTTGTTTGCTTGATTGTTGATTATATTTTTTTATGCTTGTTTGTGAGATTGTTTCGCTTTTTCTTTTTATTTTTTTGTTGGTTTTTTTCGGTTATTTTTTTAATATTTTATTGATTTTTTACAGAGAAGAAGGGAGAGGGATAGAGAGTTAGAAACATTGATGAGAGAGAAACATCGATCAGCTGCCTCCTGCACACTCCCTACTGGGTATGTGCCCTTGACCGGAATCAAACCTGGGACCCTTCAGTCCGCAGGCCGACGCTCTATCCACTGAGCCAAAATGGTTAGGGCTTTTTCGGTTACTTTTTGCTTCTGTTTTCCCTCGCCTCGCTTAATATTAGTTGTTGTTTGTATTTTGCATTCATCTCTAGGTATCTGTTGCTGGAATTTGTTTTGGATTAGTGGCTGTTCTATTGGAGTTTTCTCCCCATGTAAATAGTTTATTCCCCTCTTCTATTTTGTTCTCTTTCTTTTCTCTCTTACTTTTTTTTTTCTTTTTCCCAATTTCATTTTTGCACTCCTTTTTTTCTTTTTCTCTTTTTTCTTTTTCTCTTCTTCTTTCTTTCTTATACCCTAATTCTCTTTTCTCTGGTCACCTTTATTTGGGGTTATTAGTATCATGAATACATTTGTGTTCAGTGCCTTGTGCGTTGTGCCTTGTTGTGTTGTATTTTGTGCCTTTAAATCAACTAGGCAGAGAGAGAACTACATAACCAAACACCTGGAGAAGAGAGATCATGGGGAGACAAAGAAACAGCCCACAATATGAAAGACAAACAGGCATCACCAGAAAAGGAAGTAAACAAAATGGAAGCAAGCAACCTGTCAGAGAAAGAATTCAGAGAAATGGTCATAAGGTGGATGAAAAGAATGGAAGACAAATTCAACAATATGTGTAAGAACCAAGAGGAAATGAAGAAGAACCAAGGAGAAATGAAAAATGACATCACTGCTATAAAGAACTCAATAGAAAGCATCAACAGTAGACTAGAGGAAGTGGAGGACCACATCAGTGAGCTAGAAGACAAGTTAGGAAAAAGTACCCAAGCAGAGTAGCTTCTAGAAAAAAAATTAAAAAGCAGGAGGAGAGCCTAAGAGAATTTTGGGACAACACGAAACAAAACAACATCCACATAATAGGGGTGCCAGAAGGAGAGGAAACTGAGCAAGGAATAGAAAACCTGTTTGAAGAAATAATGACAGAAAACTTCCCTGATATAGGGAAGAAAAAACTCACACAAATCCAAGAACCTCACAGAGTCCCAAACAAAATGAACCCTGAAATACCAATGCCAAGGCACATTATAATTAAATTGGTAAACACCAACGACAAAGTAAGAATCTTAAAAGCTGCCAGAGAGAGACAGAAACCTATAAAGGATCCCCCATCAGACTGGTGACTGATTTCTCAAAAGACACACATCAGGCAAGAAGAGAATGGAATGAAATATACAAAGTCATGCAAAGGAAAGGTCTGAATCCAAAAATACTGTACCCGGCAAGGCTATCAATCAAAATTGAGGGTGAAATCAGGAGCTTCACAGACAAAAAAGGACTATGGGAGTGTATTACCACCAAACCAGCAATTCAAGAAATGCTAAAGGGTCTGCTGTAAAAAGAAAAAATAAGAAACGAAGAAGGAACACAGGGGTAAAGAATAAAACTGGTGACAAGTATATCAATAATAACTATAAATATAAATGGATTAAAAGCCCCAATGAAAAGACATAGGGTAACTGAGTGGATAAGAAAACATGACCCATATATCTGCTGTCTACAGGAAAGCCACCTCAGAAAAAAAGATGCACACAGGCTGATGGTGAAGGGATGGAAAAAGGTTTTTCGGGCAAATTGAAATGAAAAAAAAGCTGGGGTAGCAATACTTACATCTGACAAATTAGATCTCAAAGTGAAGGACATAAAAAGAGATAAGGAAGGCCACTTCATAATACTAAAGGGAGCAATCCAACAAGAAGAAATAATTCTGGTAAACATATACACACCCAATATAGGAGCACCCAAATACATAAAAAAAAAACTTCTGGAGGAGATCAAGGGAGAGATTAACAGCAATACAATCATAGTAGGGGACTTTAATACCCCACTATCACCATTGAACAGATCCTCTAAACAAAAAATCAGCAAAGAAACATCAATCATAAATGACTCACTAGATCAGATGGAATTAATTGACATCTTCAGAACATTTCACCCCAGAGCCGCAGAATATACATTCTTCTCAAGCGCACATGGGTCATTTTCAAAGATAGACCATATATTGGGTCACAGGCAAAGTCTCTTCAAATTCAAGAAGATAGAAATCATATCAAGCATCTTCTCAGATCACAATGGCATAAAATTAGAAATCAACTACAATAAAAACAATAAAAAATATCAAATACATGGAGACTAAATAGCATGCTATTAAACAATGACTGGGTTACCAGAGAGATCAAAGAAGAAATCAAAAACATCATGGCAACAAACCACAATGAAAACACAACAATCCAAAACCTATGGGACACAGCAAAAGCTGTCTTGAGAGGGAAGTTCATAGCTCTACAAGCCTACTGCAAAAAACAAGAAAAATGATAATAAATTACCTAACCCTACAACTCAAAGAGTTAAAAAGAGAGCAACAAGAAAAACCCAGTGCAAGCAGAAGGAAGGAAATAATAAAGATCAGAGCAGAGATAAACGACATAGAGACCAAAAAAAAAAACAATACAAAAGATCAACAAAACCAAGAGCTGATTCTTTGAAAGGATAAATAAGATTGATGAACCTCTAGCCAGACTCAACAAGAAGCAAAGAGAGAGGACCCAAATAAACAAAATCAGAAATGAAAGAGGAAAAATAACAACAGACCCCACAGAAATACAGAGATTATTTAAAAAATACTATGAACAACTCTACTCCAACAAACTAGACAACCTGGAGGAAATGGACATATTACTAGAAAAATACAATCTTCCAAAACTCAATCAGGAAGAATATAAAAATCTCAATAGGCCAATAACTATGGTAGAAATTGAAGCAGTCATTAAAAAGCTACCAGCAAACAAAAGCCCAGGGCCAGACGGCTTCACAGGGTGTTTTACCAAACATTCAAGGAAGAACTAAAACCTATCCTCCTAAGACTATTCCAAAAAATTCAAGAGGAAGGAACACTTGTCAACTCATTCTATGAAACCAGCATCACCCTAATACCAAAACCAGGTAAAGACAGCACAATGAAAGAGAATTACAGGCCAATATCCCTCATGAACATAGATGTCAAAATACTCAACAAAATCCTAGCAAATCGGATCCAGCAGTACATCAAAAGATCATACACCATGACCAAGTAGGATTTATCCCAGGGATGAAAGGATAGTACAATATCCGAAAAACAATAAACGTAATACATCACATAAACAAATTGAGAGATAAAAAACACATAGTCAAATCAATTGATGCAGAAGAAGCATTTGACAAAATACAACACCCATTTTTTTACAAAAAATCTCAGCAAGGTGGGAATAGAAGGCTTATACCTCAACATAATAAAAGCCATATATGACAAACCCACAGCCAACATCATACTCAATGGGCAAAAACTAAAACCATTTCCCCTAAGAACAGGCACAAGACAGGGATGCCCACACTCACCACTCCTGTTTTACATGGTACTGGAAGTATTAGCCATTGTGCTTAGACAAGAAGAAAAAATAAAAGACATCCAAATTGGAAATGAAGAAGTAAAACTGTCCTTTTTCGCAGATGACATCATATTGTACATAAAAAACCCTAAACACTCCATCAAAAAATTATTAGACTTAATAAATGAATTCAGCAATGTAGCAGGATACAAAATTAATGCCAAGAAATTTAAGGCATTTCTATACACCAATAATGAACTTACAGAAAGAGAGACTAAAAAAGCAATCCCATTTACCATCACACCAAAAAATTAAGATACCTAGGAATAAACTTAACTAAAGAGGTAAAAGACCTCTACTCAGAAAACTATGGGACACTAAAGAAGAGATAGAGGAAGACATAAACAGATGGAAGAACATACCATGTTCATGGATTGGTAGAATCAACAATAAAATGTCCATACTACCCAAAGCAATCTATAAATTCAACGCACTCCACATTAAAATACCATGACAGAGAAACCAAGATGGCAGCATAGGTAAACACTGGAGATTTCTGCCTCACACATCCACTTCAAAAATACAACTAAAAGATGGAAGGGACATCATCCAGAACCACAAGAAGGCTGGCTGAGTGGAAATTCTACAACTAGAAGGAGAGAGAAAAGCATACCGAGACTCAGAGGAAGTGCGGTGCGGAAGTAAAATACAAAGGTGCAGAGGTGCATGTGGAGAGGGCTGGCAGCTGAGGACACAATTGTCTTTTTCAATCGGGAGGTAGTCTCAGGCTCTGAGCTCCAGTTCCAGGTGAGTCTCTGGGGCCCCAGACTCATACGGGAGAAATGGGACTGTCTGGCATCAGTCGGAACTCGAGGGCAGCATTCTCTCGGAGGAAATCGCAGCAATTGCCAGGGCCTCTGAGGGAAGGACCGAGAGAAGCCATACTGCTCGCTCCACCTGCCATGTTGATCCCCCAGGACCCTGCCCCGCCCAAGCCCTGCAGGAGGCTTTTGCATATGAAAGGCCTGGCCCTTTGTAATCTGAAAATTACTTAACAAACTGCAGCTGCCCCAAGGCCCCAGGGCAACTTGCATTGCTTTACAGCTGGCTTCTGCTGGGTAGCCTTTGGCAGAGGCTAGATTAGCACCTACTTAGAGATCCAAGAGCCAGTGTACCCAGTGGTCAGAGTGGGACCATCCAATTACAACTCAGATCCATAAGGGACACACTCAGGGGGCAGACTCAGTGAGCACCAAAGCCTCACTGAAGCAAGTCTTACCCCATAAGGGTGTTTTCAGCACAAAAGTTCTCCCACCATAGACACAGCTGATTCTCACAGCCAATTGGCCTGGAGGTAAAATCCCCCCAGTGTTACCTACAACAATCAAGGCTTAACTACAACAAGATTGTGCACAAAGCCCACAAGGGGGTGCACCAAAAGTGTCTACCTCAGGTAATTGGGGAGGCTGAGCGACTGGGCCCTATAGGAAACTTAGCACAGAAAGCCACTCTATCGACACAGTGAAGCATAAAAATTGCCGAGACAAAGAAACAGGACACAAATGACAGAAATGGAAGAAAGCAAACTACTGGATATAGAGTTCAAAACCACACTTTTAAGGTTTTTCAAGAATTTTCTAGAAACCACCGATAAACTCAATGAGACCCTCAAGAAATCGAGTGAGACACTTGAGGATATGATAAAGGACCAACTAGAAATTAAGCATACACTGACTGAAATAAGGAATATTATACAGACTCCAAACAGCAGACCAGAGGATCGCAAGAATCAAGTCAAAGATTTGAAATACGAAGAAGCAAAAAAACACCCAACTGGAAAAGCAAAATGAAAAAAGAATCCGAAAATTCAAAGATAGTGTAAGGAGCCTCTGGGACAGCTTCAAGCATACCAACATCTGAATTATAGGAGTGCCAGAAGAGGAGAGAGAGCAAGATATTGAAAACCTATTTGAAGAAATAATGACAGAAAACTTCCCCTACCTGGTGAAAGAAATAGACTTATAAGTCCAGGAAGCGCAGAGAACCCCAAACAAAAGGAATCCAAAGAGGACCACACCAACACACATCATAATTAAAATGCCAAGAGCAAAAGACAAAGAGAGAATCTTAAAAGCAGCAAGAGAAAGAAAGTCAGTTACCTACAAGGGAGTACCCATACGACTGTCAGCTGATTTCTCAACAGAATCTTTGCAGGCCAGAAGGGAGTGGCAAGAAATACTCAAAGTGATGAATACCATGAACCTACAACCAAGATTACTTTATCCAGCAAAGCTATCATTCAGGATTGAAGGTGAGATAAAGAGCTTCACAGATAAGAAAAAGCAAAAGGAGTTCATCACCACCAAACCAGTATTATATGAAATGCTGAAAGGAAGAAGAAGAAAATCAACAAGTGAATCTAAAAATCAAGTGAATAAATAATCTGATGAACAGAATGAACTGGTGATTATAATAGAATCAGGGACATAGAAAGGGAATGTACTGACTATTCTTCAGGGGGAAAGGGGTGTAGGGGATGTGGGAAGAGACTGGACAAAAATCGTACACCTATGGATAAGGACAGTGGGTGGGGAGTGAGGATGGATGGTGGGGTGGGAACTGGATGGAGGAGGTTATGGGGGTGGGGGAAGAAGAAAAAATGTAATAATCTGAACAATAAAGATTTAATTTAAAAAAAATGCCATGACATATTTCACAGACCTAGAACCAACTCTCCAAAAATTCATCTGGAATAAAAAAAAAAAAAGACCCCAAATAGCTGCAACGATCCTGAGAAAGAAGAACAAAGTAGGTGGGATCTCAATACCAGATATCAAATTGTATTACAAAGCCACTGTTCTCAAAACTGTCTGGTACTGGCACAAGAACAGACATATAGATCAATGGAAAAGAATAGTGAACCCAGAAATCAACCCAAACCACTATGCTCAATTAATATTTGACAAAGGAGGCAAGAACATACAATGGAGTCTCTTCAATAAATGGTGCTGGGAAAATTGGACAGATACATGCAAAAAGATGAAACTAGACCACCAACTTACACCACACACAAAAAATAAACTCAAAATGGATAAAGGACTTAAACTATGACAGGAAACCATAAAAATACTAGAGGAATCCAAAGGCAACAAAATCTCAAATATATGCCAAAGCAATTTCTTCCTAGGGCATTGGAAACTAAAGAGAAAATAAACAAATGGGACTACATCAAAATAAAAAGCTTCTGCACAGCAAAAGAAACCATCAACAAAACAACAAGAAAGCCCACTGAATGGCAGAACATATTTGCCAATGTTATCACCGATAAGGGTTTAATCTCCAACAATTATAAGGACCTCATACAACTTAACAAAAGGAGGATTAAAAATCCAATCAAAAAATGGGCAAAGGACCTAAATAGACACTTTTCGAAAGAGGACATTCAGAAAGCCAAGAGACATGTGAAAACATGCTCAAAGTCACTAATCATCCAAGAGATGCAAATCAAAACAACAATGAGGTACCATTCCACACCTGTCAGAATGGCTATTATCAACAAATCAACAAACAACATGTACTGGAGAGGAAGCGGAGAAAAAGGAACACTCGTGCACTGCTGGTGGGAATGCAGACTGGTGCAGCCATTGTGGAGTACAGTATGGAGTTTCCTCAAAAAGTTAAAAATGGAACTCCCATTTGACCCAGTGATCCCACTACTAGAAATTATATCCCAAGAAACCAGAAACACCAATCAGAAAGGATAATGCATCCCTATATTCATACCAGCACAATTTACCATAGCTAAGATTTGGAAACAGCCTAAGTGCCCATCAAGAGATGAATGGATTAGAAAACTGTGGTACATATACACAATGGAATACTATGCTGCTGTAAAAAAGAAGGAATTCTTACCATTTGCAACAGCATGGATGGAACTGGAGAGCATTATGCTAAGTGAAATAAGCCAGTCAGTGAAAGAAAAATACCACATGATCTTACTCATTTATGGATAATAAAGACTTTATAAAGTAATGAACAAAAATAGATACAGAGGCAGAGCAGCATTAAACAGACTGTCAAACTATAGCAGGAAGGCTGGGGAGTATTGGGGAGGCGGGTAAGAGATCAACCAAAGGACTTATATGCATGCATATAAGCATACCAATGGACACAAGACACTGCGGGTAGGGAATTCTGGGGGAAGGTCAAGGGGTGAAAAAAGGAGAGAAATTTACTACTCTTTGTAATATTTTAAGCAATAAAATAAAATAAAAATAATAATATACAGGAATTCAACAGTAAATTAGAGGATGCCAAAAATCAAATCAATGTTTGAAATATGAGGAAGCAAAAAACACCCCATCAGAAAAGAAAAAAAAAAAGAACCCAAAAATATGAGGATAGTGTAAGGAGACTGTGACAACTTCAAGCATACCAGCATTCGTATTATGGGGATGCCAGAAGAAGAGAGAGAGCAAGATATTGAAAACCTATTTGAAAAAATAATGACAGAAAACTTCCCATACATGGTGAAAGAAATAGACTTACAAGTCCAGGAAGCACAGAGAGCCCCAAACAAGAGAAACCAAAAGAGGACCACACCAAGACACACCATAATTAAAGTGCCAAGGGCTAAAGACAAAAAAAAAGAATCTTAAAAGCAGTAAGAGAAAAGTAGTTATTTACCTACAAGGGAGTGCCCATATGACTGTCAGATGATTTCTCAACAGAAACTGTGCCGCCCAGAGGGAATGGCAAGAAATATTCAAAGTAATAAATAGCAAGGACCTATAACCAAGATTACTCTACCCACCAAAGCTATCATTTAGAATTAAAGGTCAGATAAAGAACTTCACAGATAAGAAAAAGCTAAAGGAGTTCATCACCATCAAACCAGTATTACATGAAATGTTGAAGGGTATTCTTGAAGAAGGGGAAGAAAAAGGAAAAGAAAAATGTAAGAAATATGAACAATAAAAAGGCAATAAATACATATCTATCAACAACTGAATTAAAAATCAAAATAAACAAACAAGAAATCTAATGAACAGAATAAACTGGTGAATAAAATAGAATTAGACGCATGGAAATGGAAGAGATTGATGATTCTCAGAGGGAAGGGGATAGAGGGCTGGGAAGAGGCAAAACAAAGGTTTTATATGCATATATGCATTACCTATGGACACAGACAATAAGGTATCGAAGGCCTGGGGCAAGGCAGGAACTGGGTGGAGGGGGAAATTGGGGCAAAAAAGAGGGACATCTCTAATACTCTCAACAAAAACAGATTTTAAAAAAGATATATTGAAACAGGGGAACCAATATGGTAGCATAGGTAAACACCAGTACTCACCGCCTCCCACAACCACA
Source organism: Myotis daubentonii (assembly GCF_963259705.1). Lineage (NCBI taxonomy): Eukaryota > Metazoa > Chordata > Mammalia > Chiroptera > Vespertilionidae > Myotis > Myotis daubentonii. Next base: position 111,405,424 of record NC_081840.1, read on the forward strand.
TCAAAATTACAACTAAAATACAGAACAGCAATCATTCAGAACTGCCTGAAAGCTAACTGAATGGAAGTCCTACAACAAAAGAAGTAAAGAAGAAAGTATATCGAGATTGGTAGGAGGAGTGGAGGCTCAGAATGGGCTGGTCCAACATCCACGTGTGGTGTGTTTTTAATAGGAAGGGATATCTCAGATACAGAGGCCTCCCATGAGAAGCAAAGGATTCCAGCCCCACACCAGACACCCAGCTCAGGGTTCCAGAGCTTGGAAGAGCATTTCCTGTAACTTCATGCTGAAAAAAACCAGCCAGGACTGTGGCTGGGTGACACAGAGACTGCTGGAGACTCAGGCAGCCTCTCTTAAAGGACTGGTGCACAAACTTACTTGGAGTCGCTCTCTATGGGCTACAGCATTGAGTGGCAGCATTGGGGGAACCAGGAACATATTTGGCATCAGGGAAGAAACTCGGGGGCCCCTTATTCCAAGATGGAGGTGCCATTGTTCCTGTGCTGGTACCTCCCCCTTCGTAGAGCTGACTGGCAGCCATATCTGAATTTCCATCAGCATGGATTACACTGTTCATTTCACGGTGGTGATTCCTTGAGACCCTGTCCCAACCAACTTGCAGCCCCACCCAAGCTGTTTGCAGCAGCTTTTCCATATGAATGGCTGGTCCTGGCTCAGGATTTAGACTTTGTTAAAATCTCTTAAACAAGCAGCACCTGGTATCAACATACCCCATACCTATCAATAAGAGGCCCAAGACATGGCACTAGCCCCCATGCGGTGGTTGACTTTGCACCTCCAGTGAGGCCCCAGAGCCAGTGCACCCAGTGAACAGCTTCAGACCATGCCAGATTACAACTCTATACATCCACAAAGTGACATCCTCAAGGGGTAGACTCAGTGAGTACCAAAGTCCCACTGAACCAAGTCCTGCTACATAGGTGTGTCTCCTGCACAGCAGCTCTCCCACTGTAGTCACAGCTGGTTCTCACAGCCAATTGGCTTGGTGGTCAACTCCTCCCACACTAACAGCTATCACAGTTCAATTATGACAGGACTGCACACACAGCCCACACAGGAGCCCACCTAGAGTGCCCAGCTCAGGTGACTGGGTAAGCTGAACCACTGGGCCCTACAGGACACCAACTACACAAGGCCACTCTACCAATTCCAGGAGACATAGCAGCTCTACCTAATACATTTAAACAATACAGGGAAACAGCCAAAAATTCAGAGACAAAGAAACATGCCACAAATTAAAGAATGGAAGAAGTCTCCAGAAAAAGAAATAAATGAAATGGAAGCAAGCAAACTATTGGATATAGAGTTCAAAACAATGGTTATAAGGTTGCTCAAATATCTTAATGAGAGCTTCAAGTGACTCAAAGAGAGCTTTAAGGGACTTAATGAGACTTTCAAGGATCTTAGTGAGAATTTAAAAGACATGAAAAAGGAACAGTCAGAAAGTAAGCATACAATAACTGAAATTAATAATAATTTACAGGGATTCAACAGTAGAGTAGAGGATTCTGAGAATCAAATCAATGATTTGGTATATGAGGAAGCAAAAAGCGCCTAATACTAAGAGAAAAAAGAAAAAAGAACCCAAAAATATGTGGACAATGTAAGGAGCCCCTGGGATGTCTAGTGTACCAACATTCACATTATGGGGGTGCCAGAAGAAGAGAGAGAGCAAGGTATTGAAAACCTATTTGAAGAAATAATGACAGAAAACTTCCTGTACGTGGTGAAAGAAATAGACTTACAAGTCCAGGAAGCACAGAGAGTCCTAAACAATAGGAACCCAAAGAGGCCCACACCAAGACACATCAGAATTAAAATGTCAGTTGTTAAAGACAAAGAGAGAATTTTAAATTCAGCAAGAGAAAAGCAGTTAGTTACTTATGAGGAAGCACCCATACAACAGTCAGCTGATTTCTGAACAGAAACTATGTAGGCCAGAAAGGAGTTGAAAATAATATCAAAGTGATGAATAGCAAGGACCTACAACCATGATTACTCTACCCACCAAAGCTATCATTTAGAATTGAAGGTCAGATAAAGAGCTTCACAGACAAGAAAAAGTTAAAGGGGTTCATCACCACCAAACCACTGTTACATGAAATGTTGAAGATATTCAAGAAGAAGAAGAAGAAGAAGAAGAAGAAGAAGAAGAAGAAGAAGAAGAAGAAGAAGAAGAAGAAGGAGAAATATGAACAATAAAATGGCAATAAACACATATCTATCAACAATTGAATCCAAAAATCAAAATAAACCAGCAAGGAATTTAATGAACAAAATAAACTGATGAATAAAATAGAACCAGAGGTATGGAAACATGGAACAGACTGACAAATCTTACAGGGAAGGGTAAGGTGAGAGATTAACCAAAGATCTTATAGGCATATAGGCATTACCTATGGACACAGATAATAGGTTGGTGAAGTCCTAGGGTGGGGTGGGAACCAGGTAGAAGGGGGTAATGGGAGGGAGGGAATGGGGACATCTGTAATACTCTCAACAATAAAGAATTTAAAAATAAAAAAGAAAGAAAAGATATATAAATACAAAATGAAAATTAGAATACGACATATAAAAATTTTGGGAATGCAGCAAAAAGCAGTAATAAGAGGGAAGTTTATATCATTATAGGTCTATCTCAAGAAACAAGTGAAATCTCAAGTAAATAACCTAACATTATAACTTAAAGAACTAGAACGAGAAGAATAAACACAACCCAAAGTCAGCAGAAGAAAAGAAATAATAAAAATTAAAACAAAATTAAATTAAATAGAGAGCAAAAGGACTGTACAAAAATTAATACAACAAACGGTGGTTTTTTGAAAGAAAACTACTGGATACAGAGTTCAAAACTCTGAAAAGGTTAGTAAAATTGACAAACCCCTGGCTAGACTCACTAAGGAAAACAGAGAAAAGACTCATATAAACAAAATCAGAAATGAAAGAGGAGAATTGCCATAGATATCACAGAAATACAAAGGATCATACTAAAATACTATGAAAGACTATATACCACCAAATTCAATAGCCTACAAAAAATAGATAAGTTCCTAGAAATATGTAACCTTCCTAGGCTGAATCATGAAGAATTAGAAAATCTAAATAGACCTATCAATGGTGAGGAAATTGAAGCAACCATCAAAACCTCTCCCCCCCAAAAAAAGTTCAGGACCAGATGGCTTCACTAATGAATTCAACCAAAGTATCTTTAACATGTCAAGGAGTTTATTATCTCACATATCAGGAAGCCCAGAGATGGGAAGAGAGGACTCCAGACAGGGTACTTCAGCATTCCAGTTTTTTCTCTCTATGATTTTCTGAGATCTGCCCCACTGTTTGTGTTGGCTGGTAGCAAGATGGTCACAGAAGTTCCCAGGGATGAAGAAGAGAGACCATCTCCTCTTGGGACTATTTATTATAAGTGATAAAACCTTTCCTAAAAGTCACCCTACAGACTCCTCCTTATGCCTTCTATGGCCTCTGCACATGGCCTGGGCTTCATCACACCATGGCAGCTGCGTTTCAGTAGCAAGCATTGAGAGGGAGAGGAAGAGAGAGAGAGAGAGAGAGAGAGAGAGAGAGAGAGAGAGAGAACACAAGATGGAAGTCAGATCTCTTTTCATGGCCTAGCCTCAAAAGTCATGCAGTGCCATTTCCACTACATTCTATTCATCGAGGTAGTCACAAAGTCCCACCAGCTTCAAGAACAGGGGAAATGGAATCTAATTATTGATGAGGCAGTGGAAAATTCTGGAAGAGCACATGAGAACCAATAGATTATGGCCACTTTGGGGAAAATACAAGCTGCTGCATGAGAAGATTCAGTCACTCTTCCACACATATGGCTCACTTCCATATTCAGGTCTTACCTGCCAGAATCTAGATCGCATGTAGAATCCTACTGCAAGGGAGTATGGGAAATGTTTCTGCTTTTCCAACCTCTACAGCACAGGAGGGTAAGTTAGAAGAGGGTTAGAATGAGACAGCTTACAGTGTCTGCCACAGATAAGAAAAACGAAAGATGAAATAAATAAAGGATTGGGAAGTAGCCAGGGTCTGGTACAGATCCTTGCCTTTTCTAATTTCAACTGCTTACCTCTTTCCTGTAGCATTGAACAAATATTTGTTGAGCATTTCCCATATTTTAGGCAAGCTATACTTTAAACCAGGGGTCCCCAAACTACAGCCTGCAGGCCACACGCAAATACAAATATTGAATTTGTTCCCGTTTTGTTTTTTTACTTCAAAATAAGATATGTGCAGTGTGCATAGGAATTTGTTCATAGTTTTTTTTTAAACTATAGTCTGGCCCTTCAACAGTCTGAGGGACAGTGAACTGGCCCCCTGTTTAAAAAGTTTGAGGACCCCTGCTTTAAACAAAACAGAGAGGAATTTTAGAATCTGTCAAAGACAGTCTTAAGCAAATAATTATTATAAATAATTATGTATTTACAATTGTTAAAAGGCCTTTAAAAAGAGTACTTCCTCTTTCTACAGATATATCTTGATAGCCAGTCTGATAGAGACTGTACTGAGCTTTCATTCAGAAAGCCTCCTTAGGCATGATAGGACAAAGCTCATCTCAGTGCTAAGGTGTTACTCAGAGTAGCAACTATTTGGAGTTAAGCAGCAGAGAATAGTAAAGGTAAGTAAATGTTTACATAAATTTAAAAATCTTAATCAGACTGGGATCAACAATATCTGGACAAACTTGGCACTAACCAAAGAAAAATGGAGGCTTTGCCTTCAAAGATGAGAAAAGCTCAATTTCATTTATACCTCAGATGCTGACAAGAGTAAACAGTGAGCTCCAGCTCAGGACAGAAGTGTGAAATCCCAGCACCTATACTAGCCACTTGTTTTAGGAGTTGGAAACAGTAGAGTTCACTATCAGCCATGACTAGAACTTTAGCTCCTGAGGAAAACACACCATTCATTCCAGGTAACTGTGGGTTGCTGACAAGGGAAGGGATGACCATGATTGGATTCTGTGTCTGGAAACAATTACACCCTTACTGACCAACACTGAAGGTGCTCTTATGACTTATGGTTCAGTGACCTCAGCAAGTTTGTTTTTAGTCATGTTAAAATCGACTCCCCATTATGGGCTTACCACACTGGGCTCTTTCAGTAGCTAAAGCAAGTAGTAGCTGCATTGATAATCCTATATAATAAAAGGCTAATATGCAAATTGTCCCCTCAACTGGAAGTTCGACCGGGAGTTCGACCAAAGGGCAGGGCCGGCCAGCCAATTGCCCATGGCCCCTCCCTCTGAAGAGCCCACCCAACTGACCATGATCAGGGTGGGCCTGCTGGACCCCACCCATGTACAAATTTGTGCACCGGGACTCTAGTATTGTAATATGCATTAAATTATATGTTATTTCCTCAATTAACAGAATGAAGTTACAGGGATAAACAGCACAGCCTGACACCCATTCTTTTCCTCTCTTATGTTTTCTTCTTAAGAAACAAACACACAGCTTCATTACCAACAAGTTCAGAATAAATTAATAGGAGCTGAAGTCTGTGAAATTAGATTCGCTTTCTAATTAGCAGGAGAATTCACAAGCTCTCTTCTCCAGATGAGGATGGCCATTTGTGATCTCAGAAAACTGAACCCTCCCCTCTTACAAAAGGAATTTCTGATTGAAGTGTAAATGTGAATATCCTTTGGCCACCAGGAAGATTGTTTAATCCCACCCTACGGTTGGGAGATTGTGTGATCCAGCAATTTCCATTTTCAAAGGAATTGTCTCTTTACTAACATGTCCCCAGCTTAGTTGGCACGCTCCTCTATGGAGTTCAAAGTGGTTTTGAGACTTTTGTCTATAATTTTCACATCTCAGACAGAAGAGATAGAGGCCAGAAGAGAAAGCAACTGCTTTCCTAACAGACAAGTGAAGGATGCTGAGGTCAGGAGCGAAGTTCTCAAGATGACCCAACAGGTCAGAGGCAGCCTCAGAGCATCCCAACTCTTACTTTATTCTTCACTCCCAGTAACCAACCATCACAATTGTCTCCCAAGTGTCTAAAATTGTCCAACAGGCTCAGGGGGCTCTAAGTGAGGACTCTGAAGACCTTACACAAAGTGACTTAAAAGAGCAAAATTTGCCTAATGTAGGAATGGGCTCCCTGTCCATAGCAGCTAGATGCCCACTTTCCAGAAATTTCTTCATTCATGCATGCATTCAGTTATTTGACAAATGTTTATTGAGCAAAGTACCTACTATGTGCTAGATATTATTCTAGGTGCTAGAGATATAGCAATGAATAAAATGGACAAAAATTGTGGCTTTCACAGAGGTTACTCTAGTGGGGAAGAAAAGCAATGAATAAGCAAAATATAAAGCTTGTTAAGTAGTAATAAATGCTAGGAAGAAGATGAAGCAAGGACATGGGATTTAAAATGTCAGGGTCTCTAAAAGTTTGAATTTTTATTTGGAGTAGCCAGGAACTTGACATTAAAGGAGCTCAGAAATAAATGAAAACCCACAATGAATGCTGTGGAGGGTAACACAGATCATGGGTGAAACCTGAGACCAGATGTTTTCTATAGTATCTATTGAAGTAAATTCATTCCTACTGCTTATGCATTTGTGAACATGGCCAGTATCTGTCCTTCAGAGGATTATAGGAGTTTGAAATTAGTTAATATCTGTACTGACTTGAATAGTGCCCCCCCCAAATTCTTGTCCACCTAGAACCTCAGAATATGACCTTATTGGAAATTATATCTTTGCAGATGATGTCATCTCAGACTAGGGTGGGCCATAAACTCATTGAGTGGTGTCTTATAAGAAGGCTATACAGAGACACAAAGAACACACGGGGTAAGAGAGCCATGTGAAGATGGAGGAAGACATTGGAGTGATGAAGCTATAAATCAAGGATCACCAGCAGCCTCCGAATGCTAAGAGAGAGGCATGAATCAGACTCTCCCTAAGAGCCTCAAGAAAGAACCAACCCTGCCTACACCTTGAGTTTGTTTTAAGCTACCCAGTTTGTGGTAATTTGTTGCTACAATCCTGGGAAACCAATACAGATTTTGGTACCTTTATATGGTGCTGCTGTAACAAATCCCTAAAATGTGAAAAGGTTTTTGGAAATGGGTCATGGGTAGAGACTGGAAGAATGTTGAGACAAATGATATAAAAAGCCTAGATGGCCTTGAAGAGATTGTTAGAGGAAATATAGACATTAAGGAGATTCCTGAGGTGAGAGCTCAGAAGGAAGTTTAGGAGGATAGTAGAGAAAGCCTCTATCATCTTAGAGAGAACATATTGTCATGAAAAGAATGTTGATAGAAATATGAACATTAAAGATGTCTCTTATGAGATCTCAGGTGAAAATGAGAAGTATGTTATTGGAAACCAGAGGAGAGATGAACTTTATTATAAAGTGGCACAGAAGAGGGTTGAATTGTGTTCTAGAGCTGCATGGAAAATAGAATTTGCAAGTGATAAACTTGGTTATTTAGCTGAGGAGATTTCCAAGCATAATATGGAAGATGCAGCCTGGTTTCTTCTTGCTGCTTCTAGTAAATGTTAGGGGAAATAGATAAATTGAAAAGAAACTATTAAGCAAACAGAAACCAAAACTGGATGATTTGGAAAATTTTCTGTCTATTCATATCATAAAATATGCTTAAGCCATGCTCTGGAAAGAACAAGAGTGTGGCTGGACAACCTTCTACTCTAGAGATTAAGTATATAGTTCATGGATTCAATGAACCATTTCTGCAGAAGCCAGGAATAGAGGTGGGTCTATCCAGAAAGGCTCTATAGAGAACTGTTGTGCCTCATGACATGGGTTCTCTTGACAACACAGAAGACCCACAAGGATTTTGAGACTGTTATAATACCAAAAATACTACCAACTTGGACTTAAGGGAACAGAGATGGGACAAAATGAAGGAAATCTATCTACTTCTGGGGTTCTATAGGCAGGAAACCAGTCAATAGAGCTACTGAGATGTGAATATGGTTATCTACTTATATAAAAACCATGAGTGGTGTTCATCATGACCACAACCGCCGAGACCAAGCAGAAGGAAGTCAGTCCTGCAGGGGTTGTCTTGGCAATGGCTGCGCCCTCCCCCAAGCTGTTTCCTGTAAGGGCGGGGTTTGAGGTAGGAACACGCCCTGGGAGCATGGAGGCATATCTTTCTAAAGTGTGCTGCGCCAGTACGGGATGAACCTGAGTGGGGGTGGCTGAAAGGCTTAGAAAAGACAGACAAGAGAATGAAACCCGGGTCTTGGTGGGATGCTGCTTCTCTGAGAGACAGCGCCCATACCCACAGCCATGCCTTTATTTTATAGCAGATGCTACGAGGCAAAGTAAGGGCGTGGCCAAGATGTTTACAACATTCTCCTTGGTTTCAATCCTACTCAACTACATGCACCTGAACTCTATCAAGCCTACATCACTCAGGCACGTGGGGCCACATGTTCGGACCATAGGTTCAAGCTTACAACTACAGGTGTTGGCTATAATTGTGCTGGGAGGGCCCTGCCCTCCAAGCTGCGACTTGCACGTGGCAATGAGAGGACTGTGCCCTCTCATCAGTCCAAGGCTTGAACCTGTCCAAAACACTGTAACGGCTCCCCACAATAAAGTTTTAATTCTGTTTCTTTGTTACTGATGTTGTGGCCCCACCCCATAACAAAGAAACAATTTCCAGAGGATGAGGCCCAGGAATCAGGATTTTAAAAAGATTCCCAGGTGATTCTAATGTGCAGGGTTGAGAACCACTGCTATAAATAATGTTAAAAATATATCTAAACGTGCAATTCTTTGTCCAAAAATGAGCATGTTCAAAAATTAAATGAAGAAAATTTGGATATACTCGATGGAGATTTTCACACATATTTGATTCCACAGATGATGCTGAAAAGGAAAACTTTCCCATTGAATTTCTTAATAGTATTACACCTTCAGGAATGCTGTGTCATAAATTAAAATTGAAAGTGGGTGCAATCATCATGCTATTGAGAAATCTCAATAGTAAATGGGGTCTTTGTAATGGTACCAGATTTATTATCAAAAGATTACGACCTAACATTTTTGAAGCTGAAGTATTAACAGGATCTGCAGAGGGAGAGGCTGTTCTGATTCCAAGAATTAATTTGTCCCCATCTGACACTGGCCTCCCATTTAAATTGATTTGACAACGGTTTCCTGTGATGCCAGCATTTGTGATGACTATTAATAAATCACAAGGACGAACTCTAGACAAAGTAGGAATATTCCTACCTGAACCCGTTTTTGCACATGGTCAGTTATATGTTGCTTTCTCTCAAGTTTGAAGAGCATGTGATGTTACAGTTAAAGTTCTAAGTACTTCATCACAAGGGAAATTAGCCAAGCACTCTGAAAGTGTTTTCACTCTTAATGTGGTGTACAGGGAGATATTAGAATAAGTTTAATCACTTTATCAGTCATTGTTTGCATCACAGTTGTTTTTATATCATGTTTTTGTTGTTTTCATATCATGTTTTTGTTGTTTTTATATCATGCCTCTGTTGTTATATCCTTTTGCTACTGTTTATTAATAAATTTATATATTATTTTCATATACATTTTACTAATTTCCTTTCATCTCTCACACTTCTATTATAGAGAAAGGGCAAATAGCAATATTAAAATATCTCTGCTAATTAATTCCCTTTTTAAAAAAAATTATATTTTATTGATTTTTCACAGAGAGGAAGGGAGAGAGAAAGTTAGAAACATCGATGAGAGAGAAACATCGATCAGCTGCCTCCTGCACATCTCCCACTGGGGATGTGCCCGCAACCAAGGTACATGCCCTTGACCAGAATCAAACCTGGGACCCTTCAGTCCGCAGGCCGACGCTCTATCCACTGAGCCAAACCGGTTTCGGCTAATTCCCTTTTTTAAAAATATATTTTATTGATTTTTTTACAGAGAGGAAGGGAGAAGGATAGTTAGAAACAACGATGAGAGAGAAACATCGATCAGCTGCCTCCTGCACACTCCCCACTGGGGATGTGCCCACAACCAAGGTACATGCCCTTGACCAGAATCGAACCCAGGACCCTTGAGTCCGCAGGCCGATGCTCTATCCACTGAGCCAAACCAGTTAGGGCAATTAATTCCCTTTTAATGTGCATGAATTTTGTGCGCCGGGCTACTAGTCCTTTAAGAAAAGGGAAGAATGACTTTGGGGTAGGGGAGGCTCAAGGCCAGCGGTGCTGCCTCCAGCATACACCCTGACGAGGGCCAGTGATCAAACCTGCATCCCAGGTACGTGCCCTTGACCAGAATGGAACCCATGCCCCTTCAGTGCACAGGTTGGCACTCTAACCACTGAGCACACTGGCCAGGTCACTGAGGTCCATTATTATAATGACTTACCATAAATTGCCCTCTGGCTCCAATGACTCACATCTCTCCCACATGCAAAATGCATTCATCCCCTTACAAGATCCCCATATTTTCAACCAATTACATCATCAGATTCCAAGTCCATGAATTCATCATCTAAATCAAATTTAGATGTACATGGGGCTTCTTGGGTACAGTTCCTTGGATAGTGCTCATGTTGATCTAGTGACCTATAAAGTAAAAACACAAATTATTTGACCTTAACACGTGTAATAGAAAATGGTGAGACAGTGATTGGCTAACCCTCAAAAGACACCTCCATTTTAAAAGGGGATAAATGAGAGGCACATAGTAGTCACTGTTCCACTGTAATTTTGAAATCTAGCTGGGCATATGTCAACAGTTCCCCCAACTTTCAGGACAAAGAGTGTTCCTTAATTAGGGCTTACTTCTTGCTTTCTGGGAGTGGTTCCCTGTGCATTGTTTTCCTTGATTCTTGGCTTCATACTCTGGGCTCTGAGCTTCACCATTTGAGACATCTTTACATTTTTTAAAATAGATTTTAGAGAGCAGAAGGGGGAGAGAGGAAGAGAGGGAGAGAGGGGGGAGATAGATAGAGAGAGAGAGAGAGAGAGAGAGAGAGAGAGAGAGAGAGAAATATTCATCGGTTGCCTCCCACATGCACCCCAACTGGGGATCAAACCCACAATCTAGATATGTGCCCTGACCAGGAATTGAACCTGCCATCTCTTGGTGTACAGGATAATGCTCCAATCAACTGAGCCACACCTGCCAGGGCTGAGACAGCTTTCCTTTTCAATAACTAATGGATCATATTTACAGCTGTATGCCTTTCTCTACCTGCTTCCTGGTGTAAAAAGTTGGGATCTCAGAGACCTTTTCATTTTGCTGTTTCTTTTTTTTTTTTTTTAATCCAAGTTAGTAATATTTTTTCTGGGATAATTCTCTTTAAAATTGTGTAGATTTCCCATGAATCATGCTTCAAAATCCACTTTCATAATACTTTCCAAGTTATGCCTTTTTCTACTTTGAGTAGATGTCAGTGTTGTGTTAGAAACTCTCTTGTCTAGCTGAAAGGATTGACTAAGCATCGCCTTAAATCTTTCTAAGATCTAAACAAAAAGCCTCACAGTCACAATCTTGATTCATTCTTTGCCCTGAGACCATTTCTTACTTTGAGAATCTTTTTCCAAGAGACTGTCTTAAAACGTCTATATTGTCTATAAGTTCTTGCAAACCCAATACTTCCTTCTTGAGTTCCTCTTTCCTTACAATATCTTATCATGTGCTGCTTAAAGAAGCCAATGGGAACTTTCAATGTTCTTCCTGAAATTCTCTTCAGCCAGCCCCACAGGTTCATTAACTATATTTTCTGTTCTCCAATATATAATTGTTTCACCACAATATAACACAGATTGCCCTTTCTCCAGCCTCCAATAGCAGTTCCCTCACTTCCCTTCCAGCATTCACATTCTCATCATCCTACCAGCCTCCAGCTGCCACTCAGCCCCAAAGTCAGACTGGAAGTGGTCTGGGTCCCTCTAGGCCAGTGGTTCTCAACCTTCTGGCCCTTTAAATACACTTCCTCATGTTGTGACCCAACCATAAAATTATTTTCGTTGTTACTTCATAACTGTAATGTTGCTACTGTTAGGAATCGTAATGTAAATATCTGATATGCAGGATGGTCTTAGGCGACCCCTGTGAAAGGGTCATTCGACCGCCAAAGGGGTCGCGACCCACAGGTTGAGAACCGCTGCTCTAGGCCAAAGGAGAGGCTCTGGCCCAGAGTAAGTGCTCAGTCAATGTGTGACAAATGAACAAGTGAGCATGTGCAATGTGTTCTCCTCACTGACCGAGAGTCATGTGCATCAGGAGAGAGAAATCGCTCAGCTCCGTCCTATGCCTCATCCCCACCCCCTCACTATGAGCTCTGGCTTTAGTTCCCCCCTCTCCCCACTCACTCCCAAATGTAGGCCACGCCTGGAAGGACACTCTGAGTGGCCACAAATCCCTGCCACTCCACCATTTGGAGTCATCATGCCTGGGCTACCATGATAAGCATGGGCTCTCTCCTGAGGCCCAGAAGCACAGAAGCTTCATTCTGGAGCCACAGACACAGACTAGTGGCAAAGGACAGAAATCAGTGGTGGGGGTGGGATAGTGGGCACAGGAGTGTCACCACTACCATGACCTCTGGCTGCTGAAAGGGCCTTTCCAGCCACAACCCTAGATGGCCAGACTGTGAAGGGTCACAGCCACTGCACATGTGGAAGTGGAGGCCCAGAGAGGAGCCTGTGGTCAGTGGTCAGTGGCAGAGCCATACCTCGGGGCTGGCAGCCTGACCTCTAGCAGTTTATCAGTTTCTCTCAGGAAGTCTCTCAGCAGACACTGACACAGATGGGAAGACTTGCCCCAGACACTGAGCAGAGGGTAAGGGGAAATAGAGTGAGAAAACAGAGAGGACCCTGCCCCCTCCCCAGGGAACACCCTAACAGAGCCCTCTCCCACCGAAGGCCTCCTGTTAGCAGGGCCTCGGTGAAGCAGGGCCAAGCCCTGGGAGTGTCTCTAGGTCCAGAGGTTGCCATGTTTTTCCCCACCGCATTCCTAATGTTCACCCAGTATCCCCACTGGGGTTTTGAGGCAGCCTGGACACAACCTTGACCAGGCCCCACTCCCCTCTCCTGACCCTCCCACCGCCTCCAGGCTACAGACCCACTCCCACCAAGCTGCCCACCTGAGTCAGCCCCCAGAGTGTACAGCCTACACATTCCCTGAGCTCACCAGTCACTCACTCTCTGTCCCCGCCCCTACTCTGTGCTGGGCCCAAGAGACAGTGATGACTCAGAGCCAGCTCTGCCCTCGGGTCCTTCAGAAGTGGACAAATAGCCATTTTCCCTCTGACGAGCAGATTCATGGTTTTCTCTCAGGAGAGGTGCAGAGAGCCTGGGAAATGTTGCTCCCTCTGGCTCCAGAGCAACTTTGAGGGCAAAGAGACCCATATCTGAGGTCCCCTCCCCCAGTCATCACCTCCCCCCTGGGATTTTCCATAAATCCTCTGGTGAAGAGAGAAAAGGACTAAGAGGAGTGAGGGAGGCCTGGAATGAGGCACTCTCAGACACAGGCACACACAAGAGCGTGCACGCACACAAAGATACACGCACACCAATGCGCACACACACATGCATGCTTAGACACACAAAGGCATACACAAAGTCACACCCAGATAAAAGCACACATAAACACACTTACCTACATCATCAGGCAGATCTCATGCAAACACGAAGACAATATGGAGGGCATACATGCCAAAGCCACAGCACACAGGCACACACAGACACGCACATGCAGACAAGCCCACAGGAAGTCCCCAAGCCTCCTGACTGCAATGGGCACATGTATCATGTTGGTTCTACCCAGGACTAGACGGTGCCCCTCCCTGCAGCCTAGGGTTTTGTGGCAGCTGCTGCTTGGGTAGGCTGCAGCCTCTGACAGAAAGAGGGGAAATGGAGATCTGGGGACATCTTCCAAGGAAGGAAGGTGCACTCAGAGGGAGCCCTCAGCCAGGCTCAGGGGTGCACCCCATGGCCCTGGTACAGGGTGGGTCCCAAGAGAAGTGTCAGATGGCATTACAAGCCCAGGAGTGTACAGCTAGCCACACTCCCCCCACTTCAGGCCAGGAAACTCCTACCCAGTGTCCAAATCAAGAGTCTGCTCCCTGGGGTGGTGGCAGGGAGGGCTGAGGGGCTTTAGCTTCTCTCCACCAGCCTCTGCTTCGAGGTAGGACAAAGCCCCCACTGTAACCCTCCCCTGACTCTGCTAGGAATTCCAAACACAGACCTCCAGCTGCAGCCGATTTCCAGGGGGGGGGGGGGGGGGCAGAAGGCTGACTCCATGATGCTCAGAGCATTTACAGCCAGTGGGAAACTGCCCTGGGCCTCCCTGACACCAGAAATAAATGATTCCAGCCACAGAAACCCACTCGGACATGGCTGGAATGACCCGCTGGAGAGTGCTTTCACATTGAGGACTTGTGGCGCTAGTGGCAGCCACTGCTATGAGCCTAGGCAGGGCTATTTGTGCAGCACGGGTCAAATCACACAGCCTGTAGGCCCCAAGACCCCAACAGCCCAAACCACAGCCACCAGCAGCTCAATCAGGGGGCAGGAAGCTGGAGGCCCAGCTTTGTAGACAGCAGCTGCTTGGAAGTATCTGTCTGTGGACAAAAATGGGGTTTTGTCTTCTTAAACAGAAAACCTAGTTTCTTTTTCTTCTCACATAACTCCAAGGCTGCTGACTAGCTCTAAAAGGAAGAAACAGGCACATGAGTTCCCTGGCTCATGCAAGCCCCCACCATCGCTAAATCCCCCAAGTGTTTGCACGAGTCCCAGGAGGTGACCGGCATGTACTCACGGATGAAGCTGGTCAGTTGCTGTATGACAGCTGCAGACTTATTCCTCTTCTGCTAGGGATTGTGTCCACCTGACACTACCATTTCAGCTGGGTACTGATGTGGGAAAATCGGAGTGGAACGCGCGGTGTCTCTCTGGGCAGGATGGTTCCCGGGCTCTTTGTCTGGTGGAGTCGAAGAATGAAAACATGGACCAAAAATGGCATAGCAAAGCTGGAAATTGATTGGGAAACAAGCACAGACTCCTACTTGGGGAGGGGGAGAGAGTCCCACAGCACAGACTCCCACGTGGGGACGGGGAAGTGTCCCACTGAGTCCATTTTTTCCACAGCTTATAAAGCTGCAGGTTTTTGTGCCTTGATATACCCTCTGATTGGTCACTATCCCCTTCGCTTGGTTACTATAGCAACTCCAGAGCTTAGACCTTACGTGAAGTACGTGAGGTTCCCTCCTTCTTCTCCCTTATTGTTTCCCTATTTCCTCTGGGCTTTCTTCCTCCCTCTTTGAATGAGGGGCTTCCTTCCCTTTATTCCATAAATGTATATCTTTTGGAGCTCCCAGCTCCCTTATCTTATGGAAATTACCTATAGACCTGTGCTTTTTCCATGGACCTCTTACTTCTTAAATTTTCCTAAACCTGCCTATTTCACACCTAAAAATTCCTTTCAGAACTACTGGCTGCCTCCACACCACTCTGCGAGGAGAATGCAAAGCCGCCCCACAGCGGGGCAAAGTGGGGCAAAACCTCTCTCCTTCGGTGCCAGGCTCCATCAGAGCAGCACAGTGCAGGGCTGTCTTAAGAGAACTTTATGAAAGGACTTTTGCAGTTCTGACCATCCCTCTTATCTGAGCATCCATACATGAAGCCATGGAGGTTGGTGATGGAGAGAGAGACAAGGCTGGACCCAGAACTACTTCACCCCTTCATGCCTTCACTGACCCAACCCATTGGCCTCGCCACTTTTTCCCAAAGATAAGGACTCTTCCCCAAGGACCATGGTCTACACAAAAGAGGATGCTATCTCACCAGTTGCCAGATATACTACCTATACTAATAAAAGGGTAATATGCAAATTGGTCACAACTCCCTCACAGTCATGACCAGATATGCTAATTAGCCATGACCAAATATGCTAATTAGTCATGACCAGTATGCAAATTGACCATCACTCCAACACAATAATAAAGAGGGATATGCTAATTAGCCATGTGGCCACAAGATGGCTTGCAGGGGAGGGCAGTTGTGGGCAATCAGGCCTGCAGGGGAGGGAAGTTAGGAGTGACTGGGCCAGCAGGGGAGGGCAGTTGGGGGTGACTGGGCCAGCAGGGGAGGGCAGTTGGGGGCGACTGGGCCAACAGGGAAATAGTTAAGTATCAATCAAGCTGGCAGGGGAGTGGTTAGGGGGTGATCAGACTGGCAGGCAGAAGTGGTTAGGGGCAATCAGGAAGGCAGTCGAGTGGTTGGGAGCCAGCAGTCCTGGATTGTGAGAGGGATGTCCAACTGCCCATGTAGGCCCAATCTCATAAGGATCCTCCCATGGGCATTTTCCCTCAAGTGGTCCCAGATTGGAGAGGGTGCAGGCTGGGCTGAGGGACACCTCCCTCAGTGCACAAATTTTGTGCACTGGGCCTCTAGTATAATATATAGCCTTGTCTGAATTCTGGAAATGGACAGTGATTTGGCTCAAGCAAGGAGCTGTTACAATGGACACACACTGAACTTGCAAAAATAACAACAGCACCTCAAAAATGTCAGAAGCAGGCTTGGCTTGGTGCTGCTCACCACCAACTTCAGGTGAAAATGCCCATGGGGGGATCCTTGTGCTCTGAAGAGGACTCAGACCCAACCACCACCGCTCTCCTAGTGTAATGAGCAAGGGCAGAGGATCTAAACTCAATGCTCCCCACACCCCTCACCCACTTGCTTCTTCTCCAGATAAAATGAAGACTGTTGGTCTAGAAGACAGGAGGGATACTGACTTGGGCTGGAAACCATTGTTCCCCCACGAGTCCCCCTCCCCACGCCTCCAGCTCTGGCCTCCAGGACCCTTGCTCCATCTCTTCAGCCCTCTCTCTGCTGCTCTGAGATGGCCCCTGAAGACTGAGGACATTGGTAACTGGGCTCCCCAGGGACTCTGCTCATACTTCAACCTCATTTCCCCTTCAGTCTTGCCCTGGGTGATCTTTCCAGAAAGGCTTTGACTCATTACCTTTGGCTTCCATATTTACAGGAAAGTTAGACTGTAGGGTTGGCCTCTGGCTGGATACCACCGAAGTATCCACACTCTTCAAAAAAAGGCAATGCTAACAGCATCCCCAGCTGCATCCTTCTTGGGCTCAAGCAGCCTGGAGAGGTCTCTTGGGAAAGCAGGGGCCCCTAGAAGAGCAGATCTTCATTGTTCTCCTAAAGATTTCTGTGTACACATGAAAATTACATAAATTTGTATGCTTTTCTCCTGTTAAACTGTCTTATGTCAGTTTAATTCTTAGGCCAGCTGCAGAACTTAAGAAGGTAGAAGAAAGTTTTTCCTCCCCTAAAGGACCATCTCAGAGCCTGGCAGTCTGAGAATATGTGCAAGTTTTTCTGGTCATTTAATTGCCCCAAATCTTAATAAGTGCCTTAGACTTCAAAAACTCTAAAATGTCTGTGATTCCTTAAGTCGTACCAGATGCCTCTTGCTGTAATGAGGGAGTCAGATTGGCAGCATGTGGCTGCTATGATGAGTCACCAACAACAACTTAGTTCAGCTCTGAGATCAGATCTAAAAGGCAGTGGACAGACAGTACCCCTAGGCTGAGAGACAACACCCCAGGACAGGGTACCATCACATAACTTGTGTCAAGGCACTCATCTGCCTTTGGATCAATCCCAAAGGGGAAGTAGAAAAGGATTCCAAAAGGGAACACAGGAACCAGGAGGATCATAGAGGGAGGTGATGGCAGGACCATGCACGCTGTGTGGGAAGAAAGGCATCTTGCCCATGGCCCTAAGGATTTATGCATGAAGGTGAGGCAGGGGTTCGGAGCAGGTAGGATCCCTAGGCCTGGCCGGTGATCAGGGCTGATCTGTGGGGCAAATGGCGGGGTGACTGGAGGGGCCCCACTCGCACCCGCCTTGGTTGGCCTGGGGCCTGCAGGCTGGGGGCAGCTCCTGCATTAAGCATCTGCCCCTGGTGGTCAGTGAACGTCATAGCGACTGGTTGTTCCACTGGTCATTCTGCCATTTGGTTGATTTACATATTAGGCTTTTATTGTATAGGATAATAAATCTGACTGCAGTCGGAGACACTGTACTAAGAGGATAATAGAATTTCTCTGAGGGAGAGATCTACTCTTTTGTTTTAGAAAACACCTTAATGGATCTTTTAATTATGCAAAGCAAGGCCCAGGCTGCTCTGGAGGGAAGGATGAGAAGAGAGGAAGCAACACTGCACTGCCTAATAAACTCACAGGAATTTTGGAACTATCCCCAGAGATAGCCTTTGGAAGGTGCTCCCAGCAAGAGAGGAAAATATCAGGGGCCTAAGGAAAAAAGTTTCCAGAGAGAGGGCAGCCTCCCCCACCAACTCCTCCCAGCACCGACACCCTGGGGGAAGCAATAGTTTTCCCACAACACGTTGGATCACTTGACCTGCATGTTAATGGACAGGGCAGCCCAGATGCTGGCATGCCGAGGCATCTGGAATACAGATTTTAACTAGTTTGTTCCCTGGTCCTGCAAAGTTTTTATTATAAAGCCATAAATTGACATTTTGGTGTCTACTTCAAACTTCCTGGGGGTCAGGGAAGGGCGGATGGGGAATGATGAGATGGAGATGAGGAAACTGGCCACCACAGAGATTCAGGCACAACACAGGTGACCAAGGGCTGTTTGACTTTACTTCTGTTTTGCAGTTTGCAAGGTCACCTTCCGTCTCATTGCTCCACCAAATGAGTCACCAGTACAACCTGCCTCACTTGCTGGTGACTTTGTGACCAAATGCCGAGTCCAGCGTGGATGCAGCAGTAGCAGAGACTGGGTCACACCTGGGTTCCACCCATGCTAAGTGTGCTTCCTCCAAAGGGCTTCCTGTTATTCTCGGGTAATGTCCCTCCCATCTTTCATAATGGAACTTATTTTCACATCCTTACTTGACAGTTAAAATTTTAACCTGCTATTACCTCTTTTGTAAAACACTTTTCGCTGGCCCTGGAATGCAGGAAGTCTCACAGGAAGCCAGCTCAGAAAGTGCTGCGCCTGGAGTGAGTCTCACCAAGGTCAGGAGCGCAGCCTTCTGAGGCCAGTGGGGAAACGGGGACAGTGGGGAGAGCAGGGACAGTGTGGACAGCGGGGACAGTGGAGAAAGAGGGACAGTGGGAACAGTGGGGACAGTGAGTACAGTGGGGACAGTGAGGTCAGCAGGGACAGTGAGGACAGCGGGGGCAGTAGGGACAGCGGGGGCAGTGAGGACAGCGGGGGCAATGGGGACAGTGAGGATGGCAGGGACAGTGAGGACAGCCGGGGCAGTGTGGACAGTGGGGGCAGTGAGGACAGTGGGGGCAATGGGGACAGTGAGGATGGCAGGGACAGTGAGGACAGCGGGGGCAGTAGGGACAGCGGGGGCAGTGAGGACAGCGGGGGCAATGGGGACAGTGAGGATGGCAGGGACAGTGAGGACAGCCGGGGCAGTATGGACAGTGGGGGCAGTGAGGACAGCGGGGGCAGTGGGGTCAGTGAGGACAGGGAGGGCAGTGGGGACAGTGAGTACAGTGGGGACAGTGGGGACAGCGGGAGCAGTGAGGACAGCGGGGGCAGTGGGGGCAGCGGGGGCAGTATGGACAGTGGGGGCAGTGAGGACAGCGGGGGCAGTGGGGGCAGCGGGGACAGTGGGGGCAGCGGGGGCAGTATGGACAGTGGGGGCAGTGAGGACAGCGGGGGCAGTGGGGACAGCGGGGACAGTGGGGACAGCGGGGACAGGGAGGACAGCCGGGGCAGTATGGACAGTGGGGGCAGTGGGTACAGCGGGGGCAGTGGGGACAGCGGGGGCAGTGGGGTCAGTGGGGGCAATATGGACAGCGGGGGCAGTGGGGACAGCGGGGACAGTGGGGGCAGTGGGGGCAGTATGGACAGCGGGGGCAGTGGGGTCAGTGGAGGCAGTATGGACAGCGGGGGCAGTGGGGACAGCAGGGACAGTGGGGGCAGTGGGGGCAGTATGGACAGCGGGGGCAGTGGGGACAGCGGGGGCAGTGGGTGCAGTGGGGGCAGTATGGACAGCGGGGGCAGTGGGTGCAGCGGGGACAGTGTGGACAGCGGGAACAGTGAGGGCAGTGGGGACAGTGTGGACAGCAGGGACAGTGAGGGCAGTGGGGACAGTGTGGACAGCGGGGGCAGCGGGGACAGTGAGGGCAGCGGGGACAGTGGGGACAGTGAGGGCAGCGGGGACAGTGTGGACAGCGGGGACAGTATGGACAGCGGGGGCAGTGAGGACAGTGGGGGCAGTGGCTACAGCGGGGGCAGTGGGGACAGCGGGGGCAGTGGGGTCAGTGGGGACAGCGGGGGCAGTGTGGACAGCCGGGACAGTGGGGGCAGCGGGGCAGTATGGACAGCGGGGACAGCAGGGACAGTGAGGGCAGTGGGGACAGTGTGGACAGCGGGGGCAGTATGGACAGTGGGGGCAGTGAGGACAGCAGGGGCAGTGGGGACAGCGGGGACAGTGAGGGCAGCGGGGGCAGTGAGGGCAGCGGAGACAGCGGGGACAGTGAGGGCTGTGGGGACAGTGTGGACAGCGGGGACAGTGAGGGCAGTGGGGACAGTGGGGACAGTGAGGGCAGCGGGGACAGTGTGGACAGCGGGGACAGTGAGGGCAGTGGGGACAGTGATGGCAGCAGGGACAGTGTGGACAGCGGGGACTGTGTGGACAGCAGGGACAGTGTGGACAGTGTGGACAGTGGGGGCAGTGGGGACAGTGAGGGCAGCGGGGACAGTGTGGACAGTGGGGACAGTGTGGACAGCGGGTGCAGTGGGGACAGTGAGGGCAGCGGGGACAGTGTGGACAGCTGGGGCAGTGGGGACAGTGAGGGCAGCGGGGACAGTGTGGACAGCGGGGACAGTGATGGCAGTGGGGACAGTGGGGACAGTGTGGACAGCGGGGACAGTGTGGACAGTGAGGGCAGTGGGGACAGTGGGGACAGTGAGGGCAGCGGGGACAGTGTGGACAGTGGGGGCAGTGAGGACAGCAGGGGCAGTGGGGACAGCGGGGACAGTGAGGGCAGCGGAGACAGCGGGGACAGTGAGGGCTGTGGGGACAGTGTGGACAGCGGGGACAGTGAGGGCAGTGGGGACAGTGATGGCAGCAGGGACAGTGTGGACAGCGGGGACAGTGTGGACAGTGGGGACAGTGGGGGCAGTGGGGACAGCGGGTGCAGTGGGGACAGTGAGGGCAGCGGGGACAGTGTGGACAGCTGGGGCAGTGGGGACAGTGAGGGCAGCGGGGACAGTGTGGACAGCGGGGACAGTGATGGCAGTGGGGACAGTGGGGACAGTGTGGACAGTGGGGACAGTTTGGACAGCGGGGGCAGCGGCGACAGTGGGGTCAGCGGGGACAGTGTGGACAGCTGGGGCAGTGGGGACAGTGAGGGCAGCGGGGACAGTGTGGACAGCTGGGGCAGTGGGGACAGTGAGGGCAGCGGGGACAGTGTGGACAGCGGGGACAGTGATGGCAGTGGGACAGTGGGGACAGTGTGGACAGCGGGGGAGTGGGGACAGTGTGGACAGCGGGGACAGCGGGGACAGTGTGGACAGCGGGGACAGTGTGGACAGCGGGGACAGTGAGGGCAGTGGGGACAGTGTGGACAGTGGGGACAGTGGGGATAGCGGGGGCAGCGGGGACAGTGGGGTCAGCGGGGACAGTGTGGGCAGCGGGGACAGTGTGGACAGCGGGGGCAGTGGGGACAGTGAGGGCATTGGGGACAGTGTGGACAGCGGGGACAGTGAGGGTAGTGGGTACAGTGTGGACAGTGGGGACAGTGGGGGCAGCGGGGACAGTGTGGACAGTGGGGACAGTGGGGACAGCGGGGACAGTGTGGACAGCGGGGGCAGTGTGGACAGCGGGGGCAGTGGGTACAGCGGGGGCCTTGGGGACATCGCAGACAGTGAGGACAGCAGGGACAGTGAGGACAGATGGGACAGCGGGGACAGTGTGGACAGCGGGGACAGTGAGGGCAGCGGGGGCAGTGAGGGCAGCGGGGGCAGTGAGGGCCTTGGGGACATCGCGGACAGCAGGGACAGTGAGGACAGCGGCTCTCACTCTTCTGAAGCTTCTGCTGCTTCCGCTGCTGTGTATGCGGCTCCAGCGCTCACTGGGCGGCAGGAGGCCAGGCCCGCACCACCTCTCACCAGTGAAAGCCGCCCTTACAAGCATCCAGAGAAGGTTTTGTGGACACTTTCTGTCCTTGGGCAAACTTCTTGGTGTTTTTCCTGAATAAGCCTCAGGCTTAGAAGCACATGTATTTTAGCTGGATGTTCAGTTCACAATAGCAGAACTTTTCATCTCTTCAGTCAGGCCTAATTACTGGTTAGCCTTTATCGTGGGGGAAAAGCCTTTTCATGGGCTCTTGCCGTCTTTCTTCATCCTTGTCACAAAACACGCGGCCCCTTCTCACCTCAGCCTCCCTTTCTTGGCGGGCCCAGACTCTGGTGCCTCGCACCAGGCTCCCTTCCTCTCTGGCCATCCAGATTAAGCTCGTCCCCCAGGCTCTGCCCTGGGTCCTCTCCTCACTCTAACCAGTGCTTCTCAAAGTCGCCTGCACCTACATTCAACCTGTGCACATACTGCCTGCTGCCGCCTCCGGAGGCTGGGACCCACCAGAGCTGGAGCTCAAGGGGCCCTCAGGTCACACGGAGCCCCCGGTGACCCCTCTCCTGGCTCAGGCCCAGGCTCAGTGGGCGGTCACTCGGGGCAGGACCCGGGGCACATCTGCTGTAGGCTTCCTGTGACATCTTCGGGAAGGCTCTTCCCAGCCAGCATGAGCAGCGTCTTCCCTTCTCTCTCCTCACAACCAGGGCGGGTGCCCCTGCAGCGCTGCCCTACATCTTCCAGCTCTTAGGTATTTAGGCCCTTGTGCCCCAAGGTCACTAGGAAGGACATGTGGCCAGCACTGCCCCCTGTGTCTGTAAGCAGACAGGGAGCATGGAGTCAATTGGTTGCACCATTCAGCACCCTCACCAGTGGTGAGAGCTCCACCATCCCCACATCTCTTCCAACACTTGCTATTACTCAACTTCTTTTTTTTGCCAGTATCACATAAAAATCTTTTATTATTGTATTAATTTGCATTTCTTTGATTAATAATGCAGTTTGAGCATCTTTTCAAATACTCCTTAGCCTTTTGAGTTCCTAGTCCATTAATTGTCTGATGTAACCCTTTGTTACCCCCATTGTTTTGGGTTACCCATTGTTCTACAGGGTGCTGCTCAGCTACTTAACTCTGCCCAGAGGCTGCCGGGAGGGAAAGGATCAGTCCAGGCCCAGAACTATCTCCACCCACAGAAACAGCTTCCATTGTTCGGAGCTGCGGCCTCCCTGGGCAGTCTTCTTCCTGAATTATAGCACCCACAGTGCTTAGCAAAGCGAGTGGTCCCAAGCCAGGGTGAAGAAGGTGCAAGACCCAGAAGCTCAATGATCTAGAGCAGTGGTTCTCAACCTTCCTCATGCCGCGACCCTTTAATACAGTTCCTCATGTTGTGGTGACCCCCAATTCCATTGTTACAAATTGAACATAATTAAAGCATAGTGATTAATCACAAAAACAATATGTAATTATATATGTGTTTTCCGATGGTCTTAGGCGACCCCTGTGAAAGGGTCATTCGACCCCCAAAGGGGTCGCGACCCACAGGTTGAGAACCGCTGTCCTAGAGGCTACATTAGGGAACAATTTCTCTGGTGGGCAGGCTTCTTAGAGGTGAGAGACTGAATGCCAGAAGTTCAGCTGAGGATCATTCTGACAGACACCAAGTTGGGAGTGGAGAGGGTTGACACAAAGCCCAGCTGCCAAGGACCTCCCTGTCTGCATGGGACTCTGGCCTGTGGGACGAGGGGAACTATGGAAGGACAGTTACGACCCTGCAGAGCCCACTTCCCTCAGATGTGCTGGCAGGATTGAAACATCAGAGATGGAGCCGCCACACAAAGTAGGCTCAGTAGCCTTTCACATTGAACCCCAAACCATTGCCCACCCTTTGGAAGCAAACACAACATGTGTGAGTCACTGTGTGGGCAGATGTATGTGTGTAGTATCATGTCTACTGAGGGGCATTTTAATATTAATTGCAATGTGTGTGTGTGCCTGTGTACTTTTGTGTCAGTGAGTGTGTGTTTATTTGGGTTAGCTAATGTACAAATGTTTGTATGAACAGAATTTGGCACAAGTATGTGCAGCTCTTGCAAAACATAAGGCAATGGGAGGTGACATACTGTGATAAATAAAGGATATTGGGAGTAAGAAAAAAAAAGAAAAAAGGGTTGTCATGGGTTGAGTTTGTGTCCCCCGAAATTCATATGTTGGAATCCTAACCCCCTGAGAAACCAAGATGGCGGCATAGGTAAACACCGGAGTTAGCTGCCTCGAACAACCACTTCAAAAATACAACTAAAAGACAGAACGGACATCGCCCAGAACCACAGGAAGACTGGCTGAGGGGAAATTCTTCAACTAGAAGGAAAGAGAACAGCATACGAGACTCAGAGGAGGCGCAGTGCGGAAAATACAAAGGTGCGGAGGTACGCGCGGAGCGGGCTGGTAGCTGAGGGTGTGGTTGTCGTTTTCAATGGGGAGTGAGTCTCAGATTCTGAGCTCCAGTTCTGGGCGAGTCTCTAGGGACCCAGACTCAAACGGGAGAAGCGGGACTGTCTGGCATCTGTCAGAATGCGAGGGCAGCTTTCTCTCCAAGGTTTGCAGCGGTTGCTGGGACTCTGAGAGGCAGAGCCTCTGGGGACGGGACTGAGAGCAGCCATAACTGCTCCCTCCACCCGCCCTGTTGATCCCGTGCAACCCGCCCTGCCCAAGCCCTGCACAGAGCCATTTGCCAGATAGCCTCAGGCAAAGGCTAGATTAGCACCTCTCTAGAGGACAGAAGTTTTCCCACTGCAGACACAGCTGATTCTCACAGCCAGTTGGACTGGAGGTCAAATCCCCCTAGTATTAACTACAACAATCAAGGCTTAACTACAACAAGACTGCACACAAAGACCACTAGGGGGTGCACCAAGAAAGCATAAAAAATGCGGAGACAAAGAAACAGGACAAAACTGTCAATGGAGGATATTGAGTTCAGAACCACACTTTTAAGGTCTCTCAAGAACTGTCTAGAAGCTGCCAATAAAGTTATTGAGATCTACAAGAAATCTAATGAGACCCTCAATGTTATGATAAAGAACCAACTAGAAATTAAGCATACACAGACTGAAATAACGAATATTATACAGACTCCCAACAGCAGACCAGAGGAGCGCAAGAATCAAGGCAAAGATTTGAAATGCGAAGAAGCAAAAAACACCCAACCGGAAAAGCAAAATGAAAAAAGAATCCGAAAATACGAAGATAGTGTAAGGAGCCTCTGGGACAGCTTCCAGCGTACCAACATCAGAATTATAGGGGTGCCAGAAGAAGAGAGAGAGCAAGATATTGAAAACCTATTTGAAGAAATAATGACAGAAAACTTCCCCCACCTGGTGAAAGAAATAGACTTACAAGTCCAGGAAGCACAGAGAACCCCAAACAAAAGGAATCCAAAGAGGACCACACCAACACACATCATAATTAAAATGCCAAGAGCAAAAGACAAAGAGAGAATCTTAAAAGCAGCAAGAGAAAGACAGTCAGTTACCTACAAGGGAGTACCCATACGACTGTCAGCTGATTTTTCAACAGAAACTATGCAGGCCAGAAGGGAGTGGCAAGAAATATTCAAAGTGATGAATGCCAAGAACTGACAACCAAGATTACTTTATCCAGCAAAGCTATCATTCAGAATTGAAGGTCAGATAAAGAGCTTCACAGATAAGGAAAAGCTAAAGGAGTTCATCACCACCAAACCAGTATTATATGAAATGCTGAAAGGTATCCTTTAAGAAGAGGAAGAAGAAGAAAAAGGTAAAGATACTAATTATGAACAACAAATATGCATCTATCAACAAGTGAATCTAAGAATCAAGTGAATAAATAATCTGATGAACAGAATGAACTGGTGATTATAACAGAATCAGGGACATAGAAAGGGAATGGACTCACTATTCTTGGGGGGGAAAAGGGTGTGGGAGATGCGGGAAGAGACTGGACAAAAATTGTGCACCTATGGATGAGGACAGTGGGGGGGGTAAGGGCAGAGGGTGGGGTGGGAACTGGGTGGAGGGGAGCTTGGGGGGAAAAAAAGAGGAACAAATGTAATAATCTGAACAATAAAGATTTAATAAAATTAAATTAAATTTTAAAAAAATCCTAACCCCCAAAGGGATGATAGTAGTTGGGCCTATGGGATGATGAGGTCCTGAAAGCGGAATCCTTGCGATGGGATTAGTGTCTTATAGTGGAGACCCCAGAGAGCTCTCTCTTTCCACCAATAAGGACACAGAGAAAAGATGATTGTCTATGAACTTTCCACCAATAAGGACACAGAGAAAAGATGATTGTCTATGAACTGGGAAGAGGGTTCTCAACATACACGAAATCTACCTTGATCTTGGCCTTCCCAGCCTCCAGAAGTGTGAGAAGTAACTGTTGCTTAAGCCCCTCAGTCTCTGGTATTTTGTTACAGCAGCCCAAGACAACTAAGACAGGAACTAAAGGAATTAACATTGTGTTTCTCCCTTACCCTCCTCTTCTATGAGTCCTTCTCTGACATTCAGCACATGTTGACTCCTAAAGTTCTGAAAAATCTCAGAGTTGGAAGGTGCCATCTAATGCCTGAAACCCTCTGCAGCTGCCCCCTCAAGGAATTGTGCTGTTTCAACACTCCTGATCCTGTCTAGGTTGCTCGTGGCCTTTCACTATTAAGTGGCTCTGATCACTGTAAATAGAGTCTTTATATTACCTGAAACCAGCATCCTTGCAACTCCATTCACTGATGCAGCTCCGATCTGATGTGACCCTATGCTAGGGTCACAAACCAAGTTTCTCTTCCCTGTGTCAGCCTCATCATGTCTCTTGAAATGTGACCCCCAGGACAAAACACGATCTTCCAGACTGTCAAAGCAGAGTGGCAGGACAGTTGAGAAGTATTTGCCATGTCCGAAACAAGGTAGGAATAGGAACTGGTATCTAGAAAATTCTGAGAATTCCTGCAAATCAAAACTGATAGGCACCTCAATAGAACAACAGATAAAGAAGAACAACCAGACAATGAATGGAGAAGAAACTAGAAAAGCTAGGGAGGATTTGAAAAGATGCTCAGACCAAACCAGTAACCAAAGAAATGTAAATTAAAATGACAAAAAAGATTACTTTATGCATGTTAGACTGGCAAAAAGAGAAGGTGAGTAAAAACAAATGTTGGCAGAGATGTGGGGACAGCAGAACTCTTACCATTGGTGAAAGTGTCAAATGATGTAACCAGTCAAGACAGCAGCCTGGACAGCCCAGGTAGATAAGGATACACTCACTACTCTCCAAACAGCGGATCATTGCCTGGGTACATATCCCAAATACCTTCTCATATGGGTTCATAGGGGACATGTACAAGGATGTCCATTGTATTTGTCTGTGGTTGCAGGAAGTTGAAAGTAATCTGTGTATCCATCACCAGGAGAGTAGTTAGATAAAATGTGTGTGGGGGGGGGGACAGTGGCGGGGGGGGGGGGGGGTGATTCCACATATAGAAGCATTTAGAAGCAATGAACTTCATGTACTCATGGCAACATGAATGGAAATTTAACAACAAAGTGCTGAGTGGGAAAAATAAGACAGAATGAGCTCTATGACATCATATCATTTATATAAATTTAAAACAACAGCAATACATCCTGTATAATAAAAGGACAATATGCAAATTGACAGAACAGCAGAATGACCAGTCACTATGATGCACACTGACCACCAGGGGACAGACACTCAATGCAGGAGCTGCCCCCTGGTGGCCAGTGCACTCCTGCAGGGGGAGCACCACTCAGCCAGAAGCCAGGCTCACAGCTTGCAAGCACAGAGGCAGTGGTGAGAGCCTCTCCCACCTCCGGCAGCACTAAGGATGTCCAACTGCACTAAGGATGTCCGAGGGCTCCCGGACTGCAAAAGGGCGTAGGCCAGCTGAGGGACCCCCGAGTGCACGAATTTGTGCACTGGCCCTCTAGTACTTTATAAGAAGACATACAAACAGGAAGAATGTATTCTAGGTTGGCAAGGAATGGAGAGAGAAATGGTAAATTAAAAAATAAACAAAACAAGAAAGGGGTTTTGTGTGGACTGATATTGGTGATATGCCAAGAATCAGAGGTGGAGGTATTAGTATATTTCCACCAGTGTGGCCTAAAATCATATTAGCATTTTCAAATAGCCACACAAAGACCACTAGGTTTCTAAGCTAAAGGAGTTCATCACCACCAAACCAGCATTATATGAAATTCTGAAAGGTATTCTTTAAGAAGAGGAAAAAGAAATAGGAACTCTTACCATTTGCCACAGCATGGATGGAACTGGAGAGCGGATAAATACCACATGATCTCACTCATTTGTGGAATATAATGAACAACATAAACTGATGAACAAGGATTGATCCAGAGACAGAGAGGCATTGATTGGACTGTTGGGCCTTGGAGGGAAGGTAGGGGAGGGTGGGGGTAAGCGGGAAAGATCAACCAAAGGACTTATATGCAAGCATATAGGCCTAACCAATGGACATGGACAACAGGGGGGTGAGGGCATGAGCGGGGGGGGGGGGGGGCAGGGGGTAGGGGGTAACGTGGGGATAAGGACACATATGTAATATCTTAATCAATAAAAAATATATTTTTAAAAAAAAGACCACTAGGTTTCTTTTCCTGATATTCCTAACATTCCCACCCAGAACTTAAACAAATGTTTTTTAGACCTAAATACAGGACTCTACACTTAGTCCTATTTCAGTTCATCTTGGCATATTTGGTCTATTTTTTTCAGGCTATCAAGCCCTTTATAGTCATGATTCTGTTATCCGAAATGCTGGCTGTTCTTCCTATCTAAATAGTATGCAGAATTAAGGTTCATGTGACATTTGCATTCTCCTCAAAGCTTTTCCAATTCAACTCTTAGTAGGCAGGCCCTGTAGGCCAGACCCTATACCGGGTACACATGTATAGATAGGACAAGGGTCTCAAGGTCTGAGCAATTCTAAAAGTTATTACTAAATGCTTTTCTTGCTACATGTTAAAATGTAGCACAGTATTTTGCAGACCAGCTGTAAACAGAACGAGTTTGACAGGAAACTCAAAGGGATAAATGTAGCCAACTGCAAAGCAGAAATCAAAGTGTAATTGAGCAAATGGTGTGTATAAGAAATGGCTAAGCCTCCCTCCTGGGAGACAAAGCTTTGGATATGTACCTTCACTTGCTGCAAATAAATAAACTACCTTGCATCAACCATGTCTCATTCTTGAATAGAGCACCCCAAGTGGTGAACCCCTTGAATTCAGTAACAAGCAATACCAAGTATAAAGAAAGAGTTCCTGTCCTCAGGGAACTCACTGTCTTGGATATGAAAATCCAAGGCTACATTATGTTCCAGCACTATTGCTCCAAAGCCAGGGATATGGGAAAAGAGGAAAGAAAAGCAGCCGGGTCTCTCTGGGGATTAGGGAAGTGTCCCAGAGGGATAGAACTTAGGTTGCAAATTGATAGAAAAGAAGTCAGGGAGGGAGAGCTGGAAAGAGACTGGAAGGAGGAGTGGTCCTGCAAGAAAGGGAGTGAGCGCGCCCAGCTCTGTTGGCTGCCCAAAGTCCATTCCAACTTTTACCAGAGTGAGTTCTCCATTTTCCCACTGGAAAGCTGCCCTACCCACTGTTACTCCATGTGCTTCTGGAAAAGCTGATTCTAACTCCTGCTCCAGGGATGGACATATGTCTCAAGAGCTGGACCATCAGAGCATCGCCTTCCTCTGACCACTGTGATTGGTTAACAGGTGAGCAACTGACCCAAGGCAAGTCAATTAGGTCCAACCAGAGCTAATCCTGGGATTTTGCTTGAGTCCCAATGTGAAGGAAATGCTCTTTCTGCTGAATTTATTCCTGTGAAGATAGAGCAATCTGAAGCTGTGGCAGCTATCTTGCCATAATATGCAAAGAAGCCTGCCATAGTTGGAGTCAATTTAAAAACAGGGCAAGCTGAGATATAAAAACAGCTTTCTAATGACATTGCCTGAGTGCTTAGACCCAGCCATGCCTGAAGCTCAGCCATATCTATCCCTGGACATTGTTATATGAATCAATAAAAGCCTTTTGCTTACATCAACTTGAATTGGCTTTTCTGTTCCTTGCAATTTAAAGAGTCCTGACTGGTCCAAAGTAACAGAAGATGAAATCAGACAAATAGGCAAGAGCCAGATGGGAATTTACATTACATCCAATAGGATAGGGGTTGTAGAAACTGAAGAATCCAGAGCAGGAAGTAAAATCACATGATTCACACCAGAGATCACTAGATGGGCAGGGTGAGACCAGAGACAGTAAAGCCAATTAGGAGACTGATGCAATAATCCAAGCAAACAAGGATAGCATCCCAAGCTAAGAAGAACAAGGAGTCCTTGTTCAGTGTGCTATAAAAATTATCATAGACTAGCAGATTTAAACAAGATTTATTTCTCACAGTTCTGGAGTCTAGAAGTCCAAGATCAGAGTACCTGCATGGTCAAGTTCTTGGTGAGGGCCATCTTCCTGGCTTACACATGGCCATCTTTTCATTGTATTCTCACATGGTGGAGAACAGAGAGAGAAGCAAGTTCTCCTGTGCCTCTTCTTATAAGGACACTAATCCCATTCATGAGGGCTCCACCCTAATGATCTAACTCCTCCCAAAAGACTCATCACCAAATATTATCACATTGGGGATTAGGGTGTCAACACATACACTTGGAAGGAACACCAACATTCCATCCATAACAGAGAAAACAGGAAGAATGGATCTATGAGAAACTTAAGAGGTAGGATCCATTGGATGCAAGAATGGACTAGAATTGAGAGAGATAGGTATAAGGGGGAAAAAATATTCTGGAATAATTCTTAGGTTTCTGTTCCTGGTGACTTTATGGCCCACAGTGCCCTCCCTGGATACACAGAACACTGGAGAAGAAGCAGGTTTAGAGGGAGGAAAGGGAAAAGATGAAGGTGGGAAGAAAGGGCAATGATGTTTTCAATTCTGGACATGTTGATTTGAGATGCCTATGAGACATTGAATGAAACGTCCAATACTAATGATTCCATGGGTCTGGGGTTCAGGAGGCAGGTTCATGGTTATGGATATAGACAAAGAGTTAGAGAAGACGTCCCAGAGGAAGTGATAGAGCTAAGAACCTAAGAATGACTTAGAGAGAGCCAGGTGAAGAGGAAGGGGGAGAGCGTGTTTCCGGTAGAAGACACTGCATGCATAAAGATCCCGAGGCCTGGGATGGCTTGACCTTTTCTCTGCCTGTCTGGCCATCATTTGGAAGAAAATGGAAACTCCTCATGAATTCAGCACAAACATCTCAGAGGAACACGTGGGGTGGGCGTATCTGCTGTGAGTCCCCAGGAGCACTAGTAAAAAGAGAACGTGGCCAGCGCACACAGGGCCAGCCATGGAGATTAACAAAAGCCAGAGGTATTTTCTTGTCAACCTTGAGCAGCAAGACAGCAGACATAGCAAAGAATAGCTAAAGCTGTTGCAAGAATGAATTTTCTTTGAAACAACGCAAATGAAAAACAAAATCCTCTTAACCTAGTGACAGTTCCTGATGGAATAAAGCATTTTCTCTGAAACTACCCCAAAATTAACAAAACCATAATTAGGATTACTAAATGACTAGATCACATTTCCACAGAGAAAATATTTACTCAGGCAGAACCTCCTCGATTCAATAGCTCTTTCAATTAGTTTTTTCTAAAGTTTTGGATGTCTACTGACTAATCTGCTGGTATTTAGAAGGATTTGTAAACCAGTTGCTAAGTAGTTAAAAAGATGAAATGTCTTTGCCAGGAAGCTACGTGGAGACCTTTGCAAGACTGCATGGAGAGGAACAAGATGTCTGGAGTGCCCCCTTACAGACAACAGAATACTACTCCCTCCGGAGCTGGTATATTCCTGACGAACTGTCCGAGCAGCCGGGATTGTTCCAGGCCTTGGCCAAGTCTAAAGTGTGGTTGCCCCTGCAGGAGAGATAGAGTGTGGGTGGAAGCCTTCCTCTGTGGAACCGAGGGCTCCATTTGGACAATTAGAGCTTATAGGGATTACGCAATGCAAGTAACTGTGTCTCTTTGAATGTGATACTGAATCAACCCTGGGCCACATGGAGCACTAAGATCTTTTTGGATTACCCTAAGATTTTGACTGGTAAGACACCTTGGAGAAACCTTGATGTGGAAGGCAAGCAAGGCTCTACCTAGATCCCTAACCACCTACTACCACCTTCTCCTGCCACTCTGGTCCTCACCCTATCTCCCAGTATGCTCACACACATTCCCGCCTGTATAGGTCACTTTCTCCCTCTTCACGTGCACTTTGCCCTGGTTGTGCCCTCTACCTTAAATGTTCTTTTCCTAAAAGAAGGCATTGGTCAGACTGAAGACTTCAGTGTAGAGCAAACATGTCAAACTCACAGCCCACGGGCCACATGCGACCCACAATGAATATTTTTGCAACCCAGTCAATATAACAGTATGTAAGAAATGTTTTAATAAAAATTTCATAACTTAATTTTTACAATATCCTGTTACACATAAATTATTAATAATGAACTACAATGTTTGTTAATGACTGATTACTATAATCATGTTGCATTCATTTCCCTTACACGCCTTACGCACAGGCGCACCATTTCTCTCCACTGATACTAGCAGCAAATATTTTAGCAGCCGATTGCCACGTCATTAGTCTTGTAATGACTTGTTTGGTGTGCGCAACAGGAAATATTTTGCTTTTGGAGAACAAGAAAAATAGTTTTATTTGCATTACGCTTATTAATTTGTGCAGTTATTTAGTGTCTGGTAAGTTAATGTTCAAGAAAAATATTAATTTTTATTAAAATGTTCCATTATTTTATGTTAACAATTACTCATTTATTTCAGCCCTTTGTATTCAGCATGTCTCTATCAAAATAAACCTACGTTTCTATAAAATTGAAGCTTTTGTTTTTTTGTGGCCCACATAAACTTAAACCTTGTTTATTTGCCCCGTGTTAGCCTCTGAGTTTGACATGCGTGGTGTAGAGGTACCTGGTTTCTCACGTAGGCCAGGCCTGCTTCTCTCTCAGTAGAAGTCTCTCCGCTGCCCTTCACCAACCTTGATGCAAGACCTGGCATTCCTCTTTTTTCCTCCAAGAAAATCCACTACACAGAGTCAGAAATTGATTTTGTTCTGAAGTTTCAACAGGGGAGACATAGTGGAGGTTCATATCACAGAGTACATAGCACACTCAGTAGAAATTTCAGTTAGGTATTTCCACTCTCCCTGCAAAGTGTCTCCTCAGCCACATAGTCTATTCCCCCTTGACCTTCCTCCACAAAGGTTCAGTCTCCACATCTATACTCACCCTTATATTTCCCTCTCTTTTTGCAGAGTAGTTTAACTCTTCCCTGCCTTGCTTCCAATTTTGCAGTCTCCCTCCCACAACCCCACCCAACTAACAGTCTGAGCTCCACCTTCTTTAGACAGCAATGGGGAGTAATAAATAACAAACACCATTTTTCCACATCATACCGTTTTCCCTTGTGAATGAGTACCAATGCTCCGTGCAGAGCATAGTTCGAGGCCTGGCTGAGCATGAGTGAACAGCTTTAGTGTTCTCTCTGGCTTCAGGAGCATTTGGAAGCCACCTGGCACTCCCGCCCAGGCAGCCTGGGAGATATCAGGCTGCACTGAGGTCCTTCTGAGGACCCCAGCAGAGGCAAGTTCTTCCAGAGATAGACTTGGGTCCTGCATGTGCAACAGCCTCACCAGACCACAAGAAACAGACCCAGGCTAAAGCAAGAAAGGGGAATAATTCATCTTTACAGGAAAAGATGTCCATGTCTCAATTGAGCAAGGGCAGTTTCTGTAAACTATAAAATCTAAAGTCACGGGACATTATTATTGGGTGGTCACTGGGTTCCCACGCGCCTTGGGAAAAGGAGACAACCACATCCTTTCTCTCTTCTTCAATCCTCACCACAATCTCCACCTGGGAAAGCTGGGGTTGCCATGCCGACCCAAGCCAGGTAACGCAGTCCTCTCAGTATAGCTCCTTCCAAGGGGCAGGCCTAAAAGCTGCTGGCAGTAGAATTAAGCTGAGTCTTCAGTATCTGTTTGTACCCACACATTGCCCCAAGGGTGAAAAATAATTATCACCCTCACTCCATGGAGGAGGAGAGAAAAATGTGTCTAAGCAACTGGGGCAGACCCAGACAGGTGTCTCATTTCAGAACCCTTTGCAGGGGCTCATTTGATGGCACTCCAATCAGCCTGTGACTTAGAGTTACCAGGGGCTAGGATGAGGGTGTGGAGCAGAGGTTTGGAGTCCTGGCTGTGAGGAATGGCTGAACTTGATATGCCAGCAGAGGGCAGCAAAAAGCAAAAGCCAGGGTAGTCTGTAGGGGGACTTCTGCATTACAGTAGTTCCTGTTTACTCATGGAAAATAAGTTCCAAGACTCCCAGTGAATGCCTGAAACCATGGATAGTACTGAACTCTATATAGGGTGGGACAAATATAGGTTTACAGTTGTTCATATGGAAAATACAATAATCTTATCTAATAAAAGGGTAATATGCAAATTAACCACCACTCTGTCACAAAGCTGGTAGCGCCCATAGCCACAAGATGGTGGCGCCCAGTTCCCTCAGCCTCGCCGGAAGGAGAGAGAGCAGGCGGGCAGGCTTCTGGCCAGAGGCCAGTCAGAGCACTCGGGATACTGGGGTGGTTGGCCCGTGGAGGGAGGGAGGGTGGGCGGGCAGGGGGGCCTCTGGCCAGAGGCCGGCCAGGGTGTGCGGGACGCTGGGACAATGTTGCCCCAACCACGAGCCCCAGCATCCCGTGTGCCCCGGCCTGCGGAGGGAGGGAGGGTGGGCCTCTGGCCAGAGGCTGGCCAGGGCACGGGACACTGGCATCGTTGCAGGCCAGGCTGAGGGGGACCACCCCCCCACCCCCGCACGAATTTCGTGCACCAGGCCTCTAGTCCTATATAATAAAAGCCTAATATACTAAGTGTCCAGCCGTTCATTCGACCGTTCGACCAGCCACTATAAAGTGCACTGACCACCAGGGGGCAGACATTCCCACCAGTAGGTTAGATTGCTGCTTGGGTCCGGCTGATGGGGACTGGGTGAGACAGGCTGGACACGCCCTGGAGCCCTCCTGTGGTCCCTCCCCAGCCCCGATCATACACTGGCGGGGTCCCTCAGCCTGGCCTGTGCCCTCTCACAATCTGGGACCCCTTGGAGGATGTTGGAGAGCTGATTTTGCCCAATCCCTGCAGGCCAGGCCAAGGGGCCCCACCGGTGCACACCTGTGCACAAATCCATGCACCGGGCCTCTAGTTAACAAATAATAATACAAGAATAAATTGTTTCCCACATACTCACAACTGTAAACCTAATTTTGGCTGACTGTGTATATACTGTTTTTCCCTATACATACATACCTTTTCACCTAAAGGAAGCACTTTATGGTTTCTCTTTGGCATATCCAAATTGCCAGCATCACTACTCTTGCACTTTGAGGCTCTTATTAAGTAAAGTAATGGTGACTTGAACATAAGCATTGTGATATTATGACAGTTTATCTGATAACCCAAATGGCTACTAAGTGACTCCCTAATGGCCAGGGAGTGTATAGAGTGTGGATACGCTGGACAAAGGGACAAGTCAGGTCCTAGTATTATGCTAAGTGTAATAAGCCAGTCAGAGAAAGACAAGTATCACATGATCTCATTCATATGTGGAATCTAATGAACAAAATAAACTGATGAACAAAGTAGATCCAGAGACACAGAAGTATGGAACAGAGTGACAAACCTCCGAGGGAAGACAGGAGTGGGTGGGGAGAGATTAACCAAAGACCTTATATACATATATGTGCAACCCATGGAACAGACAATAGTGTGGTGAAGGCCTGGGGAGGGGTCAGGGTGGAGGGAGTAAATGTGGGGCAGGGGTGGGGGGGTACATCTGTAATACTTGCAACAAAGATAAATTTTTTAAAAACTTATGAATTGTTTATTGCTAGAATTTTTCATTTAATATTCTTAGACCATAGTTGACTACAGGTAACTGAAACCTCAGAAAGTGAAACCACAGATTACTGGAAACTTTGGAAACACTGAAGAGGAAAACCCTTGAAAGTATTGGACTTCCTACCATTCAGATTGGTGGGGGTGCAGAGACTTCATACATTGAGGTATTTTTGTTTGGAGTATTTTACCTCGAATCCACCAAGTTGAATGTTGTCACATATTTACACAGGTATTTACACTGATTAAAATATGCATCTGCCTGGCTGGTGTTGCACAATGATTGAGCATTGACCTATGAACCAGGAGATGATGGTTTGATTCCTGGTCAGGGTACATGCCCATGTTTTGGGCTCAATCCCCAGTAGAGGGTGTGCAGGAGGCAGCCAATCAATGATTCTCTCTCATATTGATGTTTCTATCTCTCTGACCCTCTCTCTTCTTCTCCGAAATCAATAAAAATGTATTTTTATACATATGCATCTGGTAGATTTTACTTTCTCAAGATGACCATAGCAATATCACCCACCCCACATGTCCCTCTGTGATGTAACCCTGCCACACTCCATCAGAAGTGGAGTTTATTTGCTCCTTGTATCTGAGTCATCCAATGTCTGCTTTAACCAGCAGAATACAGAAGAAGTGATATTGTGCCATTTCTGGGCATAGCTTTCAACTGTCCTGGCAGCTTCTGCTTCCTAACTCTTGGAATGCTCACCCTTGGGATATCCCTTTCACAGCCCAGCTACTGTACTGATTATATTTTCTTATTTTCTGTTTTATTGATGCTCTGGGATTTGGGGCCTTGATCCTCCAAGGGTTAGTTAATTTGTACAACCTCTCTTATGAGCGTGTCTTTGATGCACAAATGTTATGCAAAGAGCAGCATAATGCTCGCCAATTCCACAGAAATAACCCAAAGGACTATGACAGACATGGGTTTATTAGGACTTACGTGCACATTGGGGGCAGCCAGCTGGTGAAATTTTCCCCCACCCCAACTTCTTTCAGCACAAGGTTATATAAAGTACAGAAAGCAAAGCAGAACAGGGCACACAGGGGGTGGGGGCTGTGTTTGTGAACAAGCTGTGTGAGATCGAAATGCTATTTTCTTGACTGAGGAGCAGGCCAAGCTCCCAAGCTCTCACAGTTGCTGCCTGATGGCCTTCATCATCTTCCCACAGCGGGGAGGGGGAGTTGGAGCATGGGGAGGGGCCCATGTTCTCACATACTTTACAACAAATCAACCAAGCCAACTTCCAATCATCTCCTTTATCAAATCCTCACACACCAAATCAATATTCCCTCTGACCTAATCACCCCAGATACCAGACCACAAAGGGACCACTCCTATATCCAGAACCTACCAAAATTATTCAAATTATTTAATCCTAAACTTACTCAGCCTACCTACCCTGCCTCACCCACTCCTTCCTGCAAAAATCCCAGTAAAAGCATGTTCTCCTCCCCACCCTTTCTGCCTCCTGAGTGACCCCCAGTATTTCTTGGATGGCCCTGTATGACATTTCTAGGAATCTAGAGTGAATATAAACATCTTCCTCCCTGACAATCATTTCCATATCTGCATGTCTTACCACACGTGATTCAAACAAATCCTGGTATAGCTACCATGCGGTGAGAAGCCCAATCCACGTAGAAAGGCCACGTGAAGTTATGACAGTCAATAGCCCCGCCTGAGCTCCTGACAACAGCCTGGGTCTGCTGCCAGCCATAGGAGTGAGCCCTCTTGGACATTCCACACAGAAGACCACAGCTCCAGCCAACTTCTGAGTGCAACTGTATTGGAGACCCCCAGTGAGAACTGCTGAATAATAAATTGTGTTTTTAACCACTCTGTCTGGGATAATCTGGTACACAGCAGCAGACCAGAACCTGCATGATGTTCTTTTACTGGAAGGTCAGCTCCTATGGTATTAAGTTCCCATGAATGGTATGGTAGCTCCTTGCTATCAGAGATTGAACGTTACTTGGAAGCTTGTTACAAATGCAGAATTTCAGCCCATTCTCAAACTTACTAAGCCAGCATCTACATATTAACAAGAGGCCCTAATAAATTGGATGCACATTCAAGTTTAAGAAGCACTGCTGTAGCAAATATTGACTATACTCTGCCCAGTGGATTCCTGTGGATCCTTTAAATGGTTCTCTCGGTACCTCCCTCAGCTTGTCTAGCTGCTTTACTTCTGAAAGCTTGCACCTGTGATCTTCTTCAGACACTGCCTTGGGTTCCTGGAGCTGCTTTGCCTGTACATGCTGACAGCCAGAGTGTCTGGGAGTTAATGTCCCCTGGGGAAGCCTGCACATTGGCTGACTAGTATGGCAGTATGAAAGCCAAGCTCTCTTGCCTCGAGGTGGAACAAACTTTAAAGTAATTTTATCCAGTGGTGTCCAGATCCGTTTGAAACTTGGACTCTGCCTGAAATTTCACCCCTAATCCACCTCCTCCTTCCTGTCCTGCTTTCCCCAGCCCCTTTCCAATGTCTCCTAGGAATCTTCCTTAATCAATCTCTTGCACGAGAACCATCATCTCAGGGTCTGCAATAGTACGTAAGACAGGTAACATAGGAACATTTCACCTAATCAAACTTAGCATTGCCCTATCACATCCTAGTCACACAGGCAGACACTGGCTAACACACTAGAACATATAGGATTGGGTGGGGAAAAGGGGGTGGGTAGGAAAAGGAAGACAATGCTTTTGGAGAGCTTTGCAATAGAGAGAAACTAAAAAATGATGCCAGTACTTGAAGAGAAATGAAAGTGCTAATTATTTTGCTGTATAACCCATTACTCCAAAATTTAGCTTAAAACAATAAACATTTATTATATCATGCAGTTTCTAGGGGTCAGGAATTCCTCAGGGTGATCCTGGCTCAGAGTCTCCCATAAGATTGCAGTCAAGATGTCAGCCAGGGCTACAGTCTCAGGCTTGAGTGGGGCTAGAGGACCTGATTCCAAACTCACTCACATGTCTGCTGGCCAGAAGCTTCAATTCCTCACCACTTGGGCCACTTCATAAGGTTACTCATGACATTGCTTCTCCTAGAGTGAGTGATGAGAGAGACAGGTGTTCGCCAATGTGTAGACAGGAACTGGGAAGATCATGCTGCTCACAGCTGGTAAAAACCCTTAACTCTTGGGCATGGGATTGAGGAGCACAAGACATTGGTAGGATAAAGACAAATTTTCACTTTATTTACTTCTGAATCCCTTCTGTAATTTTAAAACATTGAAGGAGAAAGCTTAAATGAATCGCCAGTAGTTAGTAATGAATAAAGCTAAGTCCATAACAAAATAGCTATGAGAAGGAGAAATGACAAGGATAGAAAATTTGAACAGGGTCATAAAAAATAATCTATACTAATAATAGAGGAATATGCAAATTGGCTGGGACACCATCACGTAATGACCAATCAGGATGGGGGTGGGGCTGCAGCGGAGAACTCTCAGCATGCCTGTGCCAAGGGTCCAAAGGGCACAGAGAGGAAGGGAGAGCAGTTAGGCAGTTAGGGAGATCAGGCCAGGAAAGGAGAGCAATTGGAGGGATAAGGCCAGCAGGGGAGAGCAGTTAGGGGCATCAGGCCAGCAGGGGAGCAGTTAGGGGCATCAGGCAGCCAGGCAGGTGAGCAGTTAGAAGCCAGTGGTTCTGGATTGAGAGAGGGATCCCAGATGAATTTCATGCACTGGGCCTCTAGTGTGGGTGATGATAAACCATATGTGCATGATCTTAGGTATGTCTCTGCCCCATGCAGGAGTTCTGGAAGCACACTCTGAGCTCTGGAATTGTTGCAGGGGGGGATTCCTGCCTCCTCTAAGAAAGCCCAAAGCATTCTTTTTCCTCATTTTGTTTGCTCTACCACCATAGAGGGACATCAGCTCTGACTAGCTCTACATAACTTTCTTTCACCATCTGTCTATTTGGGGCCTGACTACCAGCTTTCTGATCTGGTCTTCATAAATACCTCAAATTCCCGCTTCCTGTGGCATGGCATGACCATTTATCCCAGATGTAGGATCCTGACTCCTCCAGCAAAGCAACAACCAAAACAATTCAGCCCCAGGTTCCAGCATCAATCCCTAAAAGTAAGAACAGATGAGAGGGTTAGCCTTTGCTCCAGAAATGCACCTGCCCTCTCCAGGTGGCCCTACTAGAGAAATAGGCACTTTTCCCAAGTTCAAGGGGCAAAAGAACCATCTTGAGCCTGACCCCCTCTCCCAATGTCTCTGGAGCTGACTGCCAAGCAGAGTGGTCCTGGCTGTGTCAAAGACAACACTGCTCTCAGTGTGACCCTTGGCTCAAAAGCCGCCTCTCCTGGCATGAGAGACTCAAGGCCCTTCATCATACACCGATGGGCATGCCTCAGAGAGAAGCGGGATTGTAGAGCCTTATAGAGAGAGCAGCACCTTAGAGATCTGTACCTGTGTCAGGATGGTGAGGGAACAGAGGACTTGGTGGCCAGAAGTGAGAGCCATGTGACATAAGGAAAGTACTCAGAGATTGAAGAGACCATCAGGTAGGATTCAGCCGGGTGGTTTCTGGTGCCCCTTAGACAGAGGAGCAGGAGCCTTCCCAGGGTCCCCGACTTAGCGCCCTGCTCTGATCAGTGCCAGTCCACAATGGCCTGCTACTGGTTCTTGATTACTTACACAAAGAAACTGCGAGTGATTTTATACCTGTTGAATCTTTTCAAATCTAGCCTTGTATTTCAGATGGATTTTTTATTTCATTTTTCTATTGATTTATTTTTGTTGGATTTTTACAAAAGAATTTGTTTGTTTTAGAATTGGGTAATTAAAAAGCAATCCTCCACCCCAGAAAATTTATGAAGCCCTGTTTTAGAAAGTCCCACATATCACAAATACACAGAAAATAAATGATTAGGGAGCACATGGGACCGGGTGCTCACACTGGCAGAGTGCAGCCTATAGGTAACAACATCAGGCCCCCCAAAATGCCATTCCTCAGCTTTTGCCCAATGTCCTCAAAACAAAAGGCAACTATATCTGAATGTTTCAAAGCCTTCTGGGTTGTGCTTCTGCCAGCATCAGAAACAGACACTGCTTCAGAGTAAAGGAAAGATTTGAGTGGCAGAAGCACTTAGGATTACAAAAAAAAAAGCAAATTAATTAACTTGTCAAATCCTTTTTCTCAGGTAGCATGAATGCAGTAGTTTCAATTTTCAAATATGTTTTCATTGATTTTTAGAAAGAAAGGAATGAAGGAGAGAGAGAGAGAGAGAGAGAGAGAGAGAGAGAGAGAGAGAAACATCGATCAGCTGCTTCCTGCACACCCCTACTTGAGCCTGCAACCCGGGCATATGCTCTGACCAGGAATGGACAAAGCTCAATCAACTGAGCCACATGGGCCAAAACAATGCAATCGTTTCCTACAGAGTCTTCACTCTCAGGAAGACCACACATCTATTCTCCTGCTCCTCTTTGTTTGCAGTCTTGACAATTGCACATGGTAGCTAAGGAACATTATGCAATATTAACACTTTATTTTACCTTTTAGTCTGCATATATGTAAGTATAGAAGTAACATTATGTGGCGCTAATCCTTCACATTACTGCATGTATCTAGATATTGTTTTAAGAGATAGTGAAATTTACAATGTAAGAGGTAGAAATTTATACTGTGAAATTGAAATATTTTGTAATATTTTCTGCAATAATGATCATTTATCTCATGCAACTCCACTAAAATATTTGAACAGGACATACACAATTCATGGTTAACTTCCAAATTTAAATATTGTTTTTAAGAATTTGATGACAATCCCACTTATTAAACTTTCTCCAAGTTGAAATTAATTTTTAAAATTATCGAAGCATTACATTGACTCAAAAAAGTAGTCTAACTTGTCTTCATCAATATGAGAAAATCTTAATTATGAAACCTAATTAAGTAACTTACAATAGGGAAGGCAAACAAATTCAATAAAAAGTATGTAATAGCTTCTGATTTATGTGTATATTGATTTTATTACTTGTCTAAACATCACCAGTCAATCAATAGAATATCCAAATATGTGTAAAAATAATCCAATTCTGTTATCTTTACTGTATTGCCATTTTCCATTAATATAAAAACCATATACAAAGTTTTTTAAAGTGTATATGGTTTTTATATGGAAGTGTGGGCCTTCATTTAGTATAGGGGCCTGCTTAGAGCTGCCTGCCCACCAGTTGACTAAGCATTAGTGAGTTCGCTCCACACTCAGAGAAAGAGAGCATCAGGAGGATAGAGACATGGCTTAGACACAAATATCAAAAGGGAAACATGCTTTTTAGAAATTACACATGTTTTTTTTATTTGCAATTGATCCCATGTCCCATTTGTTCCTCAATTAGCAGAGATTTTTGCCTGGCTTTGGCTTAAGTAAGCCACTGTATGTGGGCCTATAGTGGATGTCTGTAAGAGCCACCTCCGTCAGTGGCCTCCTCTTCTTTGCTCCTGGAGGGACAGAATCTGAGCCCTGCTGAGAGGCAATGCCTCTGTCCAACATGGTCTCTCCTCCAAATCCTGCTCTGGGATCACTGCTGCTGGCCAAGGACAGGAGGCAGACAGCTCCTAGTCATCCACATTGTCCACTCTGCCCTATGCTGTTGGTGGAGACCTCCTGCTAACTGAGAAGACCAGTTTTCCCCAGGGCCTCTGACCTCTGAGTCCTAAGGGAACCTCTGTTATGTACACTATTTCTCTGCTAGAGGCATTTGCTTTGTTTCCAGGGGTGTGTGTATGTACAAACACACACACACAAACACACACACACATTCACACACACACACACACACAGACACCAGGCATGTACCTCTACCATCAATGCTGCAATTAACACCCTTGCACAAGGGCCCTAAGGTGAATGCTTTCATCTCTGGAATAGATTCCCAGGTGTGAGATTGCTAGGTCAAAGAGCATATGTATTTTTAATTTTAATGGATTTTTCCAGATTGATTTCTAAAAAGGCCATAATAATTTTCATCTCTACCAACAATGATTAAGAGCATGCTTTTTCCCCCACATGAAATAGATGTGGATGCTCTTTTTAATTTTTCCAGCCTGAAGGGTCCAAGCAAGTACCTTATTAGTTTAATTATTTTAATTCCCCTGAATTCTAATGAATTTGAGCATCTTTCCATACAGTTGGATATTTTTCTTCTTTGAATTGCCTATTTATATCTTTTGTCTATTTCTCCATTC
Organism: Myotis daubentonii; assembly: GCF_963259705.1. Lineage (NCBI taxonomy): Eukaryota > Metazoa > Chordata > Mammalia > Chiroptera > Vespertilionidae > Myotis > Myotis daubentonii. Next base: position 111,448,848 of record NC_081840.1, read on the forward strand.
AGTTGTTTGTCTTAGCAATTGATAAGAGCTCTTTGCATAAAATAGCTATCAACTTTTGTTTATCAGCTACATTACAATTTTTTCTACTCTAATGCTTGTCTTTTGACATTGCTTGCAGTATCTTTTGCCACAAAAATGATTTAAATATATATTTATATATGTATAAAGTAAAAATATCTATCCTTTTTTATTTCCTAGGTTTCCAACCTTAGTTGAAAAGATCTTCTAACCTCTTATTTATATAAGGCCTCCTTGCCAAAATATTCATTGAAACCTTTTATACAAGTACACACATTTTTATGGATCCATGAATGTTCACAAGTGAACACACTCAAGTAACCAAGACCCAGATCAAGAAGCAAAACATTCCCAGCACCCTAGAAGCTACTTCATGTCCTCTGCCAGTCACCAGTCACTACTCTCTGGCTCAGTTGATTGAGTGTCATCCTGTATACCAAAGGGTTGCCGGTTTGATTCCCAGTCAGGGCACATACCTGGGTTGCAGGTTCAGTTGGGCATGTACAAGGGCAATCAATCAATGTTTCTCTCTCCTCTCTCTCTCTCTCTCTCTCTCTCTCTCTCTCTCTCTCTCTCTCCATCCCTCCCTCCATTCCTCCATCCCTTCCTCTCTCTAAGCATGTCTTCAGGTGAGAATTTTTTAAAAAATATTAACCTCTATCCTGCTTCTAACATCATAGGTTAGTCTTTGGTCTTTATTTAAATGAATCATCATATGTACTCTTTTATGTCCAGCTTTTTTAACTCAGCATTATGTTTGCGAGATTCATTTATGTAGCTCACTCATTCTCACTGCTGTGTGGCAGTCCTTTATATAAATTGCCTCACTTTATTTTTTACTGTTGGTGGACATTTGGATTGCTTCCAATTTGGGGCTATTAAAAATTGTGCTGCTATAAACATTCTTGTACATATTTTTGGTGAATTTATGTCTGCATTTCTGCTGGATATTTCCCAAGAGTATAAATTCAGGGTCACAGTTTATGTGTATTTTCACTTTTTTGTAGATATTGCCAGTTTTCCAAAGTGGTTGTACCAATTACACCCTCACCAGTAATGTAAGAGATGTCTTGGTTGTTCTATCTCCACCCAACAATTGGTTTCATCTGACTTTTTATTTAAACCATTCTAGTGGGTATATGCTAGTGTTGCATTGTGGTTTGTCTTGCACTGTCCAGATTTTTAATGTTTAATTTTTTACATTTTAAGTCCTAATAAACCTGGAATTTTATTTTTGCATATGGTAAAATAGAAGTCCACTTTGACCCTATTCCAGACAGAATGCCAGATGTGCCAGGTTAAATAATCTGTCTTTTTCCCTGCTATGTATTGAGGGATAAATAGACACTTTCCAAGTGGAATGGAGTGGGGAAGAGCACTCCAGGTTGACAGAGCTGCATGAGCAAAGTCGCAGAGGCATGAAGCAGCATGATGTGGCTAAAATTAAAAGTGTGCAGCAGGGAGAAACCAAGATGGCAACATAGGTAAACACCTGAAATTGCTGCCTTGCACAACCACTTCAAAAATATAACTAAAAGACAAAACAGACATCATCCAGAGCCACAGGAAGGCTGGCTGAGTGGAAATTCTACAACTAGAAGGAAAGAGAAAAGCACACTGAGGCTCAGAGAAGGTGCGGAAGTAAAGTGCAGAGGTACGGAGGCGCAGGGGAAAGGGCTGGCAACTGAGGACACGGTTGTCTTTTTCAATCAGGAGGGTATCTCAAGCTCCCAACTTCTCTGAACTCCAGTTCCGAGTGAGTCTCTGGGGACCCAGACTCATACGGGGAGAAACTGGACTGTCTGGCATTGGGCAGAACTCGAGGGCTGCTTTCTCTCAAAGGTGCTTGCAGCAATTACCACAGGACATTGAGACCGGGGGGCCTCTTAGGGCAGGGCTGAGGATCAGCCATAGCTGTCTACTCCTCCCTGTTGATTCCCGGAGACCCCGCCCCACCCAAGCTGTGTGCAGAGGCTTTTGCATATGAAAGGCCTGGCCCTTTGCAATCTAAAATTACCTAACAAACTGCAGCTGGGTCAGAGAGGCACAGAACATCCAAAAGAAGGCCCAAGGCCCCACAGCAGCTTGCATTGCTTCACAGCTGGGCCTCATCAGGGCACCTCCAAACCCCAAACAAAGAAGAGGAATCTGCAGATCTCTCCATAGCTCCTGCTGGGTAGCCTCAGGCAGAGGCTAAATTAGCACCTCCTTAGCGATCCAAGAGCCAGTGTACCCAGTGGTCAGAGTGGGACCGTCCAGATTACAACTCCTCAGATCCATAAGGGACACACTCAGGGGGCAGACTCAGTGAACACCGAAGCCCCACTGAAGCAAGTCTTGCCCCAGAGGGGTGTCGCCAGCACAGAAGTTCTCCCACTGTAGACACAACTGATTCTCACAGCCAATTGGCCTGGAGGTCAAATCCTCCCAGTGATACCTACAACAATTAAGGCTTAACTACAACAAGACTGTGCACAAAGCCCACAAAGGGGTGCACCAAGAGTGTCCACCTCAGGTAATTGGGGAGGCTGAGCCACTGGGCCCTATAGGACACCTAGCACAGAAAGCCACTCTATCAGCACAGGGAAGCATAAAAAATGTGGAGACAAAGAAACAAGTCACAAATGACAGAAATGGAGGAAAGCAAACTACTGGATATAGAGTTCAAAACCACACTTACAAGGTTTTTCAAGAATTTTCTAGAAACCTCTGATAAATTTAGTGTGACCCTCGATAAATCGAGTGAGACACTAAAGGATATGAAAAAGGACCAGCTAGAAATTAAGCATACACTGACTGAAATAAAGAATATTATACAGAGATCCAACAGCAGACTAGAGGATCACAAGAATCAAGTCAAAGATTTGAAATACGAAGAAGCAAAAAACACCCAACCGGAAAAGCAAAATGAAAAAAGAATTCAAAAATATGAAGATAGTGTAAGGAGCCTCTAGGACAACTTCAAGCATACCAACATCTGAATTATGGGGGTGCCAGAAGGAGAGAGAGAGCAAGATATTGAAAACCTATTTGAAGAAATAATGACAGAAAACTTCCCCCACCTGGTGAAAGAAATAGACTTACAAGTCCAGGAAGCGCAGAGAACCCCAAACAAAAGGAATCCAAAGAGGACCACACCAAGACACATCATAATTAAAATGCCAAGAGCAAAAGACAAAGAGGGAATCTTAAAAGCAGCAAGAGAAAAAAAGTCAGTTACCTACAAGGGAGTACCCATAGGAGTGTAAGCTGATTTCTCAACAGAAACTATGCAGGCCAGAAGGGAGTGGCAAGAAATATTCAAAGTGATGAATAGCAAGAACCAACAACCAAGTTTACTTTACCCAGCAAAGCTATCATTCAGGATTGAAGGTGAGATAAAGAGCTTCACAGATTAAAAAAAAAAAAAAAAAAAAAAGCTAAAGGAGTTCATCACCACCAAACCAGTATTATATGAAATGCTGAAAGGTATCCTTTAAGAAGAGGAAGAAGAAGAAAAAGGTAAAGATACAAATTATGAACAACAAATACACATCTATCAACAAGTGAATCTAAAAATCAAGTGAATAAATTATCTGATGAACAGAATAAACTGGTGAATATAATAGAATCAGGGGCATAGAAAGGGAGTGGACTGAGAATTCTCGGGGGGAAAGGGGTGTGGGGGTGTGGGAAGAGACGGGAAAAAAATCATACACCTATGGATGAAGGCAGTGGCAGGGGGTGGGGTTTGTAAGGGCAGAGGATGTGGTGGTAACCAGGTAGAGGGGAGCTATGGGGGGGGGGGGGAAGAGGAACAACTATAATAATCTGAACAATAAAGATTTAATTAAAATAAAATAAAATAAGATGTGCAGCAGCAAGAGGCACAGGAGGGCTGTGGCCAGTGTTGCTCAGTTGATTGAGCATTGTCCCATGCACTGAAGGGTCTCTGGTTCTATTCCTGGTCAGGGCATATACCCAGGTTTCAGGTTCAGTCCCCGGTTGGGTACATAAGGAAGCAACCTATCAATGTTTCTCTCACATCAATGTTTCTGTCTTTCTCCCTCAGGTGAGGATTTAAAAAAAGAAGCACAGGAGGGTTGGCAAAGCCAGATCTTGCAATTCTTGCAAGAGGACAAGGCTCAGGCTGCTGTTGAATGGGAGCACCAAAGGAAGAAGGACCTTCTCTACTTTGGATATTTGGAAACATTCCTTGAGATCCGCATTTTGAAAGGTGTGATTATCAAAATGTCACTCGTAGGGGAGTGTTGACAGAGGCACTTACATGTGTTATTTCATTTAATCCTCACAATGACTTCATGAGGGAGGCACTATTAACCTCGCTTTACAGATGAGGGCATAAGGCTTAGAGAAATCAAATGGTTTGTCCTCAGTCACACAAGTAGTAAAAGCTGAGACTGGACCCCAGGTCTGTCTCCCTCCCTAGTTCCTGCTCTTCCTTCCCAACACACCACTGGCACTGGCAGTGGACGGTGAGTGGAGCTTCCAGGCACTTCCCAAATAATGGAGCATGTGATGAAACAGAGACTTATAATCATCATTTCAGCCCCTGCCAAAAGAGCCTGTAGGTGGCTGTTTTCTCTTCCCCAGTCACAGAGCGGTTGATTTCTTGAGAAACAGTCACTGTTCTAGGCAGAAATGACCTCTTCAGCTAAAAGGCATGCCCATGGACAAGTTGTATGGGTCTGTGGAGAGCAGGGAGCATCTCACTGGATGAAGCAGAGTATGATGAGACATACAGAGAGCACGAAGTTGCTTCTGTCCTCCATCCCTTTCTCAATCACAGTTCTAGGTCACACAAGGTCCAGCTGCTCTTCTTTTCCCAGTTGGGAGAGATCTCTGTGTCCTACATTAAACCCCCTGGGACCTGTGCTGTCCTGGGCTGGTCTCTGTTCTCCACGGCCAGGGAGACGTAAAGACTCACCGATATGAGCACCCTGGCACTCAGACACACAGAGATGACATACAATCTCCACACTGACACAGAGCAGAGCCAAACACCCACTTCAGAGAACTTGCCTCCTGGAGCATAAGACCCCAGAGAATCATTCTAGCTCAGGGTTTTCAAATTATGCATGCAAGTTATTCTGCAGAGGGAAATTACACAAATTAAAGAAGCAACTTCCCACCAAAGGGAAGATTTTTACTGATAGAGATAATTGTAGAAAAGTACACTGAAATTATGAGGTGGCATTTCCCTCTATCAGATTGGCAGAGATTTAAAAGTTTGAGAATACCCACTGTTGATGGGAATGTAAAGATATGCCATTTGGTAGAAAAAAATAAATGATTACAACTTCTGGGGAAGGTAACTTGACAATATATGTAAAAATGTTAAATGCAACTACCCTTAAACCCAGTGATTCCACTCATAATATTTTACAAATATAGGTAGCTACAGATACACACATATCACAACACAAAAATAGTGATTACGGAAGTTCATTGCAGCATCTATAATAATAAAAGCATAATATGCTCATTAGACCTGACGTCCTGCCAGACAACCTTCTGGACAAAGCCGGGGCTGTGAGGGAAGCCCGGGTCCTGGGTGTCTGCAGGTGGCCAGAGGGAAGTCCGGGTCCTAGGTGCCAGGGGGAAGCTGGTGCCAGCAGCTGGGGGAAAGAAGGCCTACTCTTGCACGAATTTTGTGCACCGGATCTCTAGTTTTTTTTATAATACCATAAAATTAGAAACAACTAAAAAAATCCATTAGTGGAAAACTGGCCAAATAGGGATATCCATTCTATGGCATACTAGCCATTTAAAAGGATGAGGTGGACCTCTATGTTCTGACATGGAAATATGTCCACACTACATTTTTTAATTGGAAAAAAAAAGTAAGATACAGAAGAGCAAACTGTTTTCATCCCATTTGTGTTTTAAAAAGCATGTTTATAGAAGGAGGGCCAAGATGATCGCATAGGTAAATGTGGCACTCTGATCCTCCCACAACCACATCAAAATTACAACTAAACTACAGAACAACCATCATTCAGAACCACCTGAAATCTGGCTGAATGGAAGTCCTACAAGTAGAGAATTAAAGAAGAAACCACATTGAGACTGATAGTAGGGGCAGAGGCACAGAAGGGGCTGGTTCAATACCCACATATGGCGTTTTTTAAATTAGAAGGGATATCTTGGCCAGGTAGGTCCCCCATGAGGAGCAAGGGGTGCGAGACCCCTCAGCCCAGGGTACCAGTACCAGGAAGAGAAGTCCCTGTAACTTTGGGCTGTAAAACCTGCAGGAATGGTGGCTGAGTGACACACAGACTGCTGGAGACCCAGTCAGTTTCTCTCTTTTTTTTAAAAATATTTTTATTGATATTTAGAGAGAGAGAGGAAGAGAGAGGGACAGAGAGATAGTAACAATGATCAGCTGCCTCCTGCACACCCCCTCCCCGGGCATGTGCCATGACCAGGAATCAAACCAGTGACTTCTTGGTTCATGGGTCAACACTCAACCACTGAGCAACACCGGGTGAGCTCAGGCAGTTACTCTTAAAGGGCCAGCACATGGATACACTCGGACTTACTTCCTCTGAGCTTCAGCAATGAAGCAGCAGATTGAAAGGATCCAGGGACATATGGGGAGGAACTAAATTGTCTGGCATCAGGATAAGAACTGGCACAAGAACAGATATATAGACCAGTGGAACAGAACAGAGAACCCAGAAATCGACACAAGCCATTATGCGCAATTAATATTTGACAAAGGAGGCAAGACCATACAATAGAGTCAAGACAGTCTCTTCAACAAATGGTGTTGGGAAAACTGGACAGATACTTGCAAAAAAATGAAACTAGACAACCAACTTACACCATATACAAAAATTAGCTCAAAATGGATAAAGGACTTAAACTTAAGATGGGAAACCATAAAAATCTTAGAAGAAGCTGTAGGCAACAAAATAGCAGACATTTGTCGTAGCACTATATTTAACGATACAGCTCCTAGGACAATGGAAACTAAGGAGAAAATAAACAAATGGGACTACATCAAAATAAAAAGCTTCTGCACAGCAAAGAAACCATCAACGAAACAATAAGAAAGCCCACTGCCTGAGAGAACATATTTGCCAATGTTATCTCCGATAAGGGTTTAATCTCCAATATTTACAGGGAATTCATACAACTTAACAAAAGGAAGATAAACAATCCAATCAAAAAATGGGCAAATGACCTAAATAGACACTTTTCAAAAGAGGACATTCAGAAAGCCAAGAGACATATAAAAACATGCTCAAAGTCACTAATCATCCAAGAGATGCAAATCAAAACAACAATGAAGTACCATTTCAAACCTGTCAGAATGGTTATCATCAACAAATCAACAAACAACAAGTGCTGGAGAGGATGTGGTTAGAAAAGGGAACACTCATCCACTGCTGGTGGGAATGCAGACTGGTGCAGCCACTATGGAAGACAGTATGGAGTTTCCTCAAAAAGTTAAAAATTGAACTCCCATTTGACCCTGTGATCCCACTGCTAGGAATATATCCCAAGAAACCAGAAACACCAATCAGAAAGGATATATGCACTCCTGTGTTCATAGCAGCACAATTTACAATAGCTAAGATCTGGAAACAGCCTAAGTGCCCATCAGCAGATGAATGAATTAGAAAACTGTGGTACATCTACACGATGGAATACTATGCTGCTGTAAAATAGAAGGAATTCTTACCATTTGCAACAGCATGGATGGAACTGGAGAGCATTATGCTAAGTGAAATACACCAGTCAGTGAAAGAAAAATACCACATGATCTCACTCATTTATGGATAATAAAGAACATTATAACCTGATGGACAAAAATAGGTACAGAGGCAGACAAGCATCGAACAGACTGTCAAACAATAGTGGGAAGGCTGGGGAGGGTTGGGGGTCGGGGGGAAGTAAGAGATCAACAGAAGGACTTGTATGCATGCATATAAGCATAAGCAATGGACATAAGACACTGGGAGAGGGGTCAGGGCATGTGCCGGGGGGTAGGGGAGGCTGAGGGAAAAAAGGAGACATATGTACTATTTGTAATACTTTAAACAATAAAAAAGAAATTTTAATAAAAGACACTACAAAGAAAGAGAATTACAAGCCAATGTCCCTGATGAACACAGATGCTAAAATCCTCAACAAAATATTAGCAAATTGGAACCAGTAATATATTAGAAAGATCATGCACCATGATTGGGTAGGATTTATTTCAGGGATGCAAGGCTGGTACAATATTCATAAATCAGTAAATGTGATATATCACATAAACAAATTGAAAGATAAAAACCACATGATCATATCAATAAATGCAGAAAAAGCATTGAATAAAATCCAGCACCCTTTTTTGATAAAAACTCTCCGTTAAGTGGGAATAGAGAGATCATACCTCAAAATAATAAAGGTCATATGCAACAAATCTACAGCCAACATAATACTCAATAAGCAAAAACTAAAAGTATTTCCCTAAGACAAGGATGTCCGCTTTCACCACTCTTATTCAACATAGTACTGGACATCCTAACCACAGCAATCAGATAAGAAGAAGAGATAAAAGGGCATTCAAATTGGAAAGGACGAGGTAAAACAGTCATTATTCACAGATGGCATGATATTGTACATAGAAAACCCTAAAGACTCCACCAGGAAACTACTAGACTTAATAGATGAATTCGGCAAGGTAGCAGGATACAAAATCAACACCCACAAATCGGTGGCATTTTTATACACCATTAATGAAGTCTCAGAAACAGAACCTAAAAAAACAATCCCATTTAGCATTGCAAAAAAAAATAATAAGATACTTAAGAATAAACTTAACAAAGGAGGTAAAAGACCTGCACTTGGACATTATAGGACATTAAAAAAGAAATAGCCGAAACCGGTTTGGCTCAGTGGATAGAGCGTCGGCCTGCGGACTGAAGGGTCCCGGGTTCGATTCCGGTCAGGGGCATGTACCTGGGTTGCGGGCATATCCCCAGTGGGGGATGTGCAGGAGGCAGCTGATCGATGTTTCTCTCATCGATGTTTCTAACTCTCTATCTCTCTCCCTTCCTCTCTGTAAAAAATCAATAAAATATATTTTAAAAAAATAAATAAAAAAATAAAAAGAAAAAAGAAATAGAAGAAGATACAAACATATACCATATTCATGGATTGGAAGAATTAACATTACTATGTCTATACTACCCAAAGCAATCTACAGATTCAACACAATCCCTATTAAAATACCAATGGCATACTTCACAGAGCTAGAACAAATACTCAAAAATTTATATGGAACCATAAAAGACCCCAAATAGCTGCAGCAATCTTGAGAAAGAAGAACAAAGTAGTAAGGGTCACAATACCGGATATCAAACTACACTACAGAGCCATTATAACCCAAACAGCTGGTACTGGCACCAGAACAGGCATATAGACCAATGGATCAGAACAGAGACCCCAGAAATTGACTCACACCATTGTGGTCAATTAATATTTGACAAAGGAGGCAAGAACATACAATGGAGTAAAGACAGTCTCTTCAACAAATGGTGCTGGAAAAACTGGACAGACACATGCAAAAAGATGAAACTAGACCACCAACTTACACTATACACAAGAATAAACTCAAAATGGATGAAAGACTTAAATGTAAGGCATGAAACCATAAAAATCTTAGAAGAAAACATAGGCAGTAAAATCTCAGACATCTTATATAGCAATATGTTTATGAATACATCTCCGAGGGCAAAGGAAACTAAGGAGAAAATAGGCAAATAGGACTACATGAAAGTAAAAAGCTTCTGCACAGCAAAAGAAACCACCATCAAATTGAAAAGGGAACTCACTAAATGGGAGAACATATTTGCCAATGATATATCTAATAAGGGGTTACATCCAAAATATACAAAGTACTCATACAACTCAACAAAAAGAAGACAAATAATCCAATTTAAAAAATGGGCAGAAGACCTGAATAGACATGTCTCCAAAGAGGACATACAAGTGGCCAAGAGACACATGAAAAAATGTTCAAAGTCACTAATCATCAGAGAAATGTAAATTAAAACTACAATGAGATATCACCTCACACCTATCAGAATGGCGATCATCAAAAATTCAACAAATGGCAAGTGCTGGCAAGGATGTGGAGAAAAGGAAACCCTAGCACACTGCTGATGGGAATGCAGACTGGTGCAGCCATTATGGAAAACAGTATGGAGTTTCCTCAAAAAATTAAAAATGGAACTTCCTTTTGACCCAGTGATCCCACTTCTGGGAATATATCCTAAAACCCCCAAAACACCAATCAGAAAAAATGTATGCACTCCTATATTTATAGCAGCATTATTTGCAATAGCTAAGATTTGGGAAACAGCCCAAGTGCCCATCAGTAGATGAATAAATACAAAAGCTGTGGGACATTTACACTATGGAATACTATGCAGCTGTAAAAAAGGGGGGGCAACTCTTACCCTTTATGCTAAGTGAAATAAGCCAAACTGAGAAAGACAAATATCACATGATCTCACTTATTTGTGGAATCTAATGTACAAAATGAATTGACCAAAAAAAATAAGACCGGAAGCAGGGAGTCATGGAACAAACTGACATAACTTGATGTGAGGGTGTGGGGACAAGAAGAGATAAACCAAAGAACTTATATACTTACTAGAGGCCCAGGTCCCTCAACGTGGCCTGCGGGGATCAGGCTGGAACCGGCAGTCCAACATCTCCAGAGGGATGTAGTAGTGGGCAAAGTGGCAGGCAGCCGGGCAGGAGCCCAAACCTGGCTGGGCTCCACACTGCTCCTGCTCATCCTGGCCTCACTGCACCTGCCGCTGCTGCTGCCACTCCACTGTGGTCTCCGCACGTATCGCCCATGACGGATAAGCGGCTGCGGGTTCATGCCCAGTCAGTCCTGATGCCTATCCCGTCTGGTCCAGATGGGGGAGGGGTGCGCAGGGGGAGTGGCCCCAGGAGAGGCTGGCAAAGCCACAGCTGCGCTTGCCAGCCTTGGAGTCTGGCGCCAGCCTGTTAGCCAAGTGGCACTCCCATTGTGGGAGCGCACTGACCACCAGGGGGCAGCTCCTGCGTTGAGCATCTTCCTCCTGGTGGTCAGTGGGCTCATAGCCATTGGTCAAAAGTGACTTAGGCTTTTATATAGATAGATTATATAGATAGATATGCATGGGCAATAGGGTGGTGAAGACCTGGGGGGGGGGGAGTGGGGTGGGGGGAGGGGAGGAGGGTTAGAGAGGAGGGGAGAAAGGAGGGGGGGGGAAATGGGAGACATCTGTAATACTATCAACAATAAAATCTTTTGAAAGAAAGAAAGAAAGAAAGAAAGAAAGAAAGAAAGAAAGAAAGAAAGAAAGAAAGAAAGAAAGAAAGAAAGAAAGAAAGAAAGAAAGAAAGAAAGAGAGAGAGAGAGAAAGAAAGAAAGAGAGAAAGAAAGAGAGAGAGAAAGAAAGAGAGAAAGAAAGAAATCCTTTCCCAACTTGACTGGAACACTTCTAACGACAAACATATGGTTAATTTAGAGGTGCTTTCTCACAAATATAAATATACACAGAGTCACACGTGCACAAACTCCCACATGAATGCAGACCACCACCACCAAAGGGTCGCAGGCACTCCTCCAGCAAAGCCGCTGAAGGGTTGGGGATGGAGCCCCGCCCCTTCCTCTGGACTCTCGCTGTGCCACTCGGGAGAAGTGGTGGCTTCACTTATAAACTGTGGGCCAAAGGCAGGGTGGCGCTCGGGTGCTGTGACTCGGCGTTCAGGTGCAGGGAGGGAGGGAAAGCCCTCATCTTCAAAGACAGCCCATCGTGAGAAGTGGGCCGAACAACGCAGCTGCGGGCAGCCCGGGCCGCCATGCCCTGAGTCCGGGGCGGAGTCCAATCAGGCTGCGGGTGGCGGTGGCCTCCGTGCTGAGGTTTGAAAACAATGGAGCACAGTGTGAAGTCCAGGAACTGCACTGCGGCCGCTGTATGGACCTCGGGAGGTAAAAAGCCAAGGCCTCCAAGCTCAGGCCACTAAACATTTTTGTTGCGCAGATAAAGAAATCCCTTGAGACGAGGACCCGGAGCCGCGAACTGCGCCGTCCGGCCCGGCGTCCCTGCTGTTCCCATGGTAGGTGGACCTGCGGCGCCCTCTGCGGGCTCCGAACCACTCTGCTGGCTCGAAAGCCGAGGGAGGTGTTCGCTGGAGGCGAAGGGGCGCTCCCAGGATGCTGGCTAGGCCGCCAGCAGCGTCCCTGCAGGCAGGTTTCGGTTCTGTACCCCTGCCAAGGCACACATCCACGCACCTCCGTCACCAAGGGACCCCATCCCCATTCTGCAGATGAGAAAACCGAGGTTCAACGATGGAACCTGACCCATCTACCCGCACTGAGAAGAGTTTCTGGGACCCCGAGGCCCACCTCACCTGTGCTGGGCTCCCTCTGCTAGGGACTCCTTCCTTTGCCCTAAGTGTGGCCATAGACTCAGTGGTCTGAGGTGCACCCCAAGCGCCCTCCCTCCTTGGTTTCTCAGAGCCAAAGCATTCTGCCTTGTGGGCAGGACTGCGTATACCGTGGGGGTCACTCCTACCCACCACTGAAGGGAGGGCTATCAACTTCACCAGAGGGAAATATGAGGACAGCATCGGCATTGCCCTTGAATGGACATGGCACTTCTGCTGTGTGATTCTGTCCTAAGGAGACCGTTAAGAAACAGCAAAGATTTTGCTCTGAGGATGTTCATCCCCATTGTTTGTAACAGCCAAAACTTGTCAACAATCTAACTCTCTACTGGCAGGTTAAACAAATAGAAGTCTCACAGCCACGCAAAATCATATTGGATAAAAATTTTTGGTGCTATATCAAAATGTTCATTGTATTGTTAAGAAAAAAAAGTTAAAATACAACATATGCAATGATAAAATTCCATTTCTGTGACGATGTGTTTCCATGTGCACACAATTAAAAAAATGACCAAAGAGATATGCACACAAAAAATACTTCTACCTTCCTGTATTTTCTGAAAGATACACACTGAATATGTGTTGGTTTTATGATTACTTTCTTTTTTTTTTTTTTAAGCAAAAACACCTATTGTTCACTTACCACACAGGAAGAACAGAGCAGCCTAAAGAGTTGGAACAAGAAAGTAGGAAAGGGACAACCACAGGAATCATGGTCACCAAGAGCTGCTCCTGAAGAACATGACAGTGATGATACATTTTCCAAATTGTTCATTGTAACACAGTTTGCAACATGCCCCAACTGGTGGATCATACATTTGGCCACAGATAAGGAACTCTGCAAGAAAAATTGCTAGTGTTACTTACTCAGTTTGTAAAATAACCAATTGATATGCCAGATTTTTGTTCCACTTTGACAAAGTTGACAAACATGCTGTAAGTAATGTGGTTCCTTTCCTGTACTAGCTCTATGCAAATTAACTGGAGCACATAGAGCAATCTTTTAAAAATATGTTTTTATTGACTTTATAGAGAGATAGAAACATCTCTGGTGACCTCTTGTTTCCTGGGTCCATGCTCAACTCCTGAACTACACGGGCTGGGCTAGAGCAACCTTCATTTTTTTTAAAATTGATTGGGGTGACATTGGTCAACATGAACATACAGGTTTCAGGTGTGGGTTTCTATGTTATAAGATCTGTATATTGCACCATGTTTTCATGGAATTCAAATTCTAATTGAATGAGATCACAATATATAAATTATTAAGCAAATGAGAAAATCAGACAATAGTTTTGGACAGAAAATAAAAGAAGAGGTGATAGAGACCTATAGGCTGATGATATTCTACTGGTTGATCAGGAAGCTCGGACAGATTGCATTTGAGCAGAGATATGAATGGCAGAAAATAGCCAGGCATGTAAAGATCAAGGGGAGAAACTGCGTAAAGGATACAGGGAACCTCTCTGTACTATATTTGCAGCTTCCTCTGAATCTAAAACTATCTGTAAATAAAAAGTCTCTTTAATATCAATACACACTATAACCTCCTAGATAAATCTCAAAATAATTATGCTGAGTGAAAGAAGCCAGATACCAAGAAATACATTCTGTATGACTTCTATTTATATAAAGTTCTGGAAAGTATAAGCTGATCTACAGTGACAGGAAGCATGTTTTTGATTGCCTGAATACAGAGTAGAGAGGGGGGTGTTCAGGCAGGAAGGGATGGGAGGGAAGGAGTACAAAGGGACATAAGGAATCTTTAAGGGTGATGGATGTTTGTTATCTTTTTTAAAAATATTTTTTAATTAAAGCTTTATTGTTCAGATTATTACAGTTGTTCCTCTTTTTTCCCCCCATAGCTCCCCTCCACCCAGTTCTCACCCCACCCTCTGCCCTTACCACGCCCCCCGTCCCCCGTCCTCATCCATAGGTGTACGATTTTTGTCCAGTCTCTTCCCTCAACCCCACACCCCTTCCCCCCCACCCCCCAAAATAGTCAGTCCACTTCCTTTCTATGCCCCTGATTCTATTATATTCACCAGTTTATTCTGTTCATCAGATTATTTATTCACTTGATTTTTAGTATCATTTGTAGATAGATGTGTATTTGTTCATAATTTGTATCTTTACCTTTTTCTTCTTCTTCCTCTTTTAAGGGATACCTTTCAGCATTTCATATAATACTGGTTTGGTGGTGATGAACTCCTTTAGCTTTTTCTTATCTGTGAAGCTCTTTATCTGACCTTCAATTCTGAATGATAGCTTTGCTGAGTAAAGTAATCTTGGTTGTCGGTTCTTGCTATTCATCACTTTGAATATTTCTTGCCACTCCCTTTCTGGCCTGCATAGTTTCTGTTGAGAAATCAGCTTACACTCCTATGGGTACTCCCTTGTAGGTAACTGACTTTCTTTCTCTTGCTGCTTTTAAGATTCTCTCTTTGTCTTTTGCTCTTGGCATTTTAATTATGATGTGTCTTGGTGTGGTCCTCTTTGGATTCCTTTTGTTTGGGGTTCTCTGCGCTTCCTGGACTTGTAAGTCTATTTCTTTCACCAGGTAAGGGAAGTTTTCTGTCATTATTTCTTCAAATAGGTTTTCAATATCTTGCTCTCTCTCTCCTTCTGGCACCCCCATAATTCGGATGTTGGTACACTTGAAGTTGTCCCAGAGGCTCCTTACACTATCTTCATATTTTTGGATTCTTTTTTTTTGTTTGTTTTTCCGGTTGGGTGTTTTTTTTTGCTTCTTCATATTTCAAATCTTTGACTTGATTCTTGCGATCCTCTGGTCTGCTGTTGGGAGTCTGTACAATATTCTTTATTTCAGTCAGTGTATGCTTAATTTCTAGTTGGTCCTTTTTCATATCCTCGAGGGTCTCACTCGATTTATCGAGGGTCACACTAAATTTATCAGCGGTTTCTAGAAAATTCTTGAAAAACCTTGTAAGTGTGGTTTTGAACTCTATATCCAGTAGTTTGCTTTCCTCCATTTCTATAATTTGTGACCTGTTTCTTTGTCTCCGCATTTTTTATGCTTCCCTGTGTTGATAGAGTGGCTTTCTGTGCTAGTGTCCTATAGGGTTCAGTGGCTCAGCCTCCCCAATTACCTGAGGTGGACACTCTTGGTGCACCCCTTTGTGGGCTTTGTCCACAGTCTTGTTGTAGTTAAGTCTTGATTGTTGTAGGTATCACTGGGAGGAATTGACCTCCAGGCCAATTGGCTGTGAGAATCAGCTGTGTCTGCAGTGGGAGAACTTCTGTGCTGGAGACACCCTTCTGGGGCAAGACTTGCTTCAGTGGGGCTTCGGTGTTCACTGAGTCTGCCCCCTGAATGTGTCCCTTATGGATCTGAGGAGTTGTAATCTGGACGGTCCCACTCTGACCACTGGGTACACTGGCTCTTGGATCGCTAAGGAGGTGCTAATTTAGCCTCTGCCTGAGGCTACCCAGCAGGAGCTATGGAGAGATCTGCAGATTCCTCTTCTTTGTTTGGGGTTTGGAGGTGCCCAGATGAGGCCCAGCTGTGAAGCAATGCAAGCTGCTGTGGGACCTTAGGCCTTCTTTTGGATGTTCTGTGTCTCTCTGACCCAGCTGCAGTTTGTTAGGTAATTTTAGATTGCAAAGGGCCAGGCCTTTCATATGCAAAAGCCTCTGCGCACAGCTTGGGTGGGGCTGGGTCTCAGGGAATCAACAGGGTGGAGCAAACAGCTATGGCTGATCCTCAGTCCTACCCTAAGAGGTCCCACATCTCAGTGGTGTCTCAGTGTCCCAGTAAGCACCTCTGAGAGAAAGCCACTCTTGAGTTCTGACCGATGCCAGACAGTCCAGTTTCTCCCCATATGAGTCTGGATCCCCAGAGACTCACCCGGAACTGGAGTTCAGAGAAGTTGGGAGCTTGAGACTCCCTCCCGATTGAAAAAGACAACCGCATCCTCAGTTGCCAGCCCTTTCCACGTGCGCCTCCGTACCTCTGCACTTTACTTCCGCACCTCCTCTGAGTCTCAGTGTGCTTTTCCCTTTCCTTCTAGTTGTAGAATTTCCACTCAGTCAGCCTTCCTGTGGTTCTGGATGATGTCCGTTTTATCTTTTAGTTGTATTTTTGAAGTGGTTGTGTGAGGCAGCAATTTCAGGTGTTTACCTATGCTGCCATCTTGTTTTCAATCTTTTTTAAAAAATATTTTTTAAATTGATTTTAGGAAGAGGAAAGGAGAGGAAGAACTAGAAACATCAATGATGAGAGAGAATCATTGGGCGGCTGCCTCCTGAATGTACCCCACTAGGGATCTAGCCCACAACCTGGGCCTGGGCCTTAACCGAGAATCAAACCATGACCTCCTGGTTCATAGGTTGACACTCAGCCACTGAGCCACACCAGCTGGGATATATGGTGAACTCTAGTTATTGTGCAGTTTATTTTATGTTAATTTTACCTCAGTTAAAAATTATTAAGTGCCTAGAAATAAATCATGCTAAAGATGTTCAAAGCCTCTGTGCCGAGCCAGCACAGCCATGGCATACTCAGCCCCACATTGGGTGCCATATGTGCTGAGTCAGCTCAGCCAGGTTCAGTGAACCTGAGAGAGGGTGGTGAAGTATTGAGAAAAGACAGACAAGAGAAAAAAGCTGGGTCTGGGTGGGACACTGTCCTCTCTGATGGAGAGCTAGAGACAGCACCACAGCCTGCAAGTCAAGTCTTTATTTTATAGCCAGATTCCACGAGGCAAAGTAAAGGCATGGTTACAATGTTCTCATGAGTTTTGAATCTATTCAATTACATGCACCTGATCAAGCTTTGTTTACTTGCTGCACCTCTCGCAGCCTATGTCACTCAGCCACGTGGACCACAGGCTCAGACCATTGGTTCAAGCTTACAACTATAGCCTTTGGCTGTAATTGTGCTGGGAGGGATTTGCACCCCCCAGGCTAGGACTTGCACGTGGCTTTGCTATGAAAGGACCATGCCCTCTCATTAGTATGAGGCTTGAACCTGTCCAAACACTGTGGCTACTCTCCACAAGCCTCTACACATAAAAATCTAATATGTCACTGTGAGACATTTAGGTAGGTCTAAATAAATGAAAGGGTCTACCATAATCTTAGATTGGACAACTCAATATTGTAAAGATGTCAGTCCTTCCCAAACTGAAATTGATCAAAATCCTAACTTGTTTTTGTTTTGTTTTTTATTTGAAAATGTATATGGGAATAAAAAACAGCCAAGAGTAGCCAAGATGCTCTTGAAATATCAGGTAAAAAATTTTACATTGTCAGATATCAAGATATGAGGTGGTGATATGGGAATAATAAAAAGACCAATGGAACAAAATAAAGATCCCCAAATAGATCTATACATATAGACACTTGATGTTGGACAGAGGTGGGGAAAGCAGAGCCATTGAAAAATGACCAATAAAAGGCACTGGGTCATTTGAGTGTCTATAAAGATTCTTCCCACAATACACAAAAACCATTGCTAAGGTAGATCAGACACCTAAATATGAAGTGCAAAACCATACAGCTCTCAGAAGATAGTACAGGATAATATATTCATGACCCTGAGTAGGGAAATATTTTTTTAAAAAGTAACAAACAGCACTAATGATAAAGGAAAAGGCAACAATAAAAAGGAAGAAATAACATTAAAATTAAGAACTTTATTCACTAAAGATATATAAAGAGAATGAAAAGACAAGTGACAGGTGTTGCAGACTAGATATTTGCAACTAATAAATAAAAACCTTATTAAAACCAAAATGAGACACCACTACACATCCTACTAAATTTTAAGAATCTGTTGGGGTGTGTGGAGCAACAAGAACATTCATATGCTGCCAGTGGGAGGGTAAACTGGAATACCACTTTTGAAAGATGTCTGATATTATCTAATAAAGTTGATGACAGTTATATCATACTAGAGGCCCAGTGCACGAAAATCGGCCTGCACCCTCTCCAATCCAGGACCCCTTGGGGGATGTCCGACTGCCGGTTTAGGCCTGATCCTGAGATCAGGCCTAAACCGGCAGTCGGACATCCCTCTCGCAATCCGAGACCATTGGCTCCTAACCACTCCCTGCCTGCCTGCCTGATCGCCCCTAACCACTCTACCTGCCAGCCTGATTGCCCCTAACTGCTCTCCCCTGCTGGCCTGATCACCCCTAACTGCCTCTGCCTCTGACCCTGCCACCCTGGCTTTGTCCAGAAGGATGACCAGAAGATATCCGGTAGACCCAGTTTAATTAGCATATTACCCTTTTATTAGTATAGATTAGTCAGCTCAGACAGCCATAACAAAATATCATAAATTTGTGTGGCTTAAACAACAGAAATGTATTTTTCTCACAGTTCTGGAGGCTGGAATTTGGGTCAGGGTACCAGCATAGCATCATCCCATACACCAGAAAGTGGTTGATCGATTGCCAGTCAGGGCACATGCCCAGGTTGCAGACTCAATACCCAGTCCAATGAGTGCAGGAAACAACGGAACAATGTTTCTCTCTCTCTCTCCCTTCTTCTCTCTGAGATAAATTAAAATGAATGATAAATAAATAATGTTCTCTAAGTATGGTTTTAACAGGAAAGACATCAGTGATCTATGAAGTGAAAAACTCGTTATAACACATATATACAGCATGACCCCATTTAAAAAATTATTTATTGATTTCAGAGGAAGGGAGGATAGATAGAAACATCAATGATGAGAATCATTGATCAGCTGTCTCCTGCATGCCCCTACTGAGGATCAAGCCCGAAATTTGATCAGGAATCATATCGTGACCTCCTGGTTCATAGATAGATGCTCAACCACTGAGCCCCACCAGCTGGGCCCCATTTTTATCAATACCAGGCACATGAGGTACATTGGCAAGATCTCCCTCCTAGACAAAAGGCTGAAATTGCCCAAACTCCTTCGCAGCTAGGTTTCTGGATATGAATTTATTTCTGCTGATTGGATGTACTTGCACAATATATTTTTTTTAGGGGGCTTGCACAATATTTTGAAGGCAGAAGTGGAGCAGAGGCATCTTCCCGCCATTTGGGCTGTTTGTTGCTGGTGACCATGTTTGCAGAGATGTGGAGGTTTTCTGCAGTGGAATCCAGGCTGTGCACAGGCAGTTGTGGCAGAGGCAGTGCCCAGTGACCTGTTTTGTGGGAGCTGGAGGACACTCGCAGGGGCAGCAGTTTCCTGATCCCCGGGTCACAGCTGTGCCATAGTGCCCTAGAATTCAGTTGTGGCTGAGGGGACAGCCCCTCCCGCTGGCCAGGGAGTCTTTCCTGGGGGCCCAGCCTAAGACCCACTCCTCCAGCTTTCCGATGATTTCCCAAGCACCAATTCCCTGTGCTAAATTCTTTCCTGCCTAAAATAGCAACGATCTAAAAACATTTTGGATCCTCTACTTTCAATGAAAACAATGCTGCACAGACTCAGGTCTGAGAAGCGAGTGAGGTGTTGTGGAAGGCTCTCTTCTTTGAGTCTCAGCTTCCTCTTCTGTAGAAGGAAGACCAAAGATTATCTGTTCATAGTTACTGAAGACTGTGGCAGCTGTGTTTCCTGAAGATGGCCACAACATTTCCTATCCCTCCTGTGGCCTTGCCACTTTCTGCCACATCCTCTCTCTTGAAGTGGGGCTGACCTCTGAATTCCAAGGCCAAGGCTGAAAAGGTGTAGCCCTGCCCACCCTACCAGGGTTTCCAGCTCTGGCCCCGCCCACGCCACTCGGGGCTCTATCTGGCATGGGGCCTTGCCCTCCTGGCTCGCTTCCCCTCCTGTCTGCAGCCCAGCACCTCAGTTGCACATCATTGCCCACCTGCTGGTGCTGCTGGGCCCAGTGGGTGGGGTAAGAGCCCACATTGGGCCTCACACCTCCTGGCTTCTGTGAGCCACTGCCCCCTGTGTCCTGTGGCCCCTATTCCTGCCGCTGTTTCGACCGGGGCCAGATGCTCAGGTGCTGTGCGTGGCCGACGGGGACTGCTGTGGCCACCAGGAAAGCCTCCCCACCCCATCCCCGACTCCCGCGCCCTCATCTCAGGTCCACTTCCGCCAAAGGAGAGCTTTGCCCGCACAGCTGCCCGAGACTGAGACCGAGGAACTCCAAGGTCCCCAGACCCCAAATTTCTGCCAGCCAAGGCGGTTGGCCGGCTAGAATTAAATCAGCTATTTGGAATATGAGGAAGTAAAAAACACCCAATCAGAAGAGCAAAAGGAAAAAAGAATTCAAATACTAGTATATGAAGATAGTGTAAGGAGCCTCTGGGACAACTTCAAGCGTACCAACATTTGTATTGTGGGGGTGCCAGAAGAAGAGAGACAGCAAGATATTGAAAACCTATTTGAAGAAATAATGACAGAAAACTTCTCCTACCTGGTGAAAGAAATACAGACTGACAAGTCCAGGAAGCCCAGAGAGTCCCAAATAAGAGGAAGCCAAAGAAGCCCACACAAAACACATCATAATTAAAATGCTGAGGATTAAAGATTAAAAGAGAATTTTAAAAGCAGCAAGAGAAAAGCAGTTAGTTACCTAAAAGGGAGCGCCCATTGGATTGTCAGCTGATTTCTCTTTGCAGGCCAGAAGGGAGTGGCAAAAAATATTCAAAGTGGTGAATAGCAAGAACCTACAACCAAGATTACTCTACCCACCAAAGCTATCATTTAGAATTAAAGGTCAAATAAAGAGCTTCACAGACAAGAAAAAGCTAAAGAAGTTCATCACCACCACACCTGTATTACATGGGATATTGAAGGGTATTCTTTAACAAGAGGAAGAAGAAAAAAGATTAAAAATATGAACAATAAAATGGCAATAAATACATATCTATCAACAATTAAATCAAAATCAAATTAAATGAACTAGAAATCTAATAAAATAAATTGGTGAATAAAATAGAATCAGAGGCATTGAAACATGGAACAGACTAATGAATCTCAAAGGGAAGGGGGAGTGGAAAGAGATAAACCAAAGATCTTAAATGCGTATATGCATTACTGTAACTGGACAATCAATGGGTCTGTGTTGCTGTCACTACTTGAGCCAATTAAGCAGAGATAGGGTTGAATCATATATGAGTGTTTATTCCAATACTGCCAGCAATATGGGAGAGCAGCAGGTCATCCACTAAAATCTGCTCTGCAGCCCCCCATAAGCCAGCTGTTTATATAGGGTAGGACAAAGATTACATGGGGAAGTAGGGAGTACAGGAATGGGGAAGTAGGCAATTTGGGCTGGGGTGGGATGGGACTCCATTGTTTGGGCAACAAGGTTGTTACTCTTTCCATGATAATAGGCAGTTATTGAATGAGAATGGACCACATTCCAAGGTTGTCCTTTCTTTAACCAACACAAGTCAATCATGGTTAACTGAGCATGATTAATATTTCTCATAACCATAGCTACTCTCCAATATTCTATTTCTGCCCCTAACATTACCTGTGGACACAAACAATAGGGTGGTGAAGGCCTGGAGTGGATGGGAACTGGGTGGAGGGGAACAATGAGGGGGAAAAAGAGAGACACCTGTAATACTCTCAATAATAAAGATTTTTTTAACAAAAGAAAAAATTGTGCCGAAACCGGTTTGGCTCAGTGGATAGAGCGTTGGCCTGCGGACTGAGGGGTCCCAGGTTCGATTCCGGTCAAGGGCATGTGCCTGGGTTGCGGGCACATCCCCAGTGGGAGGTGTGCAGGAGGCAGCTGATCGATGTTTCTCTCTCATCGATGTTTCTGACTATCTCTCTCCTTTCCTCTCTGTAAAAATCAATAAAATATATATTAAAAAAAAAAAGAAAAAATTGTAATTATGTGAGGTGATGGATATTAACTAAACTTATTGTGGTGATCACTGTGCAACATATATGTATATCAAGCCACCTCAAACTTATACAGTGTTCTATGCCAATTATAACTCAATAAAACCGAGGGGTGGAGTGGGGGTCATGCAAGCCTAGAAAGAAGCAGAAGAAATAGATGCAAAACACTGTCAGCTCAGCAGCTCTCCTGGGAGCCAGAAGGGTAGGCCCCAGGTGCTTTTTCTCCATATCAGTTTGGTGTTGAGCACTTCCCTGCTCCTTTAGGCCTGTCCACTACATGGCCTTCCCACAGTTCAACTTCCTCTGCTCTCTCCAAAGCTTCACCTTGAAAATATATTTAACTGGTTCTACCTGCCCTTCAACCCTATGTGAAATTGCAGGTCCACAATTCAAACCAACTAGTTGCACCCTAGCTGGTTTGGCTCAGTGGATACAGCCTTGGCATGAGGACTGAAGGGTCCCAGGTTCGATTGCAGTCAAGGGCATGTGTTGGGGTTGCAGGCTCAATCTCCAGTAGGGGGCATGCAGGAGGCAGCCAATCAATGTTTCTCTCTCATCATTGATGTTTCTATCTCTCTCTCCCTCTCCCTTCCTCTCTGAAATCAATGAAAATATTTTTTAAAAAAACAAAAACAACTAGTTGCTGTGGACCCTGACAAGATAGATTCATTTCATGCAGCAGTTCTCAACCTGTGGGTCGTGAACAATGAAAATACATCCTGCACATCAGATATTACATTACGATTCATAACAGTAGCAAAAATACAGTTATGAAGTAGCAACGAAAATAATTTTATGGTTGGGGTCACCACATGAGGAACTGTATTAAAGGGTTGAGGCTTTAGGAAGGTTGAGAACCACTGATTTAATGTGAACCTTGAAAAGAAATTCATCTGCTGAGATGGACTCACTATGCTCAACCGAGAACCTAAATTTTATAAATAATAAAAGCCCAGCAGCCATTTACTGACAGGGGCTTCTCAGGTACTCCATATAGAAGAACTCAGACTGAACTCTTTTTAAAAATAGATTGATTGGTTGATTAATTGATTGATTTTGAGAAAGATAAATTTGTTTTATTTATTTATGCATTCATTGGTTGAATCTTTTATGTGCCCTGACCAGAGATGGAACCCACAACCTTGGTATATCTGGAGGAGGCTCTAAGCAACTGGCCAGGACCTCAGACTGAACTCGTGGCTTCCTTTATTGTACCCTGCTCATTTAGCTATCTGAGTCAACTATTACAAGGGAGTCAGTTCCTAGTTTGGTTTTTCCACCAATGGACAAAGATCTACCCCATCCAATTAGAACTGCTCCATAACAACCAATCAGGATGTGTGATGCCAACCAATCAGGACTATGAGTTTTAGACCAATAAAAGTATACAAATTTGGATACCTCATTTACATGAAATGAACCTAATTGGGAACATGATAGAAACTTTTGCTGTAAAAGGCAACTTCCCCTTTGCCTGGTGGGACACAGTTTAGGTTGCAACCTGAATCTGTATCTCCTGGGATGCAGTTACTTTAGCTCAAATAAATCCTTTTTTAAAAAATGTTTTTATTGATTTTTAGAGAGATAGGGAGAGAGAAACATTGATCTGCTGCCTTCTGCATGGCCCCCACTGGGTTTCAAGCCCCCAACCTGGGCATGTGCTCTGACTGGGAATTGAACCATTGAACTGGCCACCTCCTGGTGCATGGGTCGACGCTCAACCACTGAGCCACACCAGGTGGGCTCAAATAAAATGTTTTTTATTCTTTGTTACAAAATTACAAATTAATTTTGGTTTACATTACAGACTCTTCACTCTTGGTTTATATTCTCAGTAGAAAGAAATG
The DNA here is from genome assembly GCF_963259705.1 of Myotis daubentonii. Taxonomy (NCBI): domain Eukaryota; kingdom Metazoa; phylum Chordata; class Mammalia; order Chiroptera; family Vespertilionidae; genus Myotis; species Myotis daubentonii. The sequence continues at coordinate 111,472,968 of NC_081840.1, forward strand.
GTTTCTGGCCAGTCAGTGTATTCACTGCTTTTGAGTCAGGTTCTAGTTCAGTCACTTCTGGGGTGGTAGGGAAACCTGCCTAGTTTGGGCCAAGAGAGGAAGCAGTTTCTCTGGGAATTGATTGACATTTCTCTAAGGAGAGAGAAGGAACAGGCGATTCTAGGGAAGACAGCTTCATGGCACCACAGAGATCTCATTGGCTCCTTGGCTTCTTTTTTCTCCACGATAGCCCAAATCTCTTCCTGTGTGAACATCTCCTTTAAAAAGAATGTTAAGGTCAGGTGGGCTGTGGTCAGGTTGGTGAGACAGGAGAGGGTGGATGATAGGGTGGGATGGGTAAATGCTGATACAGTGGTGCTGGGGGGTGGGAAGGGGATGAAGCCTAATGCTCAAGATCAAAGTTAGGGAAATAAAATTTCACTGCCAAGCCCAAAGGTCAGACACAGTGTGGAAAATCCAACACAGAGCCAAGTCATGAGCCAGCAGGACTGGAAAAATGGAAACAGGCCAGGGAACAAGAAGAGGCCTGGCATGGTGGCTGCTGTAACTGAGCTGACACTTAGCCAAGCTTCACTGTGCCCCAACCTAGGCTCACACACAAGGATTACAACAAAGACAACAGGGTCTGCAGGGGTTAAGCCATATCACAAGGGAGAAGAGGAGAAACCAGGGTTTCTTAACTGAGGTTCATAACCTCCCTGTGTTGTACACAAGATGTGTGGCTTTGTCCATTTTTCTGAGATTGTTCAAGGGAACAGCACCCCCAAAAGGATTATTTTCGGTTTTAACCTGGTCATTCAGCCAGGATGATTGCTGCAAGCTCTCCTCAGTGTTGGCATAGGCCCCTAGTGGCTGAAGGTCTCAGCCACCTTCCAAAGGGGCAGAATGCCCCTGCCACATGGGCCCCAGGAGCTCCCTGCAGCGCTGCTGTCAGCTGCTGCCATCGGAGCAGAGTCCTCAGGGAGCCCTGAGCCCAGGGTGTGAAAGACAAGACGAGGAGCTTAGTAAACTATGGAGGATGTGTTGTAGGTGGCAGGAACAACCACATCAGGTGTGGGACCGTTGGGGTCAGACAAAACCTGGGTTCAGCAACCTCTGTACTTGGGTTCTGGCTGGGAGAGAATTCAGAGCCAAGACCCAAACTGTAAGAGAACATTTGGTAAATCACAGTGGTAGAATTAATTTCTAGAAGAAATGGAACAAGTTATAGAGGCAAAGGAAGGGCCCTTGGAGCTTTGGAAGTGAAGGGTAACAGCCTGGGGCAGGGGGAGGTAGGGAGAGGAGGGAAAAGGGAAAGGGAAAGGCACCAGGCGTGCTCCCAGGAGGAAGAGCACACTGGGTCTTCCATCCTAAGGGTTTTAAGGGTGGAGATTTTAGGGGAGGTCCAGGGGAAGATCTCAATGGAATATTCAGCAACCTTCCAGGTGAGTCATTTCAGGGTTGTGGTCTCCTCTGATTCATTGGCTGACACTAGTGTAGGGGATCATTACTCTATGCAGCTGGTTCAGACTGGCTGGTTTTGTTGCTTATCTGGGTACAACTGGGGCCTAGATGTTATCTCTAGGGAGGAAAGACTCAGGGGTCCAAACCCCATGACCAGTGATCTGCTAGGGGAGGAAAGGTCACCCTGGGGGTGAGGTCCCACCCTACAGTTGTCCTTTGCTAGGCACCTGGGGCTTTCCACCCTGTGACCTTCTGTGCCCGGCCCACCCTCCTGGCTCTGTTCATGTCTAACCGCCTATCACATATGCACACAAGCGCAGAGGGACGGACTAAAAGCGGGGTGTGATTTGTGCCCCTCGGAAATACAGGCACAGTTCAAATGGGGACACTGACTGGCTCAGATGGAAGTTTGCTCACTTTTTATAATCCCTCCTTCTCGTTTTACTGGGAAAACAAAGGTATCCTCACCCCTCTGCTTTCGGAAATGGTTGGAGTTCCGGGAAGGCGTGCAGCGCCCTGACCAGCACGCCGCCTTTGTCCAATGTCCTTCAGGGCCGGCAGGGGCCGGGATCTGATCGCAGGAGAAGGGCTCCTCGCCCCTGCGGCCCCCGTACTGCGCCCCCTCAGGGGCCAGCGGCGCGCGGCGTGACGTGTCGCTCGCGTGGACCTGGGCGCGCCGAGCCCGGAAGAGGCGCGGCCGGGGAAGGCACAGGCGGCTACGCGGGGACGGCCGGTCCCCATGGCGCTGTGGCGCGGCTCTGCGTACGCGGGGTTCCTGGCGTTGGCAGTGGGCTGCGTCTTCCTGTTGGAGCCGCAGCTGCCCCACTCGGCGCTGCGCTCCCTGTGGAGCTCGCTGCAGCCTGTGCCCACGTCCCCCGGGCCCGGCTCCCCGGAGGGCCGGTTGGCGGCTGCCTGGGACGCGCTCATCGTGCGGCCGGCCCGGCGCTGGCGCCGCGTGGCCGTGGGGTGAGTGCCTGCGGGGCGTGCATCGCGGCCTCTCCGGGAGGTGCGGGCGTTCGCCTCCGAGGGCCACCTGGGCGGAGGTCGGGCGGCTCGGGAGCTGGGAAGTTGGAGCCCGCGCGAAACAGGGGTTCCCGGAGGCCCGCGGGAGGCCCCCGGGCTGGTCCTCGCTGCCTTCTGGGCGAGAAGCGTCGGACGTGTCCAGCCAGCCCCTCGGCCATTGCTGCAGGGAATCGCCACCCTGCCTTTTTCTCGTGGCTGACCTGCGCCTCTCCCGTGTGTGCCTAGTTCCTCTTCATAGCCTCTTGGAAATCCCGCTCGGCCGGACCCCTTTCTGCCCGAGCCTCCTTCGTTCCCCTTTCAGCTCTTCCTGCTCCTCTAGCGACTGCTCTTTCGCAGTCCACACGCTCGTCCTGCGCACTGTGACAGCACTCTTCTTCCTCTTGCTTCTGAACTTCTTGAAGGAAGGAGTGCAGTCATACTTGTAACTACCGACTTTATTTCTTCATCCCTTGCTTCCCCTTCCTTCACGCTGCAGTGTGGAGACCAGCACTCCACAGAAACTCCTCTGAAAGCTCGCTGGTGACTTGTTGATGTTCACATTCAGCTGCCATTTTTCAGCCTCCACTATGGACTCTCTCCGCAGCCTCCCATGCCCTTCTCTGAATCTCATTTCTTACCAACCTAGTGATATGCATATTTAGGATTCTCCCAAAGCACAGTGCCTCCTTTCTTTGTATTCCTCCCCGGGAATGTAATTATTTCCTTTACATAAATTTAAGTTCCTGTCTCAGTTCACCTTCAGTTATCTTGATAGCACCTCAAAAGCACCATAGAAAAACAGCCTTATACTATTAGTTTCTGTGACTGTTGGGGCCAGGAAGGCTAAGGTAGAGAGCAAAGTTATCCTGACAAATAATCTATGTAACCTAGCATGGTGCCTACTTTAAAGAACATTCAAACGTTAGCTAGTATTTCTTATATCACACATCCATTGTTTATTTAGATGTATCAACTTTTATCTCTTCAAAGTTGGGCCCCTTTACCCACTTCCTTATCAGCTTCATTGGCCTCTCTGGCTTTATGCACATTAATTCATCAACTACATGTGTATCAGGTCTACACTAGGTTCTGAGGATACAGAGATGGATGAAGCAAGGTCCTTATCTCATTTGTTGGAAATACATATTCATTATTCTATTAACTTGGGCTACTGTAACAGAATACCACAAACGGGTGCTTTAAAAACAGAAACGTATTTTCTCACAGGTCTAGAGGCTGATGGGCCAAGGTCAGGATGCTTGCACGGTTGCTCTACCTGTTGTGCAGATGGCCACCTTTCTGCTGTGTGCTGGCATGGCCTTTCCCTCTGTGCATGGGCTTTCCTGATGTCTCCTCCTCTTATGTGGACACTAGGCCTATTGGATTGTGGCCTCATTTAACCTTAATTGCTTCTTTAAATAGTATCTGCCTGCAAATACAGTCACATTTGTGATTAGGGCTTCAACATATGAATTGGGGGCTGGGGAGGGGGTGGGGGCGTGGAGGCGTGACAATGCTGTCCATAACAATTATGAGAAGTGCATTGCTGAACTAGTAGTAAAAACAAGGTAGCTTGTGTCCCAAAGGATTACTCATTCTTCCTAGGATGAGGTTTCAAGAAGAAAAGCTCCATCTGAGAAGGGATGTTCCATTTGCTATTGGTATGTCACAAATCACCCCAAAACTTAGTAGCTTAAAACATGGTCATGTCATTTTATTTTATTATCTCTTAGGATTCTGATATTTAACTGGGCTCAGCCAGGCGGTTCTCACTTGGGGTTGTGCAGTTTCGGTCGTATGATGGCTGGGATGGGGATCATCTTAAAGGTTGATTATGGCCCTGACTGGTTTGGCTCAGTGGATAGAGCGTCAGCCTGCGGACTGAAGGGTCCCAGGTTCGATTCCAGTCAAGGGTATGTACCTTGGTTGCGGGCATATCCCCAGTAGGGGGTGTACAGGAGGCAGCTGATCAATGTTTCTCTCTCATCGATGTTTCTAACTCTCTATCCCTCTCCCTTCCTCTCTGTAAAAAATCAATAAAATATATATTTTTTTAAAAAGAATTTCTGGAGGATGAGGCCCATAAATCAGGATTTTAAAAAAAAAATTAAAGGTTGATTATGGTTGTCAGCTGCAACTGGTTTTAAGGGGAGGGGACATAGAACAAACGTTGATGGGAAGAGTGTCAGTGTCACTTTGTAAAAAAGAACATGTGGAATGGAACACCATTTTTTTTCTTAGTTAAAGCATTGTTTATGGAAGCAAAAATTTAATATCTGTTTTTTTCTCTTGGTTGGAAACAGAAAAATACATAAACAAAGCCATACAATGAAATATTATATAGCAGTTAAAATAAATTTAAAAAGAGCTTCATTTATCAATATCTTGTGAAAAAAGTAAACTGCAGGCTATGCATCATGACATACCTTGTGGCCATCATACTGACTTGCAGCCCAGCCTGCCCCCTCTCACAGTCCAGGAGCCCTCGGGTGATATCCTACTGACTGCTTCTTGCCCTGGAGAAGAAGTGGGATTTCTCCACATGAAAGTGGAGGAATAAATTCACCTCGGCAGAGAGAACCAAATGTGAAGAAGTACATAGTTTGGGAACAGCAAGTTGAAAGGTATTCTTTAAGAAGAGGAAGAAGAAAACAAAAAATGATAAAAAATATATATATATATTAGGGCAAGGACCTAGTAGAGAAATGTCAAGAAATGATGCCAAGCCCTAACTGGTTTGGCTCAGTGGATAGAGCATCGGCCTGTGGACTGAAGGGTCCCAGGTTCGATTCCGGTCAAGGGCGTGTACCTTGGTTGTGGGCACATCCCTAGTGGGGAGTGTGCAGGAGGCAGCTGATCGATGCTTCTCTCTCATTGATGTTTCTAACTCTCTATCCCTCTCCCTTCCTCTCTGTAAAAAACCAATAAAATATATTTTTTAAAAAAGAAAAGAAATGATGCCAAGAAGGGCCTTTTTGTATTTATTTATTTTTAAAATCTTTATTGTTGAGAGTATTACAGATGTCCCCCATTTTCCCCCACATTGCCCCCCTCCACCCGGTTCCCAATCCCACCTCAGGCCTTCACCACCATGTTGTCTGTGTCCATATGTTATGCACATAAAATCTTTGGTTAATCTCTTCCCCTCCACCCCTATTCCCCCTAGATTCATCATTCTGTTATATGTTTCCATGCCTCTGGTTCTATTTTACTCATCAGTTTATTTTGTTATTTAAATTCCTTGTTCATTTATTTTGATTTTTAGATTCAATTGTTGATAGATATATATTTATTGCCATTTTATTGTTCATATTTTTTATCTTTTTTTTGTTCTTCCTCTTCTTAAAGAATACCCTTCAACATTTCATGTAATACTGGTTTGGTGGTGATGAACTCCTTTAGCTTTTTCTTGTGTGTGAAGCTCTTTATCTGACCTTCAATTCTAAATGATAGCTTTGCTGGGTAGAGTAATCTTATTTGTAGGTCCTTGCTCTTCATCACTTTGACTATTTCTTGCCACTCCCTTATGGCCTGCAAAGTTTCTGTTGAGAAATCAATTGACAGTTGTATGGGTGCTCTCTTGCAGGTAACTAAATGCTTTTCTCTTGCTGCTTTTAAGATTCTCTCTTTGTCTTTAACAATTGACATTTTAATTCTGATGTGTCTTGGTATGGGCCTCTTTGGGTTCCTCTTGTTTGGGACTCTCTGGGCTTCCTGGACTTATAAGTCTGCTAGAGGTCCGGTGCACGAAAATTTGTGCACGGAGGTAGGGGGGCCTCAGCCCAGCCTGCCCCCTCTCACAGTCCAGGAGCCCTCGGGTGATATCCTACTGACTGCTTAGGCCTGCTCTCCATGAGGAGCGGGCCTAAGCCGCAGTCTAGCCTCCCTCTGTGGCAGGTGACCAGGCTGATCAGGGGAAGGCACTCCCCCCATCACCTCATTGCTGCTGCCACTGCTGGCCATGGTGGCAGTGAGGCCTGAGCCCCAAGCCTCACAGCCACCGGGTGGCTCATGGCTGCTGTGAGCCCATGGCTGCTGTGAGCCCATGGCTACCATGAGCCCCAGGCCTCACAGCTGCCAGGGCTCATGGCTGCCTAAGGCCAAGACTGCCTGAGCCCTGGGTCCTTGCAGCCACTGTGGCTTTGTCTGGATGGGCGTCCAGAAGATGTCTGCCCTAATTAGCATATTACCCTTTTATTAGTATAGATTTCTTTCACCAGGTAGGAGAAGTTTTCTGTCATTAATTCTTCAAATAGATCTTCAATATCTTGCTTTCTCTCTTCTCCTTCTGGCACCCCCACAATGCAAATGTTGGTATGCTTGAAGTTGTCCCAGAGGCTCCTTGCATTATCTTCATATTTTTGAATTCTTCTTTCTTTTTACTCTGCTGATTGGGTGTTTTTTGCTTCCTTATATTCTAACTCGTTGATTTTATCCTCAGCATCCTCTATTCTACTGTTGAATCCCTGTAAATTTCAGTTAGTGTATGTTTACTTTCCAACTGGTCCTTTTTCATGTTTTTGAAATTTTCACTAAGATCCTTGAAAGTCTCACTAAGTCCCTTGAAGCTCTCAGTAAGATCCTTGAGCAACCTTATAACCATTGTTTTGAACTCTACCTAGTAGTTTTCTTGCTTCTATTTCATTTAGATCTTTTTCTGGAGGTTTCTTCAGTTCTTTATTTGTGACATGTTTCTTTGTCTCCACATTTTGGCTGCTTCCCTGTGTTTGTTTCTGTGTATTAGGTAGAGCTGCTGTGTCTCCTGGAATTGGTAGAGTGGCCTTATATAGTAGGTGTCCTATAGGACCCAGTGGCTCAGCCACCCCAGTCACCTGAGCAGGGACTCTAGGTACATCCCTGTGTGGTCTCTGTGCATCATCTTGTAGTTGAGCCTTGATTGCTGTTGGCATAACTGGGAAGAATTGACCTTTAGGCCAATTGGCTGTGAGGACCAGCTGCAACTCTAGTGGAAGAGCTGCTGTGCAAGAGACACCCCTATGGAGCAGGACTTGCTTCAGTGGATTTTTAGTGCTCACTTAGTCTGCCCCTTGAATGTGTCACTTGTGGATGTGTAGAGTTGTAATCTGGTATGGTCTGAAGCTGACCACCAGGTGCATTGGCTCTAGGGCCTGCCAGGAGAAACAAAGTCAGCCACTGCTCGGGGCCACCCATCAGGAGCTAAAGAGCCATCTGCAGATGGCTGCTACTTGTATTGGGTTTGGAGGTACTCAGAGGAGGCCAAGCTGTGAAGCAAAGCAGGCTAAAAATGCCTGGTCTTGGGCCTCTTATTGATAGGTATGGGGCATGCTGATATCAGCTGCTGCTTGTTTAAGAGATTTTAGGAAAGTCTGAAACCTGAGCCAGGACAGGTCATTCTTATGGAAAAGCCACTGTAAATAACTTGGGTGAGGCTGCAAATTGGATTGGTGTGGTCTCAGGGAGTCACCAGGGCAGAGCAAACAGTGTGAGCCACGCTGTTGGAAACTCAGATACGGCTTCCAGTCAGCTCTGCAATGGGGGAAGTCTAAGCACAGGAACCTAACCTGTGAGCACTCCTGTCTGGAAGAAAACTGCCCTCGAATTCTTGCCTTGATGCCAGATAATCCAGTTCTTCCCCAAATGTCCCAGGTTCCTTTCTAGAATGTGTCCCACCTCCCTGCACTGGAGCCCAGAAGGATGAATCTGAGTAAGTCCATGTGCCAGCCCTTTAGGAGGAACTGCTGGGACTTCCACAGCCTCACTCAACCACAATCCCTGCCGGTTTTTAGAGTCCGAAGTTACAGGACTTCTCTTCCAAGCTCTGGAACCCTGGGGTGGGGGTCTGGTGTGGGGCTGGGGCCCCTTGTTCCTCATGGGCAACCTCTGCAGCCAGGTTATCCCTCCTGATTAAAAAGACGCTGTATGTGGGCATCAGACCAGCCCGTTCCTTGCCTCCACCCCTCCCACCAGCCTCAATGTACTTTCTTCTTTACTTCTCTAGTTGTAGGACTTCCATTCAGCCAGATTTCAGGTGGTTTTGAATGATGGTTGTTCTGTATTTTAGTTCTAATTTTGATGTGATTGTAGGAGGCAGTGAGTACCAGTATTCACCTATGCCGCCATCTTAGTTCTCACCAAGAAGGGCCTTTAATATCAAGGTAGGTGATGGGTTTTTTATAATCAGGTAAATGATGCAAAATTCTTTGCTGAGAATAACAGGTGGGAATGTGAAAGATGGGTTTTGAGCAGTGGTTCTAACCTGTTTGACTGTTTCCCATCATTTTTGTGGGTGACAGGCCTCTATTGGTAATATTTCTCATTACTCCAAGAGATTTTTATCCTGAAGATGGGGTTGTGCAGGAGAAGGTGCAGTACTTGTACCAGAATCCTGTTTGAGGTGTGTGTGATAGTTTGACTTACTAGGAGAATACACACACACACACACACACACACACACACACACACACAAAATTTAATGTGATTCATAAGGAGGAATGTACTGAGACCCTGACGCTAGTTAAGAGGCCAATGTAAGGTCTGCGTGAAGGGAGAAAATAGCCTTTTCTTGCTTTCCAATGGTGCCAAACACATGAGATTTGATAGGTTGAAAGTGCTAAAGAAAGACTATCAAAAATGACAGATTTTTAGTATTTAGGATCTTATAGCAATCTTCTATAGGTAGACACAGATATTGTCATCCAGTTTTCACAGATGAGTAGACTGAAGCTTAGAAACATTGATTTGCCCAAGACCACAATTAGCAAATGCCAGAGGCCCAACTCAAACCCATTTCTGGCCCCTCCATGTTCATGCCACAGTGTTGCTACTAAGAGATTAAGAAAAAGGAACAAGTTCTTGGTGCAAGGTAACCAGTTTGATTTCAAAGGAGGGGAAATTTACATGGTGTGGAATTGCAGGTAAACAGAGCCACAGCTGCTGACTACAAGAGGCTGGAGGTAGGAGCATATTGAGGAGTAGGGTTGGTTGCAGATTTTGGAGATGCCAGAACTTAGGTTGAAGCCAGAGAGCGGATAGCATCACCCAAGAAGAGAACAAGAAAGGAAGGTAAATGGCAAGGATGGCATTTGAGGAGGCACTGTCATGTCAGAGGTTGGTGGATCAGAACCAGAGAAATAAAAGATAAAGGAGTTTTAAGAAAATGGTCAGTGCCAAGTCCACCACCACATCTTTCTAGAATGTGTCCCACCTCCCCGCTTCAAATCGGACCCTGGTACCTAAGACTCATTGGGTAAACGATGAACCCCTCATCCTTGGGAACAATCCCTTTATGTTACCCCATACCTGGCTTCACCCTCACCTTTGAAACCTATCTTGCTCTTCTCCCCTATTCAAACACTCCATTCTGACTAGATCAGCATTCTTACGGTGTCCAAACACAAAGTTAATGCCTTCTTCACATCTTTGCCAATAGGTGCTTCCTGCCTGGCCTCCAATGTCAGATAAATCTGGGTTTGAAACTGGCTCCTCCATTTTTCGCCTTTGGAATGTTACAGGACTCCTCTTTCTCAGTGGAAAGTAGTGATGACTACTCTCCTGTCTTATGACGTTTTGCAAATTGGTGTTATCTACCTGAAAATGCCTGCCTTCTTTCTCCAGAGCACCATCCAAGGGTCAGCTCTGGGACGATTGCCTCTTCTCTTTTGGATTTCTACAGTTCTATACTTTGTAGTGATTATGATTAGGTGTGGTGTTACAGCTAAAAAGAACCCTAGGAAACATTTTACAGATGATGAAACAGAAGGGAAATGACAATGTCATCAGTGGTCAAGGGGGTCTCTGGCCAGAGATAGTACTCTGCTTCCCCAGTTCTTGTCTTGCTTGTAGGAATGAATTCAAACAAGAGACAACAAATGGCAGCAGAAGCACACAGGATTTATTTGTAGGAAAAAATACACTCAGATAGGACCTAGGGGGCAACTCAGCTGGCTGAATCCAAAGCAAGTGCCCTGCTTGGTTGGGTTTGGGATATTCATATCCCTAGACTGGAGTACCCCTCAGTAAGTCTCCCCCTCCCTTATTTCTCAACACACACACACACACACACACACACACACACACACACACACACACACACACAACTGTATCTTTAAGCTACAAGGCTCCTTCATCTAGGTGTATGCCACTGGTTAGATCACATCCTGGAGGGCTCTGAATCTTTCTGCTCACATAGGGGCCTGCCACCTCCATTGTCTCTTTTCAGTTTGTCATGTCTCACAAGTACTTCCTCCAAGTCCCAGCTGCCTCTCCCAGCGTATATCTTTCTAGCTGCCTACTGTAACAATAAGAACCATTGCTGTGCCTTTAAGGAACTTACAGTCTAGAAGGGAGAACTGTGTCCTCTTCCCTGCCCCCAACCCGTCTCTAATAATAGGCAAGGAAGCCCAGGCTTCCAGCTCCCTCTGCTTGCCCCTTCAGCCTCTTGTTTGGGCATTCAGCATCTGTTGTCTTGCTTTTATTTTCCAGTTATTTCTTCTGTGTCTATGTTTTCTCCAAACACATTGCAATCTTTTATATATTTTTTACTAAAGTGTGAAATTCTGCCTGTCACGTAAGCACAATTTTGTCTTCTGATTCTTTTGTCCCCTCCCTCCCTCCCTCTATTTCCTAATAATGAAGCACCTTCACCTGTACACAGTGTACTTGCTTACATTTTAGCATGCTGTTGCATGAGGTAAGTGCAGGGAAAGATTCCTGCTCTGGTTAAACTTTAATGATATATGTCTAGAAAGCACATGTAAAAATACTGAGTTTGGCACATAGTAGATGCCAGTGATCTTTTTATTTTTATAAGTGACCAAATACAAAGTGTTCCTCTATAAGATTGTTTTCCCCCTAGTATTCATGACATGATTGGGGAGGTGGGTGAAAAATGTTACTTTAGCCCTAGCCGGTTTGGCTCAGTTGGTAGAGCATCAGCCTGTGGACTGAAGGGTCCCAGGTTCAATTCTGGCCAAGGGCACATGCCCAGGTTGCAGGCTCGATCCCCAGTAGGAGGTGTGCAGGAGGCAGCCAATCAATGATTCTCTCTCATCATTGATGTTTCTATCTCTCTCCCTCTCCCTTCCTCTCTGAAATCAATAAAGATATATATATATTTTTTAAATGTTACTTTGGTACTTACGTTTTTTAAACTCAAAATTAGCCCTGTTGTGTTTGTCTTGTGTTGCAAAATATGTTGAACGTTATTCTTTCAGATTTATTATTTTGTAACTTTTGCAAACTCAATTTCCTCCATTATCATCATCCTTGAAGAATCACACTTTGTTTAAGGTCTCAGCAGAACTAGTATTACTAGTTACTAGTATTTCCAGTATCTGGGTATCTCTCAGTATCTGAATTTTTGCTGCCCAGACTCAGAACCCAAGTCCATTTGAATACACTTTCCAGAAAGAACTGTTTGGTGGAAATAGTATCCCTGGCTACCCAAACTCTCACTGTGTGAAACCTACTAAAGTCAAGGATCCCTGTATTCCTACAAAGATTCTACCCTACGAACATCTACTGTTGCATTTGTAGGAATACAGGACACTGTCTGAGGTGGGATTAGGACACGTTACAAGGTGTATTTGGTTTATAATCACATAAGGCTGTGAAAGAAATTTGTTTTCAACATATTTTCAGCACCTGCCACATGCATGTCAATGTGTTTTATGCTCTAAAAGACGTGCTAGTGCTTAGAGCCTTTCCAGTTGACCAGAGTAATTATGTGCCCTTGATTTTAAAAGAATAAGAATATTTGAGTATTTAAATGTTTAAATTTTTGTAGACAAAATTCTTTCTTAAATATAGGCTCCATAGGGAAAGAACTAATAAAAGAATTTTTACCATAGGATGCAATCAGTTACTGTCATTAGGAGGGATGTGTCTCTTTCTCAACCTTGTAAGCCTTGAGTGTTGTAAATAATATCTAGCCTACATACAAACCTTTAAAAAGTGTTATTTGTTGCCCTGGCCTGTGTGCTCAGTGGTTAGACTGTCGGCCCATGCATCCAAGGGTCACAGGTTCACGAGTCAAGGAAAGGCACATACCTGGGTTACAGGTTCAATTCCCAGCACCAGTCATAGTGGATGCGGGAGGCAGCCAATCAATGTGTGTCTCTCACATCAATGTTTCTCTCTCTCTCCCTCCCTTCCTCTCTTCTACTCTCTCTGAAAATCAGTGGGGGAAAAATATCCTCAGGTGAGGATTAACAAAACAAACAAACCAAAAAATATTACTTGTCTTATCTAATAAAAGAGAAACATGCAAATTGACCGTACCTCCAGTACACTCACAAGCCACGCCCACAAGCCAATCAGAGTGACTATATGCAAATAAACCCAACCAAGATGGTGGCTGGCAGCCATGGAGCTGGAGCAAGCAGGAGGCTTGGTTGCCCCTGCAATGGAGGAAGCCAAGCTTCCCGCCTGCCCTGGCCGGCTGTGGCCTCGGCTCAAAGGAACAAAGTTTCAATTATAGGAGATAAATAAATCCAAGATACCTGCTTCCAGCAAGCCTCCACTGGGAGCTTGGGTGGCTGGGGGCCGTGGCCAGCCTGCAAACAGCCACCAGCCCCTCACCCAGGATGGCCACACCCTCATGGGGTGAGGGTCCCCACTGGGGGCCTTGGCCAGCCTGCAAACAGCCATCAGCCCCTCACCCAGGCTGGCCAGGCACCCCAGCGGGGACCCCCACCCTGAAGGGGCTGTAGCCAGCCTGCAAGCAGCCATCAGCCCCTCACCCAGGCTGGCCAGGCACCCCAGCAGCACCCCGACCCTGATCTGGGACACCCTTCAGGGCAAACCAGCCGGCCCCCACCCATGCACCAGGCCTCTATCCTATATAATAAAAGGGTAATATGCAAATTGACCCTAACAGCAGAACGACTGGGAATGCCTGGTCACTATGACACTCAGTGACCACCAGGGGGCAGATGCTCAATGCAGGAGTTGCCCCCTGGTGGTCAGTGCGCTCCCACAGTGGGAGCTCTGCTCAGCCACAAGCCAGGCTGACAGTTGCCAGTACAGCAGTGGTGGTGGGAGCCTCTCCTGCCTCCTCAGCAGCGCTAAGGATGTCCAACTGCAGCTTAGGCCTGCTCCCTGCTGGCAAGTGGACATCCCCCGAGGGCTCCCGGGCTGCCAGAGGGATGTTTGACTTCCAGTTAAGCCAGCAGGTGGACATCCCCCAAGGGTCCCAGACTGCGAGAGGGCACAGGCTGGGCTGAGGAACCCCACCCTCCCCCGAGTGCACAAATTTTTGTGCACCGGGCCTCTAGTTAAGTTATAAAAGTAATGTATGCTTATAAACATTAGAAATGTATTTAATAAAAAATAAAATTTCTCTCCTTACCACAATCTCATTCCTCTTAGAGTTTGCAATCATTAATGATTTGGTGTATTAATTTCCAGATCAAGATATTTTTTAAAGCAACTAGAAAGGAAACATAGTTATATATTTCACACTAAAATTAAATCTATCCAGTTTCCTTTATTGATGAGTTTACCTTCTGGTTTCAAAGCTGCCCAGAATTAACCTGGAAGCCCAGCCACCTTTATCACCAGGAGCTGTTTTGGTTGGCCTGCTTTGAGCCTCAGTCTTCTCAGAGATTGGGAGCTGCCTATGTGGTCATCTAGCCCCACTGCTAAGAATGACATCTCCACTTGTCAGAGCCAGGAATAGTGAATTGCAGGGAGGGGGTGTGGATAGACCTCAACCAGCTACCCAAATTATTTAGCCCTTTTAGGGTATGACTTTTAGCAAAGAAACACTGACATACAAGCCAGAACTTTCTTCTTTTTTTAACCATTTGTACACCATACTCATCTATAATCCACAAGCAGCAGACCTTTTTTAATTAAATTCAAAATATCATGGCAGTTAACTGGTTAAAATCCTCACCAGAGGATATTTTTTTCCATTGATTCTTAGAGAGTGGAAGGGGGGAGTGGGGCTTCTGCTCATTTCTCTCATGGTCTATGTCCTTCCTTCCAGAGTCAATGCATGTGTGGATGTGGTGCTCTCAGGGGTGAAGCTTTTGCAGGCACTTGGCCTGAATCCTGGGGATGGGAAAGATCACTCCATCCTGCATTCAAAGAATGATCTGAAAGAAACCTTCACTCACTTCATGGGGAAGGGAGCAGCTGCAGAGCGCTTCTTCAGCGATAAGGAAACTTTCCATGATGTGGCCCAAGTTGCATCGAAGTTCCCAGGAGCCCAGGTCTGTTTGGTTCACTAGCAGTAAGTTAAGATAAGATGCAAAAAGATACCTTTTCTGTATGGTTCCTAGAAGCAACCAAGCAACTTCTTCCTCCAGTTTGCCCAAGGGGATGACTGTTGGGAATCCAGTTCTGCAATGTTTTCTTTTATAAAACTGTTTATCTGACCTTCCATTAACTCTGCTGCTTCTGGTCAGATCAATTCAACCAGCGTTTATGGAGAATATTTACTAAAATTTTGGTTCTGGTTCATCCATGTTACCCATGTTTAAGGTAGGAAAGATATCTACTAACTGGTTTGGATATTGCTTGTGGCTAATAACGTGCGGTAATCCTAACATGGCCTAGTCCTTCCTGAGCAGAAGACAAGGCCAAACCCACAGGGAACTAGTTCCAGCCTTTGCCTGGGCCTCACCTCTGTTCCGCTGGCCCCAAGCAATGTTTCTCCACCTCAGCACTACAGACATGTGCGGCTGGACAGTTCTTTGTCTTGGGGGCTTTCCTGCACATTGTAAGATGTTTAGCAGCATCTCTGGCCTCTACTCATTAGATGACAGTAGCACTTCCTCTTTTCCCAGACTGTGACAGTTAAAAATGTTTCCAGGGTGGGGAAGAGGACAGAAGTAAAATCACCCCTGGTAGAGAACTTCAGGATTAGACTGGTGATTCTCAGAGTTGAACATGTGCATCAGAATCACTTGGATGTGGTATTGAAAACAGATTCTTGGGGCCCAGAGCTTCTGATTCAGTGTATGTGGGATGGGACCCAAGAATTTATCCTTCTGGCAAGTTTCCTGGTTATATTGATGCTATTGTTCTGAGCATGTTGTTTTGAGAATCACAAGTACACAGGGTAGAACCTGTCAGAGATAGAATTAGGGGAACCCAAGCCCATCTGGTGATCATATACAAAGCTCTGGGGCCTGCAAGGTCCAGACAACTTCCAAGAGGCTCACTCGGAGTAAGAAACAATGCTGGGGCAGGAGACCTGACCAACCATGGCTCCTGCCCCGGGCCCAGCATACCTGTTTGTCACACATGCCCTTATGCCTCTTGAGGTTGAATTTTGGTTGTTTGTTTAAACATCTCTCCGCCCCACTCCATCTCACTCCTGATTCTTCTTACCTAAAATCTTCCTTTGGCTAGTCACCTGACTCTGGGTGTGACTCTTTCTAGGGAAGCTCTTAATGCCATTTTTAATTAGTACCTTCCACAGGCTATTTTTTATGACCACTTTTATTTTGATAACTTTTAAGATTTTAACATTGCTGTTTTTTTTTCCTTTGAAGCTGCCCATTTGAACATTAGAAATGGGCATGGGCATTACCCAGCTGAGTTTCTAAAGGAATAGCAACTGTTAAAATTTCATGTATGATCATTTTGCATCTGAGCTCAGTAGTGAAGGTCTAATCTCTTATGAAAGATCTTGATAGTTTTAACATGATGACAAGTCTACTGTTTAAAGCAGTGGTTCTCAACCTTCCTAATGCCGCGACCCTTTAATACATTTCCTCATGTTGTGGTGACCCCGATTTCATTGTTACAAATTGAACATAATTAAAGCATAGTGATTAATCACAAAAACAATATGTAATTATATATGTGTTTTCCGATGGTCTTAGGCGACCCCTGTAAAAGGGTCGTTCAACCCCCAAAGGGGTCGAGACCCACAAGTTGAGAACCGCTGGTTTAAAGTCTTTGTGATGATGCATTTAAATCACCAATTTGATTTCTGCTTTCTCTGCCTTGAAACTTTTGTTTCATAACAAAAAGTTTCTTTTTACAAAACTTAACCTAGCTTTAGATCATCCAAATTATTTCTTATAAAGCCTAAAATGTGTTATTTATTTCCCATTAGGGTGACACTTCATTTGGTGCCTCTCCTAATTCCCTTAAGGCAGATTGACTGATAAACAGCAGTTAGTAACTATTACATAAAAACTTAAATCCACTTCATAGAATCTTAATGTTTCCCCCAAGATATTTAGTAAATTCTAACCATCACAGTTAAATACAAAAAAAAAGGCTAATGTATTAAAGGCCAAATTTTAACCTATGTATCAACAGAAAGTTTTCCCATAGAAAGCTATTACTTTCTCACCTGTAGCCAGTGATTGGTTGACACAAACCCACCCTGGGATTACAGTGATGTCTAGCATCTAGAATTGAATTATTTATTTAGTCTGTGCCTCTGTGTGGGGCTGAGGACCAGGAAGGTGAGGTGGTAGCATTCTGCCTAAGCAAGACTATTGATAAGGCTTCTCAGCTTTCATAATAGAACATCAGCTTTATCTCCTACTTGTCAGGTTTCCAAAGCACATGAACTCATCTTTAGTCAGCAACATGGAATAGCAGCCTTGAATTATCTGTTCTCTAGCTCTGTGTCCTGGGCTGAGAGATAGGATGTTTAGGAAACAGCATTGCCCCTAGGAAAGCCTTTGTATTTCCTAACACATCAATTTGTTTCTTCCTTTTTCTCAAAATGTAACAACAAACATTTATTGAGCACTTATTATAAGGAAGAGAAAAAAAAAACAGTCCCTACCCTGAAGGAGCTAGACATGTACCCAGATGATAATAGCCCCAGTGGACAGGGGTGCTAATAGTGGTTTGGAGCATAGGGGAAGCAGAGGTTCTGTAATCCTGTCTGGGTAGAGGGGTGTGGAGGCTGGGATGGCAGTGGAGAAGAGGAAATAGAAGGCACTGCAGAAGAGGTGATACTGCAGCTGATTCTTAAGAAATGATCAGGAATTTACCAGGGTATGAGAAGGACAGGCATCCTAATCAAACCAAAAGCATGTGCTAAAGGCACACAGAGGAATACAGACTTGGAGAACTGGAAGCATGGTGTGGAAGGCAGGAGGTGAAGGTGAGCAGGGGCAGCTCAAGAAGCCCTGTGTGCCTCACTTAGGAGTTGGATTTCAGTTCATTGTAGTGTTTATTGGATGACTTTCAGAAGGAGAGTGACATAATCATAAACTCTTAGAAGGATTAAGGTGCAGAAGATAAGATCTGTGCACACTTGTCCTTTTTCCTTTATCTGTTCTGTCTGCCTAGAACAGTGATGGCGAACCTTTTGAGCTCGGTGTGTCAGCATTTTGAAAAACCCTAACTTAACTCTGGTGCCGTGTCACATATAGAAATTTTTTGATATTTGCAATCAGTAAAACAAAGACTTATATTTTTGATATTTATTTTATATATTTAAATACCATTTAACAAAGAAAAACCAACCAAAAAAACGAGTTTGCATGTCACCTCTGACACGTGTGTCATAGGTTCGCCATCACTGGCCTAGAAGCTCAAGGCCAAATTTGATCCAGGGTTAAGGCAATTATACTAATTCCCATGGTTAGCATATTTTGTTTTCTTCACCTTTCCTTAAAACTCATAGTCCATTTACCTGTGGGTTTAATGTTTTATTAGCTTCACCTCAATGTCCTTGCAAAGTCACCTCAAAATAATTTTTGGAAAAATATAGAATTCAAAATTTAAAAATTATTAAGGTTTGATGACATAATTGTGCTAAATACTGTCTAATAACCTTGAACTATCTTACAGCACTATGTAGGAGGAAATGCAGCTTTAATTGGACAGAAATTTGCAGCCAACTCAGATGTAAAGGTAGGTCAAATTCCCAGATTAAAACCTGTCCCTTTCACTACTTTCCAATAATTTTAGGAGCAAGAATGAATACCTTAGTCCTGACCGGTCTGGCTCAGTGGATAGAGCGTCGGCCTGTGGACTGAAGGGTCCCAGGTTCAATTCCGGTCAAGGGCATGTAACCTTGGTTGTAGGCACATCCCCAGTAGGGGGCGGTGCAGGAGGCAGCTGATCGATGTTTCTAACTCTCTATCCCTCTCCCTTTCTCTTTGTAAAAAATTAATAAAATATATATTTTTTTAAAAGAATGAATACCTTATTCAATGTACAGACCACCTACTATGTGCCCTGGGCCTCTTGTTAGGAGCCAATCCTATCTAATAAAAGAGTGATATGCAAATTGACCATCACTCCAACATACAAGATGGCCTGCAGGGGATGGCAGTTGGGGGCAACCCGGCCTGCAGAGGAGGGCAGTTGGGGGGGCCAGGCCTGCAGGGGAGGGCAGTTGGGGGGGCCAGGCCTGCAGAGGAGGGCAGTTGGGGGGGACCAGGCCTGCAGGGGAGGGCAGTTGGGGGGCCAGGCCTGCAGAGGAGGGCAGTTGGGGGGTCCAGGCCTACAGGGGAGGGCAGTTGGGGGGGCCAGGCCTGCAGAGGAGGGCAGTTGGGGGCAACCCGGCCTGCAGAGGAGGGCAGTTGGGGGGGCCAGGCCTGCAGAGGAGGGCAGTTGGGGGGGACCAGGCCTGCAGGGGAGGGCAGTTGGGGGGGCCAGGCCTGCAGAGGAGGGCAGTTGGGGGGGACCAGGCCTGCAGGGGAGGGCAGTTGGGGGGGCCAGGCCTGCAGAGGAGGGAAGTTGGGGGGGCCAGGCCTGCAGAGGAGGGCAGTTGGGGGGGCCAGGCCTGCAGGGGAGGGCAGTTGGGGGGGACCAGGCCTGCAGGGGAGGGCAGTTGGGGGGGCCAGGCCTGCAGAGGAGGGCAGTTGGGGGGGACCAGGCCTGCAGGGGAGGGCAGTTGGGGGGACCAGGCCTGCAGGGGAGGGCAGTTGGGGGGGCCAGGCCTGCAGGGGAGGGCAGTTGGGGGGGACCAGGCCTGCAGAGGAGGGCAGTTGGGGGGGCCAGGCCTGCAGGGGAGGGCAGTTGGGGGGGTCCAGGCCAGCAGGGGAGGGCAGTTGGGGGGACCAGGCCTGCAGGGGAGGGCAGTTGGGGGGGACCAGGCCTGCAGAGGAGGGCAGTTGGGGGGGACCAGGCCTGCAGGGGAGGGCAGTTGGGGGGGCCAGGCCTGCAGGGGAGGGCAGTTGGGGGGTCCAGGCCTGCAGGGGAGGGCAGTTGGGGGGGACCAGGCCTGCAGGGGAGGGCAGTTGGGGGGTCCAGGCCTGCAGGGGAGGGCAGTTGGGGGGGCCAGGCCTGCAGGGGAGGGCAGTTGGGGGGGACCAGGCCTGCAGGGGAGGGCAGTTGGGGGGACCAGGCCTGCAGGGGAGGGCAGTTGGGGGGGCCAGGCCTGCAGGGGAGGGCAGTTGGGGGGACCAGGCCTGCAGGGGAGGGCAGTTGGGGGGACCAGGCCTGCAGGGGAGGGCAGTTGGGGGGGTCCAGGCCTTCAGGGGAGAGCAGTTGGGGGCAATCGGGCCGACAAGGGAGCAGTTAGGAGTCGATCAGGCTGGCAGGCAGAAGCGGTTAGGGGCAATCAGGCAGGCAGGCAGGTGAGCAGTTGGGAGCCAGCAGTCCTGGATTGTGAGAGGGATGTCCCAGATTGGAGAGGGTGCAAGCTGGGCTGAGGGACACACATACACCCCAGCCCCCCACCCCACCCTCCACCCCACCCCCACGTGCACGAATTTCATGCACTGTGCCTTTAGTAAAATAATAGGAGGAGTATAGTAGCAGTTCATGCTTCCTGAGTGCTTACTTTGTGTCTGACATTGTCTTTACCCCATATATTTTTAGTGATTTACATAGATTATATAATTTAATTCTTACAACAACCTCTAAGGCTAATACTGGTGTTGGTACTGTTATTATCTTTCCACATGAAGCTTAAGGCATAGAACAACACAGCTAATAAATGGAACTATTCCAACCTAGGACCTGGAGTCCTCTTTCTTAAGTAATGTATCATGTAATGGTTAAAAGTATGTAGGCTTTGGAGTCAGTGCCTGAGACTGGGGGTTATACAGTGATGAGAGAAAACTTAGTTGGCTCTGTTGGTGAGCCTAGATCCAGTGTTGAAAAATGAAGTCCACTAATGGAGGTCAGTAGGAGGGTATCTTCAAGTCTTCAACTATTAGTTTAATAGAATTCAAAATTCCTGCTGTTCAGAATAACATCTGAATAAGAAGGTTCTTTTGCTGAGTGGAATAGGTATGCGGGGGAGGCCAGCATGGTTACTGCTGTTGCCCTACTGTAAAATGATTAAGTTTGGATTAGAGCAGCCAGAAAAGGAGAAGCTCATCTGTCTAAGCTTACTAAAATGGAATCACTCCGTGCTAGACCATACTTGAGGGCAAAGAAGATAGATTAACAAAGCTGATATCGGAGTAAGCAAACTTGACAAGTGTGGAATAGATGTGGCTACTGACAATGGAGAAAAGGAACCTTAAACAGTTTGGAAGAACCAGCCTGAAAATAGAAATGTGGGTCATGGGCAGAGATGGGCCCAATAATACAGATAGCTGATCAGCAGTTTGAGGGGGGGAATTTATTTGGAGCCATGCGGTACAGCAGAAGATGGATGTGCTTATATGTGGAGAGCATAGTAAAGTGTGAACATTTGTATTTTAAAAATAACGTTCTCATGAAGTATTAGAGTGGAAAATAATGATTTTATAGTCATTATCTTTGTAGGTATTAATTAACTCCCAAGTAGAGAAGATTAGAAATTCCAGGGCTACCCTTCAGAAATACTACCAGCTAATAGATAAAAGGAAAGAAAAGATCAATCATATGCTCATTAGAGAGTGCCTGTGCCCTTCCCATTAGAACCCTGGGTGTTTGTGGGTTCCTAAAAGGCCACCTTCCTGACTCTGAGAAGTAATTCTGGCCTCTGGGAGGACAGCACTCTGGAAGTCCTGGGTTATTAATACAAGATTGACTTTTCAATATTGACCTCCCCTGAGACAGCATTTGCTGTTGTTCTCTGGAGAAGCTGGGCCTGGGACCAGTCTCTTTGGGAAGCATTCTGGTAAAACAACATTCTGGCCTTAGTAGGATATTGAGCAAAGAAAGGGGGTATCTGTTACTCAGTCCTCACAATAATCTTAGGAAGTATGGTATTATCATCCTTTTAAAGACGAAAGATCCAGAGAAGTAATGTGCCCAAGGTCATCTAGCCAGGAAATGATAGAGCCAGGATTCAAAGGCCAGGCTCTGCCATGATCTCACCACCCTATTCTGCTCTCAGATTTAGTTTAACCTGCCAAAATGCGATCATCTGAGAACTACCAGAGGTTAAGAACTAGGTATTTTCCAAAGGTAATAATAATAATAGCTAACACTTACATAGGTCTTATTGTATGCCAGGTACTCTATCAAGTGATACACACACACACACAAACACACACACACGGTACAAGATTTCATCTTCAGAATGCCCTATAAGGGAAGTTATATTACCCCATTTTGTAGATAGGAAAAGTGGGGCATGGAAGGTTAAACCCGTATAAAGGGTTGGAGCTGGGATTTAAACCCAAGCAGTCTCGCTCCAGAGTTCATATTTTTAATGACTGCTATAGATTGTGTCTCAGAAATAGACCCTGGTGAATACAGCAAAGGCAGATTTAGTGGAATGGTAGGATAGAAGCCAGATTGCAGAAGGGGAGATTGCCTTTGAGAAAATATATTCTGGATTTCATCAAATGCTGCATCTAATAAGATGATTGTATGGGTTTTTGTTTTTTTAGTTTGGTATATGGTAATTACATTGATTTTCAAATGGTAAGCCAACCTTGCATCCCTGAGGTAAACCCCACTTGGTTCTGATGTATTTATTTTCTGTTTTGTCTATTGTTGGATTTAGTTTACTACAATTTGGTTTATTTTTATGTCTATTTCCAAGAGGGCTGTGGTCCCTATTTTTATTTTCTTGTATGTCTGGTTTTGGTATCAAGGTAATACTGACCTTTAGAATGAGTTGGAAATATTTAGATTTTTTTTTTTAAAAAAGAGTTTGTGTAGAATTTATATTATACCTTCCTTAAATGTTTGTAGCATTCACCAGTGAAGCCACTCTAGATCTGGATTTCTTTTTATGTGAAGTTATTAACAACTTTTTTTAATCCTCACCAGAAATATGCCTATTTATTTTTAGAGAGAGAGGAAGAGGGGGAGGAAGGGAGGGAAAGAGAGAGAAGAGAGAAACATCAATCAGTTGCCTCCTGTACCCGCCCCGAGTGTGGATAAAACCCACCACCTAGGTATGTGCTGACTGGGAATCGAACCCACAACCTTCCAGTGTACAGATAACACTCCAACCAACTGAGCCACCTGGCCAGGGCACAACTTTGATTTTTTTAATAGGTATAGAGAAATTCAGATTTTCTCTTTCTTGAATGAGCTTTGGTAATTTTATCCTTTAAGGAATTTATCCATTTCATCTATGATGTTGAACTTATTGACAAAATTAATCATAATATTCCCTTATCCTTTTAAGATCTTTAGAATCTGTAGTGAAGTTATCGATCTTTTCTGATATATGTAAATTGTGTTTTTTTCCTTGATCAGTTTGGCTAGAGGTTTATCAGTTTTATTGATCTTATCAGAAAATAATGAGCTTTTGGTTTTATTGATTTTTCTATAGTTTTTTTTTCTTTTCTATTTTATTGGTTTCTGTTTACTTTGCATTTAACTTTCTCTTCTTTTTCTAGTTTCTTAAGAAGCTGAGGTCATTGACTTGAAACCTTTCTTATTTTCTGATTTAGGATGTTTAATAGAATAAATTTCGCTTAAGAATTGTTTTAGCTGCATCCCACAGTTTTTGATGCATTGTGTTTTTATTTTCATTTGGTTGAAATGCTTTCTAATTTCCCTTTCCTTTCTGGAAATGGGCTATTTACTAACCTACCCATGGACTACTTAGAAGTGTATTAGTTTCTAAATATCTGGGGGTTTTCCAGATATCTGTTATTGATTTCTATTTTAACTCCACTGTGGTTAGACAATGTGCTTCTCTGACTCCTATTAAATGTATTGAGACTTTTTTATGGCCCAGAGTAAGGTTTATCTTGGTGAGTTCTACACAAACTTGAAAAGCATGTATATTCTGCTGTTGTTGGGTAGAGTGTTCTATAAACGTCAATTAGACCACATTGGTTGATAGTGTCATTCTAGCCTTTCTATATTACTGATTTCCCTCTACTCGATTTATTGATTATTGAGAGAGATGTATTGACATCTTCAGCTATAATCATGGACTTAGATCTATTTCCTTTGCAGTTCTTATAACATTTTGCTTCATGTATTTTTTTTAAATATATTTTATTGATTTTTTACATAGAGGAAGGGAGAGGGATAGAGAGCTAGAAACATCGATGAGAGAGAAACATCGATCAGCTGCCTCCTGCACACCCCCCACTGGGGATGTGCCCGCAACCAAGGTACATGCCCTTGACCAGAATTGAACCTGGGACCCTTCAGTCCGCAGGCTGATGCTCTATCCTCCGAGCCAAACCGGTCAGGGCCTGCTTCATGTATTTTTAAGCTCTGTTATTAAGTGCTGACCTGCTTAGTATTATTACATCCCTTTATGAATTGAACTCTTTATGATTACCAAGGATAAAGAAAATCATTTTATATAATTATTTGTTCTGAAATCTGTTTTGATTAAAATAGCCATTCTCGCTTTCTTTTGATTAGTGTTAACATGATATATCTTTTTTCATCCTTCTGCTTTTAACCTATTTGTGTCTTTATATTTAAAACATTTCTCTTAGACAGCATATAATTGAGGCTTGCTTTTTAATACTTTGACAATCTGTCTTTTAATTGGAGTGTTTAGACAATTTACATTTAATGTGATGGTTGCTTTATCAGGTTAGGTTTAAATCTGACATCTTGCTACTTATTTTCCATTTGTCCCACCTGTTTACCTTCCCTTTTTCCTCCTTTGCTGCACTCTTTTTTAAAAATATATTTTTTGTATTGATTTCAAAGAGGAAGGGAGAGGGAGAGAGAGATAGAAACATCAATGATGAGAGAATATCATTGATCGGCTGCCTCCTGCACACCCTTTACTGGGGATCGAGCCCATAACCCAGGCATGTGCACTGACCGGGAATTGAACCAGGACCTCCTGGATCATAGGTCGATGCTCAACCACTGAGCCATACCTGCTGGACTTCTGCACTCTTTTTGGATTATTTTCTATGATTTCATATTATCTAGCTTATTAGCTAAAATTCTTTGTTTTGTTCTTTTAGTGATTGCTTTAGGGTTTATAATGTATATTAGCTTATCACAATCTGATTTCAAGTGATACTAGTATACCACGTAGAATGTAAGAACTTTACAATAGCATACACCTTCATTTCTCCCCTCTTGTCTTTATACTATTATTGCTATATAGTTTACCTTTACAAATCTTACAAACCTCTGTATGTTGTTAATATTTATAAGCAGTTAATTATCTTTTAAAGAGCTTTAAATAATAAGAGATATGGCTTATCTAGATATTACTTATCCAGCACCATTTGTGGTGCACTCATTCCTTTGTTTAGAGCTGTATTTCCATCCAGTATCATTTTCCTTCTGCCCGAAGGATCTCCTTTCACATTTTTTTATTGTGCAGGTCTGCTGCTGATGAATTCTCTCAGAATTGTGTATCAGCGAACTCTTTTAAGGAAACTCTTTTAAGATAATTTGCTAAAGTATTTGTAGGGCTTGCTTAGTTTTTTCCTGTTTCTTCAGAATCACTGTTCTTTGTTGCCCAATGTCCAAATGTTTTGAAAGCGCTTGTTTCACATACTGTATCTGTTTTCCCTTGTTACTATTTTCGACAGGAGGGTAAACTGGCCCTTGTTACCTTAGCATGAAAACTGAAGTTCTAGTCAAGAATTCAAAAAAATAAAATAAAATGGGAGGAGCATGACTTTTCAGAATTGGCAAATAATGGACATGTGTCAAGGCTGAAAGGGAGTAGTAAGTAGGTCAAGGGGAGAGAGGCATATTTTCACTCAGAAGCTGGGATTTCTCAGACACATAAAAGTGCCTCTGTACAAACAAGCAGTCAGTTAGCAAGTAAAAATGCCTTTGAAGCTTCTGGGTGCAGCATATTAGATCTGAAATGGTGTTGTTATTTCTGGGTACTTTCATTTACATTTTGGTCCAAGCCCTCATCTTTCAGTGGTTTTGTGTCTGTTGGACTGGCTCTGAGTGAGGTCCAGAACTGGCATGGCAGAAACAGCAGTACTGTGAAATGGCTTCTAAAAGGAATAGATGGGAGAGGCCCAGGTCGGAGTTGAAGAAAAGGTTTTGGAAAGTTGCAGAGCACCTGCCCCCAAACTTTCTGAGTTGGGGTACTTTTTAATTCTCATATTTGGAAAACGGTTCTGTTCACATAACAGCTAAGTATGGTAGGGGCCTGGTCTCACAAGTCAGGTCACCTGTTTTGGAGGGTCTTGTGATCCTTGAGGTTGGTTCTTTTTTATACTGTGTACAATTCAAACAGAAATGTTTCCAACATTCCATATCTATTTTCCTACACAGGATGTGAGTAAAGAAAAAGTGAAAGTAGTGTAGGGCATGTCTTAGTCTGCCATAATAACAAAATGTCATAGACCAGTGGCTTAAACAACAAAAATTCATTTTCTCAGTCTGGAGGCTGGAAAGTCCAAGGTCAAGGTTCCAGCAATGTTTAGTTTCTGGTGAGGCCCTGTTCCTGGCTTACACATGGCCACCCATTTTGCTGTGACCTCACATGACCTTTCTTCAGTGTGTATGGTGTAGAGAGAGAGAAATCTCTCCCTTTCTTTCTTATAAGGCTACCTCCTATAGTACCTCACCCATATGACCTCATTTAGCCTTAATTACCTCCTAAAAGCTCTATCTCCAAATACTGTCACATTGGCAATTAGACTTTAACATATGAATGGGGGGGGACACACAAATGTTCAGTCCCTAACAGCTACATAGGACCTAACATGTGTGACATGGGTCTTTTGTCAGCCTCTAATTTCTGGGTACATTGTGGTCATATGTTCCAGAGGCCAAAACCCTGATAATAGTCCCTCTATTACATGACTTTCAAAATTAGATTGGGATTCCAGTGTTTTGTTAAAATGAAAATAAGTGGCCTCAATGTACCTTTTTGGTTACTACACAGATTCCATGGAAAAAGGAACAGATCTGATAGACTTCATATTTCTTGTCTCCAGGTTCTTCTTTGTGGTCCAGTTGGTCCAAAACTGCACGAGCTTCTTGATGACAATGTATTTGTTCCACCAGAGTCACTGCAAGAAGTGGATGAGTTCCACCTCATTTTAGAGTATCAAGCAGGTAAGAGAAATGAGTGAGTACCGGTGTAAGACTCGGCAGGGGAGTGTGTAATGTTATGTTGAGGAGTAACTGTCCTACAGATTTCTCTGTGTAAATTAGTAGGGTCCCTGTTCTTTCTTTACCACAGGTTTCCTGCACTGATGCTGGCCATTGTCTCAAGGGAGAGTGCTAGAGTATTACAACAGTGAAGAAAATTTCCAAATCTATAAACAGAATTGATCTGAAACCAAGAGGAATCAGGATGTCGGAAAGCAGGCATCTTAAACACATACCTGTAAAGTTTTTCTTTATTACGAAGGGAAGAAAAGGGCAGATAACATCTGTTCACCTCCGTGCTCGATTCTGCCCAAGGCCTTTCTGGGCAGCTGTTCCAAGTGGCTTAGATTTGATGCTGGGCCTCTGGCAAGCTTCCTCTGAATTGCTTTGTTTTCCCTTGGGTGTGTCACTGGAAGTGTTATATATTTAACAATGCATATTATTTCCCGTTATATAATGTTTTAATGTTTATCACTCCATCCAGCTCCCCGCTACGCCCAGTAGATTTTGTTACAGAGTCTGCAGATATGATTTCTGAAAGAATCCTAAATACCTGAACGTAATTTGGTTCTGTGTATTTGCTGGGTATCTTTCCTCTACCCAGAGGCCAGCCTTTTGAATTTGATTCAACATGTTAATTCAAGTTAAAAACTCAAACAGACTAATTGGCACCTTAAAGCAGTATGTACTTAATATGCTTCAGTGAACTGTTTCCAAATCAGAAATTAAGAGAACCTTACCTACTAGAGTAATTAACTTTAATGTAAGATATGAAATATAGTGCTTCTTGAAAATTATGCCTTTCTTCAAGTAGAAAATGGGATTGTTTCTGGTTCTCTTCTGGGTATTTACTAGAATCAGTCAGGAAGTTAAGAAGGTCAGGGTCTGAAAATTAGGGACCGAATGTTAGGGCAAGCATCTCACATTTAATAATACACAAGTTTTGAGTTGCTTTCAGTTTTAGTTTCCCCAAATGGGAAATCAGAGTGATGGTTCTTACTGCCTGAAGGCTGTGGTAAGGACTAAGAGGTAGTGTGTTTAAGCACTATGAACTGCTCGAATGAAAGGCATGAACAAGACTGTTGACTGAAACAAGCTAGAATAACTAAAGATGTGTCTTCGATGTGCTGCTGATGCTGCTGCCAGCTGCATGTTCTCACTGCCATTTCTGTCGGCACTCACGTTCTAGACTTGGGAACTTTCTGGTTCCTGGTTTCTGTCATTTCCCGGGGACAAGAGTGGAGAGACTGTTTCCTCACGAAAACTGCCGTTGTGTTTGACAGACGTGCCTTACGTATAGTTCAGAGGATGGCACAGCTGATCTTGACAAGACTGTCTTCATCCTTGGTTTGAGCAGCTTACACTTCAGTTTTTCTTTTCTCGGCCATATTTTTTAGAATAAAGCAGATCTTTTATTAAACTTCGACATTTTTATCAGACTCTGGAGGGAACCTAGTCTAGTGGCAGCAGCTGTGGGGTCAGCTCTCTTAACAGAAGTCCATCCCCTGCTTCTCTGTAACCTGGATTAATAAATTCCCAGGAAGAATTGTCAACTTTTCCCTCCCCTCTCCTGCCAGACGTCTCCAGAGAAGCTTATTTTCAGGCTTTGAGCCAGGGATCCAGTGAGTCATTACATAGGTTTTGCTGACTCAGTGGCTGGAGGGCAGGATGGTAAATTGAGAGAAGACATCACTTAAATAAATGCAAAGCCATGAGAAAAGAGGGGCATTAACCTATTACTAGGAGCTCACGCTGTCTGAGTTTCAGTCACTTTGCTTCTCAGGCAGCTCCGTCAGACCTGTGCAAACAGCCAGTGAAGAGCCCTTCACATCCCTCCTTGTCTTCACGCTGCAAAAGCCCATTTATTTTTATCTCGCTCATTTTTTTTGCTGAAGGAATTGATTTATTTTGAACTCTCTGTGGCTTTTCCCCCCCTAAGTTAACTTAGGCAGTGCATCCTAGCGGCTTCATTCTTTAAGGGCCAGTTCCAGGTCTTGCCCTGCAGAGAATACTAATGTCGCATCTTTTTCCCCATGTACAGTCTCATTAGTTGTGGAAATATTGGACTTGGAGTTCATACCCATACTTTTTGTTGTTGTGGGCATTAGAGACTGTTCTCTTGCTCCTGTATCTTGCTGTTCGTTCATGTGGCTGAGTGCCAGGTTCAGTGTGAGCAGAAGTCTGATGATAGTAGGAGACACTGCTCTGCCCTCTGCTACCATCCACTGCAGGAGACAGATTCCTGAACAAATGATTGCAAAGTAAAGTGCCAACTCCTATGACTGGGTGCAGCAGTAGCCCAGGGAAGGAAGTCATTGGATATTCTTGGGGGTGACAGAGTTAGGAAAGGATTCATGGGGAGGTCGTCCTGGTGTCTGCTCTTTAAATGAAGTAGAGCTAGACTACTACACTCCACTCTGTGGGCCACCATTGGGTATTTTGTTTGGACATGACCAGGAGCTAAGAAAGGAATATAGTTTTAACAAGCATAATCATTGCATTGGGGTTTAGTAAATAGGTATTTTCTTTTTTTTCCTGCTTTCATAGATTTTTATATAAATGACCCACAATTAAATGTTTCTTCAGAGGAATGGATTCAAGAAGCTAATTGCCCTGGCCGGTGTGGCTCAGTTGGTTGAGTGTCGTCCTGTGCACTGAAAGGTTGCCAGGTTGATTCCCAGTCAGGGCACATGCCCAGGTTGTAGGCTCGATCTCAGGTCGGGGCGGGGGGGGGGGGGTGAGGGTGGGGGGGGCGGTGATGGTGCAGGAAGCAACTGATTGATGCTTCTCTCTCATACCAGTGTCTCTCTCCCCCTCTCTCTTCATCTCTCTGTAAAATCAATTTTTTTTAAAAAAAGAAAGCTGAACTTAAAGTAAGGAGGATTCTCCCAGCTTTGACACTTGCTCTACAGTAAGCCCTACACATGCGTGCACACAGGTGCTCTCCACAGAGAGGCAGAGCTTCTGTTTGGAGAGGCCTGTCGTAGAAAGGAGGAAGGGGGTTGCTAACTGCAGTTGGCAGATCACGCAAGATGAAGAAAACCTCTGCTATGGGTTGTTTGTCTTAGGAGAAAACTTTCTGAAGGAATGTCCAGAATGTGATAGAAACCAAGTTTTTCAACTAGTTTTCAGAATGTGGGCTTCCCTTGTATAAACGGGACAAACCCTTACACCCTGTGGAGGGAAAGCCACGTAAACCTGAATTATAGCAAGTCCTTGCCCCAGAGTGTCCCTGCTGGTGGTGATGGGTTCCTCCTCACCCAGCCCCCACTCAGGGGTGGCCTCATATAAGAATTGCCCTAAGCAGTTGCAGAGCCTCGGTGGCCCTTCGGCTGACTTAATTTCAAGATTTTCTGCCAAGTATTTATGGACAAGAAGGTGAACTCTGTGGAAAAGCCTTTGATTGTGAAGCTTCACCAGGCGAGCTCGGAGAGGGCCCCTGTCCCCTTCCCTGCTTTAGGACTCACAGTGCAGCACTCCTCTCCAGGACTGGGCAGAGGTGGGGCCTTAATCAGTAGTTCTCCACCTAACTGCATGCCAAGATCTCAGTGGTGGGGCCTCGCCACCTGCACATTTAAAGCTAGTTCCCCAGGGAATTCTGATACATGGCCAGTGCTGAGAGCTACTCCTATAGATGAGCAGATCCAAACTCCTCCGCCTACTAGGAGACCCACCGCAGGACGGATCTGCCTCCCTCTACTGGAAGCATGTCAAACTCAAAGGCTAACATGGGCCACATAAACAAGGTTTAAATTTATGTGGGCCGCAAAAAAACAAAAGCTTTAATTTTATAGAAACGTAGGTGTATTTCGATAGAGACATGCTGAATACAAAGGACTGAAATAAATGAGTAATTGTTAACATAAAATAATAGAACATTTTAATAAAAATTAATATTTTTTCTTGAACATTAACTTACCAGACACTAAATAACTGCACAAATTAATAAGCGTAATGCAAATAAACCTATTTTTCTTGTTCTCCAAAAGCAAAATATTTCCTGTTGCGCACACCAAACAATTCAGTACAAGACCAATCAGCTGCTAAAATATTCGCTGCTAGTATTAGTGGAGAGAAATGGAGCGCCTGTGCGTAAGGGAAATGAATGCAACACGATTATAGTAATCAGACATTAACGAACGGTGTAGTTCATTATTAATAATTATGTATAGCAGGGTATTGTAAAAATCAAGTTACGAAATTTTTATTAAAACGCTTCTTACATACCGTTATACTGGCTGGGCTGCAAAAATACTCGTTGTGGGCCGCAAGTTTGACATGCTTGCTCTACTGGGAGCAGATTAGTAGGTGCTGCGTGGGCACTCTGTGCCAGGGGCTGTGACAAATGCTGTGGGAACCAGACATATGTGTTACCTCTATAGAGCTGGCAGTCTGCTCAGGGAGACGTAGCACAAATGTGTGAAAAATGATTTAGGTTTGACTACTAGTTCTAAATAGTAGAAGAGATAACTCAAAGCAAAATGGTTCCCACAGACCATGGAAAGGAAAATCTCTGTGGGTGCTTAAAGTATTGAAAGTGTACTTCAGGCTGGAGCAGTCACAGTCATTCATGAAGGAAGTTGCACTTGAACTTGGTCTTGAGCAGTCATTCCACAGCAGCTCCCTCAGAGGGTGTAAGAGCAGCCAGATGCTCTTACCTTCTGGACCAAGTGCCTGGAAACCACCGGTGGGCAGCAGGGGTGAGGGAGTGCAGTCAGCTTGACTCTTGGATTTCAGCCTCCTTAGGTCCCAACTAAGTGAAAGGTGCTCAGGACATTGCTGTGAGGTGGAGACAGAGAAAGGCAGCATTGCTGTGTGCAGGGACATGTGTGCTATGCACTGTATGCTGGTATTTGTAAGTGATGCTACTGTCCTGTAACTGGGAAAGGACACAGGCATCCTGTCTTTGAAAAGCTCAATGGACAGCAGAGCTTTCCTGGGACTCAGGGTGAGCTAATTGCCACCCTTTGATAAAGGTGTATAGTACCCATACTGTGTTTCTGTGTATTTGGTTTGTTTGTTTCATTACTGACCACTGTCTTCCTGGATACAATGCCGTGCTTATCTTAGGCCATTGTAGCGAGGCTATACTCAGCCAGAAGCCAGCCTCCCCTGAGAAAAGGCTCTGGGGGGCCCAGCAAGCCCCCTCACCCCCCCAACCCCCCACCCCACCCCCACCCCCACAGCTAGGAGACTTAAAGCCTCTTCCTTTTCTTCCCATTGTGTTGACTGGGCTTTTCTAGGGGAGGAGTGGGGCCAGTTAAAAGCTCCCCATGCCAACCGATTGATCTTCTCCCACGACCTCTCCAACGGGGCCATGAGTATGCTGGAGGTGTTTGTGTCTAGCCTGGAAGAGTTTCAGCCAGACCTGGTGGTCCTCTCTGGATTGCACATGATGGAGGGACAAAGCAAGGAGTTCCAGAGAAAGAGACTCTTGGAGGTAATGGCACTATTCTAGAATGTCACAGATCTCAGCAGCGTGTTTCCTCAGAACCCTGCTTCTTCTGGCCCCTACAGCTCACGCTGCCTTGCGCTCAGGTCTGGCCTTCCCGGGAGGTATCACACAGCTGGCTCTGAGCCCCTCCTCTTGCTCTAGGGAGACAGATCACAGTATTCTTTCAGACACAGGCAGCAGCTGGAGTAGGACAGGTCAGAACATCTTCCTGCCTGAGCCTCTGTATCCTGTGCTAAACTGAATGTGGCTGAAAGCTGCAGTGTTTATAGTTTGTGTCCTTTGTGTTATGTGTCATCTCACTTCCCATCAGCTATTGCTGCAGATTCATATAGCATTTGAAGCCAACTGCTCGGTTTAGGTCCCCAGGAATAGGCTGATTACATGAACATATAGGGCGGTCCTTTGTGCTCTCTGAGTCTGTAATCCAGTGCTTCTCTGCAGAGCCTAGGTGTCCCTATTGGGAAAAGCATCCCTCATCCACAGAGGCCGTGGAAACCTACATAGCTTGGAGTTTTCATGAGGATGCAAAGAAGACAGTGACAATCCACACTCCTCTAGGACCTGATCTCTTCTTCCTTTTGTCTGACTTCTATATCTAATAGCAATGCTGTCCTCTTTTTACAGGTTGTGACCTCCATTTCTGACATCCCCGTTGGTATTCCAATTCACCTAGAGCTGGCCAGCATGACCAATAGGGAGCTCATGAGCAGCATTGTGCATCAGGTAACCATGTGGGCAGCACATGGGGCCCTCATTGGCCCTGACTCTCATGGGGCCTTGCAAAGACGTGCCTTTGTCCAGCAAGACCAGCTGTTGGGGCTCAGGGGCCAGCTCACTGAGGCATGGCTGTCATGTCACTCAGACTTAGGTCCTTTGAGATCTAAATAAGGAACCAGAACTGTTCTGGAACAGGATCTCCTTCTAGGTTAGAAATATGGCAGTGCATCTCATGGGTTCATGGGCTGTTCTCCTTCTAGAATGGGGAAGTTGGGAGTGAATGGTCTACAGCCGAGCTGCTTTCAACGGAATGTCAGGAAGCTCAGAGAAAGGGATTAGGGGGAGCTTTACTCCCTTACCACCAGGAATCACGTGTTCACTCCTGCCTTGGGACGGCTAAAGTGATTAGATAAATTTAAGAATATAGACTTGGGGAACCTGAGTTGGAATGCTAGCTTTGC